>NC_141695.1:1472411346-1473031346 GCF_964263255.1 Lissotriton vulgaris
GTAAGAGTTAAACATCAATAACTGTAACAGATATAAACTTGGGTAGAATGCGTAACATTATATGTCAGGGTCAGACTGATTTGCATATAGCCATGTCTGAACTGGGGTGGCAGAGTGGGCTAAAGAACGGTGATGGATTAAACCCAGATCTTTTGACTGGGTGTGAGTCTTTGATTGATTCAGATGCTCCGTCCATCACCACCCCCTTTTGTACCTCTACTTCTGCAACAGCATTGATTGAGCATAGAAATAAATATCATGTTTGGATGTCACACTGCAATGTTTGGCATAGGGCAGTAACCCAACAGCAAAAGCATTGGGTTTTGTGATTTTTTAAAAATGCAGTTTTTTTTCTACAAATCTAAAGATGCTCACAAAACTCGTCCAATTTACTGCCCAAAGGCAGAAGCAATGTCATGGATGAAGGATGTTTGCATAGATCTGCACTATTGTGTAGCCATATTGGAAGGCATACCTTATGCTGAAAATGTATCATTATAGTGGCAGATCAAACATAGAGGATGCCTGATGTATTAGTCATGGGCAATGGACTACAAAAGGCAGTGACGGCTGGTGAAATTTGAAAGTGGTAGGGTGTAATTACCTCATCGATTTTGAATGTGTGCACTTAACGTTCTAAATCTGCTTTTGAGGGGTGGGGACAGTTGCTAACACGTAAACATAAATAAACACGCCCTCCTGTCTGCCTGGGCTGATCCAAATAAAGTTATCTGCCAAGTGGCTGGTGCCATGTCGCTTGTGAGCCTTCAGTCTGTCCAAGCTTTTTCTTTAATATCAGTCTGCATTTTGTGATAGTGTAGACCCAAAATGCAGGGCTGGGTTAAAAGCATAACCATTCGCCACAGAGTGATAACCTGTTGACTAACATGTTATGACTCTCTGATAATATTAAACTTCGATCCACTTGTCAGTGGTATAAATACAATGGTTAGTGATTTTTCTTCTCTCTTTTACTTTTTTCTCCATCCATAATTCTTACAATATTGAGAGGTAAATAAAAGTGTAAAAAAATGCTGTGATATGAAATATTTTTATTTTTATTGTGACCAGAACCAATTCATCGGTTAAACAAAAATGGTTCTGTCGGGTAACAACACAAGTGATTTGCAAATGCTATTCAATGCACTTTACATCACGAAAAAAACCCAACCTCTTACAAAGGCAAAATACAGTGAAAACAGGTTCTTGCAATAAATAAAAAGAAGACCTGTACTTGGCTTGCTGTATTTTTATATATTCATTCAAAAAAATTCTCTATACAGTTAATACAATGACTGTCAAACAAAATTATTCAAGTGCAAAAAGAGTGAATTGTGATCTTGTGATAAAAACACAATATGTACAATAATGTTGTATTCCAATACAATCAATATATACAAATATATATACATTTCTTCCCTGAAGGCCATCCACTACTACGTTTTTACAGAATCCTATATATTTCTTTCAATTCACTAGAATTCTGGAATTGGTGGGCCTATGAAGAAATGTCGACGTTTCGACCCTTCAGCGCCAGTATCTAAGGTCGCCGAAGGGTCGAAACGTCGACATTTCTTTGCAATTTGTGAATACAGACAATTAGTAAACTTACACAAAAATGTATAGTACTCAAAATTGCAGTTTGCGATTCAGGCCCATTGTGGGTCACTGCTACCCATCAATACAGGACTGGAAGGCAAACAGAGGAGTCACACTAGCTGACAGGAGGCGCTTGGAGGGTAATGCAGAGGAACAACTCAGGAGTGTGCTGTACAAAAGCTCCTTCTGCCCTGCAGAGCACA
Organism: Lissotriton vulgaris; assembly: GCF_964263255.1. NCBI lineage: Eukaryota > Metazoa > Chordata > Amphibia > Caudata > Salamandridae > Lissotriton > Lissotriton vulgaris. Next base: position 1,472,413,149 of record NC_141695.1, read on the forward strand.
CTAAGCTGTATTCCTTTCCTTTTAGGGGCCCAGCTCTCTCTCACTCCCACACAGTGAAAAGCTCATGATGCACACATTGAATATCATTAAATGTGGGGGGTGGGGGGGAGTTGTAGGAGTGGCAGAGCGTGGGGAACAGAAGTTCCAGTGGGAAACTAGAGATGAATCAGTGCCCATGCACTGAAATCACAGGGCCTGGCAATAAAATGGGTTAATTAATGAAGAGAGCAATATTTCAAAATGGAGCAAGGAGATTTCAAAGCTGCTATTCTTAGTTTTTAATAACACAATCAAGGTTAACTTTTTCTGATGAACAACAAGGGTTGACTTGTCTAAGAATCTTGCAAATGCAGACGTGTTTTCCAATGCCATATTATCCACAGAACTGAGGGGGACATGGTCAACCACATAATGTTTCTACCAAGTGGGATTTAGAACACAGCCTCTTTGCAGACTCTGGGTGTAGTTTGATATAGTTTATCTCTTACTCTTAGACTGTACTAGCAAACTCACCAGTCCTTTCCAGGCCAAGGGCCCCCAAGGGTCCAGTTAGGGCCTACAAGGTGTGCACAGTGGGGGTCAGAGTCAAGGATCTTGCAGTCATGTTTCTCCCCATGGCCATCACAACGTTTGATGATAGTTATTTGTCCAGTCTGTACAAATGTGGTCTCCTTCTAGAAGTTATCACCCTGCCAGGGTGTACATTCAGGACTACTCCACACAGCAAGATGGCCTCTTCCCTTGAAACTGATGCAGCACCTCTGGTAGGGTTATGACCTAAGTTCTATGCACAGCTCCAAATCACCGGGCAGATTAGTCATTGACTCCGCATGGCAGGCACTCCTCTCTTATGCAGTCCAGCAATCAGCTAGATGCAGGAGGCAGTCCTCTTTCTTTGAGGCACTCTTCGAGTCTCCTTGCAGGACCTTGCCTTGGGTTTGATGTCAACTTAAAGGAGAAGCTGACATGTCAAGATCGCCGCCCTGGCTCAGAACTCCTCTTTCCTGCACTCTTGTATGGGTCCTGGGACAGGTCAATTACATTCCTTGGCACCCCAAGCAGAGAAGTATTCACTGTTGCCTGGACCACTCTTGCTCTCTGCTTCATTCAAATGTTCTAAGACTCCTTCACTCAGCCTCTGTAAGCTGCCTGCATGATCAGTGCATGATTGGAGCATGTCAGTTGTGTTTTCTAGAGAAGATCTCTTCGAACTGTGTCAATCAAATCCTGAACTATGGTGCATTTGCTCGGGACCGGTATGACCAACCACCTTTTTACCCAAATCCACCAGGAAGAGTGTGGTGGAGGAGTCGTTGGGAGTGCACTGACACTGAACAGGAGTCTTAACTACAAAGAGGAGGCAGAGACTCCTCTTCCTTCCAGCTGCGGTAACGTTTCTACAGTGACATTCCTTTTGGAAACATCTGGAACTTTCCAGTGGTTGCATCCAAGTGAGACATTACAGAATATTCCTCCCCTGCTCCCCAGTCTCCAAAGCGCAGAGACAGTCAACACTAGTGGCGAAGGTTCAAGAAGCTTACAGGCCAGGTTGCAGGTTCAAATCAAAGGAAATGGGCAGCCTTAGCAGCGCCCTGCATCTTCTACAACCGTTCACACACAGGAATCCCACACTGAGTTCTGTGCCCATACTTTAAATCCCAACAAACACTTCTCTCTCCAACAATATCCCAGGCTGTGGAACGGAATAGGCAGAACATTTAATAAGAGTGGTCAGTAACATCTTTTTTTTCTGAAGGTTTCAGGCAATAGGGCCCTTCCCTTTCACAATAATTGAATTAATGCTGCCACCAATGACAGCCTCTCTCAGCCTGGTGAGATAGCAGTAGTCTCCCTCCAAAGGAGGATATCACTTTTGGCCCTTTTCACTTGCCCTTAGAGCCACACACTGGTGTCTCAAGCCATTTTGAGAGAGCCCTCAGTGAACACATCAGGTGAAAAACCAGATCATTTCTGATTCATACTGTGGATTGGAAATACAGCGGGTGTGAGCACTCTTCAGAACCAAACAGGGGACATAAATAGTGAAACTTTATACATGTGGATATTTTACAGTGAAGTGGCTCAGCAACCAGTTTCAGGGAATTGGTGCATCACTTGAAAGTTGTGCAAACTGGTCCTCATACCTATGCTTATGGAGATTTGGTTTGATAATCAGTGACCAACTCAGACATTTATTGACCGAATCATGTGACATAAAGCATAACTAATTCATCATATACCGCGGGGAAGAAAGTGGAAGCAACTAACCCTGGGGTATACCCTCACTTTCTTCATGTGCACACAGCCATCATTACTCCAGGGTGTATAGAAAACTCTAGCATGAGTGCGGGTAGGAAGGTCCTGCCTCTGTTGTTTATGAATGACAGTTCAACCAGACCTTTTATTTATAGGAGAGAGGAGTCTTCTAGAATGGTGGAAAGTTAGCCCAGCCAATGACTAACCTGGTCTAGTATGTTTTTTAAACAATCATGAGCATGGTAATACATAAAGACTGATGGAGCTTAACAATTGGTTACAATGAACACAGAGAGGGCTTTTGGTCCTGCAGAAAGTATTTCCTCCATTGTAGAGGCACTTGATTTAGGGTTGACATATGTTGGCCTTCCAACAGGGTTGAATTATTTTCTTGGAAATATTTTTAATCATACACACTGGTGACACAAAACAAATAATCATCAACCAGTAGGTAGTTTGAATCTCACCACTTCCAACCCTAGGTTTCACTTTTGAATCACCTCACCTCTATAACGTTTATACACATGGTCAGAAAGAGCTCCCCTTGAAGATGGGTCTTAGTTCAGACTGGGACAGCATCCATGACCTGAGTGAGTATGGCCCTAAGAAGAAGCATGCCACTAGGGGTTTGTGAAGGCCTACTGTCCTCTAAACAAAATGAATTGAATTGGCATTCATAAACAGAAGAGACATGAAATTCATACCCTACAATCGCGGTAGAGTTTTCCACACACGCGGATGCAGTTTTTGTCATACATAGAGTAGAGTTAACTCATAGAGCGAATCTGAGTCATGGGAGGACTTAGGGCCAGATGTACAAAGCATTTTTGTTGCTGCAAATGGCCTGATGCTCAGAATCAGGCCATTTGCGCCCACAAAATTGCTTTTTTAAATGTTCATACACCAAATTGTGATTCAGTAACTTGTTACTGAATCGCAATTTACGTTTGAGACCCAAACATTATTTGGCATATGGTCCCGCAGCGCCTCGCACACAGGAGGCAGGAGACACTGGGAAAGCAGAGGACAGGAGGCGCGGGCAGGTGAGCAAGCCGGCGGGGCTGCGAGCACGCAGGCAGGGACTCCAGTGACCAGGAGCCCCTGCGCGCCCATCTAACACACCTGGGCTGCTCTCCCCGCTGGCCACGCCCCCCGCCCACAGTCCTGAAATAGCGGGAGTTCCCTGATTACAACGGAACCCTCACCTCTTTTGCTGCCTGTTTGAGATCGACTGCAGGAAGGAAACCTGCACTGACAGAGGACACTTGTGGAATCCCGAGCCTTTCTCCACCCTTGACCTCGCGGAACCCGCTTCGCGGGTCCCGCAGCGCCTCGCACACAGGAGGCAGGAGACACTGGGAAAGCAGAGGACAGGAGGCGCGGGCAGGTGAGCAAGCCGGCGGGGCTGCGAGCACGCAGGCAGGGACTCCAGTGACCAGGAGCCCCTGCGCGCCCATCTAACACACCTGGGCTGCTCTCCCCGCTGGCCACGCCCCCCGCCCACAGTCCTGAAATAGCGGGAGTTCCCTGATTACAACGGAACCCTCACCTCTTTTGCTGCCTGTTTGAGATCGACTGCGGGAAGGAAACCTGCACTGACAGAGGACACTTGTGGAATCCCGAGCCTTTCTCCACCCTTGACCTCGCGGAACCCGCTTCGCGGGTCCCGCAGCGCCTCGCACACAGGAGGCAGGAGACACTGGGAAAGCAGAGGACAGGAGGCGCGGGCAGGTGAGCAAGCCGGCGGGGCTGCGAGCACGCAGGCAGGGACTCCAGTGACCAGGAGCCCCTGCGCGCCCATCTAACACACCTGGGCTGCTCTCCCTGCTGGCCACACCCCCCTGAGCGTCTACCAATCAGTAAGTGCCTATTGGGTATACATTGGCCCACTATCCCCGCTTAGCGGGAGCGCGCCGGGAGAAGCCCGGGACAAGGGCGGGACCGTCTGTGGCCGTCCGGGGCCGGAGGAGGCCGGGCAGGGCCTGACCTCTTACGTTTGCAGTCCGGAGGACATTGTTCATTACATAATGGATAGGGCAACAGAAGAAGAAACCCCGGGAAAAAAATCTAGATTACGTAATGGATCCCTGGAGAATTATTTCCCCAAGAGGAGCGAGGGAGAAAAGGATTCCATCCTAGCGGAGCGTAGGGCAGAGCGGCGTCGCTCTGTTGAGAATATGAAAAACAGACCCCTCACTGATAGTCTACTTGAATTGAACCGGGAAGGTGATTCGAATGGCCTAAGTGAAGATAACGTAAGTCAAGATGGAGTCCCCCTATTGTTTCGTGACTTTGTAGCCACTCCTTGTTTGCCCGTGGATAATATTATAATTGTTTCACCCACCCCTAGTTGTAGTCGTGTGGTCGATAAACCTAAATCTAGGAAGCAGAAAGTTAATATTTATCCTGTAGCCCAGATCCACCGCCCGCCCCCTAGTAAAAAAAGAAGGAAACAAAGGGTGGTATCAGGTAAAGCAAAAACATCGCACGCTGACTTTGGTAAAGGGATAAAAACTCCGATTACAACTGAGACTCCTACAGTAGCGGAGCAGGAACACACTCCACAGGTAGTTGTTTCACCGGGTCATTGTCCATCTTTAGCAACCATACAAGATGAGGTTCCTGATAATAACATTAGAGTCACCCCACCTATTACTTCTCCACTACTTCCTTCCTCAGTAGCAGGGAACCTGGAATTTTTGTTAAGATCTCTCCTCCTACCTATTAATGAGTCTATTAAAAAGGTGGAAATTAGGTTAACCATATTGGAAGCCGCCATAACTAGTATGTCTACCCATACCAAAAATAAAGGAAGTGTGGTGGTACATCCTACACCCCCTCCTACCACACCTCAAAGTAAATCTAGAATTCCTCCCACTCCTGTTCTGGCTAAGCAAACTCGCCAGCCTCCGGGGGGAGCTGTGCCCCCGAATCATAATATACCGCCGCTTAAACAACCTAAAGCACCAGTCACTGAGTTGGGAGCGGGCCCCTCCAATCCATCCCTAAAGGCCCCGACGAGTAACAATCAGAGTGCACACGGGGATGATGGAAAAAGCAGAATACCTCATAAAAGGGTCCCACAAGTAGAGATTCCCCCAGAAGCTGTGCCCTACGTGGTGATCCTAACGGGGGTTCCGCAGCTAACTGAAAATAAGAAGGAGGGTTTTGTCGACCTCAAAAATAAAATTATCCATTGGTTGCGGTTACATAGGCCGATAGCACCCAACATAGAGGGGGACATAGTTCATGTTAGACGGATCAATTGGCTGGGGAGTAGAACTAAAGATATTGAGGGGGACCTAGTGGTGGTCAATTTTAGAGACCCTCGGGCAGTTGATTACATCCTAAACTGGCCACCTGGGATTGGGGAAACCTGTGTTATCCCACGGGCTTTAACATACTTTTATCCGAGGTCAAAAGTTACCAACTCTAAATATTCAAACAGACCACAATCTTATAGGCCGCCCTTTATTCCGCCCTACATTAATAATCAACCTCAGTATGGTCATCAGCTGACTAGGGTGCCTGATCTACACTCCGCCTGGTCCATGGTCCCCCATGGACTCATGCTGAACCAGGGTTCTAGTATGAACCACCTGATGCCCTTTACCCCGTTGGATACCTACAATCGGTTTTCCCAGCTGTCAGGGCTGGAAGACTGCGATTGAAGTTGGGGGCAAGGGGGGGGGGAAATTGATAATGAACTTCCAGGGGTTGAGGATTCTCGTCCACCCTGGGGTAGCATTGGCACTGAAGAAGTTAGTCTATCTACAGACCACATGGTGACCACCATTGGCATAACTGAGGATTCTAGGCCAGCTGGGCCCGTGATGAGCACGGTTGGTTGCTTTGCAACCCTCACTTCACTGGCCCAGGAGGGGGGGTGCCCTTTGACTAGGGTGGTTAATGAGAGGTTGACTAAGGTGGGTTATACTTCTATGCCTAGAGGAAGGAGGGTAATAAACCTCCTTTCTTGGAATATTGCTGGGATAAAGAGGAAGTTAGAAATCCCGGAGTGGCACACACAAATTGAGCAGTTTGATGTCTGCCTGTTCCAGGAGACATGGAGTTTTGTTCCGCTATATAAATCGGGGTATACCACCCACTGTGTGCCCGCAGTAAGTAAGGGAAAGGGCAGACCATCGGGCGGTCTCATAGTCTGGATAAAAATAGATTTGAATTGGGTGGTTACAAGCCATATTGTGGAGTGTAATGATATACTCCACCTCTCGGCAAAAGGAGGGGAGGATGTTGTCAGGCTTGACCTTTTTAATGTTTATGCAAGAGGGACACAGGGTGACTCTCCCTCTTTGACCCTAACAGCCCTGGATTCGGCCTTAGCCAATTGCCCCTGTTCAGCTAAAATTCTGGTGGGGGGTGATTTTAATTGTACATTTGAACCCCTTCTCGGAGACGACCCTTTAGGAATCGAAGAGGAGGATTCAAAATGGTCTATTCCTACTCTTTCCCTGCCCCCTGTTAGGAAGTGGTCGCCTAGGGCCATACAAATTAATGCACTGACAAGGGACCATAAACTAAGAGCCCTCAATGGTAGGACTATATCTGACCAGTCAGGGGCATGGACCTTTAATAGACTTTCGGGTCCGTCCCGAATCGACTACATACTAATGGATGTTGGATCCTGGCCGGACCTGATTGATATGGAGGTCGTCCCAAGCCAGGATAGTGACCACAATCCCCTGTGCTGCAAGTTTAATTGGGGTGTTCTGAATGACAGGCGTGCGGTGGTCACCCTAAAAACAACTAAAGAAGTTATCCCATTTAATAACAACCGTAGACTGAAATGGGATAAGGCTAAGCTTAATGAGGGCGATATAGGAAGTATCAAAGCAATGGTTGAGGGTTTGTCTTCCACCTTAGAAATATGGGTCGGTGAAAATCGGACCGTCAATCCCCAATACCCCTCCCTGGACTCAGCCTATAAATCTACAATAGATCAAGTTGGCCGATTTTTTATCTCGAAGGGGAAAAGTAATAGGGCTCCTGCTATACCCTCTACTCTTAGCAAAGTATGGTATAATGATCATTGTAAAAGTAAAAGGAAACAATTGACAGAAGCTCTGCTTTCAGGGGACCCTTCACTGGTTAGAGCGGCCAGGAAGGATTACCTGAAAACATTATCATTGGCCAAACGGGAGTGGGAGGAACAGCATTGGCAGGATCTTTCCAATGCAGTTAGTGGCAGGAACCCAAACCTCTTTTGGGAATTGGTCAATAGAACAAGGCAGAGGAAATTGCAACCATTGTCTGATCATATAACTTGCCAGCAATGGTTTACACATTTCTCATCCCTATATGGAGACTCGGAAGAAACAACTAGTCCTGGGATGAATAGCTTGGGTGAAGGGGACCCCGAGGATGATAACGATCTTTTATTCTCAACGGGAGAAGTAGTATTGACGATTAGACACCTAACCCCAAAAAAAGCCGCTGGGCAGGATGGGATCCCTGGGGACCTATTGTTGGCGGAGCCGGAGGCCTGGGCTAAACTAATCGCGATTATAATGAATCTGATCATGAGGGGACACCAGGTTCCAGACTCCTGGAAAGGGGCTGAGGTAGTTACTGTGTACAAGAAGGGGGCAAGAGATGACCCTGCAAACTACAGACCTATCAGTCTGATAGACATAATTCAGAAAGTGGTCGGCAGGGTCATCATTTGAAGAGTAGGCGATTGGATAGAGGAGGCTAGTATCCTCTCCCATTTACAAGCGGGGTTCAGAAGGAAGGTAGGTACGATGGACCAGGTCTTTCGTCTTTTTGCCATCTATTGGAAGGCGGTTACTATCATGAAGGGCAGTTTGTATATGGCCTTCATTGATCTTAAAACCGCATTCGACCTGGTCCCTCGTACAAAACTTTGGGGAATCCTAGGAGAGATGGGTATTCCCAGTGGTCTTCTGAGCCTAATCGTAAAGCTGCACGAGGGGAACTATGCGAGGGTGAGATGGGGATCCCAGGGTCAACTTACAGATAGGATCCCTGTGCGAAGAGGAGTGCGTCAGGGTTGTGTCATGGCTCCGACCCTCTTCTCCCTATTCGTAAACGGAGTGGTTGACCATCTAAAGGGGGAGGAGTCGGATGCCCCATCCCTGGCGGGGGAGAGAATCCCCACACTGCTCTTCGCTGATGACACCCTATTAATTTCTAAATCCCCGGTGGGCTTGCAAAAACTCTTGAATCGGTTTAGCTCCTTCTGTACCAACCGAGGCTTAACTATCAATACATCGAAAACCAAATTGATGGCCTTTGCACCCTCAAAAAGATTTAAAAATAATTTTGTGCTTAATAACGCCCCCCTTGAGCTGGTCGAGTCTTTTGACTATCTCGGTGTCCGGATTAACAGCCACATGACCTGGAAGGATCATTTGTCTAAAATGCTATTAAACCATCAAAGAGTATCCGGGGTGACGCTGAAGGAGATCCGTGAGTCAACCAGCAAACCGGTCTCCCCAGCTATGACCATCTATGAGGGTCAGATCCTTCCTGCAGCACTTTATGGCTCCGAACTGTGGGGGTTTGAAGGGGTTTCTGACTTGATGAGAGCGGAAAACAACTTTTTTAGGAAAGTGGTAGCTCTTCCCACTTCCACCCCAATGATCCCTCTAAGATTAGATCTGGGCAGAAAAACAGTAAAGGACTTGGTGAGGCTTCGCCCGTTGTTATTCTGGTCCCGACTAAGAAGAACTGAGGAGCTCGCAAAGTATGCAGAAGGGCTGGATGAACTACTACTACTGGACACCTGTAAAAAAATAGGATGGCTAAATAAACTGAAAGAATTGGTTTTCAGCTTGGGTCTTAGAGAGGCATGGGAGCTGCAGTCACCACCACCGAAAGATGTTATAAAAAAACTATACTGGGACTGGGTACAGAATAACGCTATGAGGACTATGAATTTGGGCTCACTCACTGACCAATTTTTGTCTATTAAGTCTGTGCGTAAATTGGAACCCTTTCTAGACTTAATAACCAAACCATTGGACCGAGCGCTGTACCTAAAATTGCGATATGGGACGCTCCCGGTGCATGAGTTTACGGCGGGATGGCTGAATACAGATGCCCGCTCGCGGGTTTGCCCGGGCTGTGCGGCCCCTAAGGAATCGGTGGCTCACTTGTTCTTTGCCTGCCCAGCTTACAAAGGGGCACGGAAATTCTGGTTGAAACCCGTCTGTAGGGAATTAGGGCTGAGGTGCCATAGTCAGGCATTACGCGTCCTTTCTACAGATTCTTCAACTGCCAGTATGATCTGTGGGGTGGCCAAGTTTTTAGGAAGCGCGTGGATGACACGTTCCCGTTTACTGAAACTACAAACTGGAGGTCCCACTAGCTGAGGACGTTTTTACTGCCAGTAAATTGATGAATGATGTGTCCATGCTTCTACTGTATTTTATAATCTTTTATTGGTATTTGAAATGTTTATGTATTTGTATTCTTTTATGGTGAAAAATTGCCGAATAAAGATATTCAAACCATATGGAAGGAGTATGTTTAGGGTGTCTCTTTCAAATAGTAGTGGCATGTAGTAATGTTTTGCAACTCAAATACGGTCTCAAACATAATTATTTTATCAACACCTCAAAGAAAGTGGTTACCCGTTCTCAAATGGGTAGGGGTTCCCAAAGGGCCCCTACCTCTTTGTGAATGTTAAACAAAAATGTAAACTTTTATTTTTTATTTTTCTTTAAATTATTCTGTTTTCCTTTAAGGAAAACAGACTGCCTTTCAACAAAAAAAGAATGCCTTGTTTTCACGAAATCACAGACATGGTGGTCTGCTGTCCCTACAAGGCCAAAATCGGTGTGATAACTAGCATTATTAATGGGTCACAAATTGTATCCTACTTTATCAATATTCATGAGGCAGGTCAATTTTCGACCCATTAGGAATCACTATATTTAAAATTCAAGGGCATATGTATGAAGCCATTTTTCCATTCGCAAATGGGCCAATTCTCAGAATCGGCCCGTTTGCGAACGGGAAAAAGCCTTTTGGGACGTATCATCCCAAAAGACCCTCGCACAATAGGGAATCGTAAAGTTTGCGATTCCCTATTCTGCAAATGCATTTAGGAATCGCAAATTACGATTCCTTAAATGCAATTCTGGAAGCACCCAAGTTGTGTGATTTTGCCCTAAGATATCGCAAATAACCACTAACTTCAAGTTTTTGGTAATTTGCAATTTCTTTGAAAATTCACTTTTTTTTGCATTTTTCAAAAAGCCATGTGGCGCACATACATGCTCTTAGGGCATGTATTTGCTGCACATGTGCGCACATGCTTATTTCAAGGGTGCAACAGGTGTTCTTTTAACACCCTTGCACCCTTGAAATTGCATTTGCAATTTGCGAGTACCTAATGGGTACTCGCAAATTGCGAATGTCTTTCCATTCATTCCTATGGGCCTCAAGGCCCATAGGAATGACTGGGAAGGTATTCCTTAATTGCAAATCACAATTTGCAATTCGCAATTAAGGAATACGTAGGAATCACAATTAATATTGCAAATCCTACATACATTGCCTATTGCGAGTCCTTAATAACGAATCGCTAAAATTCGCTATTAAGGACTTGCAAAACGCTCTCTTGATACACATGCCCCTAAAGACCTATATGAGGGATAGCAATTTCCTACTGGTGTTTCACCTATTGTTAACGCATCTGGCCCATACTTCTAAGTTCGGTTGTGACGGAAAAGCTGAATTAAAAACTACTGTGACTTCATAAATAATAATAAAAAAACAGCGGCATATTCTTACACTCGAGGCAGTTTATAATTAAGTGTATCACGCTCATAAGTTCAATTAGAAACTGCGGGGAGTATCGTTGAATGATAAAACAGAGCGTGCTAAAGACACAAAAGGTTCTAATTAAATTCAGCTGTTTTCAGATGAATTGAATTAAAAAAGACACCGAGTGTGGCAACACCTAACTGTGTTGCTCTAATTCAGTCATGGTTTCTGAGCAGTTTTTAAAGCAATTCATCTTTGGTCATCAGTAGAACCTACCCACGCCATGGCTGTCTACTTCTTCGTTCCATGTCCAAGACATTTAAACGACTCTTGAAAAGCAGGCAGTCAACACTTAATAAAAGACCACAAGCACTCTCCTACCACAATGTTCTATGTGTAATTGAATATGTCAGAAGTAGCCCTAGTGTTAAGGATTTCACACTTGGTTATCTTGATATATTGTTTTTGTTCACTTAGTGAAAGTGTCCTTTTAGGAGCGATTAGCTCCCAAATAATACTTAGTTTATATTTCATGTTTGTAAATATATGGGGGCAGATTTATCATAGTGTGGTTTTGCCCGGGGAACATCCTTTTCAACGCAACTTTTACAACGCATGCCTTTACATCGCAAGCCTTACAACGTATGCCATTACAACGCATTGCGCTGGGGGGCGCTCTAGGATAGGGAATAGATGTATTTACTGTCCAACACCTTCCCTACTATCCACGGGGACTGGAGTTGGAATAGTAAATTAAACTATTCACTATCCAGCACCCCTCAACCCTATGCGTTGTAACAGCATGCGTTGTAAAACCTGCGATGTTGAAGCATGCGATGTAAAAGCATGCTTTGTAATGTCATACATCCGTTTTGCCCTTTCATCTCATAAGATAACGCAAAGGCAAAGCAACACTACAGTCAGATTTACCAAGCAATGCAAGACCACCTTGTGTGTGACGCAAGGAAGCACAAGTCGATGCCTTGCATACCTCTGCAACAGGGGGGCATTCCATGAGTGGAGCGTGGGTGTTCCCTTGCACCCACATGGATTTTGGTGCATTCCCAGATATACCATGAGAGGCAGACCTGGGAATGAGTCCAAATGCTACGTCATCCCAAGGGATGCGTAGCAAGAAAAAAATATGTTTATGTCTCCTCGTTTTTCCCTTTTTTATGTGTGCTGCATTCTGTGAAAAAGCCTCAGTGGATTGTTTTCATCAGGGTGGTGTCCCTCCCTGCACAGATCAATCCTGCCTGCAACGCAGGCATGCTTGCACCATGGTGCAAAGGTATCTGCTGTGCAAGGCAGCACCTTGTGCGCCAGCTTAAGGAAAGGACAGAAATGCACCATATCATGTTCAATATGGTCCATTCTTGCCCTCTCCCTTTCACACAGTGCAGCAAGGTGTCTTTCTGCGTTGATTTGCGAGAAAGTTTGATAAATCTGGGCAAAGGGATATAAATACTTGCTTTTTCAAATTAGGGGGCAGTCTTTGTTACTGGTCCAATGGATGTTATTTATCAAAGATTTAAGCCATTTATACCCATTTTTTTCATATTTCATAATTTTCGTTGCCCTCCTACTAGATGTGATTTAGGGTCTAGAGTTGGTACCCGTGACAGTTGATTAGAGTGGGAGAGATGTAGTACCCGATGTGCGAAAAGGCTGGTCGCAAGTAATGGTGCAAACTGTGCACCCACATTTTTTGCCTGGCTTTCATTGTGCGATGTGACCTTTGTATTAATAGTCAGGCCAAAGGGCATCACAAAAGAACATGATTAATAAATAATACTTAGGGAGATTGTTATTTGCAACTCCCTGTGATTGGCTATAACCACATGTATTGTGGCCAGCCATGTCCACTAAGGAGGAAGGGGCACCTATAAAAAACTATGATTCTTGTTTGGGAAGACATCCGGGAAAGACATTGGGGTGAGAAGGTAATTAACTGACCATGGGACCACTGCCTATTCTCCAAGAGGGCGCTCAAATCAATTCTCAAATGGGAAGCTGTCCAACAGTGAAAACGTCTGCTTTGCAATGAGCTACTACTTACTTTTCAATAGTTTTCCACCCATTGTTAATAGAATGGGGAACCCCTGTAGTGGCCCTTCCTAATTGCATTTTGAAATGAGTTCCAGACCCCATTTTGTGTTTTGGAGAGGCTTTTTCATAGTTTAAAAGGGATTTAGTAAATCATAAAAAACCTATTTATGCAGTCACAAACCCTATGATTTTTTTAATCACAGAGTTTGGGTTCTACAAAGGACTTTTTTCCATGAGGCCATGTCCTCTCCATAGAGCAAGCTTCTCGCCCTGCCCCAGAGGCACATTAGTATGTAAGTCTGATTGCACTCGTCAGTGGAGTAGCATAATCTTTCAACTCAATACAGCACCTTATGGGGGTCATTAGGATGGCGGACGGAAGTGCCTCCGCATACCCTGAGTATGCGGAACAGGCCTATTTTCCGTGCGCCCGTCGCGGACACTCCGTCCGCCAAATCAGGATACAAAATACGTGGCAAAATCCGTCCGCGGCGGTAGAACAAGGTCCGCCGCACCACCACACCCAACTACGCGGCAGACGTAACCGTACCAGAGACTCCGCCGTACGGACTGACGACTAGGACCGTCCTCCAAATCAAGATGGCGGAAAACACACATAAAAGCGCTGCGGATAAACAACCTGCCTGAACACGGCGGATGCTCCACAGCGACCATACCCACCACGAGCCGCACGCCGACATGGACCCTGCACTACAGGCTTACCCGATACTCTACGCGATCCAGTACGTCCTCGTCTTGGCCCACCATCGACGACGACGCAGGTAGGCACCTAAGCATTCGCTGGCTGGAGAGGAGTACCGGCAAGGGCGGTGACGTAGGGAGGGGGGAGGGACATGTCCCAAAATGCACAAATGCCTGTGTACGGCAACGCCTCCAAGGGCCGTGACCCAGGTAGGGGAGAGTGACACGTAGAACAACCAGGGCTCAAGTCGGGGTACCACGCGGGTGGACGGCGTCCCCCCACTAATTTAACAGGGAGCATGATAACTATAAACTGCAACTGAGTGGAAGCCACCTTTTGTGTCGTCACTTCCTGTCGTGATTTCAGCGTCACCCCACTTCTTGTTGCAGGACTTGGGTCCTGAGCAGAACCCACCGCCCCCAAGAAAATAGCAATCCACACCAGCATCACACACGCAAGAATGACTCTGACAAAGCACGACACATGAATCGCAATTTTATTTACGCAGATTCGGAGCAAAGTCACAGTCTAGGATGGAGCATGGCCATAGTGGACACCAGAGCAGGTACATCAGAGGCAGTACATCAGTATCAGAACAGCAACAGGGCAGTGTGGGCACCAGAGCAGGTACATCAGATGCAGTACATCAGTATGAGAACAGCAACAGGGCAGCAACAGGGCAGTGTGGACACCAGAGCAGGTACATCAGAGGCAGTACATCAGTATCAGAACAGCAACAGGGCAGCAACAGGGCAGTGTGGGCACCAGAGCAGGTACATCAGAGGCAGTACATCAGTATCAGAACAGCAACAGGGCAGCAACAGGGCAGTGTGGGCACCAGAGCAGGTACATCAGATGCAGTACATGAGAGGGCACAATGCAGTATCAGAACAGCAACAGGGCAGTGTGGGCACCAGAGCAGGTACATCAGAGCCAGTACATGAGAGGGGCCAAGTGCTCCAACAGTCCATAGCACTGAAAACGTCCATCAGAGGCAGCACATGAGAGGGGCCAAGTGCTCCAACAGTCCATAGCACTGAAAACGTCCATCACAGGCAGCACATGAGAGGGGCCAAGTGCTCCAACAGTCCATAGCACTGAAAACGTCCATCACAGGCAGCACATGAGAGGGGCCAAATGCTCCAACAGTCCATAGCACTGAAAACGTCCATCACAGGCAGCACATGAGAGGGGCCAAGTGCTCCAACAGTCCATTGCACTGAAAACGTCCATCACAGGCAGCACATGAGAGGGCACAATGCAGTATCAGAACAGCAACAGGGCAGTGTGGACACCAGAGCAGGTACATCAGAGGCAGTACATCAGTATCAGAACAGCAACAGGGCAGTGTGGACACCAGAGCAGGTACATCAGATGCAGTACATCAGTATGAGGATAGCAACAGGGCAGCAACAGGGCAGTGTGGGCACCAGAGCAGGTACATCAGAGGCAGTACATCAGTATCAGAACAGCAACAGGGCAGTGTGGACACCAGAGCAGGTACATCAGAGGCAGTACATGAGAGGGCACAATGCAGTATCAGAACAGCAACAGGGCAGTGTGGGCACCAGAGCAGGTACATCAGATGCAGTACATCAGTATGAGGATAGCAACAGGGCAGCAACAGGGCAGTGTGGGCACCAGAGCAGGTACATCAGAGGCAGTACATCAGTATCAGAACAGCAACAGGGCAGTGTGGACACCAGAGCAGGTACATCAGAGGCAGTACATGAGAGGGCACAATGCAGTATCAGAACAGCAACAGGGCAGTGTGGACACCAGAGCAGGTACATCAGAGGCAGTACATGAGAGGGGCCAAGTGCTCCAACAGTCCATAGCACTGAAAACGTCCATCACAGGCAGCACATGAGAGGGCACAATGCAGTATCAGAACAGCAACAGGGCAGTGTGGGCACCAGAGCAGGTACATCAGATGCAGTACATCAGTATGAGGATAGCAACAGGGCAGCAACAGGGCAGTGTGGGCACCAGAGCAGGTACATCAGAGGCAGTACATCAGTATCAGAACAGCAACAGGGCAGTGTGGACACCAGAGCAGGTACATCAGAGGCAGTACATGAGAGGGCACAATGCAGTATCAGAACAGCAACAGGGCAGTGTGGACACCAGAGCAGATACATCAGAGGCAGTACATGAGAGGGGCCAAGTGCTCCAACAGTCCATAGCACTGAAAACGTCCATCACAGGCAGCACATGAGAGGGCACAATGCAGTATCAGAACAGCAACAGGGCAGTGTGGGCACCAGAGCAGGTACATCAGATGCAGTACATCAGTATCAGAACAGCAACAGGGCAGTGTGGACACCAGAGCAGGTACATCAGAGGCAGTACATGAGAGGGCACAATGCAGTATCAGAACAGCAACAGGGCAGTGTGGACACCAGAGCAGGTACATCAGAGGCAGTACATCAGTATCAGAACAGCAACAGGGCAGTGTGGACACCAGAGCAGGTACATCAGAGGCAGTACATGAGAGGGCACAATGCAGTATCAGAACAGCAACAGGGCAGTGTGGACACCAGAGCAGGTACATCAGATGCAGTACATCAGTATGAGGATAGCAACAGGGCAGCAACAGGGCAGTGTGGACACCAGAGCAGGTACATCAGAGGCAGTACATCAGTATCAGAACAGCAACAGGGCAGTGTGGACACCAGAGCAGGTACATCAGAGGCAGTACATGAGAGGGCACAATGCAGTATCAGAACAGCAACAGGGCAGTGTGGACACCAGAGCAGGTACATCAGAGGCAGTACATGAGAGGGCACAATGCAGTATCAGAACAGCAACAGGGCAGTGTGGACACCAGAGCAGGTACATCAGAGGCAGTACATCAGTATCAGAACAGCAACAGGGCAGTGTGGACACCAGAGCAGGTACATCAGAGGCAGTACATGAGAGGGCACAATGCAGTATCAGAACAGCAACAGGGCAGTGTGGGCACCAGAGCAGGTACATCAGATGCAGTACATCAGTATGAGGATAGCAACAGGGCAGCAACAGGGCAGTGTGGGCACCAGAGCAGGTACATCAGAGGCAGTACATCAGTATCAGAACAGCAACAGGGCAGTGTGGACACCAGAGCAGGTACATCAGAGGCAGTACATGAGAGGGCACAATGCAGTATCAGAACAGCAACAGGGCAGTGTGGACACCAGAGCAGGTACATCAGAGGCAGTACATGAGAGGGGCCAAGTGCTCCAACAGTCCATAGCACTGAAAACGTCCATCACAGGCAGCACATGAGAGGGCACAATGCAGTATCAGAACAGCAACAGGGCAGTGTGGGCACCAGAGCAGGTACATCAGATGCAGTACATCAGTATGAGGATAGCAACAGGGCAGCAACAGGGCAGTGTGGGCACCAGAGCAGGTACATCAGAGGCAGTACATCAGTATCAGAACAGCAACAGGGCAGTGTGGACACCAGAGCAGGTACATCAGAGGCAGTACATGAGAGGGCACAATGCAGTATCAGAACAGCAACAGGGCAGTGTGGACACCAGAGCAGGTACATCAGAGGCAGTACATGAGAGGGGCCAAGTGCTCCAACAGTCCATAGCACTGAAAACGTCCATCACAGGCAGCACATGAGAGGGCACAATGCAGTATCAGAACAGCAACAGGGCAGTGTGGGCACCAGAGCAGGTACATCAGATGCAGTACATCAGTATCAGAACAGCAACAGGGCAGTGTGGACACCAGAGCAGGTACATCAGAGGCAGTACATGAGAGGGCACAATGCAGTATCAGAACAGCAACAGGGCAGTGTGGACACCAGAGCAGGTACATCAGAGGCAGTACATCAGTATCAGAACAGCAACAGGGCAGTGTGGACACCAGAGCAGGTACATCAGAGGCAGTACATGAGAGGGCACAATGCAGTATCAGAACAGCAACAGGGCAGTGTGGACACCAGAGCAGGTACATCAGATGCAGTACATCAGTATGAGGATAGCAACAGGGCAGCAACAGGGCAGTGTGGACACCAGAGCAGGTACATCAGAGGCAGTACATCAGTATCAGAACAGCAACAGGGCAGTGTGGACACCAGAGCAGGTACATCAGAGGCAGTACATGAGAGGGCACAATGCAGTATCAGAACAGCAACAGGGCAGTGTGGACACCAGAGCAGGTACATCAGAGGCAGTACATGAGAGGGCACAATGCAGTATCAGAACAGCAACAGGGCAGTGTGGACACCAGAGCAGGTACATCAGAGGCAGTACATCAGTATCAGAACAGCAACAGGGCAGTGTGGACACCAGAGCAGGTACATCAGAGGCAGTACATGAGAGGGCACAATGCAGTATCAGAACAGCAACAGGGCAGTGTGGACACCAGAGCAGGTACATCAGATGCAGTACATCAGTATGAGGATAGCAACAGGGCAGCAACAGGGCAGTGTGGACACCAGAGCAGGTACATCAGAGGCAGTACATCAGTATCAGAACAGCAACAGGGCAGTGTGGACACCAGAGCAGGTACATCAGAGGCAGTACATGAGAGGGCACAATGCAGTATCAGAACAGCAACAGGGCAGTGTGGACACCAGAGCAGGTACATCAGAGGCAGTACATGAGAGGGCACAATGCAGTATCAGAACAGCAACAGGGCAGTGTGGGCACCAGAGCAGGTACATCAGAGCCAGTACATGAGAGGGGCCAAGTGCTCCAACAGTCCATAGCACTGAAAACGTCCATCACAGGCAGCACATGAGAGGGCACAATGCAGTATCAGAACAGCAACAGGGCAGTGTGGGCACCAGAGCAGGTACATCAGATGCAGTACATCAGTATGAGGATAGCAACAGGGCAGCAACAGGGCAGTGTGGGCACCAGAGCAGGTACATCAGAGGCAGTACATCAGTATCAGAACAGCAACAGGGCAGTGTGGACACCAGAGCAGGTACATCAGAGGCAGTACATGAGAGGGCACAATGCAGTATCAGAACAGCAACAGGGCAGTGTGGACACCAGAGCAGGTACATCAGATGCAGTACATCAGTATGAGGATAGCAACAGGGCAGCAACAGGGCAGTGTGGACACCAGAGCAGGTACATCAGAGGCAGTACATCAGTATCAGAACAGCAACAGGGCAGTGTGGACACCAGAGCAGGTACATCAGAGGCAGTACATGAGAGGGCACAATGCAGTATCAGAACAGCAACAGGGCAGTGTGGACACCAGAGCAGGTACATCAGAGGCAGTACACGAGAGGGCACAATGCAGTATCAGAACAGCAACAGGGCAGTGTGGACACCAGAGCAGGTACATCAGAGGCAGTACATCAGTATCAGAACAGCAACAGGGCAGTGTGGACACCAGAGCAGGTACGTCAGAGGCAGTACATGAGAGGGCACAATGCAGTATCAGAACAGCAACAGGGCAGTGTGGACACCAGAGCAGGTACATCAGATGCAGTACATCAGTATGAGGATAGCAACAGGGCAGCAACAGGGCAGTGTGGACACCAGAGCAGGTACATCAGAGGCAGTACATCAGTATCAGAACAGCAACAGGGCAGTGTGGACACCAGAGCAGGTACATCAGAGGCAGTACATGAGAGGGCACAATGCAGTATCAGAACAGCAACAGGGCAGTGTGGACACCAGAGCAGGTACATCAGAGGCAGTACATGAGAGGGCACAATGCAGTATCAGAACAGCAACAGGGCAGTGTGGGCACCAGAGCAGGTACATCAGAGCCAGTACATGAGAGGGGCCAAGTGCTCCAACAGTCCATAGCACTGAAAACGTCCATCACAGGCAGCACATGAGAGGGCACAATGCAGTATCAGAACAGCAACAGGGCAGTGTGGGCACCAGAGCAGGTACATCAGATGCAGTACATCAGTATGAGGATAGCAACAGGGCAGCAACAGGGCAGTGTGGGCACCAGAGCAGGTACATCAGAGGCAGTACATCAGTATCAGAACAGCAACAGGGCAGTGTGGACACCAGAGCAGGTACATCAGAGGGCACAGTACAGCAACTTACAGCACACTATCAGGTGGATTGCGTGAAGTACCCGCATCGGACACACTGGCAGCACCAGAAACCGGAGTGTGACACACAGCCACAGATGTAGTGACTGACACGTGAGCCACAGACCCAGATACACTGCCAGCACCTGATACAGGAGTGTGACACACCGACACAGCCCGAGTTACTGACACATGGCCCATAGACCCAGATACACTGCCAGCACCTGATACAGGAGTGTGACACACCGACACAGCCCGAGTTACTGACACATGGCCCATAGACCCAGATACACTCCCAGCACCTGATACAGGAGTGTGACACACCGACACAGACCGAGTGACTGACACGTGAGCCACAGACCCAGATACACTGCCAGCACCTGATACAGGAGTGTGACACACAGACACAGCCCGAGTGACTGACACATGGCCCATGGACCCAGATACACTGGCAGCACCTGATACAGGATATGTCTCGACGGATACCCTGCCACTAACAGACACATGCGAGTCAACTGCACCAGCGCCACTGTGACCACTGAAATGATGAGCCACAGGGCTGTATGGTCCAGGAGGCAGGGTGGCCCTGGGAGCGGGGGATAGTTGCAATTGGCCGATATCGGATTGGGCATGTGTCAATGCTGTGTGTCTACGCTTCTTTTGGACATGTGCCTGCACCCTGGACAGGACAGGACTCACAAGTCGACCGGACTGAGAAGCAATTTCACCCACCATGGGAGGTGCATGTGCTGGGGGGGAATGGTCTCTGGGGACGTGCTGGAGCCTGCTTGTCGTTTGCTGTGTGGCTGCCTTGTGGCCTCTGCAACATGTGTCATGGGGGATGCCACGACAGGGTCCACCTGCATCCGTCCCTGACGGGCCATGATGGGAGTGGATGTAAGGGGTGACTCCACTGCTGAGTCTTCTGTATTCCGTTTGCCAGAAAACAGCTGTCTCAGAGCAACTATGGGTGATGTATGCCTGTCCCTGACAGCGCCACTGTGCATGGGCGAGTCCTTGGGCCTTGGATGTTCCATTTCCGTAGGAGTACTGTACTCTGCGGACTTGCCCTGTTCCCTGGATGGTGCCCTCTTCCAGGCAGCAGACTTGTCGTCTGTGGTGTACATATCAGCTGGACACCCCTTCTGCCCGTGTGTGTCCCTGCCCCTGGGACTGTCCGTGCTCCTCTTAGGTGCGTTTGTCTTGTGACTATTCTTGTCCCTGCCCTTGGGAGTGGCTCCTTCCTTCGTAGTCTCCCTGCCCTTGGGAGTGCCTACATCCTTCCTGCTTTCCCTGCCCTTGGGAGTGGCAGCTTCCTTCGTAGTCTCCCTGCCCTTGGGAGTGCCTACATCCTTCCTGCTGTCCCTGCCCTTGGGAGTGGCACCTTCCTTCCTAGTGTCCCTGCCCTTGGGAGTGGCTCCTTCCTTCGTAGTCTCCCTGGCCTTGGGAGTGGCACCTTCCTCCGTAGTCTCCCTGCCCTTGGGAGTGCCTACATCCTTCCTGCTTTCCCTGCCCTTGGGAGTGGCAGCTACCTTCGTAGTCTCCCTGCCCTTGGGAGTGCCTACATCCTTCCTGCTGTCCCTGCCCTTGGGAGTGGCACCTTCCTTCCTAGTGTCCCTGCCCTTGGGAGTGGCACCTTCCTTCCTAGTGTCCCTGCCCTTGGGAGTGGCAGCTTCCTTCCTGCTGTCCCTGCCCTTGGGAGTGGCACCTCCCTTCCTAGTGTCCCTGGCACTGGGAGTATGCGAGCCCTCAAGAGATGTATTAGTCTTCTCACTGTCCTCGTACAGGGTAGTGTCAATGGAAGCGGGAGTGAGTCTTGGCCTGGTAGTACCTTGTGTGTGGGATGGCTGTGCAGCATGTGTAGCCATTACACCAAACCCCTCTTTTGCCTCACGTGTGTGTACTCCACTATATCTGACGTTGTCCTTGTGAACAGAGTTACCTGACCTAGGGGATGGGGTCTGAGGCCTACGTGCCTTGACGTGCTGGCTGACGCTGCTTCTAGTGCAATAACCTGTATTAGAGTCCAGATCAGAAAATTCACTCCCCCCTGACACATCCAGAGTTGTAGATGGTGGAACAGAAGTACCACCCAGTCCATGCGACTGTGCAATGGCAGACGACACACTGTTAGACAATGACTGCAGTGTCCTGTGTACACCAGCCAGATCACCATGCATACCTTCCATGAATGCCACCACCTGCCCCAACTTCCTATCGTGGTCTTGGAATGCATTAATCATATTGGTCTGGCCCACACACAGCTGTCGCAGCAGATCAACAGCCTCTGCACAGAGAGAATTTTGGGTCACCGAGGCTGGGGCAGCGGTGCCGACACCGAACGCCACTCTTCTCCCCCTACTCCTGCGGGCACGAACAGTACATGGTGCAGTTGCCGGCAGGGTGGGCCCTGTGTGCTGTGTCCCGACCGAAGGTGCTGGTTGCCCACTCCCAGTCTGTGACAACAGTGCTGACTCACCAACACTGTCGGAAGATGATGACGATGTTGTCTCCACATGCGAGTCCTCCGGGACGGTTCTGTCCCCCTCTCCGCCGCTGCCCCCTTCGGTTTCAGTCTGCGTGTGCGCCACGTCTGATCCGGATGCATTGCCTTCTGTAATCTCCGCCGTCTGTGGCTGAGTGCCCTCTGCCAAAGCTGAAAAGCACAGGAAATGGGTGTAAGTAATGGGCACACACACGTACAGTACTGCTGCGGAATCCATTAAGCCACTGATGACACTGTCCATCGATCCCCCAACCTGCACACAGCCCACCCCAAGCAGTCATCCTCACAGGAATTCTGTGGCGTTGGCCGTAATACATGTACAGCATGCACACTGGGCATGAGGAACTACATCAGCACACAAGTGTTGCCAAGGGGTGACGGAGCACTACAGCATGTGCATGACAACTGAACAGCTTAGCAGGTGGCGTCTCAACATTCCGCATGTGCAAGTGAAAAGTTAACTGTGGCAATGTCACCAACATGCCATTGGTAATAGACTCTTACAAGTTTGTTGCAAATGATGCATCCGTCCCGGTGTCTAGCACGTGCAGACAATTGGAATGTTGAACGCGGGCCGCGTATGGCCAGACGTCAACAGCGGAAGCAGTGCACCGCCATGGCGGCGTCAATGAGTGCATGTCAGCTGACGATGCACGATGCACTATGTTTAATTGTCTGCAGCTGCATGATGAGGGTTGTGTGCGTGATTGCGTGATTCCACACTTCATGCTCTATCCCATGGTTTCCATACCATGCCCATCGGTGTGCCACTAATGACCGTCACTTTTGGGTCATGTCACATGCCTTGTTGGCAGTGATGTTGAGGTGCAACAGAGTGCATTGGACATGTTGCAACACATCATGTAGCTGGTGGGTGCACATTGCTACGTCAATCCATGTTGTTGTGACAATCAGAGGTGTCACACATAGGCAAATCGTACACTGACAATTACATGTTGGATAGAGTGCGGTGACATGTCAGTGAGTTGCACAGACATGCGTTGTATGTGAATTGACTTCCATTCCATTTACTCCCACACAGGAGGGCTCAAAATGTCCATCGCCCATATACTGTGCTGGCGGACATGGTGGACGAGGAGGTGGTCCGGAAATTCAGGCTTGATCGACGTCGATTGCTGGAGCTAGTGAACAAGTTGTCTCCTCACCTGCAGCCGCGGAGAACTTATCCAGGCTCAATTTCACCCACCCAAAAGGTGATGGCGGCACTCCATTTTTTTGCAACAGGCACATTCCAGTACACTATAGGACATGCCGGGGGAATGTCACAGGCCATGTTCAGCACGGTACTCAAGGATGTGCTAACAGCCATGATGCTGTACAAGCATGAGTACATACATTTTCCACAGGCGGCAGAGTTGGCAGCGGTCAAGGCAGACTTTTATGCACTGGGTCGCATTCCACACGTTGTGGGTTCAATTGATGGCACGCATATTGCGATCATCCCGCCACGGGCACGTGAGCAGGTGTTTCGGAATCGGAAGCACTTCCACTCCCTTAACGTGCAGGTGGTGTGCCAGGCCGACAACATTATCTCACATGTGTGTGCAAGATTTCCTGGCTCTGCACATGACGCCCACATCATGCGGAGCAGCATAGTCCCACGACTGATGGCAAATCTGCGTCCGGCACAAGCCTGGCTTGTTGGTGAGTATGCTGTGGTGACTGGAGTGATATCTGGGTGGCTTGGTGTGGCCACCTGTTCAGGTACTGATGTCTGTCTCTCTCTCTAATTCCCACATACACAGGCGACTCGGCTTACCCAAACAGGCCTTGGCTTCTGAGTCCAATTCGCAATCCCACCACAGCAGGAGAAATGCGATACAACGATGCCCATGGTAGGACACGTCGAGTGGTGGAACGAACTTTTGGCCTGCTTAAGTCTAGGTTTCGGTGCCTAGATAAGACTGGAGGGGCCCTGCCTTACGCACCTGGCAAAGTATGCAAGATTGTGATGGCCTGCTGCATGCTCCACAACCTGGCTGTGCGAAATAACATTGCACTGATCTTGGACCCAGATGAACAGCAAGTTCCTCGCCCTCCCGACCCAGCCATGTCGACTGATGAGGATAGTGGTGAGGAGGAAGGTGTGGACCAGAGGCGCCAGCTCATAGAACGCTACTTCCCTTGACTGTGAGTGTGCCCCTCTTGTGCTGCTTGTGTATGCCCTGTGTAGGTTTGCTGCTCTGGTGTCATTGTGTTGGGGATCATCTATGTGTTTTGTTATGTGATGTATGCATGTGTGTGTGTGTCTTCATTTATGAGTACATGCACTTCTCCATGATGTGTGTAGTGTCAGCCATTCGTGTAGTGATGTGTGTGGTTTGTTGTAAGTTGCACTGCAGTGAGTTGGGATGAGTGTGATGCTGTTTACTAACGTCTGTTTGCGGGTTCTATGTTTCCCTAGGTCACTCCGTTGCGGCATGATTCTGTACCTGTTGGATCCCTGAACCTGGTTACGTCTGTTTCTGATGCAATCATGTGAATAAACATGGAGGCAACACATCATTGAGTGAGTAAGTGGTATTTATTTACAGATTGTGCATAGGGGTAGGTGCATATTTACAAAGGAGTGAAGGGGTGGGGGAGTGACTGTCCAAGGTAATGGTGGATGAAATGGCCGTGCAGACACCACATAGGGTGGTGTGTGCCTACTGCAGCAGGCCTGTGGGAGGTGGGACCGGATACTTTCCAGGTAGGATCGGAGGCTCACGTACTCCAAAGAGTCACTGTCGGCTCTTCTTGGAGCGTGTGCCATGTGCTCCAACACTGCTCTCGGCGACTTCGTTCCTCGGACGGCCCCTCCGTCTTTGTGCCGGGACGGGGTCAGCTAGGGGCGCAGGCTGATCCGGTACCACATCCGCCGCCAGGGGCGCAGTCGGCGGTGGCGGTGTTGTGGCCGGTGCCGATGTTTGAGGGGGGGAGGGGGGGGTGGTGTTTGCGGATGCCCTGACGCTGAAAATGTCGACCAGTTGGCCAAGCCGCCTCTCGATGGCCCCCAACATGGCGGTGTTTTCCACAAAGTCCTGGTGGGCCCGGTCTGCATGTTCCTGGCTACGTGCATAGCCCGCCTCCACCCGGACTAGTGCTTCATGGCACTGTTGCACAGCAATCAGTGTTGTGTCATCTGCCCTTCTTTCCGCCCTGCTCCTGCCTGCAGGATCTGCCCTTGCAGTGGTGGGTTGCCTGACTGTCTCCCGGCGTGGCTGGGATGGCGCTGGCCCAGCGTTGGCGGCGGGGTTGGGCAGGGTGGCAGGGGCAGATGTGGTGGTAGTAGTGGTGGTGGTCGAGGTGG
This sequence comes from Lissotriton vulgaris, assembly GCF_964263255.1. Classification (NCBI taxonomy): domain Eukaryota; kingdom Metazoa; phylum Chordata; class Amphibia; order Caudata; family Salamandridae; genus Lissotriton; species Lissotriton vulgaris. The sequence continues at coordinate 1,472,438,737 of NC_141695.1, forward strand.
TGCTGGAGGCAGCTGTGCAGGTCCGAGTCGCCGGTGTTGTTGTGATGCCAGTGCCCGTTGTTGTAGTTGCAGGTGTGACCTGCGTGGCAGAGGTGCCTGGCTGGGTGCTTGGTCCGGCACCATCCTCTGCCCCGGAGTTGGCTGCACTATCGTCCCATGAGTGCTCGGAGTTTGGGGATGCTGGAGGCCTGGTGTCAATGGCGGAAGTCAGATTAGGATCCCCTGCAAAAGAATAATGTGATGATGAGTAATGTTGCCTATACGTGTACATGTATTTATGGTTGACATTCAGTCGGCATTGGCACACACCCCACCCACCACCACCACCCTCTCTATGGACATGGGGGCCTGTTGGAAGTTGTAGTTCCGACCCCTCACACACCCCACCCACCACCACCACCCTCTCTATGGACATGGGGGCCTGTTGGAAGTTGTAGTTCCGACCCCTCACACACCCCACCCACCACCACCACCCTCTCTATGGACATGGGGGCCTGTTGGAAGTTGTAGTTCCGACCCCTCACACACCCCACCCACCACCACCACCCTCTCTATGGACATGGGGGCCTGTTGGAAGTAGGACTAGTGACCCCTCACACACCCCACCCACCACCACCACCCTCTCTATGGACATGGGGGCCTGTTGGAAGTTGTAGTTCCGACCCCTCACACACCCCACCCACCACCACCACCCTCTCTATGGACATGGGGGCCTGTTGGAAGTTGTAGTTCCGACCCCTCACACACCCCACCCACCACCACCACCCTCTCTATGGACATGGGGGCCTGTTGGAAGTTGTAGTTCCGACCCCTCACACACCCCACCCACCACCACCACCCTCTCTATGGACATGGGGGCCTGTTGGAAGTAGGACTAGTGACCCCTCACACACCCCACCCAACACCACCACCACCCTCTCTATGGACATGGGGGCCTGTTGGAAGTTGTAGTTCCGACCCCTCACACACCCCACCCACCACCACCACCCTCTCTATGGACATGGGGGCCTGTTGGAAGTTGTAGTTCCGACCCCTCACACACCCCACCCACCACCACCACCCTCTCTATGGACATGGGGGCCTGTTGGAAGTAGGACTAGTGACCCCTCACACACCCCACCCAACACCACCACCACCCTCTCTATGGACATGGGGGCCTGTTGGAAGTTGTAGTTCCGACCCCTCACACACCCCACCCACCACCACCACCCTCTCTATGGACATGGGGGCCTGTTGGAGTGCTTTAGAGGTTGGTGAGTATGTGGACTGCATGCAAGGCTGGGGTATGTGGGATGTGTCTTCAGAGTTGTGTGGCCCACACCGTGTTGTTGTGTTTGTGGTGGTTGGTTGGTACTTACCAGCCTCTTCTCCATCAGGGAGTCCATCGAGGGTGTCAGGGTGCAGGATGGTCAGCACCCTCTCCTCCCACTCGGTGTATGGTAGGGGCTCCGGGGGGGTTCCACCGCCGGTATGGTTGGCCCGGAGGAAGTTCTTGGCTCTTATAGACTTCACCCGGGTCTTCAGGTCGTGCCACCGCCTCTGGATGTCAGCCTTGGTTCGCGGAACGCTCCCGGAGGCATTGACCCTGGTCACGATGCGGTCCCACAGGCTGTTCTTCCGAGCTATGCTCGTCTGCTGCACGAGGGACCCGAAGATGTGGGGTTCCACACGAAGGATCTCTTCCACCATTACCTTGAGCTCGGTGTCGGAGAATTTGGGATTCTTTTTGGGTGCCATGGTGCTCGGGGGGTGTGTTTGTGTGGAGTGCGGAGGTGCTGGTGTGTGCTGTTTGGGTGTGGTGTGGTGGGTGTTTGTGTGCAGGGTGTCTTTGGGTGTGGTGTGGTGGGTGTTTGTGTGCAGGGTGTGTTTGGGTGTGGGTTATGTGTCTGAATCAAATAGTTTGCTGTAAGTCAAGTATTGTCTCCTGCTGTCAGCTATGCTGGGATGCAGAGGATTTCAGGAGTGGGTGGGAGTCAATTTATAGTCTGTGTGTTGGCCCTGTGTGAATGTTGATTGGCAGTCAGGTGATAGGTGGGTGTGTTGTAAGGTGTGGTCTATGCAGTTCTTGGGGGTGGGTACTTGTGTCTTGTGTTTGGTTTAGATGTGTCATGTGGGTTGTCGTCCATTTTGCTGTGTTTGGTGATGGATTCTGTCGGTATGAATGCCATTTGAATGACTGTAGGGATGTTGGACTTCCGCTGTGGTGCCCCGTTTCTCATTGCATTGCTACCGCCGCGGACGTGGATCGCGGTGGCTACCGGGGTACTTGCGGAGTTATCCTAATTGCGGACACGGAAAGTACGCAGGTATCGCGGGGGAGGTTGTTGTTCTCCTGGTCATGTGCGTACGCGGCGGTCGGTGTTTTGTGGGTTCCGTCCGCATGCAGCGGAATCAGGTGTACTTCGACCGCCGCGGACGGGGATTGTTGTGCTCCGTCCGCCGCGGTCGGCTTTTCGGTCACATTTGATCCTAATCGCTAATGCGGTTTTTCCGCGGCCAGGTCCGGAGTATCTTGACACCTTCCACGGCGGACGGACCACGTTTCCGTCCGCCATCCTAATCGGCCCCTAAATCTGTATGTTCAGCTCCTAAGCATGTGATTTTAACCAGCATGGTTCTAGGCACTGGTGCAAGCTGAAACATCCATTGCCAGTTTAGTTACATGTTCCTTGGCTCCAGAGTTACTGCAACTTGACACCAGTAAAAGGAAGACATTACCATACAGAACAAGGGAGGGGGGTTTCACGTGCCCCCTACTGGAGCCATATATGGCCCTGTGGACCTCCACACCCAGGGCCGGCTCCTGCTATCTCCTGGTGTGCCCAACCTCGGGAGATAGCTGTTTGCTTTTGCTTTGCGGGAGCTGTGACAACTCCCACCAAGCAAAAGCAAAAACTCTGCTTAGAGCAAGTGGGAGCTGGCAAAATGCTCCTGCATGCTGGAAGCTGAGATTTCATCTCTTTCCCTGCCTGCAGGAAAGCATTGCTCTGACATGCAGGGAGTTGCATTTCCAGCAGCTCCCTGAGTGAGAGAGCAAAGCTGGCTCTTGCAGGAGGCAGGGAGCCAGCGGCAACCACGGGGGCTTGAGGCTCTCCCTGCGGTCCCCAACATGCACACTGGGTGCCCTGGGTGGGTCCAGGGTACCGAGAGAGATGTGGCCGGTCCCTGGGGAATGGGGTTGCAGTGGTCAAAATCAGCCCGGGAAGGGGGGCTGCACGGTTCACCTCCCCTTGGGTAAAGAAAAAGGATTGTAACTTGGGCTTGGAGAAGGCAAAGCAAGTGTGTTTCCTCTTGTATTCCACATTGAAAAACAATCTGAAATCCATAATGGAGATGAAAACATCATTGATCTATTGGAGCGCAGCCTGATCCTGGGTGACTGTGACGAGGAATTTCCTTTCCGTCTCCTGGTGAGGGCAGAGTCCATGATTCTCTCTTTTAATTACCCTGAGAATGCAAATGCCCCAAATCATCTTTAAGCTACGTCCATTTGGCCATATTCCATTTTCTTTAGTAGAATGCGAAGGTCTTCCTCCTTTTCGTGCGTTGATAGATAGCTCAGCAAAAGACCCTGGAGTGCGTTTCCTGTTTACTTTGGTGATGCGTTATTGATGCAGAGGAAAGTGAGGACATCTCCATCAAACAAAAAAACACTTAATTAATTTTGGTAAGAGGATGTACCCCTGTTTGGTGGAGATTTACCTCTTTGTAGTCTAATCGTCTTCTGTTGCCACAGATTCACATTATCACAGGTTTGTGGCTGAAGACACTCAATGAACAATTACACTGCTTAAAATTCTAATACATTTTTAAGGGTAGGTGTGGCCCCTCTCCCTGAGCCTTCTTGAGCCCCTGGGACCCGGATCCCCTGGGGCCATGATTTTAATATAATGGAATGGGGCATGCAGCTCCACTCCCTGAGCCATAGATTGACCCAGGGAACTCCATCTCCAAGGGCCTGATACAGTTGTAGTGTCCCAGGGACCACATACACAGGGAGATTAATGCTCCCTGGTCAGTAGAGTGCGGGAAAGGAACATAAACTTTATTTCCTGCTATCACTCTTGTTGGGCAGGGAACACAACTTTGATCCCACCCAAGCAAGAGCAGAAATAAATGCTGCTCATGCCAAGGTGCGAGCAAAGTAGAAGATCAGGCTCCTGCTAGCACCACCATGGGTGCTGGCTAGGAGGTTGACTGAGGCCGTGGGCCATTAGCGATATCCCCATAGTCAACAATCATTAAGGCTGTCATGGATGACCCGGGTGGCACTGGGGCAGCCACTTTGAAATACAATGCTGGCTTCCACTTCCCTGCCCCCAACTCCACACCTCGCAAGGCCAAAAGATGTGAACACTCACAGGTTGGGCGACAGCGAGGGCTCAGGACTTGCACCCAGCCTAACACAATGCACAGCCGAAGGTGAAGAGCGATGGACATCTAACTTTACCTTAAAAAAAATAGAATAATACACTGGAAAAACGAAAGGTTAAAGTGAAGTTATAATTAGGAATTGTAATACCATCTTATTTTAAAAAAAATGTAAAGATAGAAATACACTGAAACACCAAATGTTAAAGGGACGTTATAATTTGGTGGAAATCTCAATTAAAACATACGAGTTCAAGCAAACAAAACCTCTGAAATTCACCAAATACAGTTATCTCAACTATAACTGCTTCCCTAGTTTAACTATAATGCCTGCTTTCACCATAGACTGCTAACTACCTCCCATATTACATTACTCATGGCATGTTCTATGACATCATACAAAACATGACTGCAACATCTCAAGTGACTTCACTGACGACAACACTTTGCACTGCGAGGCGCGAGTTATCATTATTTTCAGACAAGAGTTACTTGAGATAACGATAACTGGTGAATTTCAGTGGTTCTGTTTGTTTAAAATGTCATAGTTTGACAAAGACCGGGCAGGTCAAAACATGTCAGCTGAAATAAATCCTTGTTGAATTATCCCTCTGGAGTGTCGGCTCTGATTTGTGCTGCTGCACGAGTGTGTTTGTATATTTATCAGATTCTGCACACTTTAGCCCGAGCACCAAACCCACTAGGTGGAAGCAGTTGGAAGAACTGCAGGACAGCAGTTATATGTATGTATGTATGTTCGATGTGATCAAGGCCGCAGGGACGGCCGAAACGCGTCGTGACATGCTGTATTTTGGGCAATAAATGTATGCTGCTACATAAGTTGGTCCTTGTCTCGTTTTTCTGCCTAGGGGCAGAGTGCTGCTGCTGCTGCGAGGTATTGCAGATATATATATATATATATATATATATATATATATATATATATATATATATATATATATATATATATATATATATATATATATATATATATATATATATATATATATATATATATATGCACACATACATGTATTACCTACTGGAATTCCCCTGTAGGTAGTTATAGATAGGACCTAGTTTCCATAGGAAGAGTGTTTTTTTGACTTGCCTATATCTTTTACGCTGGTTGATGAACCGTCACAACATATCCCCAAAAAGTGCACTAGTGGGTCTTATTGTGCATGGAAAATTTGGGGGTGATCCGTTAAGCAAGGGCTCAGAAAAATGTGTGTGGGGGGGGGGGCAGTCAAAAAATGTGCATTTCTCATGTTAATTCCCATAGGAATTTTAGGCACAGCTACAGCCCGAACCGTTGAACAGAATGACACCAAATTTGACAGAAAGCAAGATGTTGGTCGAAAAAGCATCCTTTTTGTTATTTTTTGTAAATCCGTTCAGTAGTTTTAGAGTTATTAAAAGAAAAACAATTTTGTATATCTAAGGATGCGACCCTTCTGCGAATCCTCCCACTCTCATACAGAGATCTGATTGGTAGCTAACACTTCAACCAGGAAGTGTTGGTACCCCTCTTGGGACGCAGACTCAGCTGATTCCTCAGAAAAATATAAAAAAATAAAGACAGGGGGGTAGGGTAAGAATACCCTGACCCCCCTAGGCCTGGTACTGGGCTCCCTCAGGGACATCGCCAAGGCACAAAACATTTTTTTTAATGTTTGCACTGAAAATTGCTACAGATTTGCATCAAAAAAACTGTGTGATCTCCTGATCTTCTTTTCACCTTAGCGCCATGTGGGCCAGGTCCCAGGGGGCAGAGGGTATTTAAAAAATAAGTAGCAGGCACACTGGTCCTCCTCCGAGGGCCCATTTTAGACCCAGGATCGCCACCTCCCCAGGGTTCCTTTTAAATATGGGAGGGGGCTACGTGGACCACCCTCCATTGGGCTCTTTGAAGCCTCGGGGACCACTACCTCCCTGGGGCTTTATTTTAAAAAAATGAGGGGGCATGCGAGCCTTCCTCCTGAGTCTTTAATATGCCCTGTGGACCACCAACTCCCTAAGGTTTCTTTTATTCTATTTACTAACTATAACATTCCTGTAACCTTTGGTTTTTTCCAGTAAAAAATATATATATTTTAAATATTTTTTGAGGTTTTTTGGGGGATCCCCCAAACCACCTATTTTTTCTTAGCTTACCCTTACCATCCTATACCCCATTCCAGCCCTAAACCCTAAAATTACCCTTGCCACTACCCACTTCTAAAGCTAATACCCTTTTTACCTTTACCCACCTCTAAACCCTAAATTTACCATTACCACCCTTTATCACTACCTATCCCTAAACCCTAACTTTCCTCTTACCAGCCTTTACCAATACCCACTCCAAGCCCTAAAATTACCCTTCCCTCCCTATACCACTACCTACCCCTAACGTGTGGTAAATGCTGTGTGGTAAAAGCATTGCGTCATAAAGATTGTGTGATCGAGGCTATTTCCTCCTGCAACATCCACCAGACTCCACTCTAAAGTTAGTAGAGCTACAGGGAGATTGGTCACTTTGCAAGCCCCACTCTATTGATCATTTAGTACATCTGAAAACAGTTGCCAGCAAAAGCCAGAGTGAAGTCCCTAGTGTGTAGGACTGTCAGAGACAGGGTGGACATTTGTGATAAGGGAACATTACCAATTCAGTAACAAAGAAGAGCAGAGGCTGGATTGAGAGTGAAGATAGGTAATGGTCTTGCATCTTTCCGATAGTGGGCGTGGTGTTTATATTTATGCATATCCATTTTACTAAATGTTTCTCTGTTCATATGTATGCATAGGTGCACTGTTATATATGTGTTGTGTATGTCAAGTCAAGTCAAGTCAAAGATCACTTTATTCGATTAGATAAAAATCATAAAAGTATGCTATACAAATACATAAAAACATCATACAAAACTTTAAAAACTTTAAAAATACTGTACATTTTAAATTTCATTAACAGTACATATAAAATGACCTAGCGTACAGGAATTACATTGTTATCTTGAAATAATTCATGGACCCATTTTTGAAAATATATGAAAAACGGAGCAGAGCTTAGAAATTAATTCATACTATCAGGTATAGGACATACATTTACATTAACTCCATCTAGACTCGTATGAGATCTCTTCCGTCTAGCACGAATAGAAGCAATCAAAAAATTGGCTACACAAAACATCACTCGATGATTTTCCATTAATTGTAAGAACAACAATGCAGGTTTCACCTGTAAAAACCCAATTTCCCTTAGAAGAGGCTTGATATACTTTACCCTACCTTCCGAGAAGAAGGGGCAAAAAAAGATAAAATGTGACAAATCCTGGTCGGAAAAATTATCGCATTCACATGGAACATTTTCCATTGGCGTGCACCAATTTTTATATTTACCCAACAGAAAGTGTGCCTGGTTGAATCTAAATTTAGTTAGCAACCAACGGTGATAAGGACGTGTGACAACAGTCAGATATGGTTGCATTGACATTGAACTGATCAACAAAAAATTTGATCTTACTGTCGATTTAGAAATTTCAATCGACTCTCGATCCATTTCACGGCACCTAATGAAATTCTGTTTTACCCAGTTTATGTCATCTTTAATCAAATTTTCCGGATGTAAGTATAATTCCGGGCGACCCAGGAGTGCAGTAGATGTTTTGATGTATGCCAGCCATTTGATATCAGCCACTCTATCCCGCCCCAAACAGTCTTTAATAATGTTATGGTTCAGTGTTAGTTTGGGGTTAAGCCAAGTTCTGATCCATAGTAAAAGCGGTGCCATGTTTAGCATGTCCGCAATATAGCCCATACCCAGCTCTACATGGACCGCAAATGAGGAAGTGGATTGGGGAGGGCCTAGGAGAGCTCGCAAAAATTTGTTTTCCTCTCTCTGAATCAAAATTAAGTCTTTATAACCCCAGATTGCTGCCCCATACCTGGCTATGGCCATAGTTTTGGCTCTGTAAATCGCCAAAATGGCCTCAGGGGGTTTCCCACCCAATCTTTTTGCGAAGCCAAGTATTGCAGCCGATGACTTTTTCACTGCTGCTCTTTTATTTGCCACTTGGGGGGCCCAGCTGCCCCGGTCATCAAACACTACACCCAGATATGTGAAAATGTTTACTTTTGATATTACTGAGCCATTGCACAAGAGTGTCTTGGTATTATTCCTCCCTTTCCCCACAAACATCACATGCGATTTCTCCACATTAATTACAAGTTCCAGGTTTTGCATAAAATTCCCAAAGGAGTTTAAGAGGCGTTGCAAACCTACGGGAGTCCTTGACAGCAGAACTGTATCATCAGCATATAGTAATACTGGTAATTTAGTACCCCCCATACATGGGACGTCTGCAGAAGCTGCCGCCAAATTTACACTTAATGCATTAATGTATAAAGAAAATAATATTGGGGCCAAAATACACCCCTGTCGTACTCCCCTCCCGGATTTAAAGTCAGCCGTGCACTTCCCATCTTGTGACATGCGTATAGCCGCTTTCAGGTCCCTATGCAGATCGGCCATGAAGTACACCAATGCCTGGTCTAGGCCCATATCCAGGAGCATAGTCCACAGCTTTGACCTATTCAATAGGTCAAAAGCTGTGGACAAGTCCATAAACGCTAGATAGATTGACCCCTCTGCAGCCACAGTGTATTTACTGACTATTAGTTGTAAGTTGAGGCACTGGTCCTCAGTACCCCTGCCAGATCTGAAACCATACTGTGCATCGCACAAGATGTCATTATTTGTTTCCCACGATACAATCTTATTTAGGATCACCTTCCCTAATATTTTAAAGGACGAATCCAACAATGATATCGGCCTATAACATCTTGCATCCCCCCTCTGGCCCTTCTTGAAAATGGGGACTATTATAGACCGTGACCAAGTCGTAGGCAATCTACTTTTATCAATGCTGGCTTTATTAAAAATATTTGTAAGGGCGATTGACCATATTGAAGGGTTGGATTTATACATGTCTGCAGGGACCCCATCTGGGCCCGGGGCCTTATGAGCAGTTGTATCTTCAATAGCCTTTAGGACTTCCTTAATGGTGAACCGCAAGGGTGACCCTGGTTGTTCACTTAATGGTGGTACAAATGGGTCTATCTGGAGATTACTCCCATATATTTTTTCGAAGTGAAGCAGCCAGTCTTTTTCAGATATATTTAATTCCAGCGGAGAGTTGTCATTCTCGCTAAACAAGAGAGTATTTATGATTCCCCAAAATTTGGAACTATCCTTCAGGGTGGCCCTGTCATAGAGTGAGTCCCAAGCATTATTCTTAATCTCTTTCTTACGTATCTCTACAACAGATTTATAATTTTTCCTTAGTCTAGCCACTAATTCGGTGTCCCTGGGTGACTGTTTTAATGCTTTCAATAAAACTCTGTGGGCCCTTGAGCAATTGGCATCAAACCACCCATGCAGTTTTTGCTCCTTATGTTTCGTGTTAGATGTTAGCATCAAGCTTACTTGTTTACAGATATTATCAAAAGAGGTAATAATGTCACCTCCAAACCTAAGAGGGTCCAGACAAGTGTTGATTTCATCTCCCACCTTCTCGGTAAGTTCACAGAAAAAGTCCTCTGGGATAATTTTACCCCACTTGACCCGCCTCCCCCGGTCTTGCACAGATAAATCCATATGGAGGGCGGTCTTTGTAATTATGGCAAGTATCGCTAAGTTTTTGTTACTTAATTCCATAACTACTGGGTTATGGTCGCTAAAAGCAGTTTGTACAGCATTATAAAAAATAACATTTTGTAACAAACCTGGGGAGACAAATATAAAGTCAATAACAGAGTTTGAATCTCTTGCGCTATAAGTGGCTACCCGTTCATTAGGGTCGATAAACTCTGGCTCAGATAAATCAATATCAGACAGTAGTTCTTCTAGCGCAACCCCCTTTATAGAGTGTTCAAAATGAGATTGAGGGAGATAATCCATATCTGAGTGAACCCTGTACTGACAATTTTGCTGGCACAAATGTATATTAAAATCCCCAAGCAAAATTAAATGAAAAAAAGTGGTTTGACTTTCCTTATATGTGGTTAAAAATTTTGCTAAAACGTTAATGTTTTCATTACAGTGCATACCCTGAGGTGCATTATAGAAGTTCACATAGAGTATCTTAACATTATTAGGTAAGGTTATTTCACAGGCTAAGAGATTGTGGGATGTGGTGCTTACAATCTGCACAACTCCCCTGTGTTTAACGGAGATAAGAAACATGAGCCCACCTCGATTCCTTCCTGAGCTGGAGCTTTGGGCAGCTTTAAAATAAGAGGTATAACCATCCAGCCAGAAGTTACAATCTCTATCCCAGGTCTCCTGGAGAGTCACCACCTCATAGCCCCTTAGTTGTTCCAACCATATTGCGTCATCTCTCTTGGCACGGAGACCAGCAATATTCCAACTTGCGATCTTGACGGTCTCCCCACCTTCCCTTTCAATAGCGGGAATAGATTGAGTCTGGTCTGTGACAGTATCACAACCAGTCAGTCAATCATTCTCATCTAGATGAGACAGGGCAGTAAATCTATTTGTTAGTGTTAAGGCAGCTCGGTTTGTGGGTCTGATAGAGTCAGTATGACTAGGAGTAAAGTTAGGTGTTTGCAAAGCCCATGATGACAGGCCAGAGCTCCCTCTACTAGGACCGTGCTGCTGTACCTTGACTAGGGGTAATTTGGGAATAGGTGGTGGAGGATAAAAATAACCAAGTGGTACAGCTCGGATCCTTCCCACCTTAACATCCGTTGCATCCCAAAAAAGGCGAGCGGCCTCATGGGGGCTATTAAAATTTACAATGATACAATCGCCTGGTAGGTTTTTTGCTGTATGCCCCAGCCAATCAACCCGTCTTCCCATAGTGATATGGGTGGATATATCCCTTGGCCCTGTGCAATTTTCATCACACCATGCTTTTACATTTGCTATCAGAGAACGCTGGGACTCCTCCTCCCCTGGGTTCAAGTGTGGAATGTTTACCAGAACCGCCACAAAGGGGGTCGCCTCTGGTGGTAAGTGAGTACGGGGTTTCCCCCGTGGTCTTCTTTCCACCTGAGACTGTTCACCTTGGCGAGCTATGCTATTCCCAGCTACATTACTCGTCTTATCCCCAACTTGGGACCTCACCAGGTGAGCGGTCGTCCCAGCCAAGTTGGCGTCGTGATTTGAGTATGATTGCACAGGGAGAGGTGGAGGGAGAATTGGGGCAATTGGGGTAAGACTCCCTATCCCCTCCATTGGTGTTTCATGATGGTCATTAGAGGCTGGAATAGCCGTGGGAGAGGAGTTTGGGCATGCAGGTGCTTTGGGACATAACATATTCAACCTTTCACATTTCCCCACAATTTCCGTGACACAGTCTTTTAAAGTCTCCACAATATCATTAGCAATTTGAACAAGGGTACTCTCAATTTTTTCAGTAAACAATTTTTCCACCATGACCCTTATGCTTTTTTCAAAGCTCCTAGACATGTAACGGGATGTAACAACATGCTGCGTAGAGTTCCTTTTTGTTCTCTTTAAAACCCTTTTGGTACGCTTAACAGCTGGGGGTTCAGGATCTTGAGCACAACTGTGGTCTACAGCAGCGCCCAACAAGTTCAGATCAGCAGGGGTTATAGCAGTACATTGGGGTAATAATGCCCAGTCTTTAGCAGTGATGATCTGGACAGAGGGCTCCAGAGGTATAGATTGGGTCCCAGATAAAGGGGGCACCTGGTGATCTAGGAGAGGTGTATCTAACCCCAGTTCACGTTCTGTTGCTGCAATCTCCTGGTTCAGTTTCCCTACCGCAGTGGTTAAATAGGACATAATACTGGCGGAAGATGGGGCATTCCGTGGAACTTTTGATTTACCCGCACCAGCAGTGATAGATGTTTGAAGTTTCCGCTTACCCATTATGTATATAAGGCGTTAGGGGGGTGACCGTCCCATCCCTCGTCGTCCCTAGACGGCCTAAGACGGCCCGCCCTCTGCCCGGGCTCCGCCCGGTGTCGCCCGCGCGCGTCCCGCGACGCGGGAGGTGCTCCTGGTGTTTATGCACCTCCGGGCGGAAGCTGCACGGGTCAGGAGGCGGCGTCCCGGTCCCGGTAGTGCTGGGAAGTGTAGTCCTGGTGCAGCTGGTGCAGCGCTCCTCCCCTCTCGGCGGCCGTGGGGACTCGGCTGCAGGGAAAGGCGACAACAATCCGGCGCCTCCTCTGATGTCAGGTACGGTGTCCAAAAGTGCCCCCTAGCAGTGCCAGTGACCCCAAGCAGTGCCAGTGTATGTGGCTGGTGCTCTGTCCCTCCTTGAAAGGCATTGTCTCATCCTGGAAGCCCTTACGATATGTATATGTTGACCCCCAATATAAGGGCTTTATCGCTGGCACAATTAGTGGTGGTCCTTAGCATTATGGTAGGCATTCATGGAACAATTGTGGCCCTGACCTAATGGTGCGCATCCCTAGCATGTGATGTACAAGGGAAAGCACATTCAAGAGAAAAAAAATGTCGTTTGAGGAACTGAAATGCTGCTACTTTAAAGCAAACTGATTTTAAAAATTCAAAACATATTTAAAGTTGCTCTTTAATAGTTGAGCTCAGGAGACTTTTCATTTGCATCATTTCATTAGTCATTTGGAGGCATTTTACAGTGACAAGGGATGCTTTGACATTGTTTTTGGTAACCCCATTTTATCCTATGGGGTGGTTGGTGTTCTACTATAATATTGAGTTTTAAATAATACCCAGTGAAAATACTGAATCGAGAATGTTGACTAACACAATATCACGAAGGCAGTTATTTATAAGTAAGTATAATTTTATTTACAGATTTGTTTATTTTGAAAATGTGTGTATTTTAAATGAACGTGGAAGTGGAGTTAAGAAGTGTACATCTATGCTTATCTGTATTATTAAATTTCATAATATTGTATCAGTCAATATTCTGGGTATGATATTTTGATATGACAATATTTTGCCACAAATATATCTAGATGGTCACTACAAGTAATCTTGCAAAGTGTGAACTTATGCAAGTGAATTTTGCGTGGTAAATGCTTCAATAGTGGTTGAAGTCATTAGTGGCTTGGGGGTATTTTCATTGTTCAGAAGTACCACTAGTTATAGAAGAAACCAGTGTACTCGCATCCTGCTAAGGGCCAAAGGCCAACTTGCTTATTGTGTATATTTTTGGCTTATGCAATGGTTTCTTCTAAAGGTGTGAGGTTATTGGTGAAGACTGACAGGGCCTGTAGTTCATAAGACTTCTATTGGAAAGCAACACTCTATGGGCCTCATTTATGAAAAGTGACGCATTGCTGCGTGAAAACAGCGATGCGTCACTTTTCACTGCACCCTCCTTGCGACACCAATGATGCGTCATATTTACAGTATGAAGGATCATGGTGCAAGGAGTTACAGATACGTTAGTATTTCTGATGTATCTGTATGGCGCAAAAGTGACACATTGCTGGAGTGTGTCACAAAAGTGACACAACTCCAGCAATGTGTCCTTTCACATGGTTCAAGCCATGTGAAAGGGCCTGCGTCAGTCTTACGCCTGCCGTAGGAAATTGACGCATTGTGTCCTAGAAGTGGCGCAGTAAAATCTTATAGATTTCACTGCGTCACTTCTATGACCCTTTCTTGCATCAGAACGCCCCCCTGCATACATTATACATGGCGTAGGTATAATGTAGCGCAGGGGTTTACAAAGTGACGCTCTACCTAGATGCCTCACTTTTTAACCCCTTGAATGCTCATGACGAGCAGAGCTCGTCATGAGCCACGGCGCTCCGGTGCTCATGACGAGCTCAGCTCGTCATGAGCCGTGGAACGCTCGCATGAGGGGATAATTCCCCTGCTGTGCTGAGCGTTCCACAGGAACGGGTGTGGCCGTGACGAGCTGAGCTCGTCATGAGCACAGGAGCGCTGTGCCTCATGACGAGCTCAGCTCGTCATGAGCATGTGAGCGCTGTGCACGCCCCCCTCCCCCCCGCTCATTTTTTACGCTGCTGGTGCGTCACAAAAAGTGAGGACCCGGCGGCGTAAAAGTGACGCATGGCCTCATAAATGAGGCCCTATGTCTTTAGTGCGTCCACCTATGTGAGTAAATTAAATCTAAATTGGGCTACAAGTCCATTGTATGTTACTAAACAGGTTCACCAGCTCTTTGTCTTGTTTGTTCATTGCAAGGTTTGTTTGCAGCTGTAAACGGCCCTGTCCCTTTACTTCTTCACTGATAAGGTGTTTTGGACTCAGCCTTGGCCTTTAGTGAAAGACTTCTGTATTTCCTCCCTAATGCCAAGAGCATTCCCATAGCGGTAAACCTGTCTTGAGGAACACTTTTAGTCCCTCATTTTAAGCTTGGAGAAGAACCTCATTAGGCGAGTAGCACAGGGGTACCAGAGGAATCGGGATTACAATGTGTGCAGTAAAACTGGCACGCTTGGGTTTCCCTATGGAAATACTGCTTAACACAGGTATACATCTGAGGGTACAGTTGCAGAATATCTAGAAAGCTTTTTGTGCTTCATGCATAAATATTGATTACCATGGCCAATCTGTGTAATAATGCAATATTACCACATTCAGGAATGACCATACCCTGTGGGATCGGTAATTCTGGTAGTAATGTTATTGCTTGAGCTTTGCCATGCAAACTGTACTGGCAGCCTGAGCGAGGGGAGTGGTCAAATTCTTATTGTCAGAACAACGCCCTTTGCCACATACCATTGATCTTGGTGAGCAAAGGTATAAGCGCAAGCTCTCTCTTAAATTATGGGATGCCTTTTGGTGGCCAAATGGAACAAACAAAGTCGCCCTCGCTCAAGTTTTGTCTGGCTTTGATAACATGGCAGTTTAAAGAGTAGCTATTAATTTTCATTGTGTGAGCCAAATGTTGGTAGCTTTTTAATGCTTTAGAAGCAAGTGCATGTCACCTTAGTATAACAAACGTGGTCTGGCTACTGTGGGAACCAACAGGGCTCGAGTTGGGTACCACGCGGGTGGGCGGCATCCCCCCACTTTTTTTACCAGGAGCTCGATAACTGGAGCAAATGGAAACACACATTCACTCTTTGGCCTCTCTGGGGCGAGATCGGAGCTCATTCAGAACGCTACTCAAGCGCTGGCTTCTCTGATGCAATCGCATCTAAGGGGTGAGCGAGGGGAGGCAATGAGTCTGATGGTGCAAGCCACCTTTCGTGACGTCACTTCCTTTCGTGACGTCAGCTTCCCCCACTTCTTTGTTTAGGACTTGCGCCCTGGGAACAAACATGCGTTTACAGTTATAAGCTTAGCTTATTGCCAACGCCAATGTCTCTTATGCTTGCCACCACAATAGCCATGACATTTGAGGGCTGGTGGATTAAACTTGTGGGAATGCCCTGAATGCAGATCCCATGCAGCTGGATGTCTAATGAAAGGCTTAGGCATGTCTCAAGGTGCAACATCTTTCAGTGCTTGCTGAACATGGCATAAGGCATTCTTAGTACTCTCCATATATGGAGAAGCGGCCCAAGGGTTTCATTGCGTGAGTTGTGGAGGGCCTCTTCACATCAGACCAAAAATACATTTTGACACATAGTTCTAAATATTTTGCAACTTCAACACGCCCTCCTCTGGAAGCCCCAAATTCAGAAATTTCTTCTTGCTTGCCAACCGTAGCAATGTATTCAAAAGCCTACTGTATTTGCAGGCTAGCGATGTATTGGCATCATCCGACTGCTTCAAGAAAATCCACAGCTTGAACTTGTTATGATGTAAAAGGTAGCCCTCCCCCTGCCGGAAGAGGCTACCCAACATCTGCTTGAAGACCACTAAGGGCCAGATGTAGGTAAATACCATTTACCAATTCAAAAATACCGAATTTTACCGATTCGGTATTTTAGAATGGGTAAATGGTATGTAGGTATTAATTCGGTAATTTTGACCGAATCTGTAAAATTCGGGAAAATACCGATTCGGTATTTACCGAATCGGTATTCCCCATTCATTTCTATGGGTCTCCAGGCCCATAGGAATGAATGGGGAATACAGATTCGGAAAATACCGAATCCGTAAGGGGGGAAGACCTACAAGGGTGGCAGGGTGTCACATTGACCCTGTTGCACCCCTGAATAGTCAATGGGTGCGCATGTATGTCTGCCACATGGCTTTGTTAAAAAAGCACAAAATTGCTTTTTTAACGTTTTTCGTTATTTACCACCAACTACAGGTGAAAAGCACTGCTTCCTACATTTCAGATTCTGTAATTTACCGAATCGGTATTTAAGAATTCGGTAATTTACCGAATCTGAAATGTAGCCACCTACATCCCAAATGCCTAATACCGGTCGGTAGCGGCAGAAATTCTGTACTTTTGGCCGTTACCGACCGGTATAAGGGTTCCTACATCTGGCCCAAGTGTCCTAAAATGCATGTCTTGGCAGCTGCTGCTGGAGTTACCAACGGATAACACTACGCCACAGTAATGTTTGCTGTTGGGTCAGTGAGGGTCAGGATCACCACAGTAAGGATGATTTCATGTGATGTCATCACTGGGCTAAACGTCATTGATTCTATCATTAAGTAGTGGAATTGAAACCTGAAAAATCCTACAACTGTTCAGTTATAAAATGTTGGCAAGTGTGCTTGCTTTTGCTGCTCCCCCTTCAGCTAAGATGGAATGGTTTTCAGACTGGGGTGCTGCCCAGGTGACATTTGCATTGCACTAAAATGATAGGTAGGAGTAACTTGCATGATACTACCAAGCAATCAATGCAGAAACAGCCAACCCTACTTGTTTTCTCTCCCCTACTGCTACATTTAAAGAAAATGTGTTATGGCGAAATGTTAAAATTAAGGCTGGGTTGTGAACTCCGCTCTGTTTGTAGAGTTTACGGAGCTTTTTGCACGCCGCGCTCCATGGAGCTTGCAGAGTTTGTTCCTTGCTCACGCTCAACAACAGTGTTGTTGGCGAGCATCAGCGAGTAAAATCCAACGCTAGACCACTTCCCAACGAGATTTCTCAACTTAGGCAGTCGCGGATGATCGCTACCACTCACTTTGAGAAACCTTCTGTTTGCGCTGAGGAAGCTGCTGCTCGAGAAGAACTTCTACTCGAGTGGCAGAAAGAAGCAACTCCCTCTTGCAATGTGCGAAATGCCAGCTTCAGTGTTTTACAGCGCAGAACAAACAATCAGTGCGAACAGCGCGAGGTAACCCACTCCGCCACATGCAAAACTCCATGTAGATTGGTGGAGTTTTTCTGTCACTTTGCAGAGTTCCACATAGCGGAAATCCACGAACTCCGCAGAGGCTTAGTAAAATGCATTTCCCTAAAACCTGAATACAATATGTATGGTATGGTCAGTTATTCATTTATTGAGTGCACATTCTCCATTCAAATGGCCTTCCATGATGTGAACTCAGCAGAAACAACCAATAGAAAGTATTTTGGAATCTTACCGCAATAAGAATCAGCATGGCATAGACCGGTTGTGGAAAGTATCTCTAAACATTCAATATTCTCTAGTAAAATCTGCACCACTTAAGAGGAATAATATTTTTAGAATCCACAGGGTCTACTGGACTCCAAGTAAACTGGAAAAAGTGGAAAGCTAGACTTCCTCCTGTCTGAAATGCAGAGCACAGCAAGCAGATGAAACACACATGTTCATACCCTGTCCAGTATTGTCATCATATTGGAACAGTGTGAGTAATACTCGAAGTGAAATATCTGGCCATCAAATCAAGGTAAGCACTCAGCTTGTGTTTATTGGCAGTGATCCTACGATACAAATCGCAACACATAACACGAAGGCAAGGCTTTTATTTTTACCTACTCCTGCTTGCAAGGCCAGAGATATGCAGGTAATGGAAATCAGCAGACCCCCCTCTATTGAGGATCTAAAGAAGTATGGTAATTAAGTTTCCCAAGTGCATATTGTGAGAAAGTGCCATCTTTCTTGCATGGGTATGCCCCCACTTTTTGATGAATTGCTGATGTGCTTTGGCTGAGTGTGCCCTGGGCTCCTGCCAACCAGGTGCCCAGGGCCTGTGTTCCTTCCCTAAAACTGTGTTGAAACTAAAACCCAATTGGCATCGTTGGCCACCTGTCAGCCCCTAGTAAATGGTACCCTAGGTACCCAGGGCATGGTGACCAGAGAAGACCCCTAAGGGCTACAGCACTTATTGTGCCACCCTTAGGGGCCCTGTGCCCTGACACCCACACACTGCCTTACAGGCTGAGTGTCTAAGTACAGAACTAAACATAGAATCGACATGGCACACATCCCTGTGTGCCATGCCCACAAGCTCACTGCCCTGGCATCCATCAGTCACCCCTCTAGCTGGGTGTCCTATGCCAGTGGTGTGGGCAAAGGAGCATGAGCCCTGTACCCCAACAGTACCCAGGGCCAATTCTGGGCACTATAAGTGCAGTGCTGCCATTAAGAGTATATGGTGCTGCGAGGTCCTCATTATGAACTCCACAGCACCGTGATGGCTTCACTGTAGACTGAGAAGTTTGATATCAAACTTCGCAGCACATTGAACCCGCACTGATGCCAGTGTGGGATTTAATGTAAAATGCATGACAGAGGGCATCTTAGATATGCCTCCTGAAACCTAACCAACTCCCAGTGTCCTGACTGTGTGGCGACCGAGGCGGCCACCACCAGACATGTTTCTGGTCCCCTGGGTCGAGAGCCTGCCACTTTCGGGGGCCTGAAACAATGCACATTCTCGGACGAGGTGCCAAGCCTCCTTCCCCAGGATGGGCAGGGGAAGCTTTAAAGGCATACCGCCTTTGTGAGCTTCTCCAGGCCACTTGCTGTACTCAGCAACTGGCCCCCACCGGTTGTGACCCCCACTTTGGCAGGAAGAACTGCGGGAACCCCTAAGTGAGGAAAGGGGGTGTGCAAGCCTATGCCAACCCCACCCCTCAGGTGGGAGAGGCGAGGTGAAGCACGACTCCGGGCTCTGGCCATCTTGAAGATGGGGAGCCCTGCCCAATCACAGCTAGGTTTCTGCCCCCTGCCACGGGAGAGGAGCAGGCTAGGGGGTGTACCCACCCAAGGACAGGGACCCATTGGTCCCTGCCCTTTCCCTACCTGTAACACCCCTAAATTTAGTATTTAGGGGCACCCTGAACCTTCCTTCCTCAGATCCCGATTGCAACAAGATGAACAAGAAACAAGAAGACCTGCAGTGCAGCTGCTAACAAAAGGACGACGCCCACTGACTTGGCCCTAGAACCCTACAGGCCTGTTGATCCTTGAACCTGCTCCTGCGAAACTCGGGCGTCTCCTGCGGATAGCAACCTTGACAGCCCCGGATGACCTGCCTGCCTTGAACCTTCCAAAAGACTGGGACTCCCACGAGCAGTGGTTCTGCTCAAATAGCAATACCAGCCCACTCTGTACCCGCTAAGCCCAGCCTGTCCCTGAGTGACCCAAGACCACGAGGACGCCCCCCCAGTGACTGTGACCCAAAGTGCAGTGCCCAAAGACCCTTCTCAACGAAGCAGACGACGCTTGCAGCCTCAGTATCATAGACCCCTCCAACCGCGACCAGCTGAGGGTAAGATTTCCTGACACCAAAAGACACCCCTGCTCCTGATGCCCCCGGCCCCCTGTGCCTTCCTTTGGGGTTCCTACCTCTTCTTCAAGATCCCAACTTACCTCTCGAAGTGGTGCTCGCACCTGAAGAATCTCCGTCCCCGAGCCAGTAGCCTTTGTTCACCTTTTAACTTTCCCTTTGGATAACATTGAGCACCCGATGGCTCAAAAGCACCCTGCACCCAGCCACCCGAGTGCCGCTGGAAGTGCAACTTCTACCCTCCTCTATTTCCCCACTTGCCCTGAGTAAGTGACCAGGAGCTCAGCTCGCACAGCTGCGTGGCCTGCTTGCCTGCAGCCACCAATCAAAGGCCCCCTACCCTCCATTGGATTGCATTGGGCCTACTCTCTCTGCACCCGGCTGCCCCTGTGTCGCTGAGGGTGTAACTATTGTACCTTTCCGACCCTGGGAGACCCCTGAGTCTATGCCCAGAGCCTTAACTCCACCAGTCGAGTACTCACCTGAAAACCCATAACTCATTTTCCTTCCATAGGCTAATATTGACTGGTTTCACTTGAAATTTCTTCTAAGTGTGGAGTTTTTTAACTTTAAAATATTCATCTAAAATCAGCCGAATAACGAATTCCGAATTACTCACCTGTGATCAGGGGAGAAGCCAGTACTGTACCTTGTAGCCCAGTACTGAACCAAGAAAGTAATCCTAACTGTATTTACCCATAACATGAATTTTCTTCTATAGGAAACCATTAACTGTTTTTCTGTGAAATTTATTCCAAGTGTCGATTTTTGCAACTAGAAATATTCTTTAAAAATCGTACCAACTATCAAACCGTAATTACTTACCTGTCTTAGGTAGAGATCACAGTGCTGAACCTAGGAGTCCAGTACTGGATTACATAAGAACCTACTTTACCTGTGACTTGAATTTCCTCCAATAGGATAACATTGCCTGGTTTTCACTGAAAAGTTTCTAAGTGTCAACTTTGAAAATACATTTATATTCTTTAAAAATCACAACTGTAACCAAAACACTTTTACTTAACTGTTTACAGCTTAGGTCCCGGGACTGCATTCAGGATCCAGTCCTGTGGTTAGAAAAGTAATCCCTAAAGTAAGCGACTGCATTTATGTAGAAAAAAAACCATTGAGCTCAATGTTAAATTGTGTTTAGAATTGTGTTGCCTATTGCAACCACTGTAGCTATTGTACTTATAAAGTCTATTGCCTTTCTGCAAGTAATTACTTAAAGTCACTCATATGGAGAAAAGTATATTTTGATACCTGTTAGTTCTAAAATAAAACAACTATCCATGGACTCGACAATTATCGCTCCGGTGCCTACTCGATTCACGGGTTCACACTCTGCGACTCTGGGCAATAGCTTGCTTAATCTCCACAATGGCCCCTCACGTCGGGATGCCTGGCTTTCACCTTGCGGATACCCTGCCGGGCTATCTCACAGGGGAATACCGGGACGGGTTCCCTAAGCAAGCGCTTAGAAACCGGTTGGTGATTTGCGCTATATAAATTCCAGTACATTTACATATATTTTGCTTTAAAAACAATTGATCTAGAGTTCAGTTCTTGAGTGTGTGAAACCTTTTCTGACTGAGTGTGTACAACAAATGCTTTACACTGTCCCCTGACACTGCCTTACTGCTCGACCAAGCTACCACTTTAGAGAGTAAGGTTATATCTAACTTTAACCTCTGTCATACCTCTGGGACTGAAGACTCTATACACACTGTACCTTACTTTGGTCCAGTATATATAGAGCCACTTTCTTACACATATTGCATGTGACTCGGGCAGCTACGACAGGGTCTGGAAGAGCTATGTCGAAAGCCAATAGCATATGCATTGCCAATGATTACCTTGAAAAAGCTATGGACGCTACGTGGGTGGAATCAGCAAACTTGAGGCAGCTGTATCAGTGAGTCAGTTTCTTTAGTGGAAGGAACAGCATTACGTGAAACTGATGGTGTAATGAGGATGAAATAAAAAAAAAGTTAAGAATCAGCTTGTTATCGCTCCTTACGGTCTCCACTCAGTTCCACTCCAAGAGCACTGCTCCAAAACACAGAGGGGCATATTATCAAGAACGTCGTTAAAATTATCGCTACTTTAGCGGCAGAAAACTGCCGTTAAAGCGGCGATAATAGGCTTCATAATATGCCCTTGTGAATTCCCATAGAAGCCTATGTGCTGGTGTGAACATGGGCATCTATTGGAATTCTCAAGGGCATGTTATCAAGCCCATTATTTCCACTTTAGCGGCAGTTCCCTGCCGCTAAAGCGGCGATAAGTTTAACAACGCTCTTGATAATATGCTCCAGAGTCCTTCTGGACTGTGCTCCTTATAATACACATCGGTGAGAGCTCTAGTCATATAAATACCAGACTCTTTCAGCCTTAGATCTTTCTAATACACACACTCTCACCTGAGACCTGTGCTCTTGAAAATACCTAGAAGCATTCCCTCACACTGCTTTACTTTTTGAGTGCACAGACTAATTCAGACTTTCACTCATGATAACACCCTAAGGATGGCCCCTAGATGATTATTTACCATCACTCGCAGGCCACAGGTACACATCCAGGGGTCTTACTGTGCCCATCAGAAATATTCTGAACCCTGAACACACAACATGCAAAGGTCTGTGTACCTGGAACATTGAGGGGCACAACCATCTTATATACTCTGCAAATAAATATTAACTTTAACACTGAAGCCTTTTAAAATCAATGCCCCTTTCTGCTGCAGGGAGTGGTATGATGCCATTAAAAAGCGGCCCGTGCAATACTTAACCTCCAAATATCGGACTCAGACCATGCCCACAGAACACAGAGCTATAGGAAATGACCTCAGAATACAGAGTAGAACATACTAACCCTCATAATTATCTCCTGGATAAGCTGGTTGTTTGGAAGTACCTGCATCTTCAACAACGCCAGGGTTCCTCTTTGCAATCTGGAGGAGTGGCCCAGTCTGTATTGCTGAGCACTCTTAACTGGGCGTGCCCGGTGTAGGCTGGGACCTTGCCCCCATTACAGAAAAGAAGGCACTCTTCCGAGCGCAGGGACGACCTCTGTCATCGTGGGCCTCTTCAGGGGAGAGTGCACCAGTGAAAAGCCTTTCATTGCCAGTGGAAGCGACCTCTGACATTGTGGGCCTTTCTCAGGGGAGAGTGCATCCTTAAAAACTCTTTTAATCCCAGGGCAATCGGTCTCTGACAGTATGGCTCTACTGAGAGGAGAGTTCACCAGTGAAAACGCTCTCATTGCCAGTGGAAACGCCCTGTACCATTACGGGCCTGTCCAGAGAGTGCATCCGTGAAAACTCTTTCAATCCCGGTAGGACCGACCTCTGACATTATGGCTCTAATCAGAGGAGAGGGAACCCCTGTAAACTCTTTTATTGCCAGTGGAAAAAGACACATTTTCAGGAAAGGGCAGGCACCCCCTTAGAGTGTGCTCTGTGACTGCATCCATCTGCAGGGAAAGGGGCCTGGGAATCCCTTTGCCCTCTCACAAGAGATGGTCTGAAGGTGCACCCCTTGATGTGTGCTGCACATTCAGTGTGCCACTAGGCGGCCTCTTTGCCCCTGTGCAGTCATCAGTCGTTTGTATAAGCCGCTAGTGCATGTTCTTATTGTCAGGCAGGCATAAGACCTGCCCCTGCACAATCCATATAACTGAGGGTGTCGCATTAGCTTCTGTGCCCCCTTCTGTTATAGCAGTGTTATAAGGAGGGGGGGGCACAAAAAACAGACACTAACACCCATTGCACCTAGGGGCCTTATGTTATGTGGAACTGAGTAATCCTTTCACTTGAAAACATATAGACTAACAATGAATACTGCCAGTTCTTGTTCTAAAAGTTTATATCAAATGCTACCTATTTGCTTTTTTTGCAGTAGTGTCAGTTAAAATGAACAGACTCAGCAATGTTCTACGCCATGACCATAGACTGTGTAGTTCCTTTTTGATTTAGAACAGTGGCTGCTACTTTTAGAAAGCCTACCCTTTGTTATTGCTATGACTAGAGTAACTCGTGCATCTGCTTATGATTATTCGCAGGCTCATTTGTAGTTATGTTCTTGATAATAGCAGGAGCCCCACAGAGCCTGGCTCCAGAGTATTAACTGAAATAAGACATACCTCTGCTTCCAGTATTGCTTAGCCAGAATTGCTCAGAGATCTACTCTTGATAATGCAGTGCTTTAGAGTTCTGTTCCAAAAATGCAGTTACTCAGTGCTGTCATCTTAAGATCCCATTGAGATCAAGAGCTGTAGTCACAGCTCTGCTCTTCATAATATGTAGACTTACTCACAGCTCTGCTCTTCATAATATGTAGACTTACTCACATTAGCTCCTGAGCTCCTAGTAATACACAACAATTCATGTAGACCTCAGTTTTACTCGTGGTAACCCACATATTCATTCTTCTAGACCACTGTTTTTGAAAAATTCTTGGTAGCACTGAGCCATACTCTGACATCTTCTCTTGTTCATCCTCAAAATCCCAAGCTCAGTTATTGACAATATCTAGCCCACTCAGAGCAGTTGGCAAAACTATTGAGTATGAAATAAATTCCTATTAATTTCTACCATGGTTTCAGTAATTGCAAGATCGGTTGGGTGTATTTATGTATCGGAAGATTGGTTATTTTTCTTTATTTTCGGATTTTAGAGAGCTCTGTTAGCGAATGTCAACAGAATTTTTGTGGGAAGGTTCAGAATGTGTAAGCATACAAAGCAGATTCATGGCTGACACTAAGATTTAAAGGATAATGTTCTTCTATTACCGCAAGGGTTTAGGCTGGAATCTTCAAAGGTGAAAGTCAACCATAAATGTAGTTGTGTAGTTGGCTGGTATTAAGCACTGGACAGCTATGTTTATGCTCCTACAGGTTGAGCTAAAACTTACTGTGATTTTGAAACAAGGAAGACTTGTGTAGAGTTGGAGTTCCTACTTGCCCTAGGCTGCTTGGAAACATAAGTACTGATGCCTGTGGGCCATGGAGGAAGCCATTGTTTACTCTTAGACATGCATGAGTAGCAGACCATAGCACTAAACCATGGTTTGCAACTACATAGAAGTGATATAGTGCCAAAAACCTTTGACCTTTTGAAGTTTCTCAAAGACTGACCTCAGGAAGTAGCATGCTTGTTTATCTTCTCCTACCTTGATCTCATCCTCTGTCCATTACATAGTTGGTACTGTTGAACTGTTGTCTGTACACCAAAAGCCCTCTCCAAAGAGAGATCATACCAGGTTTTTTTTTTAAGTTCAAAGATAAGTTTATTAGAAGAAAGAATAACATTAATGTACAAAATATAGGATCAAAGAAGGTAAACAAATTACATACAATGCATCAGTTGGAGGAAATAAGCACAAAGTATGTAAACAATCAATCAAATACATCACATAGATACAAGATAACGATCACATAAGTACATTGGTTCTGTAAAGAGTTATAATAAATAATGGAATATAAATATTGGCTACATAATAACAATATGAAGGAAGTCATGGAGATTTAGTAACTTCTTGTTGTAGAGGAGTAGGGAGCACAGAGGATCTAGCACTAGTATCAAGGAAAAGTTTAACTGGTGCCCACAGATCTAAACGTTTGGAAGCCATATGTATTGGGTACACAAAGGTCGTGTCTGGCCTATGATGGTAGCAAACCGCATACCACCATGCTTGATATGAGAGTTTAGTGAAGTCTTTCCAATTCTTAGTTATTTGTTGGAAGGCCACTGCTAATAACAGGTCAATTATTTTTACGTTGGTGTCGCAATTTTCCCATATAGGAGATAAGCTACCTAAAAAAATATGTGAAACTGAGAAACGATGAGTGGATTGAAAAATGGAATTAAGTTGTGACCATATCGTTTCCCAAAAAACACGGACAAACTTGCATGTGAAAAGCAAATGAAATAAGCCAGCATGTGGAAGCGAACAAGACCAACAATTATCCGAAAGATCGGAATGTCTTGCATTGAGGGTGAAGGAAAATAGTAGGAGCTTATTGTAAATGAAAAATAGTGTCTGTGTAGTATTTGCGAACCTGGAAGACTTCCTGAGTTTGAGCCATATTCTATCCCAGAAGTCTACAGGCCAGAAAACCTCCAGCTCTTTCTCCCACGATAATTCTACCATAGTTTTGTCTCTTGGAATAAGAGAGCTATGTAACAGTTTATATATGATGGAAGCTCTGGAACCATGAATCTGGAGGGTTCGCAGTTTATCCGTATGATCAGATATAGGGGGGTTGCTATGCTGGGATGCTGTGTGCTGTAGTCAAGCAGATTGGATGGCTTGTATTAAGAGATAATATTTGGGGCGGAAAGTGGAAGGAAAACCAAAAACTGTGCTGGCATGTGCAAAGGATATAATTAAGTCCTGACTATATAATTGGTTCACCCAAATCAACCCTCGTTGTCTCCAAGATTTCCAAAATAAAGGTTTATTATTTATTAAAATGTGTAATTTGTGCCATATAGGAGAACTGAGAAAGGATGTCAAGGGGGCCAGTGGAAGGATCTTGGAAGTATGTTTAATTATGGGAGTGGAAACAGATTGCGGTTTGTGTGTGAAGCATAGATATTCTTGGAAGGAGAAGGGGGAAATTAAAGATCGTTCAAGTGTAGTCCAAAGAGGACAATTTGTGGAAGGATCCAAGAGCCAATGCAATGACTGATTTAGTATGAAGGACTTATGGTAGATAGGGAAGTCAGGGAAATTTACGCCACCCTCCGATTTTGGACGAATCAATTTTTGGATGGACATACGTGATTTTTTGTGCCCCCACAAAAAAGAAGACAAATGGAATTGAGTTTTTTAAAATATTTGAGAGGAATCGATAGTGGGATATTAGAAACTGTATATAAGACTATGGGAGAAAGCATAATTTTTATAGTGTCTAAACGACCCCACCAAGACAAATATAGTGGATGCTATTTTGTTGTTAAAGAGGATATTCTCTGTATGTAATTGTCCATGCAACGTGATATTGTTCCTGAAATGGGGGAAGTAAAGTGTAGTCCTAAATATTTAATGAATTGGGGACTCCATGCGAAACCCGAAGTAACAAAATCAGTCTTAAAGTATATTTTGTTAAAGGTAATATCTCACACTTGTCTTGATTCAATTTATATCCAGAAATGAATGAGAATGAGTCTACCTCTTCTAGAAAAGCAGGGAGAGAAACTTGAGATTGCGAAAGAAATAAAATCACATCATCAGCATAAGCTGGCATTTTAATACTAGTCTCCTTAAAAGTGAAGCTGTGAATGTTACTGTTTTGACGAATTCTCAGCAGAAAAGGTTGTAAAGCAAGGTTAAAAAGAAATGGAGAGAGTGGACATCCCTGTGTAACTCCCCTACCAAGGTTAAAATAGGAGGAGATACCACCATTCACTGTTACAGCCACTCTAGGATTAGAATACAAAATAGAGATTAAAGCAATAATTTTTGGACCAAAGCCAAACCACTGAAGTGTACGAAAAATATAGGGCCTTTCGACTCTGTCGAATGCTTTTTCTGCATCCAAGGCGATGACTGCTAAGGGATGAGAAATATGTGAGACTTTGGAGAGCATATCAAAAATAAACAAGTGTTGTCTGTAATGAGCCTTTCCTTAACAAAGCCGGATTGCTCTGCTCCCAGTAAATCAGGCATGTGAGATTCTAAACGTAATGCTAGAGCTTTTGAAAAGATCTTATAGTCTATATTGACCAGGGAGATCATTTTTTACAATATTGAGGGTCCTTACCATCCTTAGGTATGAGACAGATAAGAGCATCGGAAAAAGAGCCGGTAGACTCTCCAGATTGCAAAAAGGTATGTATAAGTGTATGCAATTTGTGAATTAGTAGGTGTGCAAAATGAGTAAAAAATTCTACAGTGAAGCCATCTGGGCCAGGGACCTTATCTTTTTTGAGTATTTTTTAAGCAGCATGAATTTCTTTCTGTGTAAAGTCTGAATCTAAAGGGTCAAATCTGGGCGTGTATCAGGCAAACAATGTATTTTAGAGAGAAATTGAGAGATAGAATGGTCAGAAGAAAGGGTTTCAGATGTATATAATGATTTAGAGAAGTGAAGAAATTCATTCAAGATCTCTTCGTCTTTAAGATTTAGTGAATTATCTGCGCCGAAAATAGAATCTATATTGAGTTTGTTTTGTTTAACTTTTAAATAATTAGCCAATAATTTCCCGGCTTTATTCTGACCACCATAGAATTTCGCTCTGGATTTCAGTAAATAATTTGAAGCATTATTAGTAGTATCTTGATTGAATTGAAATTTGACTTTTAGGAGTTCAGATAAACAAGTTTTTGATTTAGAGGAGTAATAAGAATGTTCCAGTTGCTTTATTTTAGCTAACAGAGCAGTGGTGACTTGTTGTGCATTTTTGCGTTTTTTGGAGACAAAACGAATAATAAAATCTCTGGCTGATGCTTTGAAGGCTTCCCAGACCACATGAAAAGATATGGCATCTGATTGATTAAAAGTAAAATATTTGTTAAAGAAAGAGGTGAAGGATGAAGTGCAACTTGGGTTTCTGCAAAATATCAAGGTTAATAGTCACAGGGGCATGATCTGATATTAGTATGGAACCAATATCCGCCGCCGTTAAACAAAGATATAGTCTAGGTGGGACTGAGTATGATGAGCTGTGAGTAAAAGGAATATTCTCTCAAGGTGGAATTGCAGAGTGTTCAAGCATCTATGGATTTGTGTTTTTTTATAATTTGTGTAAATAGTTTATGAGATTTATGATGTACAAAGGGAGATGATGAGCTTCAGTCTGAAAAAGGGTCCAAAATTTAATTGCAGTCTCCTGCAAGAATAAAGTTGTGATCATACTATTGTGTGATGTGTTGGGCCAGGGAAACCCAGAAAGAGGGATCACCAACTATGGGTGCGTAAATATTCAATAAAGAGACTGGAACCTTATCCACTACGAATTTAACCATTACCCATTTACCTATTTGGTTTGTACAATGTGATAATATCTTAACGGAAAGGGATTTGTGAAAAAGAATAAGGACTCCATTGCGTTTTCCATCACCTGGGGAGAAGAAAACATCACCTACCCAACCTCTTTTTAATTTTACAGATTCTTCATCTGTTAAATGAGACTCTTGTGTACATGCAATATCTGCTCCCAATTTAGCGAAATGGGTCAAAACTCTCTGTCGTTTGATAGGTGAATGTAAACCTCTGACATTCCCTGAAATAACTTTTAAAGGCATAGATTAGAACTAAGAATATATGAAAAATGCTGATGAACACAACATCTTGAACTATTCAAGCTATGATTGACAACAAACCAACTGTACATAAACTGAAATATTTGAAATAGAAAAACAAAGTAAGAAGAAGAAGAGAAGGGAATGCAGCAAATAAACAATATTTGAAGAAGAGAAGAAAGATGTGAAGAAAAAAGAGGCAATGAGAAAAATACAGAGTGAGATGAAGCGGCCAGGAGTAAAGAAAGAGAGAAAGAGAGAAAAGTGACACAAAAGAGGTAAAGCGCAATTGAAGAATAAGACTTACATGAAATCCAGGACATACGAGGGGTGGAGGGATGGAAGGCCACACAGGACAATGACGAGTCCAAGACCCATGTGGGAAGGCGGGACGGAGGACAGAACGAACAGACGTCATAACATAGTGAAGACAATAACACGCAGGAACAACCTGTTTGGAGAGAAAAGAGGTTAGTTATATAATAAAAATAGTAACAATGAAAAGTAAGTTCTGTTACCAAATTAATAAATGACAAATGAGTCGAATTCAAATCCAAAGATCATGAAAACAGTAGAAAACATCACTAAGTCCATAAATTATCTATTTGGCGCTAAATGAGGAAGTAGTATCTATTGTGTCAGCATTGTAAGAGTATAAGAAACTCTTCAGCTTTATTGGGTCCTCATAAGTGGTAGTTTTATTGTTGATGGTCACTTTCAATAGACATAGGTGAAAGAGACCATATTGTGCACCTATTGAGCGTAGTTGCGGTCGTAGTGCTAGAAATTCCTTGCATCGATCAGCAGTCAGCTTAGCATAGTCTTGGGAGAAAAATAAGGAATCTCCTGACCACGTTATGTGATTCATTGCTCTGGCCGCTGACAAAACTTTTAATAAATCAGTATATTCGAGTAAATATAAGATCACTCCTCTTGGTCGTTTTGCTGTGGAAGAAGACTTTAGATGTGATGGTGGACCTAATCGATGAGATCTTTGAACGTTTAGAATAGTGCTCTCAGGAAACTTAAGAAGTCACAGAAGAAAGGACTTGAAAAAAGTGATTGGATCCGAGCTTTCTGTTTCCTCAGGAAGACCATAAATACGAAGGTTAGTCCTCCTATTTCTGTTTTCCAAATTTTCAATTTTCTTGTGTAGTGAGGATACCTGAGAACATAGAGAGTCCACTCTAGAAGTAGAGGAAGATAAAGAGCCAACATTCTGTTCCAATGTAGTAACTCGTTCATCCATTTTTAACCATGCATCAGAGAGCATCTGAAGCTTAGAACAAGTCTCCTCAACAAATGGGCGTAACGCTCTAATTTCTTCTAGCAGCAAGTCCATTGTGACAGAAGTAGATTGTTTAGGAGGAGAAGGAGGGTTCTTCTTCAACCTTTTCATTGATGCTTTAGCGGTACTAGAGCCTGAAGTCGTAATAGGTGTCAACGAACCCTTAGGTGAGGTATTGGCTAGGTCATCCATGGAGAGGCAGTTGTAGCGTGAGCTAGTATGGACCAAAAATCTATGGGATAAAGGTTTAGATAAAGGGACATTCCTAGGTAATCTTCCCATAAGAAAAATGAACATTGACAACGAGTATCAGCAAATACTACATATAAGGTTATAATAGCCAGAAAAAGTAACTTTGTGGCATAAACACATAAAGCTATGGTCAAGGTTTTGTGCAATTAAACAATTTGATATATCATTGGAAGCACATCTCAAGTAATATCATGCAAGTAAAAAGAAGAAAGAAGGAATGGTCCTAGGTCATCCAGAAGACGTTCAAGGGACTGGAACAGAGACTTATAGAATTACCTTTGTGCCACAAAGGAGTGCGCTCAAAAGTACATCAGGACCGATCTAGGTAATTATTTGAGAGAAACACATATAATCAACATAATATGCATTGCTTAAATCATAAAAAATGACACATCATAGGGAGAAAGCGTAAAAAAGCATAATATCCTCACATTAGAAATGAAATATGCTATAATAAAAGTTCAGTCAAAATTTTGAGGAAGGCACGTGGTGAGTTGTGAAACTGTAGATTTCAAAAATGTCCAAGAGCACTAGTAAGAGGCACAAATTTAAAAGAGTTTGTGGAGACAAATGCTGTTTTATTCAGCGCTCAAGTCCCTTAATATTAGATGGCAAGGCAATACACAAGAAGGAGCGTCATAACGTATGAGCAGAAAATGCCTGGCGTATTCTCAGCGAGGTTGTGTTGAAATGCACTTGCAGGTTAAAAGGCTTTTCATAACACTAAACGTGATAAAAGTACCTGCGGTAGCTTGCAGGACCATTAGAAATGTCTTCTGATATAAAATGAGCCGCTAGGAAGAAGCTCCGTCAGCGGCCGAAGAGTCCCACAAAATGGCGGGCGCAAGCTCGTCTGAGCTGTGCCGCAATCCACTCACGAGCAACTATGCCGGCAGACGTCAGAAAGCCTCAAAAACTGACACCTTTAGCTCCGGATATGTTCGGACAGCATATCCTCTGTTTTAGATATGCTGCGTGTAGAAAACCACAGCGTTCGCTCCTTCCTCACCCCCGTCGTCCCAGGAGGGTCACGGAGGAGCCACCATTTCCTTTGGGCATTAGCCACGCACCCAGACCTTACCAGACTTGCACCAGAGACATCTTAAGGATTTTGGGGGCCTTGGGCCAAATGTATTTTGGGGCCCCTGTTTGGAACAGTTTTGAATTTATGACCCAACTTTAGCTGTTTCATCCCTCTTTTGGCCAGGTCACTAACAGTGCACAGGCACACTTGTTCAAATTCTAAATGTGTTTACATTTAATATTCAGGGATAGTAACATGTGTTTTCAATATTGTGACACAGCAGCAGCTCACTAATATTACAGCAAATAATCTCTGTGAACCCCTCCCATTTCTCATATGTGAGGTCCTGTTTGGATCTAAAATAAACTTTTTTTATGGATAATGCATGAAACGTAATCACAACATTTCTCAGCAAAATGTCCGCAATAGACTCTCCCACATCACCCACATTCAAAATAAATGAAAAGAAAACGGAATTTAAAACAATGTGATTAACAATTATTCAAGATCATCAGGGCAACACTCTCTACAGAACAGAGCTGGGTTTATCAGGGGGTGCCCTGAAAGTCTGGGGCCAGAGCTCACTTTGCCCATGCCTTAAAACGTTTCTGGCTTGCACCACTAAACTTATCTGTTGTAGGTGGCTGGCTATATTAGCGAGAGTCTGTAGTCTAGTGACAGACCTCTCACACTGGGAGTATGCGTTGACCTTAGATTGCCCATTACCAACCCAGGATGCCAGGCAGAGAGAGGGAGGAGCCATACTCCCCAACCACCAGTGCTCTAAAAGGAGTTTGTGGGGGAACGTCCGGACTTCTCTAATTCTGCCAATGTGATATCCAAATTCAATTTTGTGAGCCAGATTCTCTGCCCGGTAAAAACTGTTTTCGTGCTCCCTCACCTGGAAAATCTGGCTTGGGGAACACCAGGCGAGTTTGGATCGGCAAGAGCAGCATCCCACCTGGGCATGCCTCCATTCCCGACTCATAATCGGAGCTCACGAGATAACGGGGGATATGTACAAGGAAGTGGCAGAGCGCTGCGTTAGCCTCCTAGGCTTAACGCTTCACTCAGCCCCTTCTGAAACGCGAGGCTGCACCATATTTACAAGAATGTGCTGCAGCCTTGCGTTTCTCCCTGCGATGGCACTAAGTTTAACAACAGAGCGCCAATGCAGGCACCCTTGGACCATGGTGCAAGGGTGTCTGCATGCAGTGGAGGATTGTTTATGTGCTGCTTCATGCAGCACACATGAAAGTGACAAAATGGCAATTTTTTTAAAGGTTGATTTATATAAAGGAGGGGACACCTTCTTGTACATAGACAAACCATGGCATTTTGCTTTTCCCATGTGTGCTGCACAAGGCAGCACACATGGAAAAAGCACAAACGTGGAGAAATATTAGGGAGAGGATGTAGCCTTACGGCTACAGCAGTCGACCTTGAAGCTGGGGAACCAAGTTCGAGTCTCGGCAACAACGCTCAACATCCTGTGATTCTGGTCAAATCACTTAATCTCCCTGTGCCTAACAAAAATTCATGTGTCCTTCTGTAATGAAACTGGTGCCATGTAAAACCGATTGTCTTGGGTCTAGTACGCGATATATAAAGCTCTGAGAAAAAAAAATGCATTTCTCCTCGTTTTAGCAAGTTAAGACCAGGATTTACCTGGTCTTAATTTTGGCGCTGCCTCCTATGTACGCCACCCTTGTACATAGAGGGCAGCGTCAAAATGAATGGGTGTTGTGGTGGAGCACCCACCGCAACACCCACTGCCCACCCCTTTCATGCTAACCATAGCGTGAAAGGGGCCTTAGGTACAAGGCAGCGTTAAGCCACATTAAGTGGCTTAACGCTGCCTAGTACATAAGGCGCAGCCCCTATTGCCACCACAACGTCAGCAAAAGTGACGTTGTGTTGGAGGTAGGGGTTTGTACATATGCCCCTACGTGTCTTGTTTCTCCTTCTAAGTCAGGGTCGTACTCTTGGAAATATGTGTACACTTTCTAAAGGAAAAAGCAGATGGTTTATACAT
Source organism: Lissotriton vulgaris (assembly GCF_964263255.1). Taxonomy (NCBI): domain Eukaryota; kingdom Metazoa; phylum Chordata; class Amphibia; order Caudata; family Salamandridae; genus Lissotriton; species Lissotriton vulgaris. The sequence continues at coordinate 1,472,472,517 of NC_141695.1, forward strand.
CAATGTATTTTAAGAAACCTTTCACTTTCTCTTGCAACCAAGACTTTGTTAATAGCTTCAAATTCCAAAATGTGAAGGTTTTGTTGTTGGACACACAAATATGTGCTTGATTAAAAATTAACACTGGATTAGCAGTGGGCTGTTACAAAATGATGTTTTTTCTGTGTCTATGATTTGATTATGATTGACAATTACCTTGCCAAGACAAGTCTTTGAACAGAAATGTTGAAATGAAAATACTTCAAAAGGCAACTTTATGTGTCAGTTTTCAGAACAGCAGGGGGTGCAGCAACGCCTCCCACACCCCTAGTACCAGTACCATGTCCCCTGCTAGTCTTAATGTACAGACCACCCTGATGGTATAGAGAGAGACCTCACAGTACTGTCTTCCACCTGCTCTGAAAGCCTTCCCTGGTGGAAATGTGCTCGCGCCCAACACCCGACTGCGCATGTGCAGTCACCTGCCGCGAGACACACATTTCCATTGTAGGACTTGTGTACAGGAGGCTGGCCTCGCCACCGGGAGCAGCTGTTCCCAGATGGCGGCCATTGATCAGAGCAGCAGTCTGTCTGCGGAGACCAGCCATGACTTCTGAGTCCCTGCAGATATGCAACGAGTTATTTTTGCTTTATTCCTTCTCTGTGCGACTTTACTCTACTACTCTTCTTCATTCCCAATGTGTAAAGGGACAGAAATCGCAGATATTTTAGCACCACACACTATTTGAAGCGTGAAAAGAAAAGAGAAAACGGAAATCGACTCCCTTATTTTAATTTTTCTGTTTTCTTTACTTTAAAAACCAGTCAAGGAATAGAGCAGGATATAGCTGGATTATGCCTAATAATGAGTTTTTAATACATCTGAATGGAACCCTGGGAGAGGATGTGGCCTTACGACCAGCGCTGTCGAGTTTAGAACTAGGGAACCAAGGGGCATATTAACAAGGGACCGCGATAAATAACGCAAAGCACGCTAATCGCTTTTTTATTTATCGCCTTCTATCTCTGGATTTTATCGCCCGGGTAGTGCGTTATTAACAACGCGTTTCTCCAGGATTCCAGCGATAGCAGGGAGCTCGCCGTTTTGTAGGGAACATCGCTGTTTTCCAGCGATGTTCCCTGCAAAATGGCGATAACCTTGTTGATACGACCCTGTGGTCATATCAGCATAATCCACCCCCAATGTTAGGGATAGGTAAGTCTGCATTTTAGCTGACGTTAGTTTTTGGCGAAAACAGCGGTTTTCTCCAAAAACTAACATCTCCTTAAATGGTGGGGCAGCCTTTTAAATATCGCGATGTGCACATTAGCTATATTTGCAAGGTTGTTTTGCCCAGTGACTCCCACTTTGCATCTTATTAGAGATGCAAAGGGAAGCGTCGGGTAAAAGGGTGCTAGCATGCACTAATGCATGTAAGCACCCACTTGTAAATAGGGCGAAAAGATTATCTCCGCTCTTTTGGCTTTTAAAGCCAGAAAATAGGAGATAATGCCCTTGTTAATATGCCCCCAAGTTTGAGTCTCGGCCTCAGCTCAACTTTTTGGACAAATCACTTAATCTCCTCTTGCCTTGACCTTTTGTAATGTAACTGGTGCTAATATAAAGCACCCCAGTAACTACGGGTTGGGTCTCATTAAGAATGCATACAAACCCTTGGTTATCAATCTTTTATGAGAAAAAGATTGAGTTAAAAGCTGTTTTGCAAGGTTATAATATCTACCTTACTCTGTTCACTGTTTTTTTCAGAAAAATGAAATGCGAATTATAATTTGTTGAACCTTAAAAGCTGCAAGGCTTAAACCGGTGCTTTATATGTTGCCTGGAGCAGTTTGAGGTATTCACATTATTATTCAACCATGGCACCCCAGTTGTACCTTGTGACCAATAGGATCTCAGAAACATATTAACTAACAAACTGAGCAATATCACATAAAGCTCAACTCTGTGACCTGCACGTTACACCCAATGATCTGCAGCAAGCAGACTATGCCTTACTGTTGTTTTATGATGCTTCAAAATGTGACCTGAGATGGCATAAATAACTTTTCAGTAAGGGCCTCATTCTGCAGAGTTAACATAACACCATCATGAAATGTGCTGGATACACATAGAACTTGGTGGCAGGTGCCTTAACCTGTGTTCAGTAAGCAGGTCCTGCAGCTGCTTAGCAAAGAAAAGTAGCTTTAGCAAAGCCAATAGGTCTGGCCATTGCAAATATACAATGCTTATTTAATTATTTTTTGAAAGAAATCAAAATTAAAATTGTAAAAATTAAAAGTAATGATGGCCATGACTAGTTGTTGGCCCTTTGCAAAAAAAAAAAGCAATTTGAAAAAAATGATATCCCAGTAAAATTCAAACTTTTAAAATAATTTTTAAAAAGTTAATATGGCGTTGGGGAGCTCCCACTCCCATCTAAAAAAGCTCAAATGATTATTGGACCTTTTCAAGGCCGATTCCAATTGAACCATTAGTTTTAGTAGCACATTTTTACATAAAAGTAAAAAACTGGTGGGCTTTCATTTTGTGCTAGATTCACCGTATCTACCCCCTCATGGAATTACTTGTGAGTCCAGGTGAGCATTATGATCACTAGGGAAGAGTTTATTTTCTCGTTACAAACACTTTCAATGTTCTTTTGACTGGTGTCCTCCCATTCTTGTAGGTTGCTCCCATTGAGCACCAATGTGTCCTGATAAAATCCCACCCTTATCGGATTTAATAAGCCTTCTTCTATCTCGGGTCGTAACGACCTACTGGCTGTTCTGACTAAACTATCCACAGAGGAATAGTACTTACCCATACACTGTACCTATATACTATGGATGGACACTGATGTGTTCAAAATAAACAGTGTCAGACAGGCTAAAACAATACATATCTGTTGTTTCAAATTGCTGAATTTTTATTGTATTTTCTTTGTTTCCTTTTTTCACCTATGCACGAGCACTCTTTTCAAGCACTTGTATTCTACACAAAGGAGCAACCTATATATAAAAATAATATATATATATATATATATACATATATATATATATATATATATATATATATATATATATATATATATATATATATATATATATATATATATATATATATATATATATATCAGCTCAAAGGTCCCTCCCCGCAGTCCCACGGGAATTAGGATGCAGCACTCCAAGGTAGGTTCACAAATGTTTATTCTCAAAAGAACACGCTTTCTTTTGAGAATAAACATTTGTGAACCTACCTTGGAGTGCTGCATCCTAATTCCCGTGGGACTGCGGGGAGGGACCTTTGAGCTGATATTGTTGTCGGGTGCACCCCCGACTGGCAGGCACCCGCCAAGGAGTGCAACAGGCAGGTGCGAGTGGAGCCTCAATATATATATATATATAGTGTAGGAGTGCGCAGGACTTTCCATTTACGTGTTTACCTCACTTCACTACTGCATCTTTACCTTCTACTCTGCCGGCCGTCCCCTGGAATACTCGCCAGTAGCACTGTCTTCTGGGAGTTGTAGTTTCATTTGTGCCACCATGGTTGAAGCAACATGTGACTTGGGGGCGGGAGCTTACTTACCTTCCAATGAGGGTGGTACTGGACATTTTGAAGATGCAGGTGGGGTCATCACGTGTCAGCAACAGCAACCGAAGAAGGCTTACTGCCGAAATGCATTTTGCTACGCTGTCATTCAATAAAACGGCTCCTGCACAGTTCCCTCGTGTGGCCTCTTCTCCTTTCCTAACTGCGAGGAGTGCTGTTCTTTATATATATATATATATATATATATACATATATATATCAATCTCGCTCCAAAGTCCACCAGCCTGCTGCACACGCGAGCGGGTGCTCCTTAAGCGGGGGTGTACCCGCCAACGAAATTACTGCTCCCAGGTTCTTTCAACGTTCGTTCCTCAAACAAGAAACAGCACTCACAAGGGGGGGGGGTTATGCCAACAAAGCTTTTATTGGCAACCCTAGCAAAGACAAGACACGTTTCGGCGCTTAGCCTTCGTCAATTGTGGTTCAGAACGCGCTGCCATTACATTGAAATGCATTTCATTAGGTCTTTGCATGTAAGTCATAGGCATAGAAAGAAGACTACGAGGTTCCATAACCATAGCCATTTTGAAACGTGCAATGCACTTTCAACGCAAAAGAAGAAAATAAATACATTCTTAAATTGCTAGTCTCCCATCAAAATGTAGTATTTAACCGATGTAAACATATTCACTACATTATTGTTCACATTATTGTTCATCAGTTCATCTAGCCCTGGAAGGGCTAGATGAACTGATGAACAATAATGTTCATAACATTATATGATTGAGGGTTTGCTTTGTTCTTGGGGATGTAAGCTGCTTGTTTTGTCCATAACACCTATCCCTAGTGTGCTATTAGGTCCTCTAATTATTCATTCTATTTATTTAGAGTTTTATGGAGTGCAAACCAGACCCATGAGGGTATCAGAGCGCTTTACAGGATAGATAGGAGGTAAAGAAAGGACTTTGGGGGGAGGGGGGATACAGTTAGGATAAAAACAGGAAGATACATTGTACAAAGAGGCAAGCAATTTCAATCCCAGGATACCTGTGGGGGAAAAACAGGAGGAAAGACCTCAAAGCTATCGCAGAGGGGTTAATGTTTGATGCCCAAACACTAGACTGACGGTTCTAGGCTGATGGTAGGTACTCAGCTGCACAGGGATGAGTAAAATGTGCTGTCATGTGACAGAGTGGGGAAACAACACTTACAACGCAACTTTTACAACGCACTACCTTTACAACGAAACTTTTACAACGCAACATCCATTACAACGCATACCATTACAACGCAACCATTACAACGCATGTCACTACAACGCATACCACTACAACGCATGTCATTACAACGCAGTCATTACAACGCATACCATTACAACGCATACCTACACTATCCAACCCTTACCCTACTGTTGCACCCCCTGGAGTTAGAATAGTAATTTTTACCCCTACACTATCCAATACTTACCCTACTGTTGCACCCCCTGGAGTTAGAATAGTAATTTTTACCCCTACACTATCCAACACTTACCCTACTGCTGCACCCCATGGAGTTAGAAGAGTAATTTTTACCCCTACACTATCCAATACTTACCATACATGCAATGTAATGGTATGCGTTGTAATGGTATGCGATGTAAATGTAGTATGCGTTGTAGTGGAATGCGTTGTAAAGGTAGTTTTAAAGAATTCGTTGTAATTGCATGCGTTGTAATGGAATGCGTTGTAATGGATGTTGCAGTGTAAAAAATGCGTTGTAAAGGTATGCGTTGTAAAAGTATGCGTTGTAACGACATACATCCGACAGAGTGTGGTTCTGAGTACAAGGGTGGTCCAAGTGTAGGAGAGTGAGTGTCATGGATACCAGACTCCTGTTAGCCCCAAAGGTATCAGTTCATCCTGCACAATAGGTAGCTGGCATAGACGTGGATATATTTCTTATCAGTGGGGGGGTGGAGGTTAGACTACTTGGAGCATGTGTCTGTGAGCAGGTATGTGTGAATGTGCTTGCCCAGTTGATATGGAGTAGGGGTGCCTCTGGGCCTACCTCCTCAGAGAGTGTTTTGACATTCAGAGTTATTTTTTGGGATTCTCAGAAGAGAAAAGCTGTAAAGGGCAGTTGCTAATAGAGCACCCTCTAGATTGTGTTCATTGTGCTGAAGGGTAGGGTTGGGCTGGGAAACTAGAGTTGCACTAGGTCTTCTGAGACACTGGTGGATGGACCACTGGTGAGTGCCTATCCCCTACCATGTCACAAGGCTGAGTGCGCTTGGATCTCAGTTGCGGCATGCAGGAACAATTTTTGGAAGAGAAACAGTAAGTGAGGGACATATTTGGTCCAGTACCATGGTAACAAACCTTGTGCATCGAGTCGGATACCCAATTACCCCTACAGAAATAGACAACAGATTAGTCAGTAACCCTAGATTGCTGGAACTAAGGCTTCTGATTCCTGGTGACCTAATTAGATAATTAAAGAGGGATGACAGAAGATCACTAAATTAACCCTCAGGCTTGAAAAAATAGTTGCTCATTATGTTTTCCTCCTTTCCTTATGAGTGACTCAGCTGTTGGTGGGTGTTGGGTTAGATGGCAGTCTACCGGGCCTGACTGAGAACTGAACTTTGAAGGTGAGACACACCTTTAACCATCATCAAAGTGAGAGGGTGCAAGTTCTTGCGAGAATGAAAGGTGTGAGAGATAACCCTATAACAATGTCTGTGTTGTGTCATTTGGACCTTTTAGATGGTCAACGCTGGGGTTTCTACATGAAATGGAGCCCATTCATTGATAATGGATATCAGTGATACCCACCTGGTACGAACCTGAAATAAGCTCACAGTGCTCAAATAGTGAGAAGTGCTTCTCGTGGTAAGTGCATGAATCAAGTGCTTCTTTCTTGTAAAGCAAATTGGAGGTACTGTGCAGTTGTCGAGTGCATCCCCAACATGCCCCATACCCAGGAAGACATGATAGGGCATGCGCACTGTACCTACACCCCTTAGTACTTCACTCCTCGGGCACTTGAGAGCCTCTTCACTAAGGCGCACCAGGCTGTAAATGTGGCACTGCCAATATGGCCGCAGTATACTCAAAGTATCCTTGAAATGTGCACAACCACCCAGAGCTTTAAGTGGGCTGAAAAAACTGGTGGGGGGGCTCTCAAAGGGGCATGCCCTATATAATTAAGGGCGTGGCTTAAAACACTGGAGCAAAAAATCTGTCCTTAGCATAGTGTGCTACCCAACTGGTATTTTGCTGCTTCTGTCGTTGCATCCAGATATAGAATACAACAAGTAACATTACACCAACAACAAGCCAGGACTATTGGCTTTGTCACTGGCTGTTAGTTACATAAGATAAAAAAGCAACAACTATGGCTTCGTTGTATAGAACATTGATCAATACTTCCGTTCTAAAATGATGAGACTGTGAAAGAACTGTAACCAGTGTCTTTGAAGTTGCATCAAAGGCAGCGAAGGGTGGCATTGCTGCAGAGTTACGATTTTTTTTTCACCGATGGTGAGGGCAAACATGGAGAGCCCGATAGTGACCCGTGTCAGCCCCTGCTTTTTAGAACTGACGGAACTGAGAGCCGGCAGGATCCGGCCCACTTAAAGCCCTGCAACCCCCATTACATATTCCTGGACAACCTGAAATATGCTGCCTGTTTTCTGAAAACTTAATCTTTATGTAAAACTCCTAAGAATCTCGTATTGTTTTATAATTTACTTTTAACACTATGTTATGCCTACGAGTTGAAATCTTTTTTTTTCGTTATCTGTAGGGCATGACAAGTGGCAACTTCATAGCGGACACGTGGCTACGCCAGCCGAGAGTCTCGTATCCAGTCCGAGTTTTATTAAAATGCTCAAGCTTACAGCTTTGATTGTGCTGTTAAGAGTGCACAAATTCTTGTTCGAGAATGCACATCAAAACTCAATGAACTGGTCGTGCATGACATCGAACAGTGTATGCTGCCTGCTAACTGAACCGTCCACTGAACCATGTCTGCCGTCTATCCCTGCGACCCGTTTGAAAAATCTGGCTGAAACTTCTTGAACACTTTTTTCTCTCTTTCTTTAGTCTCTTTTCCATTTGCTTAATACTTTTCTCTTTCTCCTTCCCTTGATTTGATTATTTCAGTCTTATCGTTGAACAAATGAGTCACTTTGGGTATCCCAAGATCTCCACAGCACACCCGTTTATTGTTATCATCTCCCAGGAAGGTTTCAATTCAATTGAAACGCTGCAGCACACGTTGCGCCTTTCACTTCCCATTCTGCCTTGTAAGGGTGGGTGGGAGACCTCGGCACGCGAGCCCCACCCACCCTCACCTCGGGCACGTATGTACGCGCGCGGTGTCAGATACTAACAGCTTAATTAGTCAATAGGGTTCAACATGCGTTTCTGCCGGCGAGATAAGGCGCAGCGCGAGCGCCCGCATCCCTGGAAACGAAGATTATCTGACGATAAATGCACTTCCTGGGGCGGCCCCAGCCTTCCTCCCTTGCTCAGTTAGTAAGTACCGTGGGACATGTTGTTTTAAGTCCAGGGCTGAAAAGAGGTGGTAGAATGTCACGTTTACGTCGAAAGGCGTGTCTCTCATTTTATAATATTTCGCACTCGATCAGATTGCGTTCGTTTCTTGTGAGGAAATGTACTGGCTCGTGTTACCAGTACTGATTCTAGGCAGCTGGCCCTGGAAAGCCAATAGGGCTTGGCAAAGTCCGCCACATGTCAGGCTTTCCCCAATCGGCTTTTCCCCTCTGTTTATGTTTCAAAAGGGCCTAGTGTTTCCGGTTGCAGTCCACTGTGTTGCAGTGTTTTCTGAATTCATATCAACAGTGTGACACTAAGCAATTTCTGGTACCTGTCGATTTTGTGGCAACCCTGTCTAGCATGTACGGATGGTGAGGCAATCCTGGTTGTGGTAAGGGACTGGCGGGGGAAACCACTTCAGAAGTCTAGGTGTTGAGGAAGGTTTCTGATTCTATCTGGGATAGATCTCCTGACTTTGATCATCTGTAACGCGAAGGAGGTCTGACCAATGAGGCCCTTTCTGAACCTGTGAGTGGTCAGAAGCGGTGCCAGCTTCATCTGAGGTTCGCTCTTGGTTCGTTGGTGTCGAGCTTGTGTTTCAGAACAATTGGCCGATGCCATGAATGGATTGATGCGCAACGCAGAGGGCCTGAAGGAGATATGCTTGAAGAGTTAGAGACAGTGGAGAACTTCGGTGGCCGCCCGTGCTGATGTGATCACGGCTACACATGTGTGGTAGCAGTTTGGTGGCGGAGATCAGAAAACAATGAAGTCTGATTTGACAAAATGAGACACCACGGTATAGTCCATTGACGTAATTGAGATGGGCGAGAGTTTAGGCAACTGTACCTTCAATCCTGTGGGGAACCAAAGGTTCCCCACGGGGGTTACACCCTCCTGATGGTGAAGAATATGATTTTTGTAATTTAGTTTATCTGGGGTGGAAATCAGAGGTCAGTGTTTGTGAACACCGCAAGATCCTTAACTTTCTGGAAGCCAGTGAGGGAAGTTCCTAGTTCTGCGTTCCTCGAGTATGGGACTGATGTATGAACCATTATCCGCACTGCTAGCAAGCAAGGGCTGAGAAAAGCTTTGAAGATAGGAGGTGTAATGGTGTAGTCAAGTAGACCCCTGCATCACTCAAGAAACAGAGCAGAGAATAGAGTTTAATTGAGGTGTCTTTGTAAAATGTGTAGCAATGTAATCCAGCACAGTTCTTTGTATTTCAAAATCGTCCCCCCACTATAGTACAGTAGGAAGAGCTTTTTGATTCAATCTTATCGATAGTTGGGGTCACGTTGTCCCTGATGTTGATTAAATATGGTTCTGTGCTGTGGGTGGTCGTGGCAGTGAAGTTCCAGATGTTAAATTAGTTTGATACCTGTTGCAGCGAGCCCTCAGAGATATAAGGGATGAACTATTTTCCAGCTGCCAAAAATAACCATATCATTGTGTTACAGCTTCAACCAGACTGTTCCTTCAGCAAGTGGCGCATTGTAATTTGATTTTGCAGTTTGCTTTTTACTTTGCAATCTAAGGAACAAAAGTGTAGGTGAAGCAAAATTTGATGGTCAAATAATCTGGAATACTTTCCAGTCCACAGTATTTTTGTTCGCTGTACCACAACAAATAAGATCCATCCATAAGCAAACAACACTTGTCGTTTCCCAAAAAGAATAGTTAAGCCCAAAATGCTAGTCGAGGGCCACTCGACAATCCATATATATTACAGCATTGTTGGACCTCGGCAGTGAGGTGCAGTGCTGCGCTTTCTCAACTGTTACGTAGGTTCGCTGTATCGCTCTATGTCACCAGTATGGTTCCAGTTCCAAGATTTCCTTTTACATAGCACTGTCTCCAGGTGCATTAGTCCAAATTCTCTGATTCAACTGAAACACAGCTACTCACAGAACACATTTATTATCAGAAAGTACATGACTGGCAATTGTGGTCCTGCCAATATGGTGCAGTCTTGCACTCCTACATATGCCAACCACAACTGTCTGCAAAGCTTTAGTCTACAAAGGATGAGACATTTTTCTTTTTTTAATATTTATTTGTTATAATTTTATTTAACCAAATACAGCCTTCAAAACCCAGGGTCTTGTCAGTGGGATATCATTACATGACGAGCACCCTATTACAGCCATGTCAAATGCAGATAACAGGATAGGACATTTTTCACTCCCCGCACTTACCCAGCACCAAATGAGAATCTGTGATGGGTGAACTTTGTTATGTCATCGGGGCTGGGGGGGGTCAAGAGGCATGGAGTATCAATACTCCTAGCCCATGCAATCTGGTGAATAAACCCCCTTGATAAGAATGTTCATTGCCAGGACAGGAATGTACTTTGCCAGAGACTCTTCATGAGCAGTAGACCTGTCACGATTTTTTGGTCGATGCCTGCCAGACAGTGCAGCGGTCTCATCGCAAAACACTTCTCAGTTACATTTGTAAAGCTGACCAAAGGAATAATTTGGCCCATTGCTTACCACTGGCTTTGTGGTTTGTAACACACATTTGCTTGTTTTAGACTGTCCAGCATGTCCTTGTCTCACCCTTGGATCCACTCTACGCCACCCCACTCTATGCCACTCCACTTTACGCAACTCCACTCCACTCCATGCCACTCCCCTCTATGACGCTCTACTCTTCAACACTCTGTGACACTCCACTCTACAACACTGTACCACACTCTATCACACTCTTCTCCACACAACACCACTTCACTCTACAACACCCTACTCCACTCAATGACACTTCAATCTAGACCACTCAACTCCACTGTAAGCCATTGCATTCTACTCTACGACACCCCACTTTATGAGACTCCACACTACTCCGCTCCACTCTATCCAACTTCACTCTACTCCACTCCATTCTACAACACTCTACTCTATACCCCTCCATTCTTCAACACTCTACTCCACACTATGCCACTCTACGCCACTCCACCCTACACCACTCTACTCCATGCCACTTCACTCTAGGCCACTCTACTCCTCTCTACAGCACTTCACTCTACGATATTCCACTCTATGGCACTCTACTCCACTCTGCTACACTCAGCACCACTTTGCTCTACTCTACGACACTGCATGCTACTCCAGTCTACTCAACTCTGCTCTGCTCTACTCCACTCAAATCTGTGGCTTTCCCCTATATGCATCTCCACTCTACTCAACTCTGCAAACTTTACTCTACTGTTTGCCTCTCCACGACACTCCACTCTACGTCACCCTACTCTACATCATGCCACTCTATGACATTCTACGCCTCTCCACTCTACTCCACTCTACTCCAGTGTCCTTCACTCTATGCCATTGTACGCCACTTCACTTTACGACACTCTACAGCATTCTAAGCCACTCTATATACGAAGTTATTGGAGCACTTTACATGAGAACCAGTTACAGTACACAAGGGCATGTTCCTTTTCTACGCACAGGAGCATGAAGTGAATTGCCCAGAACTCAGGATGTTGAGGCATCTCAGAAAATTGAGCCTGGTTCCCAGGTTCCAAAGACGGCAGCTTTGGCATTAATGCCACTTCTTCTCCCCTCTCAGTACAATTCCTGCCGTGCTATAATAGGGACAGGACTGTCAGCAAACTTCCTGTGTTCTTTAACGTCCTCCCACCTCTATGCTTTGGTTAACCCCTTTAATGCGGATGACAAAGCCAGCTCGTCATGGGCGTTACCTGCGCTACGCGGATGACGAGCTGGCTTTGTCACGTTACCCGCGATTTTCAAATTTCAGCGCACAGCGGGAAAACCCACTAGCGCGCATGCGGTTAAAGCATGCTCAGTGGAATTACAGTATCGGGATAGCTGCACACCTGAGGACATCTGATCATTGCAAAATAACACACTAGTTTCCTTCCCGCCTTTTTAGTGCAAGGGCTCAGGAGAGACGGCATTTGCATTGGAGTGCCAGGAAAAATGAACACAAGCTTTGCGAGGGTCTGCACCCAGCAGCGATTAAAAACAAACATCTGCCTGGCACAGCGAGCGGCAACCTCTGCACAGCTGTTTCACTCCTTTGGAGCTTGTCAGCTGAGACTACAGCTCTCTCTGTGTTAGAGGCCCTGCTACTTTGTGCAGTGCCACTGCAAATGTCTGCAGTTTCCTGTGAAGTGCCTTTGATCCCAGCACTGTTGTTGTTTAACCAAGCACAGTGGTGTGGGTAACTGACCGGAGCTTTCCGATGGACTCACTTATCGTGCATTCATGCAACCAAATGTTGCGGCCCATTAAACACACCTAACTCTGTGACAGAAGTAGACAATACAAACATTGTGGCAAGGTGTAGATATGTGTCCAATCATCAAAAACATTCCTGCTATGTGCCAAGAATTTATGACCTTCAATCAAATGAAATTGGAGTAATGGAGAGGCCTGCAGCTTTTGCATTTACCCAACACCTTGTCTTTTCATTTGATGAAACAAACATATTTTCCCTTATCAAAAGTAAAGGGCTCACGTTGTTTTATAAGACTTATAATGGTGAAAACTTAAAGTGAGTTTTTAAGGTGGGTTGGGCGTAATTTGCGTAATTCCGTATAGCGTAATCCCGCAGAATTGCACAAGAAGAGTCATTTTACATTTATCGCAATTTTCTTAGTGCAAAAACGCCCCATGGCAACCAAAATGGACTTGAGAATGTATTTTGTGATAAGAAATAGTGCTAAATGCAAGAGGACATGAATAGAGAGGGCAAGCGCTTGCTAAATGTGCGCTTGGTGTAGGATTTCCCCCCAACTTTTTCCTGGCATTTAGTGCTTTTTCCAAAATGGATGCCAGGATGCATTTTCCACTAAGAAATAGGACTAACTGCAACAGAATATGAATAGCGAGTGCGAGTAGCTGTTCGTGTTCGATAAAGGTGCCCGTACGTAAGGATTCTTTCCCCAAAATACCCTTAATTACATGAGTGAGTGTAATGGCATTAATTATCGGTAATTCCGCATCAAAAAGTAACACAGAGTTATCTAAATTACTCTAATTTCTCCAGAGTAAATGAAATTTCACCCAGGCCTACTTTTAGGATACTGGTGGAAACATAGTATGTTTTACCTAAATATAAATTCTGGTTGACTCTTCAATTAATGTTATGCTCAAGCAAAATGGGACTACGCAGTGTTAAAAAAAGTTACCCCTTTCTTTGTTTGCTGTCTAAATCAAATACAGTAGGGATGCAACAGACAAAGTGCACTTAAAGTTTTGCAAAAGAAAGAGTACTATTGAGACATTTACTTTTTGCAGTGTACGTGAAAGGCACTGAAATGCTCAAAGTGTTGGTAGAAACAACTTTTTGTCTCAAAGTGCCTACAAGTTTCTCTTTGTTTACTTTTTTATTTTATTTAATGAACGTTTTATGTTGTACTAGAGGTGGTCAGACCAATTTGCAAAATAACATAAACTGGCAAACTTAGAGGTACATTGGACTACAAGGAAGGTGTACGTTGTTTGTTCTTCAAAGGAGGAAGAATTGTGAAGAAGCAATATATAAACCTCAGGCCCTTAACAATAGACCTTAAACGAGCATCAACATGAGGTGATCTTGGGAAATCCATTAGGCAGTGGAGTCACAATTTGGGATTTTTTAGTCTTTATTTCACTTTCTCACTGTATTGTAGTCCAAATAAGGGACATTTCTGACATCTTTGTGTAAGACTTGTAAAAATTCACCAGCCTCTGCCTTTTATCTGCTAGACCCTTGCCAAGCCCAGCTCGATGTCAGAACTTTCACCCACTAAAGTTATATGTAAATAGGCAAGAGAGTCTCTTTAGTGAAATAAACCCAGACCTATTGGCATTGTCTGTGCTTGTTCTAGGTGATAGTCACATAAACTGAACCTAGCTTTGTCATGGTTTCCCGATAAAACTATTTGGTGCTTTAGGTCACCTAACTCAATCTGGTTAGCCTACTCTGCATGTGCGTATCAGTCCTTTCTAGCTCATAAGGACACAATCCTAACCTTCTGAAGAGCCAAAACTTGAAGAACACTGTACTTTAAAGAATTATGTGTTGCAACTGGTTCCTGAAGTGCAGTTCCGGTGGATGTCTCCCTGGGACATTCCCTGCACATTTTATATAGCCAGACACTCTTTTCTGCCCCTCTCACCAGAATTTGCAATTTATTTTTATTTGAATTTATTGGTATGGAAATGTAGATATTTATATTTGCCTAAAATTGAACAAACTTTATATCTGTACTTCAGTCACCAAAGAGAAGCTTTTTTACTCTTTTCCGCATTATGATGATAGGCAGGTCAATTTGATGAGCTTTTGGGGTTGTATGAAGCTAGTGCATTCTAACCTTACCTTTGCCTAGGCTACCATAGGCTAAAAAGAGAATCTGTCACACCTGAATAGTAGTAGGGGGCGGGGGATAGATTATGGGTGGTGTCCTCTGCCTCATGTTTTTTCCTGCTTTGATTACTTTCTCTTTCAATTTCCAATTATATCGTAGTGGATATATGAGGTGAATTCCGTGTTAGTATTATAGGGCATGGTAAACATGGCAAAATGTCCTGAAAGAGTTAGGAGCATATTTGAGGTAAATATTACTCCTAAAACAAAAACTAGTGTCCAGATTTATCACAGTGATGTGTTGCCCTTGCGTCACACAAGGCAACGCAAGGGCAAATCAACATTAACCCATTCGCTGCGGGGGATATTCCCCCGCTTTGCTGGGGGGGAGGGGGCACGCACAGCGCTCACATGCTCATGACGAGCTGAGCTGAGCTCGTCATGAGGCATGGCGCTCCTGTGCTCATGACGAGCTCAGCTCGTCACGGCCACACCCGTTCCCGTGGAACGCTCAGCACAGCAGGGCAATTATCCCCGCATGCGAGCGTTCCACGGCTCATGACGAGCTCAGCTCGTCATGAGCATTCAAGGGGTTAAAGTCAGATTTACCAAGCAGCGCAATGCCACCCTGTGTTATGCTTTCCCAGGTAAGGCGTAACAAGGACAAATATGTTTATTTCTCCTTGTTTTTTCCTCTTTCTACACGTGCTGAATTTAGCAGCACACATAGAAAGAGGATAAAGCCTCATAGGATTCTTTCTGTGGAGGAAGGCGTCCCGTTCTGCACAAAAACAATCCTGCCTACAGCGCAGGCACACTTGCACCACGACGAAGAATGCATGCATTCGCACAAGGCAGCACATTGTACGCCAGCACAAGAAGAGGACAGGAATGCGCCACATAATGTTAAATATGGCTCATTCCTTCCCTCTCCCTTTCGCAAAAAGCAGTGCAGCAAGGTGTCTTGCTGCGTTGTGTGAAAGTTTGATAAATCTGGGGGTAGGCTGCTTGGAAAATAAATGAAAATCATTTCAGTTGGATGACAAAAGGTCAATTGTACAAAGAACCAAAAGTAGATGTTCGATCATGTTTGCTTAATTTGTTCTTCAATCGATAATATATTACTGTTTTTTAGTTTTTTTCTGTACACTTCTATTGATATCTGAACTTAAAAGCAAAAGATAGTTCCAGATAAATACCTCACTTAAAAATCAAATTACTTTGCGAAAAGTAAAAATGGATTTTGAGAATGCCTGGGTGAGAAAGAGATTGAATAAACGTTTGTGGTGGGAAGGCAAGCAACCCCTAAATATGTCAGAAAATATGTAGGGAAGCTTCCTCTCTAATCCCCCTGAAATCTGTGCAGAATCCTATTCTAACTCCTCTGAGTGGCTCGCCCTGCGCATTTTGGTGGATTGTGGGGCAAACTGTGGAGGAGCTGTACGCGCAATACTCGGGCCGGGAGCATTGAACTTGCACTTGCAGGCATACACCTGATTACATTTTAAAGCCGTTGGTGAATACATTTATGCAACATCAAGGGATACAATGGTGCACTGCAAAGGTAGTCAGCTACACAAAAGAACAAGTTGGACCAGATTGCCAAGGTCACCCTTCCTCCGCCCGACAAGAACTCAGCAGACCTAGCGTTAGCTTGTAGTGTCCAATTCTTTCATGGAAATGATCCTCAAAGCCATACATGACACCGCTCACTGCTCGAAAGGAATGTTTGTAAAGGTGGACACAGGCATATTGCTTCTTCTTCATGGCCAGAGGAATGCTGTCGAATTGATATCAGAAGCAGATGGACGATTCTTAAAACTGCAGGTCACTGCATGTGAACCTCAGACCACTTTGATGACTTCCAAGACCATTGGGATGCTGAGGAAAGGGTCAAGGCCCAAAGATGCAGCCTGACAGTGATTGGAATCCCAGAGGGTGTGAAGGAGTGCAGCTGAGAGCAGTTCCTACAAACAAGGACCAGGTCATGTCTTGGTAAGAACTACCTTCTAGTTTTGTTGCTACCCCCACACACAGTGACAGAGCACAGTTTAACAACAGTAAAAATAATTTACCCTTTGGAAAATGATCCTGTTGTTAACGCCCAATCAGTCACTCAGCACACCAATCTTCAAGTATCTCACTCAAGTCAGAGGGGAATCCTACAATCAGACTAGTACTACAACAACATGGAAACCTTTATCAGTTTAATAAGGTATTTCATAAACCCCATTCATTATTTGTTGTTATCCCAAAGTGCAGACCATTGTAATATAGGTTAAAACATTTTTATGCAATGGAATGTTAAAAAGCGGTGCAAAACAAATTATACAAATATTGTTTTTTTGTTTTTTTATATTTATTAATTTTTTGTTGCAAGCAAAGCAGATTATATCATTACATTTCACCCATTCAGAATACAAAGCTACACGCTCTCCAAAGGATACAAGGAAATAAAACAACAAAATAAAAGATACATTTCACATATTCAAAATACATAGCTACACGCTCTCCAAAAGATACTAGGAAATAAAACAACAAGATAAAGGATACATTTCTAAGAAGAATCAGTAGATATTTAGCTTAACTTGTATCACGCTTATATATATATATATATATATATTTTTTCCCTTTTCAAATAATTTCCCCGTCGATCCATTGTTGTATTGGAGTCCAGATTTTCATGCCTAGTTGTTACCTTTTTCTTCCTTTTGTTGCATAAATAGCAAGTTCAAATTTGTACCTAGCTAATAAACGACTCCTCCACATACAAATCGACGGTGATTCCGGGCTTATCCACTCCTGAGTGATACATGCACGCAGTTCAGACATCATAATGAATATCAAATATTGTTGTTCTATTTCTATAGAGTCTTTAGATATGCCAAATAATATTAAATCAGAAGAAAGGATTATTGTTTTTCCTGTAATTCTTTCAATAAATTTTTGAATTTCTGAAATTATATCGACTAATTTAGTGCAAGAATAAAACATGTGTATTGTATCTGCTCCTCTCATAGTACAACGATTACAGTTTATACCAACCGTGCCCCCCCATTTCATAACTTTGACAGGTGTGTAATAGAGATCACACATAGCCATATATTGTTGAGTTCGAGATCGCTCTGAAAACAGTATGGCGTTAGCTGCTTTAATTGATTCTTTTATCAACAGATCTTTTATTCCTAATTTCTCTTCCCATTTATGGCAAATCATACTAAGATCATCCGGGAGGTGAGTCATAAAGATATTATAGAAATATCCTATTTTTCTTTTAATAGCCAAGCTATCTATTACCAGAATAGTTTTTAATCCTTGTCGCTCATTAATAGAGAATGAGTTTAGAAAGCTATAGATCTGCAAATATTTGAAATAGTCATGAGGAGAGAGTTTATATTTGTGCTGAAGTTCAGAAAAAGAAAGTAAGGAGGTAGAATTAGTTGAATATAGATCAGAAAGATAGCAAATACCTTTAGCGTTCCACCTCTTCATCACCTGGTCTCTAAATATAGGGGGAAAGCAGTGTGGTGAGTTTAATGGAGTGTATCTTATGATCTTCTTGCAGTTTTGTTCTACAATATAATTATACAAATATTGTAGAACAAAACTGCAAGAAGGGGGAACATATAAGAAACCAAACCTTTGTCTGTTCTGTTAACACCACTCTGCTAAGCGCATTATCATCGATACATGATATACTCCAAAATGAACATCTATTATATCAAGAAATTGCAGCAGAATTGGTCAATTTAAGAGCGTTGATGCATTTCAGTGAGCTTTTTAACCTTGCGTGGTGCAAGGACAACGCACAACTTTGATAAATATGCCTCCATGTATCTAAATAATTAACTAGCCTTATGCAGTCTGTTGTTGTATCAAAGACTATGGTAGCAGGTTTCTGCCCAGCGTAAATCACAGAATTTATGATCGTAGCTGTACTTGGGACTCATATCAGAAACAGACTGCAGGAGGATCAACAAGCAAATAATATTCGCTGTAGCAGTGGCATTTACTTCTGTAGACCATGACATTTTATTAGAGCATCTGAGGGCAGTGGAAATTGTTGACACTTAACACCTTGCGTGCTGCCCCAATTTACCCCTGGTGCTGGACATTCCATAACTGGGTGTGGTCGTGACGGAACCATTTCGTCATCAGCACAGCTCAACCGTGACTGATGACGGAATGGTTCCGTCACAAGCGTCGAAGGGGTTAATGACTTGTCTTACCTCATTCTTGACAGATTGTACTCAGTTAGACTGAAGCCTCAAAAATCTTCAGACATTTCCCTGAGACATGTGGTCCTCTAGGTCGTGTTCTTATTCCATCTACATGCCCATCTGTATGTGGGACCGCTAGCCAAACTCTTTCATTCAAAACATCTTAACTCACATGTGTACACTACAACAAGGAGTTGTCAGTTCGACTAGGTAACTATATGGCTTCTGGAGAAATTTCCCAAAAATGTATGAGATCTATATGGAAGCGTATGTCAGGAAAATTTCAAGCTAAATGCAGGGAAAACAGTGGTAATGGTCGTAAATGGAAGAATAAATGCTTGGCTCTTATTGTCCAATTGTAATGGTCTCAGTAGAAGTAGTTAAAAGTCTGCGAGTGAAGTTCAATTATCTCTTGCCAACCAGGTATCCTCTCAGGAATCCTCATGCTCGTATCAGCTAAAAACTGTTAAGGAAAATCTTGCCTTCCCTCAACAAGGATGGAAAATGATGGGCTATATTGGCGATTATTGGTTCAGTGCTAGACTATGACAGTTCACTGTACTACTTATCTATTTCATAAAGCATAGGGTCTAAAGCAAACTCTTGTTAACACTGTGTCTTCATCAATCCCATCCTCTTACTGTCTTACTTATTAGAAACAGCACCCTCTATTTTTGCTAAGTATTATGTCACAATATGATTCCCGCGAAATGGACTTATTTAGAGTTTTGTGGACAGATGCTCCGCCAGAAACGTGGTGGATGTCCAGTCCAGGATATTACAAGTGTACTATCGTCTATTGCACTTGTAATACGTAGACAGGGCATCTGTCATGTTTTGATGGAGCATCCCATCTGCCAAACTCTAAACAGGGCCTAGAGACTTGTCTAAGAAAATATCTATACACTAGATTTCTGCCAAAATGTCAAAAACTGCTGTAAGTAAAAGTCAGATCTATCTTTATATTAAACATATCTATTACACCGTAGCAGTTGCCAATATGTAGTTAAGTTTCAGACCCAGATTTACGTACCTGTCAAAGGATGCAGCAGAGCACCCAGAGTTGCTGCTCTGCGTTGTGTGACAGGGAGAAAGGAGGAAAGCGCCATATCTACAGAGATATGGCTCTCTCCTCCCCGCTGTCTAGTGGTGGCACAGAATTCTGCTTCTGAGCGCCACACACACACACACACACAAACACCTTTGCACCATAGTGCAGATGTGTCTGCGTGGGTCTAGCATAGGTTTTGCATTAGATGGGCACTTTTCCAGTACAAAATACTATACATAGACTAAATGTAAAACTGTTTCTACTTTGTATGTGTCCTGTGCAGTGCAGTACACATGCAAAGTCTGAAAAGAAAGGTGAAATTAAAGCATTTCTCCTTTTTAACGCCTTTTTTTAAAGGGTGTTCATTTTTGCAGCAAAACCCTGTCTACGATTGTTAGTAGATAGGTTTTTGCATCAAAAACTATGGGTAGTAGTAGGGCACACGATGTACCAATCATGGAACGTCCAATTGACAGAGAGTAATGCAATGCAGTGCTTTGTGCTGATTTGCATGACTTTTTCCTACAAGCCAACACAAATATCAATTTGCGTTGGTTTGTAAATGCCCAAGAAGATTTTTCACCAGTTCTGCGTTAAAAAAGTAGTGCAAACCCGATGGAAAAAGTTTTCTAAATCTGGCCCTCAGTCTCAGTTTTCATTAAAAATATTTTTAATTTGCCTAAACCTTTGGTCCTCATCATCGCATGTTCTCAAAATTTGTAAGGGTTGGTGGAATTTGTTTAGTCGCGCTATGCAAAGCTCAGAGAAATGGTTAAAAATCTCAGCGAGCATGCAAAAGTTCTGCAGACACACGGAATTGCTTGTTCCACCTGTTCGTGATACTTTTTTCCTGTTCGCGAATGCTGTTTGCATGCTCAGGGAGAAATATCTCGCGAACACGCATTTTGAAAGTGCGAATAAGCAAAAAATTCTGCAAAGCGTGGAATTTTTGAAAATTCCACGTTCTCCGCAGAACGCGAAACGCAAAATTACCCAAATTCTGCAAATTCCGGAAGCGGAATGGAATTTACTGCCCAGGCCTAAACATTTGGCACTTGTGACTCATAGTCAGTGAATGTCAGGTATGCCAATATGTGTGTGGTTCTGTGCAGTGGGAAAATGTTAAGGCGGTGGAGGGGTCAAATTGAACAAAGATATGTTTTCCTGAATGTTCTCACCATCACTGCGAAAAACACTAAATGGATTTATGCCAACATTGGCAGGAATGCACAGAACTTTACTCAGAAAGTGTGTTTTTCTTAGTTTGATGTAAATCCGTTCAGTAGTCTTTGAGATGTTTGCATTTGAAAAAGGGTTTCAAAAGGCTAATACTTTTGTGCATGCTGCTAGTTGATAAAGGCGTTTTTTGATGTGCTTATAATTTTTTATCACAGTTTGACGAATATGCATGAAATGTGGCAGACATTTAGCATGTTTAGCCTACTCAAATTCATAGCGATCCATCAAAAAAGCAAAAAAGTGTCCGTTTGCTAATTAATACCTTGGGTAGCGTATTACAAATACATAAATTGTGGCTGAACTTTAGATTGATTAGTTTTCTTTAGATATGTCACGTTTTATGCCAAACTCCTAAGGTGGAGAACCTTAAAGGGGAGAGGAGGTAATACAATTTTAATTTGCTAAAAACAGCGACATTTGATGAATTTGCATGAATCACAGCAGCCAGTTAGTAAGTTACACCGAGTGTGGTGTTTTCAGGTTTCACACAGATCCAATAGGGTGGGGCTAAACAGTGAGAAGCCAGTGAGGACCTCCTGCACATAAACAATCATAGGCACTTTGCAGTTTCTATGTGTGCTGCACAAGGCAGCACACATGGAAACAGCAAAAACAAGGAGAAATAAAGCATTTCTCCCCATTTTGCCTGTTTAAGACCAGGTTTTCCCTGATCTTAATTTTAGCGTTGCCTCCATTTTCTGCTGCCCTTGTAATTATGGGGCAGCATCCAAATCAATGAGTGTTGTGGTTGAACACCCACCGCAACACCCATTGCCCTCCCCTTTCACGCTAAGTTCAGCATGAAAGGGTGTCTTATTTACATGGCAGCGTTAGGCCACGTTAAGTGGCTCAACACTGCCTTGTAAATAAGGCGAGGAATCTATAACCATCACAACTTCACTAAAAGTGACGTGGTGGTGGCGATAGTGGCTTGTAAATATGCCGCTGAGTTGCAAAAGCTAGACTTGATTGAGAAGCAAGTCTGTGCAGGATCCTTTTTTTGCCGCGACTCTGTTTTTGCAGAAGGTTGCTTACTATCAGTTCTGGGAAGTGTGAAACGTCACTGCAGCCATTGAGACATTGGTGTCCATAGAAATGGAGCTTGGGAATCAGGAAGCAGAGGAATGGTCAGCCATAAACACTAAAGAAAGTTTAGTTGTGCCACCACCACTTTAAACTCCAAGTGTTGTTTATCAACAATCACAGCTTATAGTATATGACCATAGAAGCTCAAAGAGCTTATGCATATACTCACAGCAATGTTCTTATGCAATTTGCTTTACAATTTTTTATTTATATCCTGTCAAAGATTACGGTTTAAATCCGATAAAAAATGCTTAGGTGCCTCATCTTTTTTATCAGTGGTGAAAAGAAAAGGAACGATAATGAAGAGGCAACGACAATAGGGGAAGCAAGCATTTTTTTTTAAAAAGTACCTGAATGCAGGCAGTGGAAGGACACTAATAAAGCTGTCAAACTATACTTTGTCCATGTTATAAACATACGAAGGAGAAATGCGAGACTGCACATGCTGACTAATGAGAAACTAGGAAATAAGTGTGATTATAAAGCCAAGCAGTGGTAAGTAATGTACGGGTTCTAAGTCCTCTCTATGTTTTTTTCTTTCTTTTTAAGAAACAAAATACTGTCTCAGGAAAACCTAAAAAGAAACAAGCAATAGTCAAAGCCGATAAGTCTTGCCTATGTAAGAGCTGTTGGCTTTGCCAATGTGTTTTAGCTGTTTTGTACACTAGCACAGCTGCTGTTCAAAATGGCTAAAAGTTAGTAGTGTAGAGGAGAGTGGAATGGAGTGTCATATAGTTGAATGGTGAAGAGTGGAATAGAGTGTCGTAGAGTGGAGTGGCATAGAATGTTGTGTATTGAAGTGGCATTGAGTGGCGTCGCGTAGAGTGGTGTACAGTGGGGTGTCGTAGAGTAGAGCAGAATGCTGTAGAGTGCATTGGCATAGAATATTGCAGAGTATAGTGGCATACAGTGGGGTGGCGTAGAGTGCAGCAGCACATAATTCAGTGGTGTCGACTATGCAAGAATTATTGACTTTGTCAATGTGTTTTGCCTATATTGTACACTAGAGTGACTGCTGTTCAGAATGGATAAAAGTTAGTGGCATAGAGAAGAGTGGGCCGGAATGTCGTAGAGTGGAATGGCAAAGCATGGAGTATAGTATTGTAGAGTGGAGTGGCATAGAGTGTTGGGTATTGGAGTGGGAGCGTCGTAGAGTAGAGTAGACTGCTGTAGAATGCATTGGCACAGAGTGTTGCAGAGTAAAGTGATGTAGAGTGCAGTGACATAGAGTGCAGTGACATGGAATTCAGCTGCGAACAATGCAGCATTGTAGAATGTAGGGGTGTAGATTAGAGTTTTGCATACTAGAGTGCAGTGGCGTAGAGTTCAGTGGTGAAAAATAGATTAGAGTGGGATAGAGTAGAGCAGTATAGAATGAAGTGGTGTAGAGTGGCACAGAGTAGAGTAGCATAGAGTGGAGTGATACAGAGTATAGTGGCGTAAAGTGCAGTGACCTAGAGCACATTGGCATTGAATGCAGGAGTCCAGAGCAGAGTGGTGCAGAGTTCAGTGGTGTAGAAAGCAGTGTTTCAGAGTGGAGTGATGTAGAGTGCAGTAATGGAAAGTGGCGTAGAGTGTATAGGCATAGAGTGCAGTGTTGCAGAGTAGAGTGCTGTAGAGTGCACTTGTGTAGGGTG
This sequence comes from Lissotriton vulgaris, assembly GCF_964263255.1. Taxonomy (NCBI): domain Eukaryota; kingdom Metazoa; phylum Chordata; class Amphibia; order Caudata; family Salamandridae; genus Lissotriton; species Lissotriton vulgaris. The sequence goes on from NC_141695.1 coordinate 1,472,496,141, forward strand.
GTATAGAGTGGCATAGAGTGCATTGGCATAGCTTGCAGTGGTTTAGAGTGCAGTGCCATAGAGTGCTGTGGCATTCAGTACAGTGGTGCAGAGTAGAGTGCAGTGGCTAGGGTGCAGTAGCACAGAGTGACGTAGTCTAGACTGTAGTGGCATACAGTAGAGTGATGTAGAGTAGCCTAGAGTGCAGTGGTGCAGAGTGATGTAGAGTGGAATAGAGTAGAGCAGACTGATGTAAAGTATTGCAGAGTATAGTACCCTATAGCTCACTGGCATAGAGTGCAGCAACATAGAGTGCCACAGCATAGAATTCAGTGGTGTACAGTGCAGCATTGTAGAGTGAAGTTGTGTAGATTAGAGTGGTGCATAGTAGAGTGCAGCGGTGTAGAGTGAAGTGGTGTACAGTAGAGTGGCAAAGAGTGCAATTGCGTAGAGTGGTGCAGAGTGGAGTGGTGTAGAGTGCAGTGGCATAGAGTGGAGTAAGCCAGAGTGCAGTGGCATAGAATGCAACCATGTAAAGCAGAGAGGTGTAGAGTTCATTGGCATAGAGTGTAGTAGTGCAGTGTAGAGTAGTGTAGAGTTCAGCACGGAAGAGTGCAGTATTGCAGAGTAGAGTGTCATAGAGTGCTGTGCTGACGAGTGACGTAGAGTGCACTGGCACACAGTTAAGTGGCACAGATTGGCTTAGAGATCAATGGCATAGAGTAGAGTGGTGCAGAGTAGAGTGAAGTACCATAGAGTGCAGTGGGTGCAGTTGAGTAGAGTGTATTGGTATAGAATACAGTGGTTCAGAACAAAGTGGCATTGAGTGCAGTTACATAGAGTGTAGTGCTGCAGTGTGGAGTAGAGTGGTGTAAAGTGTAGTGGCGTAGAGTACATTGTTTCAGATTAGATTAAAGTGGAGTAGAGTGGGGTGGTGCATTGTAGAGTGCTGTGGCGTAGAGAAGAGTGGCAAAGAGTGTAATGGCATTGAGTGTAGTGGCACAGAGTGCAGTGGTGCAGAGAAGATTAGAGTGGCATACAGTGAATTGGCGTCTAGTGCAGGCGCGTAAAGTTGAGTGGTGCTGAGTAGAGTCCATTGGCATAGAGTACAGTGCCATAGAGAGCAGTGTTGCAGAGTGGTGTAGAGTGAAGTTGTGCAGAGTACATTGGAGTGGCCTAGACTGGAGTGGTGTAGAGTACAGTGGTGAAAAGTGCAATGGTGTAGAGTAGAGTGGTGAAGAGTGCATTGGCATAGAGTAGAGGGGTGCAGAGTAGAGGGGTGTGGAGTGGACTAGAGTGGAGTGGTGCAAAGTGGAGTTGAGGCAGTGGCATAGAGTCATTTCAAGTGGAGTGGTGGAGAGGAGAGTGCAGTGGCACAGAGTGGTACGTAGTAGAGTGGAGTGTTGTACAGTGGAGTACGCAAGGTGTGGTAGCACATTGCCATTACAGACAACACATTTTCAATTGAATTTACCATTACCTTTGCACAGACATACAGGTTAGATAAAACTATACAGCTCACAAATGATGACATGTGTAAATGGCATCACCTAGTGAATGGATCTGTTTTGATCATATTAAAATATTTATTTCCAACACACTTCAGAATTTGCAAAAAAAATAACATCTGTTGCTTCCTTATTCTGACATAATCTGCAATACTTGAACATTTCATTTAAATGTTGTTTTGTGCTATGAAAAAAAACCTTTCCTACCTCCTGTTTCAATCAAGATTGTTACATAAATCCTCTCACTTGGAAATCAAAGACAGAAAAGTAAACACCAAGCTCCTTCGGAAGACAGAGACTGAAATTTGATCTCTGTCTTTGAATGCACAGCAAATATGACAAAATAAAAACAAGATTTACAGGTCTGTTTACAGAAAGGAGCACTTGTGGAAGAATAAAAGAAGTGGTAGTGTGAGAAGGCTTTGATCATTGGTGTATATGAACTCATCCTGGACAGCTTAAATCAAATAAAGCCAGAAAATATTAGTTACAAACCACTAAGCCGGGATGGGGAATGGCTCCGGAGTTCCACGCCTCCGGATAGCCGCCGTGACTCGTGGCCCCGCCCCTCCTTGACAGCAGCAACGCAGCAATGGCGTTCTTGGCGATTCTGAAAAATGGCAGGATGCAAACAGCAAGATAAGGACGGCATGCCGGAGCTGCTCCGCGCTGTGACTCTGTGGTTCTGAGTAACAAAATTTGCGGTCCCTCGGGAGCTGTGAGTCTTTTTGAATGTGCAGCATTATCGAGGCACGGAGAGCAGGAGCCCCCTTTCGCCCCCAACTGCCTTGGACGATTGTTAACGGCAGCTTTACTGGCAGTGAAAGACTCGCAGCAGTGGGACTTGGTACATGAGCTGGCCGAAAAATGATTTTTTTTCGCTCCTTTCAGAAAAACTACATGAGCCCTCAGGAACCCACAGGAGTCCCTTCTTGCGAGAGAAGCGATTTGATATATGGAAAGGAGAAAGGTGAGGTGAGGTGAGGGGGAGAGAAAGGGGGTATATGGATTTTGGATTTGGATTGTTTAGTTGCTTGTCGCTTGACTGCTAGGCGAAACTATTAACTATTAGCTCACTGAGCTTCTCCAATACTGTCCCTAAGTTCTGAATATCGAGCCCCGTTGCTGGGACAATGGGGAGACAACAAAAAGATACTGAAGAGTCAAATAAATCCGCTAAGATGGAAACGACTGCCCATCTGAAGAGTAAAACTCGCCTAGCTCTAGCAAGAAAAGCCCCACGGCTAGCAGCCAAAGAAAGAGACAAAGGCGAAAAAGGAGAAGGAAATCCGGTATCTCCTGTACCAGGGAGGGATACAACGTTAGAGAGCTCAGAAGACGAACTACATATTACTTTAACCTCTCCTCCAGATGAAGGGATTGGTGAAACTGCCATGGGGGGGACCTACATAGAAGATGTAATGGAAAATACCTCAGCTTTATTAGAGAAGGTAGCAGAAAAGGCAGCAGAAGCTGGGCCATCTTCTGGCGAGAAAAGTATGAGCGGGTAAAAGAGATGAGAGACTTTCCCCTGTTTGGAAAAAAGATTGCTCGCACTCCTCAAACACCAGCAGTCCTGCCTGAAAAGAATGCCGAAATTCTAGCTTTAACCCCAGTAGCAGTGGTAATGCAGGATCAAATAAACTCCCCATTAAAAGCACCGGAGAGTACAATACAAGTGATGTCAGAAGCTCCTCAACTACCAGCGCCAAATGGCTCTGAGGTGGCAGCCAGGGCTGATTCAAATAGTTCAGATCCTGGAGCAGAAGCGAACTTGAATATAATCAGCGAAGAACCAAGGGTAAAGACACTGTCGAATCAGACTCCATCAGTGGCAGTTCTACAATCTCCCTCATGTCCATCTATTTTATTGCCCGAGATGGGGCTCTAGGGGCTTAAGGGGGCTTTACAGCTGTTAAATCAACTTCTGCAACGCCATTATTTCAAAAGGGGAAAGGAGACAACTCCGAAAAGGAAATGAGCTATCAAATTGATATTCGTGAGATGTTGAACCTAATCCTCAATGAGATACGTGAGATAAAGGTGAATCAGAAAGTTGAGATAGCCGCCCTGCACTCCAGGCTGGAAAAATTTGAAGAATCAATGTCAGGTCTCCCTTTCAGATTACATGAAGCGGAGGAAAGACTTTCAGCTCTTGAAGATCACATAAATCAAGCAAAGATGGAAGCTAAAGAAGCAGCAAGTAAAAAGAGCCTACTGGAGAGTAAACTTGAAAATAAGCTAGAGGAACTAGAGAATCATTCCCGAAGATCCAACCTAAGGATAGTTGGGGTTCCTGAGGACCTTGAAGGTTCAGATACGCTGCAGTGGGTAAACTCTTTTATCCATCAAAATGTACTACCAGAGTTCGAGGGGGACTTAACCATCATGAGAACGCATCGGGTTACGGCACAAAGATTCGCAAATTCAACTTTCCCCAGAACTATCTTGATAAATTTTGTGGATTATAGGATAAAGGAAAAGATTCTATCCAAGGCATTCCAACAAAGACAATTCCCAGTTACAGAAACAATTAAATGTAGAATCTTTTCTGACATGACTGCCGTTGCTGCGCGCCGCAGAAAAGAATTTGTGAAAATCCTTCATCTTTTTAAACTGAAGGGCGCGCAAGCTTCGATCGCTCAACAATCAAAACTAAAAGTCCTTGTGAAAGGAAAGTTGTACATGTTCTCCGACCTTGAGGAAGCACAATCTTTCCTCAAAGAGATCTCTTCAGAGGCAAATGTCTGAATAATGTGTAGTGGTCTGTAGTAGAGTGGGTGAGCTTGAAGAAAGGTTGGAAATAGGCTGTTTCCTACTTGCCGAGGGCAAGTTTACTTCCTGGTTGAAAATATGGGACGCTATAGACATTAGTGGGCTTACGGGTCGTGATAATGCTCTACATATGTATGTGTTATGTGATTTACTTGCTCTTTTTTCTTTGCTTCTTTTTTTTTCCCTTCTCTTTATCTTGCCGGGGGGGGGCTAGGGGCCTAGAGGGTCACTTAGGGTGTGACAAGAAGACTCCCAGGTTAGTAGGTAGGGGTGAAATGTGGTTTGCGTGGCGGGATGGAAGGTTCCACATTTCAGGAGGGGGTGGGGACTCATCAGGGGTAGGAGTGGGGGGTTGGGGAAAATGCAGTAAAAAAGAGCAGAAGTTTTAGGCAGGGTCCGTACCGAATTTTGGATGAAGGAATTAAAGTTGTGAGAAATTTTTTTATGGAATTGAATAAATGTAGTATCCTATCAGTCAACGCCAATGGCATGTTAAACAAACAGAAATATGGCGCTCTTATAAAATGGGCAGTTTACAAGAATCCCCAAGAGACCCATCCAAAATCCAACACCCCTAATCTATTTATCCCGAAATATTTTTCCCACGCGTTCTTTGCATCAGCTGGGGTAGCCCAGAGAGGAGTCACTATTTACTTCTCTAGAAGACTACCCTGGGAAAATATAAGGATTCAAAGGGATACTAAGGGGAGATGGTTATGGGTTGTTACTAAAATACAGGGGAAGGTAATGAATTTTGTGAACTATTATGGGCAGATATCCGAGTATTCTTGAAATCAATGATCTTCTCAGGGGGTCCCCTGGGCAGATATTCTTGGGAGGAGATTTCAACTATATACAAGATTAAAAAAAAGATACCTCTAATAAAAACAAGAAACAATTAAAACCTAACACTAAAAAAGTCCTGGATGCTTTCATATCAGAATATCAACTCATAGACCCATGGCGTTTTATGAACCCAGAAGGGGAATCTTTTACCTGTTATTCACATATCTTCCGGACGTCATCAAGAATCGATTTTTTTCTGATTTCAAGATCCATTCAGACTCTAGGCTCATCTATTTGGTGTAATCCCTTTTCTGACCATGGGAAGGTAGAGCTGGGAATTAATCTAGGAGTAGGGGGCAGAGACCAATCCAGGTGGCAGCTGGACCGTACCCTGCTCCAGAACCAGGATTGGGTGGCTAGTTTTGGAGAATGGATCACGGAGTACTTTAAAATCAATAACGACACGGCAGAACCATTTTCGGTTTGGGAGGGATTTAAAGCGGCAGCACGCGGCCAGATAATATCTTATACAGCTTCTCTGGCTAAAGAGAGGAGACAAAAAATATCTATGCTCCAAAAGGCTGTAGATAAAGAATATGCTTTACAATTCTGTTTACGCCCAAATCATCTGGAGCAAGCAAAGGCGGAGTTAAAAGATTTTTTTGTATTGGAAGAGATTAACAGTTCCAGAACCTTCCAACAAAAGGTCTATGAGGACAGCCAATTGGCAGGGAAGCTCCTGGCTAATTCAGTGAGAAAAAAGACAGGAATCTGCCTCAATAGTTAAAATAAGAGATTCTATTAATGGACAAGAGATTGTGGACACCAATCAGATTCAAAGGGCTTTTTTTTAGAGCATTTTAGGAATATATATACTACTGAATATCTTGTGGGGGAAGATCAGATACAGGACTATTTCATGAACATAGAAATTCCAAAAATCACGGCTAATAGGGTTATTCAATTAGGGCTTGAATTTGGTATAGGGGAAATAGAAGATGCTATTAAAGAAACAGCAGGGGCCAAGGCGTGTAGGCAAGACGGGTTGCCAATCGAATTTTATAAGATTTTTTTAAAGGACCTATCAAAACCCCTTAAGAATGTATTCCATTATATTAAGTTAGGAGGGTTAGTACCTGCGTCCTTTAAGGAAGCAACAATAATATATTTTGTTAAAAAAGACAAAAATCCTGAAGATATCAATTCTTACAGGCCTATTAGCCTGCTAAACTCAGACTATAAAATCCTAATGAAAATCTGGGGCGGTCGCTTTATGTTTGCTGCTCAAGAAGTCATACATAGCGATCAGTCAGGATTTATAGCAGGCAGCTCAATGGCTTCCAATGTTGAATTTTTAATTCAAGAGAACAAAACAGGGTCTTGACTCCTAATCAGCAAGGCTGAGTCAATATGAACTAAACCAACAATACAAGTGCCAGTACTGAACTAACTTAGTTTATAATCCCAAACAACGATCTGTTATGAATAAAACATAGCAGTCTATTATAACATTTGTTACTAATTTAATCAAGTAGTTTTTCAAAAGTTTTTCATTTTTCAAACAGAGATTTTTTTGTGCGTATCAAAAATATATACAAAGTGTACATCTAGATACAAACTATTACAAATATTTACAAAACAGGTCAAAAACAGTTCTATTACACATTCACACTGATACTTTCACACTCCACGCATACAACTTATATCACTGAAACAAAAACAAATACCTCTGAGGTATGGGTCCGTGTCAATATTACATTAAATCATATAATACAATATACATATGTCATTTATGATATGAATAACGCTGGCATTTATTGCCCAGACTGATCATTTTATATTTCTAGCCCAGTATTTTAAGCTTTTGACTGACACTGAACCTATAAAGGTCGACGCGTTTCGAACCCCCTTATTGCGGGGTTCTCCTCAGGACCAAACACGATTTCTAAAAAACAAAACACAAATAGACCAAATTAACCTCTCTATACAAGAGACCTGCGTTTAAAGAGCAGCCACCAACCGGCTTAGCTGCGGGTCCGCCGGAACTGCACGTATAACGAAGAATTCCACTTCCATTCAGATAAATTAATATCAAAGCTTTGTGACAGAGGTTACCCTAAGAAGTTAGTGAGGAATTGTAAGAAGCGAGCCCAGTGGACCCCACGAGAAACACTTTTAGAACGGAAAGAGAAACCTGATATGAAGCGACAGGTATGTGTCACAACCTTTTGTACTAATGCAAACCAGCTCAAAAGAGTGATAAAACAAAATTGGCATCTAGTTAAGAATTTGGATGGAAACCTCCAAGAATTTCCCCTGTTCGCATTCAAGAAAGAAAACAACATTGCCAATCACATTGTCCGTGCGGCAATGCCAGCACCTAAGCCGCCCACGTTAAGCCAAATGATGGGAATGCCCCCGGTGACGGGACACCACAAATGTGGAACTTGTCTTTGTTGTGAGTCCACAGTTGAAGGTTCCCTTTTTCAACATAATGGAATCTCTTGGAAACACAACTCATTCAGCAATTGCAAAACCAAGTTTGTTGTATATGGCATAACATGTCCCTGCCTACTCTTGTATATAGGAAAAACTAATCAAGAAGTGCGGCAACGCATCTCTCAACATAAATCGAGACTGAGACATAAAGTCGAAAACGCACCATTGGTACAACATTGGACACAAATGCAACATAAGATCAGCGATCTCAGATGGACGGTGATATCGCGCATCGAAAAAGATCTTCGTGGGGGTGACATGAACTCACAATAGTCCAAAAGAGAGGCCTATCTCATTGTCAAATTTGACACTGCCACGTCCGGTCTCAATGAACTGAGCGAAATTTTTAAACTATGACAACAGTAATCCAACTGTTGGAGTTCCACCTGTTGAGGTTTTCTTGCCCTGGTAAATAGGAGCACTACGTTGTTTAACAACTACGTGTTATGCATAGACCACTACAATAGCCATGCCCTGTTTCATGCGTGTAATGATGTTTACAGCTTCTGTTTTTTCTTCTCTCACATAGATCTTACCATGTGACCTTTGGTCTACGCATTTTCACATGTAGATGTTATTAGATTTTACATCCCCAGTTAAACCACTTGAGTATCTTAGCTCCGCCTCCCCGTTTTTGGCTATATGGTTCTGTTTTGAACGTCCTGTTTGCGCGTTTCGCAAAAAAACAATGCCAAAATCCACGCACACATTTATGTATTACTCCTTTGTTAGTTAGTCTTTTGTGACTTTTTAGTCACCCTCACACAACGCGTATTGCTCCAGCCAGGGCTTTCGCATTGACTTTCAAAGCACACCTTTCAACCGCATAAAAACTCCGAAAGCAGCATCTCCCGATCTGCTACACGCATGCGCTGGGGAGTAGTGCCGAATGTAACGCCAGCGGCCCGGCGGTCGTCTCAAGGCTAAACAAGTAAGCTAACTCCTCCGTTTCTTGCCGCTTTTCAATTCCTTGTTTTTAATTACTTTTTGCCAACCTGGCTTCTCTTCTTTTCTCTTAGTCACAACTTAAATCAAGTCATATCTGCTTGTTGGCTCGAAATTTGTACAGCCTGTGTTCACTTACTGGGCGGTAAGCTTTATTGTCTATATATTTCCTCAACCATATGGCAAGATGCCGCCCCCCGCCTCATGCTATTTTCTATAATATTCTTCCAGGCATCTGCACATTTGATTCTGGACCATCTGCCATACCGCCCGTTGTTTAAGAATAGCGGTAAGCATAATCACTTGGCGGTCACGTTGCATAATGTTTCGGTTGTTTGACCATATACCAATTAGCCTCGTTGTTTCTTCCCCAGATCCAAAATCAGTCACATCGCGCCAGCATTCTCAAGTCGTTCTGCTGGATGGATTTAGACCAGCTTAGGTAATAGATATTCGCCATGATTTTTATTAAACACGCTACCCTATGCGTTCTAATAACCCTCGCTTCTTCTACTTTGTAGATTACCACTATAAACGAACAAAACCATTCCGCCGCTTAGAGTCACGTTAACTACCTTTCATTGGTAAGCATGATCACAAACGCCGACTTTCCCATCTAATGACGAGTAAAAGCATAGTCTAAGCATTTTTATTCTCCAAACAGGTAGAAACTTTGCGCTTCGGTCTTTTCTTTTCATCCGGAGTTCCCATCGTGCTCCAGTCCCCTTGTTAAGATTAAGATCTGCACAGTATGCACACCAGGCAAGTAGGCATTCAGATCTTTTCAGAGCCTCCCCAACCCATACTCTAATATGTTTAACTCCAATGTATACTCTTGTATTCGTAGATAAAGACAATTGAAGTCCATATATTCCACCTGATATCCCCCTCCAACTGGCTTTCTCATCTATCGGTAAGATGTGAGAGTTGTGAGATGGCACTTGGTCTTAGTTTCCTGATGTTTGGTCTTTTTACTTTGTAAAAATTAAATCTTGCAAAACCTTGTCCTTAATATGTCTTTTTTCCTCTGCTTAATTTTTTCTTCACCATATAGATACTACATAAGGCCCTGAAGAGAATCCCAGGAAAACAAGTGGGATTCGAAACGCGTAGGCCCTTGCCACATGGTGTCTGCGAGAGCGACAAGAGTATCCAGCTATTTTCCCTTTGTCGCTAGTACAATACCAAGTTTTTCTAGCAAAAAAAGTTTCTTTTTGTAGATCTAATTAGGATTGTACATTATAAAAATTAACTGTTTTTTCACTTTTGTCAAACTGTGTCCGCAGACTGTGGCTTTTTGCTTTTCTTGTAGTATAGATTGTACATATTTTTTAGACTGTAGTTTATGCCTTTCTTAGTCCCCGTCCCTCAATGGTGTGAATGTGTTTTGAATGTCTGTGATATGTCTGGAATACTGTATGACTGATGAATAGTAATCATTTTCCCGAGTTCTATGTGTCCTTTTGTAAATATGTCCTTTTGTAAAAAATGAGAAAATGTATAAGCTTTCTGTCTTCCCAATAATGTTGAAATAAAAAAAACTATTAAGTAGAAACTCCCGTTCTTGAATATTCTTTCAAGTTCTGTTTGGTCACTTGTTTTATTAAAACTATTAATATCAGCACTGGCACCCCACTTTTGTTCTTTGACACTCTGGCTCAGCCTTGCTGATTAGAGCCACCCCGTAGTTGTTTTTCCCTTAATGTAATATTGACACGGACCCATACCTCAGAGGTATTTGTTTTTGTTTCAGTGATATAAGTTGAATGCGTGGAGTGTGAAAGTATCAGTGTGAATGTGTAATAGAACTGTTTTTGACCTGTTTTGTAAATATTTGTAATAGTTTGTATCTACATGTACATTTTGTATATATTTTTGATATGCACAAAAAAACTCTGTTTGAAAAATGAAAAACTTTTGAAAAACTACTTGATTAAATTAGTAACAAATGTTATAATAGACTGCTATGTTTTATTCATAACAGATCGTTGTTCGGGATTATAAACTAAGTTAGTTCAGTACTGGCACTTGTATTGTTGGTTTAGATTTTTTAATTCAGGCACTAGATTATTTTAATGTTAATTCCACCCCTGCTTGTATTTTAATGGTCGACGCAGAAAAAGCGTTCAACCTGGTTAATTGGGCAACTCTGTTTTACTGAGATAATGGAAGGAAGGCACTCCTTTCTTTTACAATATGTAATTTTGTTCCTCTATTTTTCACATGCGTGCTGCAGCGGTGGCACGTTTGTCCTGCTTCCGTGCCTGCTAAACTACCAACCTAACTTGAGTAGATCAAACAAAACTTAGAAGGTAGGATGCAAAAGGAAGATTGGGATAAAACTTTAAACGACATTAACATCACGTTGGATAAGTACACCAAGGAAATTCAAGAAGGAAAATTAAGAAAATTTAAGAGGGACACGCTTGATTATAAGCTCAACGAAGTATACTCTTGGGCGGAAGTCTATGCCCAGAGGAGAGCCTACCAACCTAGAAAAAAACCAACTACCACTTCGGAGGAGAGCTTAGTTTCGGACACCGATTTAAGTGCTTCTAGGCCGTCAGCACAAACACAAATTGGAGAGGCACCCGGCCCAAGTGAACAGATAGAATCAGATCAAACAGCAACCACATCAAAGCCGTCTTCTTTTCCCCAGGCAGGGGATTTAACACAACCACCAGGAAAACCAAAACAAAAACCAGGAGAAGTCAGAGAAGGAGCAAGAACAAGGAGCACCAAGTAAATCTAGTGATGAACATTTCCAAAACAGAGTTAACATCAGAAGAACTCCAAGTATTGAATAGAGGACTGGGTTTTGTCCCGACCTATGACACAAATATCTTGGAATGTGAAATAGCATTGTTTAAATTTATGAGAGTATTAAGACTCAGGCATTTCTTCACCAATGTGGTCCCCACACAAGAAGTCAAAGAACCGACTGAATTCATGGAATTCAAAGTTAAATCTAAATACCAATCCCCGGTTTCACACAAAATCTTGGACGCATTTGAAAAAGCAGTGAGAAATGACCTAGAGAAATTGAGTTTTCACAGATCTAAAACAAAGAATCTATCAGTTCATGAAAGGAATACTTTAAAAAAAACTCCAAATGAATGAGAATATCCACATTCAAAAGGCTGATAAAGGAGGAGCAATAATAGTGATGGACAAAGAATTTTATGAGGCAAAAGTTAATGAACATGTGTCTGACGAATCTACATACCTGGAATTGGATAAAGACCCCATCTATGATCTGGAAGTAACCTTAAAAACCATTCTAGATAAAGCGTGTGAACTTGGTCATATCTCAATGGCTACGAAACAATTCCTTTCAGTACAGAATCCTAGGCGACCTCGCCTTTATATGCTACCCAAAGTTCATAAAGATAAAATGAACCCTCCTATGAGGCCCATTGTCACAGGTTGTGGCACGATTTTTGAACCATTGGGGCAGTATATAGATACTTTCCTACAGCAATTTGTTCAAGAGTGGCCATCTTACACAAAAGATACCAATCATTTTTTGCAGAAATTAAAGGACACCACCATAACACAAGATTTACTACTATGCACTATAGATGTAAAATCTCTTTACACTTCGATACCACACCAAGCAGGATTGGAGGCTGTGGAATGGGCGTTGTTGGGGCTAGAAACCATTAGAGCAGAAAAATCTTTCATTTTAGAACTGTTGCATTTCTGCTTATACCATAGCTATTTCCAATGGGACAAAAATTTTTTCTTGCAACAGAATGGAACATCAATGGGATTTGCGGGGGCCCCCGCATATGCCAACACGTACATGGCTAAATTTGAAGCAGACCATATTTACTCGGATAAAGAATGGCAGGATCACAGCCTGATATATCAAAGATTTATCGATGATATTTTTGTATTATGGTCAGGCAACAGAGAAATGTTGGAGGAAAAAATCTTGATTTTAAACACTCATGTAGATCAAATCAAGTTCACTCACACCATCAGTGACCACGAAATAGCATTTCTGGACGTTTTACTGACATTGAAAAATGGAACATTACAAACTGAAGTGTTTCGGAAAGAGACCGATGTTAACAATTCTTTATTGTTTCAGAGTTTTCATCCTCAGAATTTAAAAATGAATTTGCCCTTGTCGCAATACATGAGAATAAAACGGATATGTTCAGAATCTGAGACCTTGGAAAAACATTTGGAAATACAAGAAGGAAAATATGCATCTAGAGGTTACCCGGAGAGTGTGCTAAAGCAAACCAAGGACAAGGTAGCCAGGTTCAATAGGGAGAATCTCCTGGAAAAGAAACCAAAGAAGACCCTGGACAGACAGGTGTTTGTTTCAAAATACTCCACAAGCTCATCAAAAATAAAAAACATAATAATAAGACACTGGGAACTTTTGTTACACGAACCAGACTTTGGAGGCATTTTTCTGCAAAAACCGATGTTTGCATATAACAGATCGAAAAACTTAAAGGAGTTGTTGAAAACACCTATAATCAAAAGAAGATTAACCCATAAAGGAATGAAAAGATGCATGAATTGTGTGCATTGCCATAATGTGATTGTTGGGAATACTTTGCATCATCCCCAGACAGGGAAAACTATCGACTTACATCATGACAGTGATTGCAACTCCAAAAGTGTGATCTACTTCATCAAATGTCCTTGTGGCAAATTGTACGTGGGGAAAACGGAAAGAAAACTAAAAACAAGAATATCCGAACACAAAAGTACTATCAGGAATGTTAACGTCAAGAGTAATTTAGCTAAACACTGGACAGAAAATAGGCACAACATCTCCCAGCTACAGTTTTCAGTTTTGGAGAAAACTGAATCACGAGAAGGAGTGGATCTCACCAGATGCCTCCTACAAAGAGAGATATTTTGGATTCGGTACCTAGGGACCCAGGAACCTAAAGGTTTAAATGAAAAGATAGATTACACATGCTTTTTGTAAGAAAGACACTGTATGCCAGGCTAGATTCATGTAGAGGTTTTGGCCAAGCCTCTCTTTAGCATGTGAATTTTTGATCACATTTTCCATACATGTACACTCCATACATGGTTGAAATGCACTAAATGTACTATATTTACATTGTAAATAATCTTCATGCAATTTTTATTTTTGAGCACCTTATTATTTTTTTCCGTTTTTTATTATTTATCATTTTGCCTTGAGCACAAGTGGTAGTGAGAGGAATTCATGGTTTTATTAGGGTAGTAATTTAGTGATTCCGTTTGGCTTTTGGCCGTTGAGTATATTTCCCCGAGTGTTGATGGCTTCGTTTTGTTAGACTTTACTAAAATGGCGCGCCCGAGAGTTTTGAACTAGTCCGTTTTCACTGTCCCCTGAGAAACTACGTGTTTTTAACCTGGCGAGCCCGGTGTTGGGCTTGTAATCGGCAGGGAGTGGAGTTAGGAGTTGGTGTTCAGCGTCGAGGTAAGAACGGGCGTCCGTGGGGGTTAGCGGAAGAAAACACAGAAGTTTGTAGCACGAAGCTAAGGATTGTCATACTTTCGTTGTAGGTGGCATTTTTGAATTGATACGGAAACGCGGTGGTTTCCCACTTACAAAGACTCGAGGTAAGCGGACGCTCCACGAGGCGGTTTTTAGATTTAGGGATTGGTAAACGTTTTCAGTATGCATTTACAGTCAGAACTTCTGTTTACAGGTATCACAACCTCGTGGTTTGGTTGTGAGTATATATTTTCTTCAGCACATTCACGTTTTGAGGTGTAATGGTGGTGGTTTCCAGATGTAAAAGGTTTAAAAAGTGCATGATGCAGCCAATATTTTTTGTACATGATATTTCGTTGTTGTGAGCATCTGTAGGTTTTTGTAACTTGAAACTGATAAGAAAAAACTGGATATTATACTGAAATTGCTGATATAAGACTTTCATATTTTTAGGCCCCTGAGGAAGAGTCCATCAAGGACTCGAAATGCATCGGGCTACATCAACTATAAGTTGTCAAGAAAAGATTGTATTTTGCTGAAACAGTGAAATTATGAACTGTTGTGTTTCTTGTTTATATGTTTGAATTTATTGCAAAAGAACTGATGATTAAATATCATACTTTCAAAGAAGAAAGGTGAATTTGGTTATGTGAAAATAATTTTATTTATGAAATGAAATTGAAAATGATGATTTTTCTAGTGTGATTCACTAGCAGCAACAGTACGCAGAGGTTGAGAGGTTCTTCCACTCAAGTTAGGTTGGCAACTCTGTTTTACTCCCTCGCCCATTTCGGGTTTCCAGAACAAGTGATCAAGATGCTACGGAACATCTATCAAGGCGCTTCAGCGCAGGTCATAATAAACGCGAATAGGGCCGGCTTCATTAAAGTCAATCGAGGAACTAGGCAGGGTTGCCCTTTATCTCCTTTACTCTTTACCTTTTTATTGAACCCCTTGTGATTAAAATCAGAAACAATCCTGATATTTCCCCCCCATCCCCGGGATGGCGAAGCTCAAGCTGTTCGCGGATGACATTATTCTTTATCTGAAACCGGACAAAGAGAATATAGAAATTATATTAAAGGAATTTAAAGCATATGAGCAAATAGGAGGTTACAAAATTAATGCTAAGAAGACGGAAGTTCTCGCTTTAAACACCAACCTCAGCCTTTTTCCATCTTGCCTGCGTGTCCAGGCAGCAAGCTGCGATCCTGTTAAATATTTAGGCATTTTTGTGACCTCTGATTACAACCAGCTTTATCTTCTTAACTATGTGAGAACTAAAAATAAAATTAAAAGCCTTTTTGCCCAATGGCTTTTACTCCCACTCACTTTGATTGGTAGAG
Source organism: Lissotriton vulgaris (assembly GCF_964263255.1). Classification (NCBI taxonomy): domain Eukaryota; kingdom Metazoa; phylum Chordata; class Amphibia; order Caudata; family Salamandridae; genus Lissotriton; species Lissotriton vulgaris. The sequence goes on from NC_141695.1 coordinate 1,472,511,437, forward strand.
TATCCCTAATTAAAATGTCGATTTTACCCTTGTTAATATTCTTGTTTTGCAAGGTCCCAATCAAACTGAATTCCATTTTTTTTAAAGGCATAGAAACCATGTTCAGAAGTTTTGTTTGGGGGGAGAAAGCCCCGAGGGTTAAGTTTTCTGTGATCCAACTTCCAGTTGAACAGGTGGACCTGGCTCTGCCACACTTAAAAACATATTATGAGGCAGCCTTTCTTGATATAGTGACAGGTCTGATAGGCTCAAAAAATAATCAAGACAGCTTCTTCTTAGAAAAAATGATACAAGAGTCTGATTCTCAAATTCAGGTATTTTTAAAGACTGCAAAGTTCCCAAAGAGGACAAGATATAAGACCTTGAAAGAATATTTGTCTAGATTACAGTCCTTTTTTAAAAGAAATTCTATCTCCTCAGCTTCCCAGTTTTTAAAACTAAGAGAGTGTTTTTGTTTGGGCCTCCAAATTAGAAACAGCCATATAAAAATGTGGGAGAATTTGGGATTTCTGGAGTTAAGGCACTTCGTTGTTCAGCAAATAATTATTACGTGGCAGGAAGTGCTAGCTAGAGTAACTACTCCCTGGCGACCAACGTCCTTTGAATACTCACAAATTGTCCACTTTCTAAGAAGAGATATAGGTGGACTATTTGATCCGACGAGTGAGATGGTAACTCTCCTATATGAAGCTAAAACCAGTGGTATAGGGAACTGGCACAAGAGGCTCCATTATGACGGGCAATTAGCTATGATAGATTCCCATCTAGAAAAAATAAGTAGCCTAACACAATGTAATTTAACACGCAAAGATTGGGAAACCATAAACTTATTGGGTTATAAATCATTACGGGCCGCCTATTTTAAGAGGCTGGCATTCTTGTCCCGCTGGCTAGCATATTGGACTCCGGAGGCACTGGAGAAAAGGTTCCTGGAGGTTAGGAACAAGTGCTTGAGATGCCAAGCTGATGGTCAGGGTGGATGGCTTCATATTTTCTTCACTTGTCCTCAACTGAAATCTTTTTGGGAGGTCATTCTCTCAGATATTGAGGCAGCTATAGTGAAAACACTTATGCCTTCAGCCGAATTGGCCCTCTTTGGTATATGTAATGATAGAGTGTTTCTCAAAGATGCGGAGGAAATGTTTGTATTTATTTCTTGTGCTGTTGCCCGATCCCTAATTCTCCAAAATTGGAAATCAAAGGAACTTCCTTCCCATTTGAAATGGCTTAACAAAATGAGGAGGTCATGGAATTTTGAAAAAGCTGATGCTTGTAGAGTGGGAGCAGTAAGGAGATTTGAAATGAATTGGAAATATTTTGAGAATTTGCAGGAAATAAGGGGGGTTAAGTTTATAATGAGATTGAATACTGATAAGAGGCCTGTATTATGCTCAAGCAGTCTTGAAGTGTTGAAAGGGTTTATCAATAAGTCACAAGCGCACTTTAATTGGCGGTATTTGCACTTATAGTAATTTTGAAGCATTAGCACTTTATTTCAGGCTGGATTGTACTGTATTGCATTTGCACTTTGGGACCAAATATTGTGGATGTTGCACATTGCTTGTATTTGAAAATTTATATATGTAGTTTTATTGTCATTGACTGCGTATGGCTATTAAGTATTCAGAATCCTCCCTTTTAATCTGTTTTTTTTATAGAAGAAGCTTCTAAATATTTTATATTAATTTCCATTGTTCAAATTATTCTTATATGTATTGTACCTTATCTATGCTCTGCTCAATAAAAAAAACCAACAAAAAAAACACTAAGCCATTGGTAAGCAACGGGCAGAATACATTCCAACTGAAGTTTTCTCCAAGATGTCTTTAGCAAACCAGACAGCTGTGCTGTCTGGTAGGATTCCATCTAAAAAGGTGTGCCTGAAAAATAAGCAGTGGAAGGATAAAAGTAATGAGCAAATGTTCCTGAGGAGTAATAAACACAATAGGTGAAAGTAAATAGGGGTGGTGGTTAGGGTGGTTGATGGTAGTAGGGTGGTGGTGGGTAATAATGTGTTGGTGGTTAGGAAGTGGTTGTAGGATGGTGTGGTGCTTACTGTGGTGGGTAGGGTGTTGTTGATTAGGAAATTGGTCATAAGCTGGTAAGGTTTGGTGGGTAGGCTGGTGGTGGTTAGGTTGTTTGGGTTGATTAAGGATTGTTTGGGGTGATTAAGGTGGTTGTTGTGCTGGTTGGGGTGGTGGTAGGGTGGGGTGTGGGGTTGGTAGAGTGGTGGTGGTTGGATAGTGGTGCTACTGTGGTGATAGGGCGTTCGTGGGTGATGGAAGGGTGGTGGTGATGGTAGGCTTGGGGCCTAGTAGGGGTTGGATGGTAGACCAGTGGGGATGTTGGTTAGAGTGACTAGCGTGGTGGTGGTGGTAGCATGATTAGGTTGGGAAGAGTGGTAGATGTAGGGGGTAGGATAGGGTAGGTTTGAAGGGTATGGAGATGGTGGTGGGGCAGTAGAGGTGGGGTATGTTAGTTAGAGTGGTAGTGGTTAGCTTAGTGGTGGATAAGGTGGTGTTTAGGATGGTGGTGGGAGGGTGGGTAGGATTGTGTGGTGTTTAGGGTAGAGTAGTAGGATATGTATGTATGATAGGTATGTTGGTAGGATAGGGTGTTAGGAATGGTGGTGGTGGTGGTAGGGGTGGTGGTTAGGGTGTTAGGATGTGATGCGGTAGGGTGATGTGTAATGTGGTGGGCAAGGTGGTCATAGTGGTTAGGGTTGTAGTTATTAGGGTGGTGTAAGGTAGGTACAATTGGTATGTGATAGTGGTAGGGGTAGAGTAGGGTGGAAGGGTAGAGTGTAGTGGGGTGCTGGTAATTAGGGGCATGGGGGTAGGGTGGTGGAGGATAGAGTGGTCGGTAAGGTGGTGCTATGGAGGTAGGGTGATGATAGGGTTGTGGTACGGTGGTAGGGAAGGTTAGAATGGCAGGGCAGGGTATGGTGGGTGGTTAGGGTTGGATAGTAGGTAGAGTGGTGGTGCTATGGTGGCAGTAGCATGGTGGTCGAGGGTAAGGGGGTGGTAGTAAAATGGTGGTGGTCAGTCTGATAGTAGTGTGGTTGTTAGGGTGCTCTGCATGGTGGTTATTCATGTGGTGGGTAGAGTGATGGTGGTAGGGTAGAATAGTGTGGTGGTAGGGTGGTGGCAGGTGGGTAAAGTAATGTGGTTTTAGGTTTGTGGGTAGGAGGGTGGTTGTAGGATAGTGTGGTGGTTAGGGTAGTAGGTGTGGTGATGGTTAGGCTTGGTTTGTTGGTAGATGGTGTTAGGGTAGGGGTATGGTGATTGTAGTACAGTGTGGTTAGAATGATGGTGGGGTGGTGGTGGTCAGGTGATGGATAGGTGGTGATTGCAGTGGTTAGGGGGATTGTGGTTAAGGTGATGACAGAGTGGTAGGGTTGGGTAGAGTGAGGTAGTAGGGTAGGGTGGAACGGTAGGTAGTTGGTGGTTGGGTAGTAGTGGTAGGAGTTAGGGTGGTGGTTGTAGGGAGCTGGGAAGGGTGGTTTTGAGAGGATTGTTAGGGTGGTGGTGGTAGGGTGATTGTGGTTAGAGGGTTGGGTAGGGTGGTGGTGGTCAGAATGGAGGCAAATCTGGTGGAAGTGGTGGTTAAGGTGGTGGGTAGAGTGGTCATGGTAAGGTATGGTGGTGGTGGGTAGGGTGGTGGTGGATAGGGTGGTGGTGGATAGGGTGGAGGCAGTCTGTGTTTAGGGTTGTACTGGTGGTAGAGTGGGGGTTAGGGTGGTGGTGGGAGGATTTGTAGGGTGGTGGTGGTAGGGTGATTGTGGTTAAAGTGTTGGCTAGGGTCCTGGTGGTAGGGTCAGTGATCAGTGGTGGGGGTGTTAATGTGATGATAAGGGTGATGGTGGTCAGAAGGGTGGCGATACCGGTGATGGTGGTTAAGGCAGTGGGTAGAGTGGTCATGGTAAGGTAGGGTGGTGGGGTGGTAGGGTGGTGTTGGCAGGGCAATGGTGGAGAGGGTAGAGGCAGTCAGTGTTTAGGGTTGTTGCTTGTGGTAGAGTGGCGGTTAGGGTGGTGGTGCGATAATTTTTAGGGTGATGGTGGTAGTGTGATTGGGGTTAGAGTGTTGGGTAGGGTGGTGTTCGTAGGGTCAGATAGCAGTGGTAGGTGATGTTATTGTGCTGGTTAGGGTGGTGGTGGTCAGGAGGGTGGTGATTCTGGTGGTGGTGGTGGTTAAGGAGGTGGGGAGTGTGATCATGGTAAGGTAGGGTGGTGGTGAGTAGGGTGGTGGTAGATAGGGTGGAGGCAGTCAGTGTTTAGGGTTGTGCTTGTGGTAGAGTAGTGGTAAGGGTGGTGGTGGGAGGAATTTTAGGGTGTTGGTGGTAGGGTGATTGTGGTTAGAGTGTTGGGTGGGGTAGCGGTGGTAGGGTCAGTGATCTGTGGTGGGGGTGTTAATGTGGTGATTAGGGTGGTGGTGCTCAGAAGGGTGGTGATTCTGGTAGTGGTGGGTAAGGCAGTGGGTAGAGTGGTCATGGTAAGGTAGGATGGTGGGTGTTAGGGTGGTGGTGGATAGGGTGCAGTATGTGGTAAGGGTTATTCTGGTGGTAGAGTAGTAGTTAAGTTGGTGGTGGTTAGGATGGTGAATATGGTGATAATTGAAGGGTTGTTTGGGTGGTAGTAATAGGGTGGTGGGTAGGATGGTAAAGTAGGGTGGTGGAGGGCAGGGTAGGGTAGTGGTGGCAGTGTGGTGTTAGGGTGGTGGTGCTGGTTAGGGTGGTAGTTTCGTAGGGTGACAATGGTTAGGGTGAAAACAGACTGGTGGGGTTGGGCAGAGTGAGGTGGTAGGGTATGGTGAAATCGTAGGGTGTTGTGGGTTATGGTGGTCGTTTTAGGGTGGTGGTGGGAGGGTGTTTGTTTAGGGTGATGGTGGTAAGGTGTTGCTGTTTAGAGTGTTGGGTAGGGTGGTGGTGGTAGGGTTGGTGATAAGTGATGGGGGTCGATAATGTGATACTTAGAGTGGTGGTTAGGGTGGAGGTGGTTGGGAGGTGGTTGGGAGGGTATCGACTTTGATGTTGGTGGTTAGGGTGGTGGGCAGAGTGGTTGTGGTAAGGAAGGGTGATGGTGGATAGAGTGGAGGCAGTTGGTGAATAGGGTGATGATTGTACAGTTGTTTGGTAGGGTGGTGGGTAGGATGATACGTAGGGTGTTGAATATGGTGGTGGTGAGTAGGGTGCTGGTGGCAGGGTGATTAAGGTGGTGATGCGCTTAGTGTGGTAGTTTAGGTTGTGGTTAGGGTTGTGGTAGGTAGGTGTGTAGAGTAAAGGTGTTGGGTAGGGTGGTGGTGCGTATGGTGGTGGTGGTGATGGGTAGGATAGTGGTATCAAGTAGTTTGGTAGGGTGTTGGGAAGAGTGGTGATTAGGGTGGTAATGGTTGGGAGGTAATTATGGTTAGGATAGGGAAGTAGTGGTGGCACTTAGGATGTTGGTGGTAGGTAGGGTGGGGAGGGTTGTGTTTTGAGGCGCTGGATACTTCATAGTATCTGTGCAATTTCAGAAAATCTTCTTTTGGATGTAGGCCCCGATTTTGGAGCATTTAATGCTGTTTCATTCACAGCTAATTTGTGAGCAGCTTATTTACCCTTGTTATGTACGGTGCTGGATGACAGGGAGCCCATGGTTTCAAAGTATTTTACTCTTTCTGCAAACCGGGCAGTTCCAGATGGCAGCATAATATGATGCTATCAGCAGCGGGGTCAGTACATTCAGTACAGATGTGCACAACAAAGGTGTTTTTCACATACACCTAGGAGGTTATACACTACACATTTGTTATGTTTATTGTCCGTGGAAGATAATTGTGAAATTGTGTCTGTGGGTGTCTCTGTGGTGTATACTGCTGACTCTTTAGAAAGAAATGTGTTACTCCTTGTAACACACTCTAAAATTACCAGCACACCTGTCGCTTAATATGGAATCTGTGGTATTTGTTTACTGTCTGTCGCACTGTAACCCCCCTCAAAGCACTTGAGGGTTGCAGAGAAAGACATGCTCTTTCACAATTGTAATAGACTTCATTGGGCATTAGAGTGACGCACCAAAACCTTGTCTGTGGCGCTGAAATTCTCTATGGCATTCGGAACGGGTGCCAGAGATGGTGGTGATCAAGTGTGGCGTGAGGCATGAAGAGAGCAGCACTCGCCCACTTGGGAAAAACAACTTTTAATTTTGGTTGGAACACGGAGACTCACAGGAGATTAAAAGGCACTACAAATACCATGAGGCCACGGTGTGGCCACGCCCAGTGGGCGGGATTTGGGACATTATCAAAAGCCTGAAAGTGCCGCAGTTCATTTGCAGAGAAAGCTGTAGCCCATGAGGAGGTGCTGATATGCACGAAACGCGTCGGGCTGAACATTTCATTAAGAAGTGAAGCTTCCTTTCCTGCTTGCGCGCTTTAACCTCCATCAATAAAGTGTGGCGAATTTGAAACCCGTTTGGGCCTCTCTTTGTTGGGCGAAAGTTTGTTGGATATATATATATATATATATATATATATATATATATATATATATATATATATATATATATATATATATATATATATATATACTGAGCTCCACAGAAAAAGGATTAAAACAAGACGCGTTTCGGCGGTATGCCTTCGTCAATATATATATATATATATATGTTACCTACTGGTGGTCGCCAGTAGGTAGTTATAGTTAGGACCTACTTTCCATAGGAAATCCACATTTTTCTATTTGGAATAACTTTGGCGCCGGTGGATGAATCTTCGTGAATTTCTTCAAGAAAATGGCCTGCTCGGTTCTGCTCCTTCCCTGAAAGTTTGGGGGTGATTCGTCAAGCAGGGGCTGAGAAAAAAGGGGGGTCCCAAAACATGTTTTCCCCATGCAATTTTCCATAGGGACCTTTAGCAAGGTCTACAGCCCGAACAGCTGAACGGAATTACACGAAATTTGGCAGAGAGGTAGAGTTCTGTTCGCAGATTGTGCTTTCCATTAAATGGTGTAAATCTTTTCAACAGTTTCTGAGAAAATTGCAAGTAAAATCAGCAATATCTAGAGACGGAGATCAGCACGCGTACGGAAATCTGTTCAATTACAAGCGCGAGCTGTATGCTGATTGGCTGTGAACTGTCTGTCAACACTCGAAACCAGGAAGTGTTGGCGGCCATCTTGTGCCTCGCTAGAACCGAGTCACAAGAAAAAAGTAAAGCAAAGTTGAGGAATAAGGGAAGGGGGTAGGCTAGAAACATCCTGACGCTCTAGGCTTGGTCAGGGGGGTGGTACATGGATCTTTAGGCTCAAATTTTGTTTTAAAAAAAATACAAAATGGTGGGGTACTCGTGCAGTACTTGTACGCGGTGGAAAAGGTGAAAAAAACTAGAAGTCCGTTTTGTTCATTAGGTCCCGGGGGGGCAAATTACGGGGGCAATTTTTAGAGCTATATTTCTATGACAGTATGTAAAACTTTCCGTTTGTTTTTTTGCTGCATCAGTTGTACTGTCTACGCATGTGCAGCCTTGTTTGCAAGTGCACTTTTTTTTCTTTTTCTACAAGATCGCCAAGCAAACCTCTCCTGATTTTCAGTATTAAATTTGCCTCTTTGTTTTCCCGGGTCATGTATGTTATCCGGTGCTATACTTTTGTAATATATTAATAAACATATTGTATGTATATTTATTTGAAATGTAGTGTCAAGGCGCCAAACGTTGATTACATACTCCATCCAACCGCCATTTTAGTTTGTTTTCCTTCATTATTTTTATTATACCTGTTACTTTCATTTTACCCTGCGTATATTTTCTCTGTGATCGATGAGATTTGGTGCCATAGTTACCACAGTGTCTGTCCTTGGCCTCCGATCTTATCAGAGTTGCTCACACGTATACCTAGAAACTAATTTGAAGGACGTAAGGCACAGGCATTACAACACGTGTTGGTCAACAAAAAAACATTATTAAGATTATGCTTTTATCATGTGTGGTAAATGCATACTAGTTGTAAAAGCATGTGTGGAAAAGCGATCTACGTGCTAATGGTTTTGTGGTGACGATCACCCGTGCTTATGAACCGGGTCAGGGAGTGGTGGAGTCTAGGGTACCATGCGGAGGGGCACGCAGCTGCACTCATAACATATAGAAGTAATATAGGATTCTCAAAACTTAAAAAAAATTATTCCATAATTATCCTAGATTAAGTCTTTTGTTAGTATGTTCATTAAATACATGAATATATGTTTTAAACAATTAAAAATATTTGCGGTTTTTTTTGTATGGGGCGCTGTACATGACATCACATGGAGGCTTCGATGCGACGCGTAACCTTGAAGCGTATTTGTAGCGTATGCTGAGGATGATTAGCAGTATAAACTATGGTGCGATCACTCTCTCACTGTCAAATCAGAGCACAGGGTGCGCTATGAGATTGGTTAGAAGTGGTCACTCATTGGAGATCCAATTCAGGTGTGTGGCTTATCCACGGTATCATAACGTTACTTTTTAACCTGTTTAAGTTTGAGGTTTGCATGAAATACTATGCTATAGGCAGATATGGATGTTTTGGCAGCGCTTATGTCCATGAAGCTTGGTTATTACCATTTACATATAGGTGCTTGAGGGAGGGAAAAGAAGTCCATGAGAATGGCAAAGATTGCACAATAGTACCACATCACTCCTTAATTTGTAGACACATACAATTGCATGGCTCTTGTATACAAGATGCGCCTAATTTGGACTGAGTTTTGAAAGGTAGTCCGACACCTGCTATCATAACAACGTTCAGTTTACTGGAAACAGGAGTTATTTACTTTGAAATAATGGAGATTGTTGTGCAATGTTAGCAGGCATCGCTTACATGATTACACTAACTGAGCGTGTGGTTTGATTAAAAAAAAGTTGTGTTAACTCCTCTGCATGGGAAGCTGGATGTTTCCATCTGGCAGTCGATTTCGACCTTGAAAGCAGAGTCAACCAAATGAGTCGTATAAGAGCGCTATTGTCTCAAAAAGAGGTGGCTCTTATATCTGGTACAGAAACATTTGTCCTTTATTTAGCAAAGACCCGCACAGAAGTGCATGATTTATTAAATACAGACGTGCTCTTGAATTTTGGGGAGTTAATTTAGAGCATGGGTACTCACAAACTCGGGGGCCAAATTTACAGTGTGGTTTGTGTCCGAGGGACGCACCGGTGGGGGCGGGGTCAGTGGGGAAGGGGCGGGGCTGAGCAACAAAAAAAAACTGTGACCATGAGGTTGATCATAGGTCCCTGAGGCGGACGCCTTCGTCCACTGAGCCACCAGATCCGGCATAGACACACATCTCTCCCCCTCTCCCTCTCTCTCCCTCTCTTTCTCTGTCCCTCTCTCCCTCTGTCCCTCCTTCTCCCTCTCCCTCTCTGTCTCCCTCTGACTCTCTGTCTCCCTCTGACTCTCTGTCTCCCTCTGACTCTCTCACTCCCTCTCTCTCCATCTCTCCATCTCTCCCTCTGCCTCCATCTCTACCTCTGTCTCACTCACTCTGACTCTCTGACTCCCTCTCTTCCTCTGTCTCACTCACTCTAACTCCCCCCTCTCCCTCCCTCTCCCTCCCTCCCTCCCTCAATTTGTCTCCCTCCCTCTCTCTGTCTTCCTCCCTCCCTCTGTCTCCCTCCCTCTGTCTCCCTCCTTCTCTGTCTCCCTCCCTCCCTCCGTCTCCCTCCCTCCCTCTGTCTCCCTCCCTCTCTCCGTCTCCCTCCCTCTCTCCAACTCCCCCCCTGCCTCTGTCTCCCTCCCTCCGTCTCCCTCCCTCCCTCTGTCTCCCTCCGTCTGCCTCCCTTTCCCTCCCTCCCTCGCTTTCCATCCCTCCCTCGCTCTCCCTCCCTCGCTCTCCCACACTCTCCTTCACTCTCCCTCCCCTCCCTCCCTCGCTCTCCCTCACTTTCCCCCCCTCACTTTCCCTCTCCCTCTCTTTCCCTCCCTCTCCCTCCCTTTTCCTCCCTCTGTCTCCCTCCCTCTGTCTGCCTTCCTTTCCCTCTCTCCCTCGCTTTCCCTCCCTCCCTCTCCTTCCCTCCCTCGCTCTCCCTCCCTCCCTCTGTCTCCCTCCTTTTTTTTTTAAAGGCTGTCTGCAACCAGTGCTCGACTCAGAGACTCTGCTGCCTGTGGGGGCCAGGCGATTTCTGCCGTAGTCAGAGTGGGGCTGCAGGGGCGCTGAGAGGTGAAAATAGCCTCATTAACATGCTAATGGTCTTTTAAAGACCTGTGAAATGCTTGGGTGCGGCTGTGTGCGCGCGCCTGGAAGCTGTCACAGCCCGGGGTGGGGGGGGCGGCACTGGTGCTCTGCCTGACTCACCTGCCCGGAGACGGCCACTGCGCATAGACACCGCCTCACAGACCCCGAACTCTGTGCCTTCTGCTGTCCGTCTCCAGACAGGACGGACAGAACAAGAACAGACCACACCGCGATATATTGATCTGAAGGCTGCGTAAATGCACGTTACTGAATCTCCCTGGAAAAGACTGCATCGCAGCACGAGGGCAGACAGGGGCCCCGGGGCACCGACGGGGCCCGGCGCATGTCTGGACAGCTCTGACATCCGAGTTACGACCTGTCTGCCATCGATAACCTGGCAATGCCCGCAAGGTAAACTCCCCTCATTCACAATCCACCCACCTCCCCATCACACACCAACAAGGAGATCCTTTGGGTTCCGCCAAACTGGACACAACACATCACCTGAAAACTTATATTTTCGGATTTAGTTTTCCTAAGGCTGGCTGCTTTTTCTTTCTTATAGTTTATTATTATTATTTTTTTTTTTGCAAAAGCAGAATACACCTTATTTGTGTAAACAGGTCGAAATTTGCACGTTACATTATGATTTCGCATGGGAAACGTTGACTCATCCTGTTCACATATAAATTTTTGCATCTGAAGGCGTCATTTCGTTGAATTCTTGATGATAACATGTGATAACTCTCTAAATCCCTCCCTCTACATTTCTTAAAACAATACAATTGTGTCATCACTCAATGGTAATGAAAAAAGTACAGCTGAATTGTGACTTCACAATGCCTGCCACTAGACTTAGCAGTTGGCAAACATTCGGAACTACAGACAGTTTAGAAGTGACTTATGAAAACTGCGTAAAAGGTGCCTCGGAACTGATTTAAAGCTGTTTTTATTATGTTTAGTTTCATAGTACAGATTAAGCAATTATTCTCAATACCTAAAACGAGAAAGCACATGAGAACAAGTATTTAAAAGAGGGTTGGTGGAAGGTGATTGTGTTACTTTGTTTTACACGGAATAAAATACTCCCTGTCATACAGTATGACAATATTGTAAGTAAGCATTCTTTGACCTCATAAAGAAACTCAGCCTTACGCCTCTTTCCTCTGGATAGTCAGAGTTCCTTGTTGATTTGCAACCCCCATATAATGTATTATGAGGGGGCAGGGTGCCAGTGTGCCCCCCCCTGGCTGTGACAGCTTCCAGGCGCGCGCACACAGCCACACCCAAGCATTTCACAGGACCATTAGCATGTTAATGAGGCTATTTTCACCTCTCAGCGCCCCTGCAGCCCCACTCTGACTACGACGGAAATCGCCCGGCCCCCACAGGCAGCAGAGTCTCTGAGTCGAGCTCTGGTTGCAGACAGCCTTTAAAAAAACCAAAAAACTCGGGTACAATGTCTGAAAGGTCCGCGGGCCGCCAAGGAAGGCTTGCCCGGCCGCCAGCGGCCGGCGGGCCGTACTATGGGTACCCCTGATTTAGAGTATCTTTAATGTGTCCTTGACTATGGGGTTACCTTACTTTTTTAAAGTTAGAAGCAGTGGCCTTGTGACTTCTGTAGAAAGTATATTTAGTGTCTTTTTGGGAATTTTTCATTCGATTTTTACCAGCATCTTGAGTGGATTGCTCTTAATACTTGCATTAGTTGCCGGTGTGCTTTTATTAATTTGTTTACATAAATATGGATGCACATCCTGCAGCAGACGATAATATGTCCCGGCTGTTGCTGCTCCGCAACCGAATGCTTAATTACTATGAAGCGCTGCTTCGTGCAACGTTGAGTGCAGTTTATGGATTTTCGTTTCGATTTTCCTTTTTCACATGCGTTCAACCTGTGTTCCATTGCCTGAGCTATGATTTCGACTGGGCCCTGGATTTGTGTCTCTGCAGAACGGTGTCTCCCAACGTGGATTATGACCAGTTGATGAGCCCCTTAGTGGTTCATGACTTGCTCTGTTCTGGCGGCGGGATTATGGCCTTAGCAGCGACACATGGAATAATGGGACGTTGGAATGTTTTTGCAGCGGCGCTTGAGTTCTTGGCATGCAGTTACATTGAAGATGACCCAGTTTTCCTCCGATGGTGATAGAGGCTCCGGTTGTTGAGGAACATGTATTTTCATTCTCACTATTGAATTGGATGGCTGAAATGTTTTCAGATATGAACAATAACTTCGTCTTGGAGGCTGTTGCTACATACTGTGCTTACACGCCGTTGGATTAAGACTGTTTGATTTTTCTATGTATTCCTTATCATTTAGTTACTGTTTTCTATCAAAGAGCAAATAACTTTTTTGGGAAATGTGAACTTGGCTCTGCTTTTTAGGCTTAGACTGTGCGTTCCTAATTCGCCCACGTTTATATCATGTGCTTTGATCAAGAAAGGGTGCCGTGGGGCTGAGCGTTGCACTCACAGCCTGTTAAGTTAGCATGGGTTTATTAGAAGCTTACACACTATTTTTGCTTTCCTGCTCTGCTTTGCACACGACACGTACTTGTGATATTGTTTAGAGAAGGCTGAGTATTTTGCTTTATATGAGAATATTTTGGTATGCTAGATTTGTAAACTGCCTTTCTAGTTTTGTGTGTATAGTGAGAACATGGAACATCAAGGTTATCTTGAATACTGTGTCTGTTATTCAGATTGATCCTCGCATGTTCGAGCCATAATACATATGGAGCTGTGGGCACCTCTGATACTTGCGCGTTTCATAATCCATTGTGGAGGCACAGTTACACACAGTTGGAGAACATTCGTATCTTGACAGTTTGTGGAGCACTGAATGTGATCCATTACTGCTGAGTACCAGAGGTATGGGTTTGCCCATGTAATCCTATGAGACTTTCTGTAGTTATAAACTAATTTGCTAGGTAGGGAGGGTGAAATGTAGGTATATTTTAAATTTGTTTACCTTTAGCATTATAGGATGCTTTTTCCGTTTGTATTTCATAGAATAGTAACAATGCTGACAACCTTGTTTCTCATAATATGCTTGGTTGTATTTTTTAAGGTAGTGTGCATGAGATGATGGCGTTAGAAATAAATATTTCAAAGTTGCACGTGTCTTTATTTACATCTTGTTTTTGGCTGGTGTAAGAGTATATTGAAAGAGTGTTTTTGTTATCCACTGTATTTCATGTAATCTAAGTTGCATGTTCTGGGTTGACTAGTTATTGGTGTTTTTGCTCTAGGGTGAAGAACCAATGAGTGACTGATTGTTAGTTTGGTAGGGGATTTGTGTAGTAAGGTGGGTTTTGGTACACAGTAATTCACTGAGGTCCTAAGTCTTTATGCACAGTTTTGTGTATGAGCAGAATTCCTGGAATAGTAGTTACAACAAAAAGGCTCCATAAAGGGCTTGCCCTTTGAATATGAATATAAAATAGAGGAATAGTTGATAATCACAGCAAAGGAATGCAGCAATTAGATGTGTGTATGTGTGGATGATGTGTAGATTGAGTAGAAGATGAAAAACGTGAAAAATAAGAAAGGTTGGAGAGACGCAAACTACCCACTGCATTGTCAGTGAAGTGGATCTTTGGATTTCCAGATCATTACACAGATAGGGTGTTGGATTCCGCAGTGGGAGCAAGAGAAACTAGTACAACAACTAAGAAAGAAAGCTTATTTTTTCCCAATATTTACACAAATAATTTAAATTCCACAATTGTGTTGTATTTCTTTAGAGAACACTTTACATCACACATACACATTGTACATTGACAATAAATCATGCAAGTGTGTAAATCAATGTACAGGATGTGTTACTTAAGACAGTGAGGGTTACAAGGTGTAGTAGTCATGTGTCCTTCATTGGTCACTGTGTTATATTAGAAGGAGTACAGTTTAGGAACTGCAAGCAACAAAAGGATCTCGGAGTTAAAAGCAGTAACCCATTTACTCAGCTACATAAAATAAAAGCCTGGCATCTGCATATTACATGAAGTGCTTTGCAGGAGACATATTAATCCTTTATGCTACTTGTATTCAAAACTGGGAGTAGACAAAACAGAGATCTCTCCAGCAAACATGTTAACCTCCAAAGTTATCTTTCCATTATTATTATTTCCTGGAATTTTCTGAGCACACAAAGATCTCTGCAGCAGTGCAATTAGCTGACTTGCGTTACTTGGCCCCAAGGAGTCATACCATAGGTGGAGCTTGGGTACTGCCTCGCATCCACCCATTGATTTTGTTACATTCCCAGATTTACCATTAGTGGTAGAACTGGGAATGTGTCAAAATGCTACACCTCCCCAGGGGAGGCATAACAAGGAGAAGTATGTTTATTTCTCCTGGTTTTTTCCTATTCCTATGTGTGCTTCATTCTGCAGCACACATAGAAAGACTGAAGGAAAACTTTGCATGGCAGCACTACAAGAAAATCTGGGTAAAATCGAGGAGGACCTGATTATAGCAACACAACAGGGCTAGGTTCTAGATAACGTTTTGGCTCAGGTAGCCATCGCTAGAAATCTTATCTCAGAAATACTAGTGGAAAAAGCTATCATCAAAGCTTCGATATATAAAGAGAAAGTATACGAGCTAAGTGAACAGGTTGGACATCAGCTGGCAGTGCGTATAAGAGAAAAGACATCAGCTAGCACTATAAAGGAAATTCAGGATCCCAGATTAGGCTTAAAATCGGAACCATCTGAAGTAAGGGCATCGTTTCAGAGATTTTATCAAGACCTATACACAGAACCTGCGGTGGGGCAGGGGGACCCTGATTCATATCTAGATATAATCCCAGGGATTAGATTTGAGAAAGAAGATCAGGATATGCTGGATGATTTACCTAACTGGGAAGAGATCCTCCACTCTTTAAATTCATTATCCAGTGGAAAGGCGGCAGGGCTGGATGGGATTCCGACAGAGTTCTATATGAAATTTGCTGACCAACTAAAAACGATGATGGTAGAACTCTTTATCCCTATATTTCAGGGGGGACCCCACCCGCCTCATGGTCAGAAGCTAAAATTGTGGTTTTCCTAAAAAAGAATAAAAACCCTCTCGATTTAGGATCATACCGTCCTATTACTCTGATCAACGGGGACTCTAAAATTTACTCGAAATTGTTAGCAGCTAGACTTGCACCAAAAATAAACAAAGTAGTATCAAATTACCAGCATGGGTTTATACCAGGAAGGTCAACAACTGACCATATACAACGGGTAATCTCTTAATTCGATTATACAGAGTCAACAGGAGACCCTAGGGCGCTTATCCTGCTTGATGCAGAGAAGGCGTTTGATAGGGTCTCCTGGAGATTTTTATGGGCTGCAATGTCTCATTGTGGAATTACTAACAGATTCATCAAGGCTACCCAAAGGCTATACGATAAGCCAAGCGTCAGAGTATTGGTTAATGGGCTCCTGTCAGAGAATTTTGCGATTTCGAGAAGGACTAGGCAGGGGTGCCCTTGCTCCCCTCTTCTTTTCGCGATATATATTGACTCATTCATCCACTGGTTGGAAAACCTTGTATCAATACCACCGATTCAAATACGTAATCATAATACCAAAATCTTAGCATACGCCGATGATATTGCGCTTGTTACTAGAGATCCCAAATTAGCCATGCCTGTGATAGAAGAAGAGGCGTATCAGTTTGGGTTAGTGTCTGGCTACAAATTGAACTCCAGCAAAACCGAGATTGTTCTCAACAAAAAAATTGCGATGAGAGACTCAAGAGTGACTGAGGAGGCCGTATATTTAGGTGTCGACATAGGTGCCAAAATAGAAAATATTGTTAACAACAACATGACCCCACTGATATCACGTAGTAAGAAAGAGCTGGTCCGACTGAATAATCTACATCTGAGTATTGGTGGTCGGTGTAATGTGATTAAGATGCTCTTTTTGCCCCGTTTCTTATATTTTTACCAGACTATATGTCTTGAGTTTTCTCCCCAAATTTTTAGAACTATAGATTCCATGTTTTCAAGTTTTATTTGGGGATATAAGAAACCCCGACGGGCCCTTAAATGGATTATGCTACCAAAGGAAAGAGGAGGATTATCTCTGCCTAATTTTAAACTTTATTATTGGGCCACCGTTCTAAAATATTGTGCTAAACTGATCTCTCACGATCCTATCAGGCAAGCTATCCCGACGCCGCAAGAAATTATACTAGGAGAAGAATGTGCTGGCTGCTTTTGGTGGCATGTCAACTATAGCTATTTTAAGAAAGTTAAGTTTAAAACTATTGCGGGGGTGTACAAAATGTGGAATAATGTGCGTAGGCTCTTGGGGTTCGGGCGATACTCACATTATACTCTAGTGAGCCTTAATAATGATTTACCCCAAATTTTCCAGGATAGCTATATTAACAGATGGGTCTGGGCCAGAATGGTACAGCTGGGCTGTTTTTATGCACCAGGTGGCTTTAAGATGTTTGAAGATCTACATGTTGAATATAATATTAGCCACAGGGATTTTTTTAAGTTTTTGCAGGTTAGAGATTTTTTGGCAAAGAAATGTGGCGGGCGGTGCAATTTTCAGAATAATCAACTGATTGATAATCTTTGTAAAAAAAACACACCCAAGATTGGGGAAAAATATGAAACCCTGAACTCAGTTTTTCCAGATGATATGGACAAACAGTCTTCTGTTTGGCAGATCAAGCTGGGAGTTCAGCCTACAATCCCCCGCCGTGCCTACGAATTAGCCCAAACATCGCTAATGTCCATAAAACTACAAGCACAATGTTA
This sequence comes from Lissotriton vulgaris, assembly GCF_964263255.1. Lineage (NCBI taxonomy): Eukaryota > Metazoa > Chordata > Amphibia > Caudata > Salamandridae > Lissotriton > Lissotriton vulgaris. The sequence goes on from NC_141695.1 coordinate 1,472,528,399, forward strand.
TAAAACATTATTTTCCCTATATTATACACCAAAGAAAATCGCCAAATGGGGGACAGGGAAGGGAACTGCGTGTCCACGTTGTGCTTTGTTTGGTGCTGATATTATACATATGTTTGCCACATGTAACACGCTTAATATTCTAATCAAAGATATATCTGAATTCTTATCAGAAGTGTGCCAAATAAGAGTGAATGTTTCAACCGAGGAAATTATGTTGGGTGTAGCAAACTGCAAGCGGCAGACAAACATACAGGGGTTGATTTTTGTGGCTATGGCAATCCTGCGACTCTGTATTGCCTCAACCTGGCTCGATCCTAATCCACTTGCCTTCCAACAATGGAGGGCTATGCTACTTGCGACCTGCAGCCTTGAGGTTGCAATATATAAAAATAAAGCCTCTAATAAAAGAAGAAGGGGTATGCAGATCTGGGCACCGTTGTTGCAGTGGATTCAGAAACATACATAGGTTGCCATGTATTTATTATGTATTATTATTATTTATTATCTATTATGTTTTTGTTGTTGCCTCCACATGTGTCTTAATGAACTATAATGTATTAACTTCAGATTTATGAATGTAATAAGCCTTTTTTTGCTTACGGTATGATCTTGGCCTTGGAGGTGGGGGTGAAAAGGAGGTGTTTGTGTATATTATGAAAAATTGTGAATAAAAAGATTTTAGAAAAAAAGAAAGAGGATTGTTTTTGTGTAAGATTCTATCCATTCTTGCACAAAAACGATCCTGCATAAAATGCATACAGGGCCGTTTCTGCCATTAGGCAAGACTAGGCGGCCGCCTAGGGCGGCAAAAGGGGGAGGGCGGCATAAAACATTAGTTTGGGAATCTCGGCCAAGTGACTCAGGAGTGGTGCCTTTCCTGTATTACTATTTTTCAGCAATTAACTGCCTGGTGCTACCGCACCCACTCCTCCTTAGTGTTAGTGTCGGTGACATGACACCTATTGACGGTCCTGCGGCATTATTTGCAGAAGAGTACAGTGTTCTTTCATCTTGAATTAGCGCCCTCCACCAGAGTAGAGAAACAGAACCAAGTGGCTGATTGGGATAGTTAAAGACAGAGTACGAAACTACACAGCCAATGGGTGCCGTGCAGCCAGGGGTTTAAATATTACCCAACAACTTCAGTATTTTTTGAAAAAACTTTTGTATTATTACATAAGAAAAATGGCATCAAATAGACACTCAATCACAACAGTTAGTACAAAAACGTGAAAGAATATATACAAATATATACAACAATATATCACAGTAAAGGCAACATACACTTAAAGAAATGATGAGAAAACATATAATCAAATTATTATACTGACACCAACTGTTGTCTGCGATATGAATTCAAAAGCACATGGTTGCAAGTTGGACACTTTTTTTACAAATCATTAGAGAAATAAAACCAGTCCTTTCATAACAAAACCTGTGAACAGGCGGAACTGAGATGGAAAAGCCTGCCTGTCACACGACACCTGTGAATAGTGAGTTGTAAGAAATTACAGATAGGGCCCACGATAGTGGTATGAGTTTGTCCCTAGCTGCACCCTTAGTTCTTGACACAGGCTGGGGGTCAACGCGTTTCGAACCTTGTTTATTCTAGGTTCTCCTCAGGACGAGGACTGGGTAAAGATGTACCTTCTAAGCCAACACATTGGCTGCGTGGAAAGAAGGGGGAGGACCACTGGAATTATTCTGAATGTGATGTCGAAGATGCCGAATTCATGGGCGCCCAAGGCGAGCTGGATTAATCAGCGAGGACTCACATTCTTCTTTCTGTGTGTTATTAAAATGAAGAAGGCTGCACGCGTTGTGCGCTGTGCGAAGGAAACGGGCCACAGTCTGTAGTCGAGCGTCCGGGCGGGAATCAATCTCTCGCTGTCAGTTCAAACCTTCTAAAGTTGGAGTCCGCAGTTATCCGTGTCTGCCGGTCGGATCAGATTCGTCTCCACCAGAGTAGGGCGGCTGGCGCCTGTCAGGTCGGTGCACTTGGACAGACTCGGACTATGGCCCACCCCCCACGCATGACTGCGCCCCGGAGAGTACTGAATTTGTAATCGCTGCAAACAATGTGGCGCAGTCACGCAGCGCGCCGTGTTCGTACAAAGCGCGCTTTTATTTCAAAATGCCAGCCTGCTGCCTTAACCAAATCCCCTGTTTCATCAGGCCTGGTAGAGTCATTAAGGCGGCGAATGGAGGTTCGTGTGAAGCACCTCAAACTCCATTATACTAAAAGCAGGGGCATGCGGGCGTTTGGAACCCGGAAAACTAGAGCCACAACTGGGAGGAGGCGGCCGCGGAGCTCCGGCAGGCAGGTGACTCCAGGCCAGAGGGGCACACAGTGCAAGTGTGTCCAGGACAGCAAGGCCCGTAAATACAGAGTGTGTCCAAGATAAGAGGGCATGCCGGGCAGGGTGGCAAGACCCGCAGTCAGTGTGTGTCCGGGATAGCTGGTAACGCAGGGCAGAGTGTGATCAGGATAGAACATGAATTGCAAAATGTGTCCCGAGTAAAATAAACGGGACGGCGGTATTAAAACGCCCTTGCATCTTCAACAGCACTGCCCTGCAGAGGCCCCTCTCGCGTCTCACTACCCGAATCCGGCAGGACTTCCAGTCAGGAGCTCTCCTCAGCGTGTGCAGGTAGGCGTCCTGTCACAGTGTGACACGCTCACTCCTCCTTCGGACGATGTCATTATCCCTGTCTCACTTTCTTCTACCCGTTCCCTCCTGCCACCTATACCCCACTCACACCACCTCCTTCTAACCCTGTCACACCCATCTCTTTCTTGCCCCCTCACACCCTCCGCTTGCTGTCAGTCATGCCTCCCTCTCTCTACTTCCTCACATGCCCTCCTCTTATTCTGGGATCTCCTGTCTGGGCTCCTTAGGTCTTCTGTTATGGGGGTCTCTCCCTAGGGCTCACATTATTCAAATGTTTGCATCCTGTCTATCCTACCTGGACTTGGAGCACTCATTTTCACCTATCTTATTAGGGGCTGCGTCCCATCACATGGTAATCGCACGTGGTCATCACGCATGGCGGGGAAATACTTCCCACATAGGATAAAGAACAAAGACAAAACCCTTCCAACCACATCCCATACATGGCTTAGGGCCAGATGTAGGTAGCCCTTTACCGATCGGAATCGGCCGAAAATACCGATTTTCGGCCGTTTCCGATCGGTAAAGGGCTAGGGAGATGTTGGTGCACATATTCGGTAATTTTACCAAATCGTTATTATTACCAAATCGGTAATAAGTACCGAATCGGTAATAATTACAGAATCGGTAATATTTACCGATTCGGTAATATTTACCGATTCGGTAAAATTACCGAATATGCTATGTGGGTAGCCAATTTTCTATTGGCACATGGCTTACAGAATCGGTATTTTACCATGGAATACAAATCCATGGTAAAATACCGATTCCTGTGTACATGCACATCTGTGCATGTACACATGTGCCATGTGACAGACAGACGTGCCCTTAGGGCATGTCTGTGTGCAACATTGCACACATGCCCGTTTTGGGGGTGCTAGAGGGTGTCAAAGTGAGACCCCCTGCACCCTTGTGAATTCTTTAATTACCGATTCGGTAAATACCGAATCGGTAATGCCTAACCATTCCTATGGGCTTCAAAGCCCATAGGAATGAATGGGCATTACCGATTCGGTATTTACCGAATCGGTAATTAAAGAATTGTTAAGGATTCGGTAACGAATCCAGATGTTGGGACCTACATCCCATTTACCGATTTTGAAATACCGAATCGGTAAAATTCGGTATTTCAAAATCGGTAAATGGGATTTACCTACATTGGGCCCTAGTTTCTGCCCTTGTAAATGAGTGCTTCAGTGCCCCACATAAGGGTATTAGGCACTATATATGTGGGAGAGGATGTAGCCTTACAGCTAGAACGGTCAACCTCGAAGCTGACGAACCTGGTTCGAGTCTCAGCAACGACGCTCAACATCCTGTGATTCTAGGCAAATCATTTAATTTCCCTGTGCCTAACAAAAACACAAAGAAATGTGTCCATTTGTAACAAAACTGGTGCTCAGGTAAAGCGCTCTGATATCTGATATCCTCGGGGCTAGTTTGCGCTATATTAAACTAAAAAAAAATATATATATATATATATATATATATATATATATATATATAACTGTTAATATACAGGAACACTGGGGCTCTTCATCTGCGTTCCCTGAGGTTGTGTTTGTCGGGTCCATGGGGCTCCTCAGGTCGCTGAGTCCTGGCCTCCTTTTCTACGGTTCCTATAGGCTTCTGTTTTGGAGCCCCAGGGGCACTTCTTCTGGGTCCCTTTGGCTCCTACTGCGGGGTCTTTGAATCTCATGTTCTGTGGTGCCCTCTGTACTTCCACTCTGGGGTCCTCCGGTATGTTCCTTTTTCGAGATCCCACTGCACACCTCTTCAACAGCCTGTGTGTTCTTATTGTAGGTCCCCTGTCTGCTACACATCTTCGGTTCCCAACATATTCTCTTGTGTAATGGTTATCTGTTAAATACCCTTAGGTAGAACACTGGTTGAACCTTCATAATTCCAACATGTTTTTGGGGGGCGGTCCTTCTAGCCTGGATGACAGGGGTAGAGAGAGATGGTAGTAAAAGAGAGTGGGCAGCATTTTTCAATTCTCGCCTAGGGCGGCAAAACACATAGAAACGGCCCTGAATGCATGCAGCCTTGCACCATGGTGCAAGGGTGCCTACATTGGCAATAGGCAGACAAAAGTGTCCCAATGCAGTGAATTACTGAGTATGATGTTAAATACAGAGAATTTCTGCCCTGTCCCTTTCCTGCAGCGCAGCTCAGCAAGGTTGCTTGCTGCATAGCCTTGCATGAAAGTATGCTAACTATGCCCTAAATGTATAAATTGAGGTCCATGTTTGGTGTCGGGTTGCATTATTTTTGAGACAAAATCCAATTTGTTCAATCTCATAATTCGCTCAAATATACTCATGATAGACATGCTAAATATATGTGTGAGGTGATAAGAGCTGATGTCACTTTCAGTGATGTCACTTCCGGTGAGGTCTTGGATTGTTACAAAAAGGGGGTGGGGTCGCACACTACTCACACACCGGCGGAAGTTGCCCCTAAGGACTCTGGTCATTGTAGTAGAGTGTTCGCGATGCATCATCTTTCGATCTTGCTATCTTCGCTGTCTTCGCCATCCCTGGACACGTGTTTCGGGTTTTCAACCCTCGTCAGCAGGGATAGGCAGTGTTCTGGGGTCGCCGATGGCTGCCAATATCTGCCAGGTATAGTACCACTCCGGCGCGTAGGTGCGAGATCCCAGGCTCGTCAGCCCGCTGCTCAAGGGAGCTTTAAGTTACAAAAAAGGGGTGGGGTCGCACACTACTCACACACCGGCGGAAGTTGCCCCTAAGGACTCTGGTCATTGTAGTAGAGTGTTCGCGATGCATCATCTTTCGATCTTACTATCTTCGCTGTCTTCGCCATCCCTGGACATGTGTTTTGGGTTTTCAACCCTCGTCAGCAGGGATAGGCAGTGTTCTGGGGTCGCCGATGGCTGCCAATATCTGCCAGGTATAGTACCACTCCGGCGTGTAGGTGCGGGATCCCAGGCTCGTCAGCCCGCTGCTCAAGGGAGCTTTAAGTTACAAAAAGGAGGTGGGGTCGCACACTACTCACACACCGGCGGAAGTTGCCCCTAAGGACTCTGGTCATTGTAGTAGAGTGTTCGCGATGCATCATCTTTCGATCTTGCTATCTTCGCTGTCTTCGCCATCTATCATGATGCTTAGGGGCGACCCTGCTGGGAGGTGAAGCAGAGTGCTCCCACACCAACTTTCTACTTGAAGGCTCCCTCAAGCCGCTGTGGGCTGACAAGCTTGTGGAGAGGCGCCTGCGCGCCTGGAGAGATACTACGTTCCAAGGATACGGCAGCCTGCTCAGCAACCCCAAATAATGCCTAATCTCTGCTAATGACAGATAATAATCTAGAAACACGTGTCCAGAGAGGGCCAGCACTAATCTGCACCCACCTGGTGAAACACTCTAAAGACTTTGCAAGTGTACTCGCTTGTCGGACTACATCTATCATGATGCTTAGGGGCGACCCTGCTGGGAGGTGAAGCAGTGTGCTCCCACACCAACTTTCTAGGTCTTGGATTGTGATGCCTATTCCTGTGATGCCACGTGCGATGTCATTCGCCCTGATGTAATGCGCCCTGATGTCATGCACCATGATGCCACTTGCATACTGCCTAACTTAGTCACTCCCCCACTTCAGTTATTTAGGATCTGCGCCCTGGGAGAGAGGTTTTAATTCCACGGCTGGCAAGAATTTCTCACATCCCAGTCGTGGGGACATTTTATCGGTCTTCTCTCCTCCACTGAATTAATGGGCTTTGTCTTGCTCAATCAACAACCTGATGCGAAGCCGCTGGTGTTTGTGAGGGTTACAGTGTCATTATGACGTAGTTGTAAAACACACTCAGAAGACCCCAAAGGAATTTTCCATGATGACAGAGAAGCAGACCTGCAACGCAACTCATGTATCAGCCTCCTTATTTTGGATTCAAGAATTTTTTTTTTCTTGCTAGCTTTTAGAACTCGTATGTATGTGACTTTAAATGCATCCATCCATCGCTTACTTTTCTTGAAAGTCCTCCCTATTTAATTTTACCTTAAATAGTCTGGGTCCAAATGATTAAATGCGTTTTTGAAAAAAAAAAAGATTTTAACATGAGCATAGCCATGTGGAATGAAATTCCTGTCAGGTTTTTCGCCACTGCCAGAGCTGAGACGGAAGCGCTCCCCGCTGATTGGCTACTCGGGACAAAGGTGTCGCTTTTAATGGCAGGGCGCTCTTGTTGTGATGGCCTGTTTTGATGTTGCAGTTATTACTGTGCAAACTCTGACATCTAAATTATTCCCTTCCGGCTCCTTCGCCCCCTACCGCCAATTTCCATACTTTGCTTTGTTATCGGTTTTCTGCAGCAAAGTGACAGCGGAATCATTTTAAAAGCAGAGCGTTTCATCTTACCTGGTTTTGCATGCATGTATGTGTTTATACATTTTTTAAATTTAGAACCATGATGTGTAAAAAAAAAAAAAGGTTAGAACGACGGCCCGCAGCCCGATAAAAGGGGAAACTCGTCTGAAAATGATGCTTTCTGCTTTAGCAGTCTCCCTGCGAGGTGTAAGATTAAGAATTAATTTGCTTTGGCTGGGATGTATGTTACACGTGTATTTTTTTTAAATCTATATGTCCTGACATCAAGAAAGTACCTGTTAGGTGCAACAGATCTGCAACAATATTAGAATACCAATTTGCGGAACGAAAATAAATCAAAGCTTGTCTAAACTGTAATCTTGGATTCCATGCTTAAAGGCCATTTTCGAGTGTAGGACTGTGCGGTGTCATTTCGCTCCACACCTTCAGAAATTTCTCTAAATGTTGGTCTTCTGCATCTAACAAAGCTTGTCTCAAACGATGCTGACCCAACCTGCAGTACCTCGGAGTGAGTGACCCTTCCTATCTTCCTTTTCCTGGTGGCCTCAGGAAGTGGTGTCTAGTGTCTGAGACATCCCTCTGCTCCAGTGCCCCACTGGGAACCCAAAGCAGCCCTGGCAATTTTTTTTGGACCAGACCTTTGGGAAGCACTACCTGGCCCCGGGTGGCTGGAAACGCTTGCTTGCTACTTTTGTTACTGTGGCTGATATTGCAGCATCGCTGCAAAACTGGCCCCCAGTAACAAAACCAGCCCCCACCTCTGTAAAACCAGCCGCCTCCCTCCCAGCCTCCTGGGAAAATTCCCAATGCCCGCTACTGCCAGTTCCGCCCTGGTCTGCTCAGGGTCATAGGGGCAGATTTATGAGTTCTGGCACATCTCTGCAAATCAGCAGGGATGCGCCAGAACTGATGCGTCACGCAATTCCCTCCTTGCGGCACCACAGATGCGCCGCATTTACAATGCGGCGCACCATGGTGCAAGGAAGGGCAGATGCGTGACGCATCTTGTGGTGTACGGGCGGCGCATTGCTGGAGTAGCGTCGCAAGTGCGATGCAACTCCTGCAATGTACAGAGGCCACCCATACATAACGTGGTGCGTCACTCCTTACGCCTGCTTCAAGCAGGCGTAAGGATTTGACGCAGCAGCCTCGTAAAACTGACTCAGTGAAATCTTGTAGATTTCACTGCGTCAGTTTTACGGGGCTTTCCTACGAGGGAACGCCCACCTTGCGACAGAACGCCCACATGAAACCTGACGCAGGTTTCATGAGGCGCAGGGCTTTATAACGTGACGCATCTGCCTAGATGTGTCACGTTGTAAATAGGTCGCAGGGATGTGCCACGTTACCGCGCCGTTGCGTCACGCACCGGCGGCGTAAACGTGGGTCAAGTCCGTCATAAATCTGCCCCTAAGGGGCAGATTTATGAGTTCTGGCGCATCTCTGCAAATCAGCAGGGATGCGCCAGAATTGATGCGTCACGCAATTCCCTCCATGCGGCACCACAGATGCGCCGCATTTACAATGCGGCGCACCATGGTGCAAGGAAGGGCAGATGCGTGACGCATCTTGTGGTGTACGGGCGGCGCATTGCTGGAGTAGCGTCGCAAGTGCGACGCAACTCCTGCAATGTACAGAGGCCACCCATACATAACGTGGTGCGTCACTCCTTACGCCTGCTTTAAGCAGGCGTAAGGATTTGACGCAGCAGCCTTGTAAAACTGACTCAGTGAAATCTTGTAGATTTCACTGTGTCAGTTTTATGGGGCTTTCCTACGAGGGAACGCCCACCCTGCGACAGAACGCCCACATGAAACCTCACGCAGGTTTCATGAGGCGCAGGGCTTTACAACGTGACGCATCTGCCTAGATGTGTCACGTTGTAAATAGGTTGCAGGGATGCGCCACGTTACCGCGCCGTTGCGTCACGCAACGGCGGCGTAAACGAGGCGCAAGTCTGTCATAAATCTGCCCCTAAGTGTTTGCAGATTACAGAAGGGACCGACGAAGGCCCCTTGCTACCTGTTTACCGTTCATCAGCTACCTGGGGCGAGATGTTGCTTACCAAATTGACTATTGACACGCAAGTGTGCAAAAGGTTGCTTTATTGAGACAGGTGAGCATCACATATCTGATTACCACAAAATCCATACACAGCAATGTCAACATCACAAATACGTGCTATTCTGCCCCTCCCACATGATATCCCTGCACAAAGCCACCCACCCCACCCTACCGCCTCCCCAAAGTTTTCCCCTGTCTGTTTTGCCACAAACTGTCCCCTAGAATTACTCCATTTTAAACTTTATTTCCTCAAAACTTGTGTCCGGAGTGACCTATTCCTTGTAAAGGTCTGTATACTAAATAACCCCCCTCCCCTCAGCCTGATCCACCTGTCCTGTAGCAAAAACATCCCTCTTTTTACCTTTACCTACTGTGTTACACCTGCCAACACCTGCTCAATCACCTAACATACAACTCGCGTCAATCAATGCCATTTTTAACAATTTACAATCATAGATGGTCACAGAAACACACCTGTACTCCCAAAGCTGCACCTCTTTCACCTCAGTCTTGTAGTAACAAATGTTTCTGTGCACCCAACCGTTCTCAAAGAATGGGTGGGTGGGCTGTGCTAACTCGCCCACCCTACCTGCCGCTTGTGGCCAGTTGATCTACTCAGGAAAAGAGGACCCTACCCTACATAATAATGTTTATTTTACTTTTTGAGCCTGCCCCTTTACTCCTCAGCCTGCTCTCAAGCTCAAGCTCCTTGGGCCTGCCTCACTCGACCCTCCCCTAAGCTGTAGCAAACATAACTCCATTGGTACCTAAGACAGGTGCACTCCATCATCCCTGAAATAGGACGCAATGCTGAACCTATTCGCTCAATCCTTTCAGCCTGCAAAAATGCCACAGTCTTCCTGTTGATCTTTCTCTGGGCCTTGCCAATAGCACTCTGTTTCTGTTCCCCATGCCAGTTGCGCCTAGGGATCAATTCCAAATTCACTACTGTCGTCCCAGCCCAACAACAACAAATCCTCCGTAGGTTCCTCTTCTTGCCCTTCAGCAAGCCAAGCCCTTTTATTCTTACAAAGTCGTTTTCACCCAAGTGCAGCACAAGAACATCAGGGCAACCACCCAACTTTTGCTGGCTTGCTAATGTGGACAAAAATTCACATCATCTCATTCCCCCTGTACTAAACCATTCTATCTGGAAACTGAGGTAATCCAGCCTCAATTGGTAGCTGTATTGTCATCTCCCAGCTTGCCATGCCGCCCATTTTACAAAGGAGTGTCCAGATATCCAAATTGCAATGTCACTTCTCAGCAGACCAGCTATGTAAACTGTAAGCAACCAAAATGAAACATTACAACCTTATAATCAACACTTTTTTTAAATGCCCGAACACAATTTGGGCGGTCATACCTCATTAAGCACTCAGATTTCCACCACCAATCTTTTTTATCTGGTCCTCCCCACAACCCCTGCCTCTGCTTCTGTAGCAATGCCTGCACAAAAAGAATGCATACCAAATTCATATGCCGGCAGCCCCAACTTCGTCAACAACTTCCACAATATGGCCAAGACTTGTCCACTTGTCCTATTCTGGTGGCTGAATAGAAACTGCCCAGCACCTTCCCTACCCTTAAACTCGCACCGAGCACCCACTGGCCATATTTCAGCAATTAGGTACCTTCTCAATTTCAACATGTCTACCCAGCCCCCTCTGATCAGTTTTTCCACTTATTATAAAAACTTAAAGCCACTGTCCATGTTCCCACACATCTCCCCTCTGTAAACCTCCTCCCATACGTCCCCCTAGTAATTCAGAGATTTGAAAGGCTTTAAAAAACAACCATACCATGAAAATCCTGAATAGTAGTATCTCGTCAACTGACCACCACACTGACCCTAACAAAGGAATCATCTAAGCATGGGCGGAAAATCCGTTTCGCTCGCGGATTTTGCGGATTTTCGGTAAATTCGCAATCCGCGAGATTTGCGAATCTCCCGCAAAATCCGCAAATCCGCGAGCAGCGGATTTTGCTCGCACTGTTCGCACTGTTCGCGTGAGTTCGCGCCCCGCGAATAAGTGCAAAATTGCAGAAATACGATCTTAGCAAAACTGAAACTACTTACCAGGTTCAAAAGTTCAGGCTCATCATTAGTAGCCATTTCCTGTAGTGCTTCCTGAGGGGCCCCTCCAGAGTTCAGTTGCCAGTTGCAACTATTATGTGACCCTGCTCTGAACCTCAGAATAGTTACACATATGCCACAAAGGTCCTGAATTACAGCTAAGGGAGACAAGCAGGAGCCAGGCTGGAAGTTCAAATCCATTAATCAGCCCCTAATTCATTATTGTCAGTTGGGGCAGGGCAGGTGTTGTAACTAATTTTGCAACAATGAAAGCACTTAGCAAGTGCAAAAGATCACTAATCAGGAAGCACTAAGGAAGCAGGTGCCAGCTAAAAAAATATTCTGTGACACATTAATCAGCCCCAAATTAATTCAGGTCACTTGAGGCAGGGAAGGTGTGCTTGCATTGCCATAATAATGTACACTGACTGGACAACCAGAGGGTGCTGTGATGAAACAGAGGGTGGCATTGGTGGGCCAGAGGGTGGCATGAGTAGTCAGAGAGTGGCAGTGGTGACAGAGAGTGGCAGTGATGAAGAAGAGTGTCCCAAACAGGCTGGACACGTAGAAACAACAAGTTCGCGAAACTTGCGACCCGACAGGTAAGTTCGCAATTTGCGACATTGTACAAAACCCTCGCGAACTGGCAGAAACCCGCGCAAACACAAAAAAAAATCCGCAAATTCGCGAGAATTCGCGGATTTTGCGGATTGCGAGTTCGCAAATCCGCAAAATTCGCGAACGCGAGATTCGCAAAATTCGACCATGCTTAGAATCATCCTCTTCAGTAGATCCTACATCTTTGGTCTTCTTATTCTGTGCTCAGTCCTGTGTTCCCTAGCCCAACCTTCTAGCATCCTTTTTCCCATCTCTGCCATTGAGGGCTCATAACCCCAGAACATTTTACCGTAAAGTGCGAAGTCTGATAATTTTCCTGCAATAGAGACCGCAGAAAAGCCTCTGTCCATAAGTCCCAACATGAAGTTCACTACATCCTCTCTGCTTTCCCCTGTGTCCCTACCCCAAGAATCCCTTCTTATTGCCCCTGGCTTAATAAGCATTATTTGCAGTTGATATGCATTATTTGTAGATGAAGACAGTGATCCCTCCAACAGATTTATCAGTCTGCGTCTCCTAATGACCGGACCTCCATCGGCAGAAGTGTTTTCTGCCTATCTCCATCTAGTGTGATTCCACAGAATCTCCTTGACTGTGAACAAGATAGTGCATCCTCAATGTCATTGCTGATTTCGGGAATGTGCCTTTCCCGAAATGACACATTATGCATAATGTAGATCAAAACAAACACCCTCAACAGTAAAAAGACTCCAGTATCCCTGCTGATTGTATGTTCACTATGTCAACTATGGTTTTGTTGTCCACATTAAAGGGCACCTTCCTGTTTTTGAAAATATCTACCCCAAAGTGTTAAAGCCACCACCAATGGAAAAAGTTCCAAGAAGGCAATTTGTCACCTCCTTTGTTTCCAACTTTCGGGTAATTCTTCTACGCACCACCTTCCTTGTCAATACCAATCAAAGCCACCATTACAAGCGGCATTGAAAAATATCTGAGTGGACTGTTCCCTCTGTTTTCTGATTCCAGCTAGAGGCATGTCATTATTAACCCCTTCCGTGCTCGTGACAGAACCACTCCGTCACGAGCCACGGATGCGCTGTGCTAATGACGGAGTGGTTCCGTCACGGCGCGCGCGCCCCGCCTATGCGGCATTAATTCCCTGCCTGCGCTGTGGTTTTATTGAGTGGGCGGGGCCTTGACAGAACCACTCCGTCATTAGCACAGAGCGCCCGTGGCTCGTGACGAAGTGGTTCCGTCACGAGCATGGCGGCGCCAGGAGGTCCCCCCTTCCCCCCTAGCGCCGCAGCGAAATTACCGCCGCGGCCAAGGGGTTAAAGCTCTCTGAAAATACATGCCAAATCCGTAGGTCTGCTTTCACTACCTCTGTCACTCTTACTCTATGGTGAGGCAAATTGTGGTGTGTTCTTATCACTAGATCTCAATAAAGTTTATTAATTTCTTTAGTCTGTCACATTTTACCATGGTTCCTTCTTGTTCCATGGAATGTTTCATGTCATTGAGAATGTTATTATGTCATGGGTTGGAATGGGAGGGAGAAGGAGTTGGAGTTGGTGGTAGCTGGACGTTTATTTCTGATGCACCAGTGGGTCATTTGTTAGTTTATTAATTAAACCTTTTTCTTTACAAACTTACCGACTAATGGCAACAAGTGGTTTTTGACCCGCTGTATGTCTTTTATTAAATCAGTATGGAAAAAGAGCTGGATACTTTTGAGAAGTATTTATTGGGAATTGATGGAGTCAAGTTTTCACCTGAAAGAAAGAAGGCAATTATACTTAGTTTTTTGGGCACAGCGGCCATTGACATTTAAAAAATGTAACTCCTATAACTGGTCAAGGTGAAAGAAGGAACGTCTACAAAGAGACAGTAGCAGAGTTGCAAAAACAATTTGTAGATGAACCTAATGTTATGATAGAACGACATGTTTTTAATAAGAGGAAACAACATGTTGATGAGTCTATTGAAGACTATGTAGCCATTCTTAGAGTGTTGGCAGCTAACTGTGAATTTGGGGCCAATGTTGATTGTTGTATAAGGGATTAATTTGTTTTTAATTGCGAGTCAAAGAAAGTGCAAGAAAGATTATTAGCTTTTCGTAACCATACTTTACCTGCAGTGCTAGACCTGGCTAAAGATATCGAAAGATGTATTCAATCTGCTAGAGCTATTTCTTCTGAAGAAGTCAAAACTTTTTCTCATTTGTGTGCTATACAACCTATTCAAAAACAAGTTAGGACTGGAATTATTAATGGTAGCAAATTGGGTTGCTTTAGATGTCGTTCAAAGATGCATCTTGCTAATTTTCCTGATTGTCCTACTTTAAAAAAAAAATGTTTAAAGTGTAACAAGGTTGGACATTTTCAAACTTTATGAAAATCAACAAGAATGTCTCCTAATGTTTCTGTTAATTCACTTTCAAGTGTCCAAGAAGATTTGGACAATTTACGTTTAATGTTATATGACCCTAGTGCAAAATGGTCTATTAATAATGTTAATCTTCCTTTCAAAGCACCTTTGGGTATTGTGCACATTGGGAAAGTAAGCCTAGATGTTATGGCTGATTCAAGGTCGCCTATTACTGTCTTATCAGATATTCTTCCAAAGAGAATCGGACAGATGTCATACTTAAACACAGGGATATCAATTCCAAACCCTTTGGCAACTTTGATATCAACATTTTGGGATATTTTGAAGATATTTTAGAGTTCAAAGAAAGTACGATTTTGACTAAAGTCCATGTAGCCATTGATCGGATGAACATTGTGGGATGGTATGATCTTGGTAAGTTGGGTGTTATTTTGGGTCCGGGTACAGACTGTCCTATTAGATTGAGGGATATTTCTGTTAATTCACTTAATATTTAGCATTCGAATGTTGAGAGTATTCTTGCTAAACACAATGCTGTTTTTCAAAAAAATGTGGGGCGAGTACAAGGCTTTTCTCACAAGATTAAGCTTAAGGAAGGAGCCATTCCCATTCAACATAAAGTACGTATGGTTCCGTTGAGTGTACAACAAAATCTGAAATCCCACTTAGATTCTTTGGTTGCAGAAGGCATCAACAAACCTACTGATAGTTCAGAATGGGTTTCAGCCATTGTTATTACTCTTAAGAAAAATAATGATCTGAGGTTATGTGTTGATCTCAGGTCTTTGAATAATAATCTAGTTGTTGATACTTATCCTCTGCCAAGAATTCAAGAATTATTAGCTGCTGTCAATGATGCCAAGTACTTTTCAGTTATTGACTTGCAGTCAGCCTATCATCAGGTGCTTCTTGATGATTCATCTGAAGACCTTGCAGCTTTTGTTATGCTATTTGGGGTTTATAGGTTTTTAAGAGTGCCGTTTGGCCTGGCCTCAGCGGCCAATGTTTTTCAAAAACTTATTGAAGCTCTTGTTCAAGGTATGAAAGGTGGCAGGCGTTTCAAGGCGATATTTCAATTTTTACCAAGACATGTGAAGAACATTACAATTTTTTGGAAGCTGTTTTGAGTATTCGAGAAACTAAGGGCATGACAGTGAGTAAGGACAAATGTACATTTTTGGTTGAAGAAATAGATTATTTAGCCATAAAATTCAGGTAGAGGTATTTTTCATAAAGCTGATCTAGTAAGTGCTTTGGACAAGGCAATCAAACCATATGATAAGGATTGTCTTCGTTCATTTTTAGGGTTAGGAGAGTACTATGCTGGATTTGTCAAAGGGTATACTCTAGTGGTGGAACCATTGAGGCAACTTCTTAAAAAGGGAACAAGTTTTATTTGGACACAAATGCATGATGAAGCTTTCAGGCAGGTCAAAAAACGTATTGTGCAGCCACCAGGTCTTAATAATGGCAAGTCACCAGGTCATAATGGCAAGTCATTCATTATTTTTTATGCTAGTGCTATTGGCTTGGGAGCAGTTTTTACTCGGCTAGTTGATGGTAAGGAAAGAGTCATCTCATTCATTTCCAGATGTACCAGAGGTGCTGAAATTCACTATAGTACCATCGAGAAAGAGGCTCTTGCATGTGTGTGGGCTGTGGAAAAATTAAACTAATTTCTGTGAGGACGTCCTTTTGTGTTGGTGACAGATCACAAGCCTCTCGTATATATGATGGATGGAGTTAAGTCTGGAACTGCATCTTCCAGGTTGGTAAGACTTATAGCACGGTTACCGGAATTTAATTTTGAGATAAGGCATGTTTAGGAGGAAAGAATGTTACAGCTGACTGTTTGTCTAGCCTCCCTCCTGTGGAAGGATCTGAGGATGAAATTATTGATCATCATGAGTGTGTAGTAGCTGTTGTGGACACCCTTGGTGTTTGTGAGAAAGAAAATTCTGAGAATGAATGGTGTGAACTGCTTGATCAAGATCACATTTTAATCAAGGTTATACAGTTTGTAGCTAATGGTTGGCCGCCAAGCAAAAGTTTGGATTCTTGTTTTCAGAGCTTTGCTCAAGTGGCAAATAAACTCACCATTGAGAACAATATGTTGTTGAGGCATGAATTGTTTGTTCCTCTTGCTGGTATTAGGAACAAACTGATCAAGTTGGCTCATTCTGGGCCTCCTGGTGATTAAGGCACTAAAAAGTTACTCAAAATGCAATATTAGTGGCGAGGAATGGAGCATTTTGTGGATGATTGCAAAGTTTGTATTCATTCTGACAAACATTGGAAAGTGTCTACTGAACCTTTAAGTATTCAAGAGGTACCTCAGCAACCCTGGGAGAAAATTTCTAGAGATTTTGCTGGTCCCTATGATTGTTTGGGGAGAGAGAATAGGTTTTCAATTGTAGTCATCGACAATTTTTCAAAATGGTTGTATTATACATTTGTTGAACATCCTAATACTGATGAGGTTTTTTTTTAGACAACATTTTTCAACAGGAACGAGCACCCAAGATTATCATGTCTGATAACAGAGTGCAATTTGTTTCTGCTAAGATCCAAAGTTTTCTGTAAAAATGTAGGGTGTGTTCGGAGAAAGCACCTTTGTATTGGCCGAAGGCTAATGGTCAAGTGGAAAGGGCTAATATATTTTTCAAAGAAGGAATCCAGTCAACTTAGGAAAGTAATTTGGATGTTTTTGAATTTTTAAAGGAAAAAATATGGAGTTATCATATTACTTCACATTCGAGTACAGGTGTGCCTCCTTATGTTCTTATGAGGGGAAGACAAAGCAAACATTTTCTCACACCGGATTTTCTCAAGAGTGGTGTTTGTCAATCCTTTGAGAGTTGTATTGACAAAGCAAGAAACAATTTACGTCTGTCTCATGTATCTGGCCAAATTTATCATGATGCCTATCAGAAAGTCAAAGGTAAAATTGTTGATGTTGGTGATTGGGTACGTGTTGTCAATCCTCCTTCGCAACATGTCAAGGGTTCATCTAAATTTTCGTTACCCTTTTTAGTGGAAAGAGTTACTGATTCTGCTGTTTTATTGAAAAACAAAGGGTGGTGGAACAAAAGTACTATAATTGTTCTTAAGCCTGGTCAAGAAAGTTTTTTGAAAAGGACAAACCAGAGTGTGATGCTACTTTGTTTTTTGAGAGTGGTGCTAGGAGTGATACTTTGATGAGTTCTCCTGGGGAGCATGTTTCTGAATGTTCTGATGGGATGTTAACGAACTCCATGAATAGTACGCAGTCCAGTGATCGTTTGGTGGTGAGTGATAAAGAAGGGAACACTTTTGAAAAGGATTTGTCTTTGCAAAGAAGGGTTTCTAAAATTCCTAAGAAGTTTGAGGATTATGTGTTGGAGTAGTTTTTTTATTTTTTTATTTTTGTTTTTTAAAAAAAGGGCCATGTGGTGTGTTCTTATCACTAGATCGCAGTAAAACTTTATTCATTTCTTTAGTCTGTCACATGTTACCATGGTTCCTTCTTGTTCCATGGAAATTTTAATGTCATTGAGAATGTCATTATGTCATGGGTTGGAATGGGAGGGAGAAGTGTTTGGAGTTGGTGGTAGCTGGATGTTTATTTCTGATGCACTAGTGGGTCATTTGTTGGTTTATTAATTAAACCTTTTTCTTTACAAACTTACCGACTCGTTCACCTCTTTACACAATGCTTACCTGCCAAGGCCAAACCCAGTCTCTTGTAGAATGTGCATATAGCTT
Source organism: Lissotriton vulgaris (assembly GCF_964263255.1). NCBI lineage: Eukaryota > Metazoa > Chordata > Amphibia > Caudata > Salamandridae > Lissotriton > Lissotriton vulgaris. Next base: position 1,472,546,268 of record NC_141695.1, read on the forward strand.
TCACCACTTTACAAGCAAAATTAAGGCGGTCCAACAATTACTGAATCTCTCTCACTGTCAGTTTTTTCTCATCTAAGATTTCATTGGTGAGGCCTTCATTTTTTGCATACATTTTTCAATTCCTAGATAGGCCAAAACTTATTGTGGAGCAACCATTTTTTCTGGTCCTAAGGGAATGCCTAAATCTGACATTACCACTTGCAAATCCTTTAACATCCTGTCACAAACTTCCAGGTCTTGAGTCCCCACCAGAAAGTAATCATTTAGGTAGTGTGTCACTGATGTTTTCCCCGAATAGTGCTCAAAAGCCCTCTGCAAGAAACTACGGAAGTTTTCCTAAAAACCGCACATGAAATGGAACAGCCCATATGCAAAGCTTAATCTCCCAAAAATAAATCTTGGTATTGGAGACCCGGCAACAGATAATCGTCCTGATGCAATGGCAGTAGTCGAAAGGCAGACTTATGTCCGGTTTTGCCATAAAAGCCCCTGCTCTGGTTTGTGCTGCTAAGACAAATGATATCTCTACAAAGGCATAGTGGACTTTTTTTTTACAATTCTTCTATATGATAATTGATGGAATATCCTCTGGCCACAACACGTGCTATCAAATGAAACTCACCTTTCTCCTTCTTAGGAACTACCCGGATGGGGGATATTATAGGACCCCGTATAGGCCAATCAGTAAACAGGCCTGCCATCCTTCCTTCACTCATGTCTTTCATCAACTTTGACGACACAACTTCTGGTAAATCCTTTGCTGACCGTAAATTGTCTGCCCTTCTACACTTCCACAGACCACTGTAACCCAGACGAAAACCCTCCCGGAAACCCCACCACAACGTCTGCACTTCTTTACCTCCCCAATACTGCGGCAACTATATCAATAATCGATCCAGTTTAATTGGTGTATGGGTCTTTTCTCTCAGTAGAGGGAGGCCTACCAGTCCTTCTCTGTGTGAAGGTACCTGATTATCTACCTTGACTCGTTGTTGGTGCGGTGGCTGGTACACCACAATGTGTGATTGGGAATCTACCTTTGCGATGGGAGCAGTCATGCAGGAATTTGCAATACTCTCTAATACAGAAGCCTTTATTAAAGCTCTAACAGAACCCTTGGGTCCCTTGTGATCTGCCAGCAAGATCCACCCCTGTCTGGGTGGGATGTTCTGGAGAGAAGCAATTTATCAATGGTAAACCACTCGCCATATAGACTATGGGTGCTTGCTTATTTGGTGCCATAGTGTGTAGCCATAAACCAATGTCCAGTTCAACCGATTATACTCTGCATCTGCTGATAACTGAGCTCTGAACTCCTCGTCATAGTGGACACCAGTCAAACCCATGAAAGTTATTTGAGCTTTTCTGATAACATACATGTATGTATAAAGTGCAATGGGGTACTCCTGGTACTTTCACTGTAAACACTGGCATATATTCAAAAAGCTGCAGTCCAATTTTCAAATCTTATCAGCACCCCAGGTCTCTTGGCCAGCCTATATTCCTCTTCTTTTGGCCCTTTCTTCGCACTCACCTCTATGCAATAATTTTAAAACCTCCATATACTTCTCTCTCTACATTTTTTCCTTAGTGAATAACATCAGATGTGCCCCTAATGGTTTGCTTATACTCATATATGGAAGTTTTTTCTGTCTCAACCCACGGGTACTCTCCAACTTATCCCGACCATCCCCCTTCCTTAACCTCACCCCCCTGCTTATTTTCCTACCAGCTCCCTAACTTGTTTGCCATCTTACCTTCACTTGTCTCATCGTTGCTTGCATTATTCTCCATAATAGTTCCTTGAACCATTATGCACCTCCCCTTCCGCAAATATGCAGACACATGTTCTGTGCTACAATGAAATCCAACCCCCACTGACCACATTTTTGTCCCTACTCTTTTCTCTCCTGGCCGCAACTTTGGGGCCCGCGCTTAAGCCCTCCCTATTCTTGCTGTTTGGTTCGCTGCATCCACAGAGAACTTCGTAGTCTGTGTGTTGTCCTGTAAAATTCCAATCTTTTACCTGTTGACCTCCTACTCCTTAAGTACCACCCAATCACCTGACCACCACTGCCATTCTGTTTCATCTGTGGCTTGACCTTTTGTATGCTCTACAATTTCGCATTTCTCCAACTCCTACAATTCTTCGCCATAATCCAACAAAGTGTCATCCTGCATGGGCCGTTAAGACTCCGTCACCTCCAGACTGAAGCTTGTGCCCGGCTGCTCTTCATAGTCCACTCCACCATCATCCCAGACTTCAAGCTCATGCACATCCATCAAAGAAGACATGTGAAGGGGACCATAGTGATTCAAACTGGCCGTCCAGTGTACCTGTCCATCTCTGTTTTCCAGCCGACCCCAGCAGACCGACCCTTCACTTCGGGCTAGTGTAGTGATGCCACTCTAGACCTCACCGGCTGATCCCTTGTCATCAAGAAACTGTGTCCTACTAATGCGGTCAAAGATTCCCCAGAAACCTGAGGACAAGTTTCCACTCCACTGCCCCCGGACTGTTTCTATTCAACTCACACCCACCTCCCCCTTCTGTGCTTCTGTGCTATGCTTCAAACCCTCTAAAAGCTCTATGTCATGGCTTTCCATACCTGTGCAAATGGTAGGCAGCCGGCCCATGTCCTTGTCTGCATGCTGACAATCGGCCAGCAGCTGCTGAGGACCCAAACTGGGTGGCAACATATGCTGTGATGGAAACAGGTCCACATTTGCATGTTCCACTAGCCCCAACTATATATATTTGTGCCAGTGCTAACTCCCATGCCCTCCCTGCTTCTTTTGGCCAGTTGGTCTACTTATAGAAGGATTACCCTCGCCTGCATACTCCTGCTTTTTTCTCTTTAAACACCACCCCTTTACTCCTCAGCCAGCCCCGAGCTGCAAGCCCCTTTACCCTGCTCCACTCGCCCAAAAACCACTGGGGGGCAAGGCTCCCAGCTTCATGCACGCCCCCCACCGCCCCATTCTGCAGGAGACAGGAGGTGTTATGTAGAATCCTCCATTGCAATGCATATTTCTAGAAGCAATCCACCGATTTTCAGACTGATGCAATGGCAATACCAGAAAGAGAAGTAATCATGGCATATTTTCGCAGCAGAAAAGAGAAACCCGTTTTGAAGCTTGGGCATACATATATGAATGCCCACTGTAATGCCACTAAATGTAAATGTAAATTGATACTTGTATAGTGCACTACTCACCCGGAAGGGTCTCAAGGCACTTGTACGAATACCGCTGTGGAACCATCCTGGCTTTCCCTGTGAGGCGTCAACTCCTGGGTACCCCCAAGGTGGAGGCCAGGCATCCTTAGCGTTGTGGAGATTAAGCAAGCTATTGCCCAGAGTTACAGAGTGGGACCCCATGATTGGAATAGGCACAGAGGTGAGAATTATCAGGTCTGTGAAATTTTGAGCCCAAGACCCACCGAGGCTGGGAATTGAACCCTGGTCCCAGCCAGACCTCTGCATCAGGGGCTGAACCCTGGTCCCAGCCAGACCTCTGCATCAGGGGCTGCCGCTCTAACCATTGAGACACTGGCGTTCTCAGACCCTAGTTCCATTTCTTCAGTCAAGGAGGTCAGCACTACAGTGCAGATTTGTATTTATTCAGGCATTGCCGCACAGCAACCACATTTATTGTGTTGTTTTATGAAAGGGATTGAAAACAGTGCAGAGCTGTATCTGCTGTAATTAGCCTGCTGGAGCCCTGCACCATTGAGCAGATCTGAGTGTATGTTGTCTGGCCTAGGATTTTCACTGGGACTATACACTTCCCGTACAAATTCCTATGTCTAGCAAATTCACAAAGAACCCACAAATTGGATGTGTGTTGTGCACTTCAGCGTGTATGCAGTGCATGCCTTTTTTAGAAAAATGAATACATTTCCCCTGGTTATTGCCTTCTTATCTTTTGATGTAATGATGTAAAGGTTGGTCTAGGTATCTTAGTAGAGACAGCTTTGCATCAACACTTTGGGTGTTTGTGCTGAAATGCCCAAGAAATTCCCCATTAACGCCCCCTCAATGCGGAGCAACACAAATAAGTGTAAACTGCTTTTTGCACTCATAAAAGGCCGGCTTACCAGTGCAAAATACCCTTTGTGCTGAAAAGTAAATATCAATTATTTGCATCACTTTTTGCAACAGTGCAAAGAATAGTAAATTGTGGTCCCTTTGTACGCAGACATCTATGACTGTGTCACATGCTTTTGTTCTTCACTGTGATTTCCTGGCTTTTGTTCATGCACTCACTTGCTACAAGTTACCAGTTTCAAAATATGCCTTTGATTTGGTTCACGTTCCTCAAACCTGAGTCCCACCATTTGTGGTTGCAGACCTGAGTCAGAAGTGATTAGCTTTCGTTGGAATTGAAGAATCAGTAACATTTGTGGACGGGCATATTTGACACTAGTGCACCTAGGGAGTTCATGAACCTTGCCGCTAAGAAACAAATGGGTAAGCGAGCCTCTATATACACAGGCCTTTACTAACAGTGACCTGTATGTTCTGAACAGGCTGTTAGAGACAGATAATGACTTGAGCAGTAGTTGTCTATAGGTTAAAGTCCACAGTTCTACAATACCATCTTATCTAAGCACTGAGACTTTAACAGAAGTGAGTCTGCAGTCGTGTACTGGGCAGGGTCAGATTGGTAAGGCGGGCACTCGGGCAATGAGCTGGAATCTGAGTTGCATCTGTGGGCCGATTTTTTGGGCAGCGTGAAGGCCAATTTGGGTAGGGTCTGTGCTGTTACTGGTGCCGCCATTAGCCCAGTGGGGGTCTGAGCAGCCTTTCTGGAGGCAGATGGGCCTTTAGTACCTCTCTTTGACCACCAAGGCGGAGGAGTCATTCCGAGGCTCTTGCTGGGCCGGCCCATTAAGGTATACAGACTGAGCAGGGGTAGAGGACATGAGTAGAAGTGGCTTCACATATATTCAGGTGTGGTTCACCATGGTGAGCTAATCTGTGCACAAAGAGTCCTGGGAACATATGCATTTTTTTTATCACAGTGAAGTTAAGAAAATATGACTTTTTTAGAGAACCCCCCCCTCCCCCCTCCCCCTTTTCATAATACTTAAAACACTGAAGCGGCATTTTGAGAAAAGTAGCATTCCGCAAACATGGGCCACGTTTTCTAGGGTGCGCAGCCCTATTTTCCATCCCAATCCAACCCTAGTACTGGGGCACCCACTGATATTGTGCCATGACATAAAACTAGGCATCATTTTGAGGGTTTTTTTCTGAAGCCCAAATAGAACAAGGCTGACAACACTTTAATGGATACTGAGCTATTTGTGCTCCACTGATAGCAAGTTTATCCACAGCATACAGTCCTCCTACTTGATCTTTCCTGGTGACTGTCTCAAGTCCTCATTACCGAAAATACAGAGCAACACCACTAGAGGAGCAAACCCTATAATGTTATCTTGTACTATTAACATGCTGGCTCATTAAAGGATGTTGAGCATAAGAATAGAAGATAAATATACACCAAACGGTGCAGAGATCCTGGAAGGTATCCCTTTAGAGAACAGGATATTAGCTGAACTGCTGGTGACAAGCTGGTCTGGTCAACATAGAAATATGCTTCAGCGGCTGCTACCAAAATAAAATGGTGGAACAGCGCGGGGTGGTTCAAAAGGGGGTGGTGATGGACGGAGCATCTGAATCAATCAAACACTCACACCCAGTCAAAAGATCTGGGTTTAATCCATCACCGTTCTTTAGCCCACTCTGTCACCCCAGTTCAGACATGGCTATATGCAAATCAGTCTGACCCTGTGCCTCATGGGAACAGTCCAGCCCGAACTACCAAGCCATGTCTTCCTTGGACCGGAAACAAGCTTCCGAGGACCGGTTTCTGGCATTCCAGCCGTCTACAGCCCGGCTTGCTTGAATCCAGTGGCAAAGTGAGCAAGGGACTCACGTCTGAGCATACCCTGCCACACTTACGGCGGCCAAAAGCGGTGCAGCGATCCTGGAAGGTATCCCTTTAGAGAACAGGATATTAGCTGAACTGCTGGTGACAAGCTGGTCTGGTCAACATAGAAATATGCTTCAGCGGCTGCTGCCAAAATAAAATAGTGGAACAGCGCGGGGTCAAATAATTAAAAAATACCACTTACCTGCTTCCCCCGCTGCTGGCCAACTCAGTGCTCCTCTCTTCCAGAAGTCCCTGGGCCAGCATAGGCTCTCAGACTCCCGAACCAATCCAGACCCTGCTCTCTTGCTGTGAGAGCAGTGCCTGGATTGGTCTGTACGGCCTGGTTAGGTGCATTTCTCCACCCAGCTGTATAAGACACCATGCCAAACTGACATGTGCACTTACAAGTGTCCTCCACTCCTCTCAGTTCCTGGCTAGTGTCAAGAGAGGATTACCTGGCCCGCCCTAGACTAAGCAGCATCGGCTGTCAGTTAAAAAATAAAACAATAATAAAATAGTTTTATTATCGGTTTATTTTTCATTCGGCAGTGGGGTGACATTCCTCCGCCATTGCGGAGGAGTCGCCGCTTCAAAAATGCTTCATAATATCACACCAAATGATCCTGATCTTTTAAAATGTAGGTAGGTTATTTGCCAGAAATTTAACTTTTTTATATTAAGCTACAGAAATATTGTATGCGGAATATTGACCACCAATGCAGAGTGAAGATACTCGTAAGTGATGACAAAGAGGGTCTAGTAAATATACAGAACGTTTATTAACATTACACCAAATCATATTGATCTTTTATAATGTAGGCAGCTCATTTGCCAGAACATTGGGAGGTATATTCACAAGGAAAGTGTGCAGCGTGGCGCTGCGGCAAATTTTGCTGCGCCGTGCTGTGTCATTTAAAAATCACAGGGATGCGCCGATTCACAAGAATATGGCGCACCCCTGTGTTTGGGATGATTTCCTGCAACACAGGCACCCTTGCACCACAGAGCAAGGGTGCCTGCGTTTCAGTGAATCATCCCTGCAACACAGGCACCCTTGCACCATGGTGAAAGCGTGTCTGTGTTGCAGGGAATGATTGTTTATGTGCAGAATGCAGCACACATAGAAAGAGCAAATCCAAGGAGAAATAAGAGTATTTCTCATTGTAGAGCCAATACAACGCCTGCTTTTGTATGGCGTTCGTTTTTGGCGCTGACTCAGATTTACACATCCTTGCAAATCTGGGGCAGTGTCAAAAAGCAATGGGTGTTGCAGTGAAACGCCCACAGCAACACCCATTGCACGTCCCTTTCACGCAGATACCTATGTGAAAGGGTACTATATTTACAAAGCAGCGTTAAGCCATGCAAAATGGCTTAGCACCTCTTTGGAATTATGGTTCAGGGCAATGCTCCAACGGAAAATCGAAAAAAGTGACTTCCTGGTGGCACAATCTCCTTGCAAATATGCCCCTGAGTTTTTTTTACATTGAGCTTCAGAAATATTGCAACTAGAATATTGACTAACACTGCAGTGTTAAAATAAGTGTAAATAAGCAAGTGCAAATTTACAATTACTGAGTCTGCGTTTACACAACTTGAAGATATATGTATTGTTAAAGTGAGTAGATGAGAAGTTAAGAATAAAGAGACCATACTTAGCTAAATATACCTTCATGTTACAGTTGTACATGATATTCTGAATTCACTATTTTTACCTCAATATAAAAACTCAATAATGCAGTAGGAACCAAATTGACGTTAAAGGAATGAGAATTGGTGGGAAGAGGCTCTGTGAAAAGAAGTACAACTTCAGGTTTGATGAGTAATTGGTTTATTCATGTCCCGTCTTGTCAGATCCCAGGCAGCAACTGCCAGACAAACACATTCTATGTTCCACGCAGGGAACAGAAGCACAAGAGGATTCTATAAGGAGGGATGTGAAGGAGATCCCAACACACCTCCCTTCCTACGCAATAAAAGAAAGAGAAGAAAGTGAAGAGAAATATACAACAGAACAATAAGATAAATAATAGACCGAGAATCAAACAACTGTAAAAACAAAGTATCAACAATGCAGGACATGCCTTGGCGTTTAACCAGAGAGATCTCACCCTGGAAGACAAAACATAGTATCATCAATACATAACATATTCTTGAAACTTAACAGGAGTAGATCTCATCCTTGAAGAAAACCTTTTGAAAGAAGAATAGTTCGAACGAGCATTCCTATTGAAAGGAGCTGCATTAGAAGAAGAGCAACTTGAACGAACATTCCTATTAGAAGGAACTGCATTCGTAGAGGAACAACTTGGAAGAACAGTAGTTACACTAGTGGGATCAAAATGAACACCCATCTTCCCGCCAACATACACAATTTTGGATTGAGGAACAACAGAAATGGTACATTTAATCCAAATCTTGCCATTCTCCAACACCACTACCTGGTCTCTTACTTCTCTCACCTTAGCAGGAGCTGAAAACCGAGAAGTCCCCTTGCGAATTAAGCCAGGCTTCTTGTTTCTTACCCAATCTCCAACACACACAGGAAAAACTCTTTCAGAGACAGTGGTGTACTTTGATTGAACTGCAGTTCTCACATCCGCTACCTTGCCAAGTCTAGCATGATCAACTTCTTTCCTAGACATCCAATCTTTGTTCAACTTAGAACCAGCAACTCTTCCCGTAAGCAGAGTGAAAGGAGACATCCCAGTATTAATATGAGGAGTAGTTCTGATTGCCCACAACATGTCTTCAACGGCCACTCGCCAGGGTAAACCATTCACCAAAGCCAATTGCCCTTGATCTTTGATAACGCGAATAAAGCGTTCAACTAATCCATTGCTGCGAGGATGATAAAGTGAGGTTAAAACATGTCTGATGCCATGTTCTTTGAGTTAATGTTGCATTTCTAGGCACACCAATTGAGTCCCATTATCTGTCACTAGTTCTTCAGGAAACCTCCCCTGGAGAAACACTTATTTGAAATTGATGACATACAAAGGATTCACACACTCCACAAACGTCATTTCCGGCCACTTGGACAAATAATCCACTAAGACCAGAGCAAACAAAGGAGAACCACCAGAAATCCAAAAAGGACCAGCAACATCGAAAGCTAATTTGCACCAGGGTAGATTCTTGACAACCAGAGGATCAATGGGAGAGGGATGAGTCACCTGAGTCTTATCACTGAGAACACATACACAACAGTCCCTGGCGTAATGCTCAATGGACCTATCCACACCGGGCCTCTAAAAGTCCTCACAGATTCTGGGTTTCATAGCATGAATACCCAGGTGACCTTCGTGAGCAAGATCTAAAACTTTCTTTTGCATGCATGTTGGAACGACCAAAGGACCACCTCTGCGTAAAATTCCATCCACCAAGGATAACTCATCAAATACACTTTTGAAAGAAATAAACTCAGGAGACAAATCCATGTTGATAGGCCAACCATGAGCCAAGAAGTCAACAACCATCTTGATTTCACAGTCCTCTGATAGAGCTTGCAACCATTCACGCTCAGATAGTGCTTCTTTCACAATGTTAACAACAGCACCAACGGTACACACAATATCAAGATCCTTCTCAGAAGATTCGCTAATGTCTTTGACAAGGGCTAAACGGGATAGGCAATCAGCAATGTTGTTCAACCAAAGGTTTTTGATCTGTCCTGAGGATAAATTCATTTCCCCACAGGAAATTCCAAAAGTACTGGACACCCCACCATAAGGCTAACACCTCTTTTTCAGTAGTGGAGTAAGAACTCTCAGCACCACAAAGAGACCTGGTGGCAAACAAAATGATCTCCTCACAACCATCACTTCTGTTTTGCATTAAAACAGCACCCAATCCTATGTTGCTGGCATCAGTAGAGACGATGCATTTGTCATTGATATTAAACAAATTCAAAGGGTGTGCTTGCACAATTTCCTTTTTGAGAAGATCAAATTGGTCCACACATTTGTCGCACCACACAAACATAACATTCTTCTTAAGTAATTCACGTAAACAGGAGGTTTTATCAGCAAAATTCCCCACAAATATGGCATAATACTCCACAAGACCAAGGAAGGAGCGAAGTTGGTCTTTATTAGTGGGTGGATGTGAATTTTGAATGGCATATAAAAGTTTAATTTTGGGTTCAATTCCATTACCAGAAATGTGGTGACCTAAATAACCCACACCTTCCAGAAAAAATGTACATTTGTCCTTCCTTAAGGTTAACCCATGAAGTTTCACAGTATCCAATACATGTTTAACTCTGCTGTCATGCTCTACCTCTGTTTGTGCATACACAAGAATATAATCTTGGAAAAACATGACTCCCGCTGTGTTTTTGAACAAATTCCCCATGTGGCACTGAAACACAGCGGAAGCCAATGCCAGACCAAAAGGCATTTGTTTGTAACGTAAAGTTCCTTCCGGTGTTACGAAAGAGGTGAGATGTCTGGAGTCCTTGTTTAACTCAACCTGATGGTAAGCTGAGGAAATATCAAATGATGAAAAATACTTGGCTCCACCTAATGTCACTAGCATTTCATTTATATTTGGCATAGGCTGGTGGTTGATCCAAATATTAGCATTTAGATAGTGCAAATCTACACACATCCTAAGAGACTTATCAGCCTTGCGTGCAAGAACTATGGGGGCTAACCACTCTGATCCTTCAATGACTTCAATCACATCCATGGTACATAAACTTTCAAGTTTATGCTTCAATTCCACATGCAAGCTCAGGGGTAGCTTACATACCTTATGTGCAACAGCCTTTGCACCACCTTTTCGGATGATACAGTGCTGGAAACCCTTTAGCTTCCCAAGTTTGTCACAAAAAACTTCGGGATACTTCTGAATCCACTCATCCTCTGACAAATGTCCCACAACCCACGAATTAGGTAGATTGGAAGATGACGAAGGTGTGTAAAATGTGCGTGCTTCACGCCTAGACAAAACCATGTCAGGATGATTAGGATCGAGAATGATACTGAGTTCTCCTTGATCCTATCATCCCAACAAATTTACACCATCCTCTACAATGTATACAGTTCAAGTGGCAAGATCTCCACAGAATTCTAAATTTGCTTCAAATTTCCCAAGAACTTCCACTCTTTTACCACCATTGGCAAAAATGTTTGACTGGTACAACTGAATGTCTTCTAACCCTCCAAAATCCTTAGAATTGATAAGGGTTAATGGGGAACCAGAATCAGCCAAGAAATTCAAATTTTTTCCATTCACACAAATAACGCATGGGGGGATTTTCTATTACGCAAACCACCCCTGGACGCAATTTCAACAACACCCTCAGATTGTAACGATAAAGAAGACAGCATAAATAGCATATTATCATTTTCTTCACTAGAGTCAATAAAGTCTTCTTCAATGGACTTGACGATTTGCGTGTTTCCTTTATTGGACCCCATGGCTTTATAAAGATGTGCCAGATACCTTTTTTTCCGCATTTGAAACAAGTCTGGTTCAAAGCAAAACAGAACCCCGCATTACCTAAATGATTTTAACGAAAACAAAAGAGTTTTACTTTTTCAGATTTGATCTTAGGCACAGGTAGAGAATTCCGCTACGTATTTTCAATGGGAACTTTGGAAGACCTAACACTAAGCTTTGATGACAATAGTTTAACTTCAGTGGGTTGAGAAGGATTACACATTTCCTTCATGCACAATTGAGAATGTTCAATGCTTTTCGCAAGAGTGATAGCTGTTTAGAGGTCAGGGTCGTCAGATGACAGAAGCTTCTCTTTAATCTTCTTGTTACATGTGCACTCAATTAATTGATCACGTATGATTTCATCCCTACATTCTCTGTAGTTACAGGTGATAGTTAGGGTTCTGAGTGCAGAGACAAAATCGTTAATGGATTCACCAGGAACTTGGGAACGTTGTAGAAACTTGTGACGCTCAAGTACGACATTCTTTTTGGGATTGAACCTTTTATCCAAAGTTTTAATCAGTGATGCATAGTCACCAATGAGCAAAGAATCACTGTCCTTACCCTCACTCACACGAGTGCTGACGACTTCAAGAGTCAAAGTGTTCAAAAGGGTTCCACAATCCGCACCAAGATTATACATAAGAAGTGCTTTCTTCTTTTTTGTGGTAAATGTATCACCATCGATGGCTTCCAGATAACTCTCAAATGTATCCTTCCATTGTTGCCATATAATTGGAGGAGAACAGGAGATTGTAAGAAGGGTGGCAGAGCTGGTATGTGATCCATACTTAGACTGAGCGTGGGTGTGTAGCTGCCCACATAATCATAAAATTTGCAAGGATAAAATGAATTCCCGTTAACACAGTAAAGTCTTTCTGATGCAAACTGTGAGTGCATCACAGAAGTAGCTGAGTGCAACTCAAGGAAAGAATCCAAAGAACAATGAAGAAATTAGCTGAGCGAGAAGCAACAGGAGAATGCTATGTCACGCGCACACAATGAACATTAAAAAGTACCTGAAATGGCCAAAACAGCCAAGATTGATGTCGGAGTCTCAGGATGGCAGCAGAACTACAACAGGGGTCCCCAGAGATGGCGAGACAACGAGGAAAGACCGTGGAGTTGAAGAACGCCACACAAGAAGGATGGAGCTCCAGGGATCGGCAGGAAAGAAGCAGATCCACACAGGTCCACTCAGGAATGGGAGGCCGAAGACAGGTCAACTCGTCGCCAATGAACAGAAGTACAACTTCAGGTTTGGTGAGTACTTTGTTTATTTATGTCCCGTCTTGGCAGCTCCCAGGCAGCAACTGCCAGACCAACACATTCTATATTCCACGCAGGGAACAGAAGCACAAGAGGACACTATAAGGAAGAATGTGAAGGAGATCTCAACATTCTGCTGTAGCCTAGCACAGCAGCTGCCGGTGCAGGTAACGACAGTGGGGCGGGTCGCTGAAGGGAGAATGTCGACAGATGATAGAATAAGAGTTATTTTTTAATTTAATTTGCTCTATTCTGTTGTCTGTCGACACCCCCCTCGCAGCGCCTGACCCTGCCTTGCCGCGCTTACCTGCCCCGGCCGGTGCTGGCCTAGTGAGATGACGATGCGACTGCGTTATCGGATGGCCCAGCTGAACATTCCTCATAGGATATGTTAAACATGACCACAGTTCCAGAAGTTTGGGATGGTGAGAAATTATCTACATTTAAGGGGCTGTTACCCACGGGGCACTTTTTTATTATTTAGGATGAGAGTTCCCCAAGATACACAGGTTTTTGAAGACAATGAGAGATGAAATGGTAATACGTTTGGCAATTTCTGCAAGTTTCATCCTTGGGATCATGCTATTGGTTCATTTGGGACGAACAGGCCCTAACACAAGTTAACAAACTGTTTTGTGATGTGAGCCTGATGGTAGCACTGTGGTCGATTACCTGGTACTTTTGAGCTTGAATGTCAGATAGGGGGTGGTGCATACCGGCTGAAGGCGAGTGAACCTGAGTTGGTAATGCTCTCCTAAATTTAGCAAGATATTGAATCCTTGGAGACTTTATCATGACCAGAATATGTTTATTACATTTAGATGATTAATGCTGATAGCGAGATCTACCCTATTTCCATGATGAAAGTGAATATTGTGACAAGAACCTCTAAGTTGTACATCAGGTGTACCTAAAAATGTGTTGAACTATCAAGTAGAGCCAATCCCTACTTTTCTAGTAATCTGTTGGAATAAGTGTTTGTCTTGTGAAACTTGTAAAATAACATAGTTTTAAAAAAGCACGAGAAACCTTGGCAGCTTACAGCTCTCTAGTATCCTTAACAATGCAAACACTGTAGGGTCCTGGAATCAGGTGCAAAACGTCTCTGAAAATTATGTTTTCCAACTGTGGGGGCACCCAGACCAGCAAGAGCATCACTGCTTTCAAAGACTGACAAATACCCTATCACAAGCACCCCGGATGCCCCCACCCCGCCCAAATCCTACTGGCAGGCAATATATTTGAAAAATATTCAACCTGGCATTTTCCTAAAAAAAAGGAGGTATTAGGTGGGTAGGTAGAATTCTACAAAGAGAGTATGGAATTAAATATGTGCAGTGGCAATGTTCCAGATGCCGCAGAAGATCTGGGTGTTCATCCACCTTTGCTGCTGCTCCTGGTTCTGCATTTGCTGTGGAGGAGAATGCAGGATGTTGCGCAGTAGGAGAGGGCCTTTGTTGACCTTGTGATGCTGGAGGGCTAGATCAGTAAATCTCTAAGTATATATTTTTAACCCGTTTTGCGGACTCTCAAGTAATACCTTCATTTCCCTATAGGGCTACATGTGTCTGATACTATCCCAGCTCTGCCAGCCTTCAAGAAAACCCACCATTGTCCTCAAGTTTTTCCATTCACCTCCAAGATTACATCCTTACCATAAACTGGTATGTTTTGCCTAGACTGTCTCATTATTGCTTTGAGTGCTTTCTCTAGATTGATTGACCCATAGTACTGTGTGTTCCTTCAGCCTGTCTGCAATCTTCACGGTCGAGTGCGACCTCCATAGATCTATGCAGGTACACCTATCACACCCTTCCCTGCAAAAGCCATTCACCATGACAGTGAACCACTAGTGTCAAAGGAAACAAGCAAGCACTCCATCCCAAGACCATAACCTGCTCAATGTCTCTGGAAATATAAGCTACTGCTTCCTAACTTCAGATCAAGGGCCTCAATTATGAGACTCTTTGCGCCTCTGGGACGTCACTTTTTTGATGTTCCGTGGTGCAGAAGCCTACGTGATATTCATCAGGCAGCACTAAACCGCTTTTTTGGGCTAAATGCTGCCTGATAAATATCAGTGCCTTTAACGCCCTGTTCTGTGTTAAAGGGGCGTGCAATGGGTATTGCTGGGGGTGTTCCCTGCAACATCCATGGCCTTTCGGCACTGCCCCAGAATTTGCAAGAAATTGTAAATCTGGGGCAGTGCAAAAAACATACGCCTCCTCAGGGAAAGTGTAAGGGAGGCACAACGAGGAGAAATATCTTTATTTTACCTTATTTTTCCATTTTCTATGTGTGATCCTGTAGCACACTTAGAAAGAGGAAAAGCCTCTTGTGATTATTTTTGTACAGAAAGGTTTCCCTTCCTGTACAAAAATAATCATCACCGCAACGTAGGCCCCCATGCACCATGGTGCAAAGGGGCCTGCGTTGGCGCACGACAGGCCATTGTGCACCGGCGCAGGGAAAAAGGACAGGACTGCACCGTATCTTATAGATACAGTGCATTCCTGCCCTTTTCTTTTGCCATAGGGAGGCACAAGAGGAAGACCTGCTGCGCTGCCCTACGGCAAAACCTCATAAATGAGGCCCCAAGTCTCAGAATGTTTGCCTTCCTCTTAGCTCAGGAACTCACTCATTAAGGCACAGACAACTCAAGACAGGCCTTGGATGACATTGGTGGCTTATGAGAACAGTGCAAGAGAGATGAAGGGGTACCCGGATACCAGATTATTGGGGTTCTGTGCGATTGAGAGGTTGCACTGAGAGGTCAGCTGAATAGGGCTGTGTTTGCACATGCATTGGACAGTGGGGGAGTTACGAGTGGCATTGGCCACTTATACCTCTTGTGGCACGCCAGCATCTTTATGTTTCTGACACATAACAAGAGCAGACCTTGTTCATAGAAAGAGCAGCATTCTCATAAAACTGTTTGAAGGCCACAAAAAAAATCATTTTGTACCAAACTGAAAAAAATCTATCTGCCTTATGCCAATAATGGATTTTGTGTTGTGTTGCATTGCAACAACTCCTTCTCTATTAACATCGAGACACTGAGATCCTTAGCCTAGGTCCTAAAAATCTGACACATACCCTGCACTGAATTAGTAGCTTCAGCTGTGGTTCAAAATCACAGATGCTTTACGAGGGACATAGGGCGTCACAAGAGCACAGAGACCGCGCGTAAGCAGTCACATAAGCCACCTGCTTCTAGATGTTGTGTGCTGAAAGTTTAGTTATGATTTCACAAGGCTAGAGGTGTTAGGTTGGTGTCTTGCTGGTGCTCCATAGCCTCTTCTACCCATTCTCCCTCTCTCTTCAATGTGGACAGTGGGTAAACGTATGCATTAGAGTTTGTATGAGAGATCTGACTGTAGTCCCCGTGGAGGGCTGGCTAACTCTAAAATTGTGAGGGCCTTGAGACCCTTGCAATACAGGAGACTATGTTACACATTTGAGCAAAAAAAACCAATACATTCACACACACACACACCCACACACCACACACACACCATTGATCATGTATCTATGTGACTTATTCGGACAAACTAGAAGAGGTATTCATGGATGCTCCCTTGCTTTCTATTACACGCTGAAAGGACTTCCTTGTCCCAGTCCTTACATTAGTGAGGGGTCCCGCCTCTGGACAGGCCTCTGAAATGCTTTCAATTTTATTTTAGTATATAAACCTCTCCCAACCTCCCCCATGCCTCTTTTTAGGTCTCGCCTAGCGTTGCAGTGCATGCGCTGCTCGCTCAGCGAGACATTTAGTGAGAGGGAAGATTTCAGAAGGGGACTTGAAGCCCTGCCCCTCTTTTTCATTGGCTGGCATTACCGTTTATGCTAAACGGTGCCTGCCATTGGAAATGAGTTTTTTTTGTTGCCCCCCCTTTCATGTGGCCCATCCAGACAGGATTACCTGCTTCACGGCTATCATGTTTCCGACAGCTTGTTTTTCATTTTCTTACGGGAGAGTTGCTGGTTGTGTAATGAACACGTCATCCTGTGCACAAGGTTATTTTTGACTGGATTCGGTGCAATGAGCACACCCCTCTGCCCAGGCGTGCCCTGGAATATTCTACCACATAGAGAGCACCATTTACAGCAAAACAGTCCATCAGTATCAGACCCTACTCAAGGAATGCTACAAATACTTTACACAGCACCGCAGCATTCTACATGTAAATGAATGACACGATGCTCGAGCCCCCACCCAATCTTCCCCCGATACTAATACCAGCAGATTTTATTGTAAGAACGGTTACAGATAAAACCAAATAAATGTATGTCCCCTCCCCCTTTGTGAGGTGATGCTTCGGTGTCCTTGAGACCTGGAAGCACACATTAAAGGTACAGTTTTCACTGACGTGTGAACTAGAGCTAGATCGCCGCAGAGTAGGGGCTGACCCTCATCTGAACTTAAATCGCACCGACCGAAGGCAGCTCTCGTGCCTTGATGCCACCCTAGAAGGGAGATTTAAAAATCATCAAATAATTCCAAGACAGGTCCCAGGTCGGGACTGAGCCACTGGCACTATTAGCAGGATCCTCGGGACAGAGGTTCAGAAACAGTGAGTAGGTTTAGGGAGTGCAGTCCAGAGTCTAGGAGCTATGCAAACTGAATAGCTGCACTCAAAGAACGAAAAGGATATATACTACCAGCGCTGAGAAACAACAACATCTTCAAGGGCGTCTGGGAGGAAAGCTCACTGATACATATGTTCACCTTGAACGTAAAACAACATTAGAGTAAAACAAATTCATAGGAAGGCCAGATGCAAAAAAGGAGACTGTCAGACCCAAAACCAGCACTTTGGATAAGGGTACAATATTAACAATTATGACAATAAAAATGAAGAAACATAACTAATATATAACCATAGAGATATAACATAAAATAACTAAATAATGAAAAAATTAAACTAACAAAGTGAAAAAAACATATGGGCAAATTATGTTTGCCCTTGTTACATTTTAGAATAATGGAAACATATAAATTCCAGAGTAATAACATTTTTTGCAGTTGGTATATTTCTGTAATTTATTGTAACGTCAGAATACTGTACCATGTACAAAACAAAACCAACAGAGGTTTGGTTTTATATGGCGACTGCGCTTAAGCTCGGTGTGGTAAAATACTCATCGGTACTCCTTTTATCAACCCCAGAAAGACGAGAGGCCGAGTCTGCTGTACAGTGAGGTAAATAGTGCCTTAATCATCTGAGCTATGGTCGATGGGAGCCTTTCAGACCCGGATAGCACATGAGTTGTCCTGGCACCCCATCCAGAGTGGCTTTGTTATGCCGCACCACAATAGCCCCCGCCTCCCGAGTAGCACCACAACTTCTAGCCGCACAGCCCGTCTGCGCACCTGGCGCATGCGCTACGAACAAGGCACCAGTTCATCGGTAACTCGATCAGGTGGATGCACTCTGCTCCCCGCCCACTGCCGCCCCCCATGAGGTTCTGTGACAATTATAGTGGTGTTTCCGACTCGTTCGAATATGGCTGAGTTTGGTATCTATGAACCGCAAATGACGAGTTTAGTGGGTGTACGCGTTTTCGCTACACTGGCCTGAACCGTTCGTCCTTTTCGTGGGTTTCTTCATCTGAACCCACGGGTTCCATTTTAGATACGGCATCCATTTTGTCTCTTGCCCTCAAGTAGCCAGCGAACAGACACTGTCCGCTTCGTGACCCTGGGATTCCCAAGCTCTTGCAGAAG
Organism: Lissotriton vulgaris; assembly: GCF_964263255.1. Classification (NCBI taxonomy): domain Eukaryota; kingdom Metazoa; phylum Chordata; class Amphibia; order Caudata; family Salamandridae; genus Lissotriton; species Lissotriton vulgaris. The sequence goes on from NC_141695.1 coordinate 1,472,564,656, forward strand.
ACACGTGTTTCTTTGAGGGTGCCTTTATGATGAGGGGAATGACACTGCAAAGGCAGATGACCCGCTCGAGGCTCATCATGCCGTGCCGGTCTATTGTTTCAGCCGTGCATTCATTAGGCACGACTCCTTTGATCCTGCAATCGTGTTTCCGATATCGCCCCTACACTCTTTTCAATCTGCTGTCTATCTTTGTCTTCCCTTACACCTGTTTCTGACTCTTTCCTTAACTCGTTTACAGCCGGAATGGAATGTACTTAATGGTGGGATAACGTACTTTTACAGCTGGGAACTGGCGATGCTACTGTAATTATGTTCCGGGACTCTGGATACATGAAAGCAACCCTTTTGAAGTTTACAGTGGGAACCGAGTTGTAACCTTTTTGTTCATTATGTTGTGCTATGACCAAAAACTGTATAAAAGGAGCGATCCACTGTTGCAATTTGAAGCAGTCTCCTAGAACCTACACGCGTTGTACTTCTCGTGACTTCTGTGTTCCCTGCAGTAAATAAACTTCGATCTTTGACGCTGAAGGAAGTGTCCCGTGTCTCTGTAATTTGTACGCCGGAACAGGTAACCCGCGAAGGTTTCAGGTGTTGTCCCCTGGCACCGCTGGGCCTTAGAATAGCCCAGTCCTTCAGTTGGTGCCCAACGTAGGGCGACATCAGCGGTACCGGTCCAAAGCCCGACGATCGTGAGGAACTTCGTGTGAAATCTCCGAGGGAAGGTGCACCCCGCTTCATGGATCCTGTTGTTGAAATAAGTGGTCCGAAGACTTTTCCCGCGAAGATCCCCGCCTCCTGACGGCTGCGACGAACTGATGCCCTGACTGTCGACCTGTTTTGGCGCCTGGCGTAGTCCTTTGTACAGCGAGACGATAGACGGGCCTTCCTGGTGACGCCATTGCTCTTTCAGTTAAGTATTTGTGGGTTGCTCCCAGAGTCCTTGGTTGTTGTTGAAACTTGGTTGTTTGCATGGTTCCATTGCATTTGTGGTTCTTAGTTCTTGGTTCTTAGTTGTTGGGTTTTATTTGACGATTGCAATTGCCAAAAACCGAGGGTCTTACATTTTTGCGAGGACATCGTAATTCGATAACCCTTGAAGTTTGTAAACTCGGTTAGTGTGCACGATGCCTGGCCGTAGTACTTTGTTTAGTTGCTTTAAATGTTGCGGTGCGGATTCCCGATTGGAGGACTCATGTCCGATACCTCCAGTTGGAACTCCGGTCTATGAGCTCCATAGTCGCCATGGAGTGGGTCCTATCGCATATAATGATTATTGGATCCGCTATACTAAAGATGATGGTGTCCTTAGCTGGCCACCTCATGGTAGTTTCGAAACAGCAATTTTGGATAATCTCGAAGCAAAATTGTTCAAAAAGAAGTCTAGGCCGGCCATGTTTTGATTCCTTTCGGTTATGGCGTAAGGAGGCCAAGCAGAAAGAAATCAAACAGCTTAAGAAAAATAAGAGGGAAGGTATTGTTACGGTGATGAAAAATGCAGAGCAGTTCCAGCGAGACAAAGAAGAGAAGGAAAAGGAAGTTTTTGCTAGACTGCAACGTATGGCGGTGGATATGTGTTATCCTGTTTTACCGTCGAGTACTGATAAGAAGGGAGAGGAAGGGGTAGAGGATCCTTTGTTGTCCTATCTACTGAATTCACCACCTCCATACGCACAGGATACTACAGCCCCTGTGGTTCCTCCTGTTCCTCAACCTGTCGTTCCGGCAGCTGCTGGTCAGCCTGCCGTTGGTCCTGTTCTTCCGAATCCTCTTGTTCCCCAAGTCGTCCCTGTTCCCTTACCTGCCCCTCTTCCTACTGCTCCACTGCCTATACCTTCTCAGCCTACTGTTCCCGCTACTTCTGCTCTCTTGGCTACTCCTACTGCTCCTACTGCTCCTGTGTTTAGTCCCCATGTTTTTGCTCCTGTACTTCTCTCCTCTTCTCCGTCTGTTCGTAGTCGCATACCTAATGCTGTTGCTAATCTTTACTCTCCGGTTGGACCGATCCTTGGGTCCGAAGTCTCCGATGCCCCTCAACGTCGAAGTCAAATCCCTGGTGGTAGGGAGAGTGATACCTTAATAAAAATGGCGCGCAATTGGATTAGGTATCCTATCAAAAACACCCCGCGCACAATTTTTGAGACGTTTTCTCAATTCAATGAGCCCACACAGAGATTCGTGTTTGAGGAAATGTGTAAATGCTTACGAGAAGTATGGGATAATGATGAGGTAGACAATGTGCCGCCCGAAGTGACTGAACTCCAGCATCAGTTTTCGAGTGGTATGATTGTGGGTAGTAATGTTCGACGTGCTGTAGAACGCCTCTTATCTTTTCGATCTACCGTACTACCTCGAGCACTGTTTAAGGACGAAACTGAGGAGTGGATGGCAACACCTGGTCAGTATCCCATGCGAGAAGTTCCCCCAGTGTGAATGCCAGGTGATGCTACTGTCAATCCTGCAATTTTGCCACACTTCCAGAGAGTTTGGATACATCTCCCATGGAAGCGATCGGAAGTTTTGCAGGTGAAACAAACTTTGCCTGACCCCCGCAAAAATCCGGCTGGTTATTATAAAGAGTTGTCCCAATTAGTGAATGCTACTATTATGAACCTTGCCGATATTGACATGTTGTTCGGTAATGTAGTACCTCAACCAATTTGGGCAAAAATCCGTCAAGAGAATCACATAGCCGAGTTGGGCGGTGATTGGGCTGCTCTTGCGGCGGCCGACGGGCGACAAGTTGGTGGGGCTAAGCCTGAACAGCTTATTGAGAATTTGCCCCAGAGGATTATTACACTTATGAAAACACTTATGCCAGCAATGAGAGTTAATTGGGATAAACTGTCTGCGTGCAAGCAAAAGAACGACGAGAGTGTCTCCGATTTCTTTACGAGATTTGAGGAGGCATTCATCGATCACAGTGGTCAGGATATGAGCACTGAGGGAGGTCAGCGACTGTTCGTCGATAAATTTGTATCGAATTTGTTGCCTGAACTTAGCAACAAATTGAAAAATTCCGAAAGTTCGTGGGCCGTTTCTACCTCTGCTCAGATATTAGCCACTTTGTAAAGAAGAGGAGTTTGGTCCTGGGGTGCAGGGGAAGCTGGACCAATGAAATGTGAACAATAAAGAATTTGCTAACCCCCACGTGAATACTTATGTGAAATTTTAGAAAAACACAAACAAAGAAATTATCTTCTGCTTGTGCAGGTATTTTATTTAAACCTTTTCGAATTTTATCAAGTTTCTTTATATGTTTTCATGGATGAGAAAGATACTTATGAACCACATTTATACATATATACAACTATTATACAACAAACATATATACAAATATAGACAGTTTTTTTTACAATCTTCTTTTTCAAAAGCTGCGATTTCACAAATAATGACTCTTTGCGAAATATTTCTCACTTATAATTACCACAAAATGAAAATAGAAGCAAGAAAAGGCAACCAAATTATTATAGGAAAGGTCAATATCAACTTTGGAGAAAAAATCAAAGCGATTAACAATAAATTCCTGTTCAATTTCTTTTAGTGCCTGCCGATGCGTTTCGAATCTGGAGTTAAATTACAGATTCTCATCAGGGCTCTTTCATTGGGGGTAATCTTAAGCTGTGGGCAACGCGGTCCCGCGGGTCCAATACATGTAACGAAGCTAATGACTTCCTGGGTCCTTTTAGTGTGACTGTGGACCTATAATGATTTAGTAAGCGTGGGGGGTTTCTTTAGTTTTGTTATCGTCCTCCGCACACACACGGGGATTCCGAAATTCTGTACTGTTTTCTTTTACTGCAGGGTACGTGTTCTGATCCTCTCCGATCTGGCACGCCTCTGTTGTTTCAATTCCGCCGCGCGGGACCGTGATTCAGCGTCCTCCGCGGTGTTGGAGACAGCGTTTCAAATCGCGCTGTACACCTTCCTCTCACTATGGCTACCTCTCGCTGCAAACCTTCCACCATTCCATGGTGAAAGGTTTGCAGCGAGAGGTAGCCATAGTGAGAAGAAGGTGTACAGCGCGATTTGAAACGCTGTCTCCAACACCGCGGAGGACGCTGAATCACGGTCCCGCGCGGCGGAATTGAAACAACAGAGGCGAATGGTGGAAGGTTTGCAGCGAGAGGTAGCCATAGTGAGAGGAAGGTGTACAGCGCGATTTGAAACGCTGTCTCCAACACCGCGGAGGACGCTGAATCACGGTCCCGCGTGGCGGAATTGAAACAACAGAGGCGTGCCAGATCGGAGAGGATCAGAACACGTACCCTGCAGTAAAAGAAAACAGTACAGAATTTTGGAATCCCCGTGTGTGTGCGGAGGACGATAACAAAACTAAAGAAACCCCCACGCTTACTTAACCATTATAGGTCCACAGTCACACTAAAAGGACCCAGGAAATCATTAGCTTCGTTACATGTATTGGACCCGCGGGACCGCGTTGCCCACAGCTTAAGATTACCCCCAATGAAAGAGCCCTAATGAGAATCTGTAATTTAACTCCAGATTCGAAACGCGTCGGCAGGCACTAAAAGAAAGTGAACAGGAATTTATTGTTAATCGCTTTGATTTTTTCTCCAAAGTTGATATTGACCTTTCTTATAATAATTTGGTTGCCTTTTCTTGCTTCTATTTTCATTTTGTGGTAATTATAAGTGAGAAATATTTCGCAAAGAGTCATTATTTGTGAAATCGCAGCTTTTGAAAAAGAAGATTGTAAAAAAACTGTCTATATTTGTATATATGTTTGTTGTATAATAGTTGTATATATATGTATAAATGTGGTTCATAAGTATCTTTCTCATCCATGAAAACATATAAAGAAACTTGATAAAATTCGAAAAGGTTTAAATAAAATACCTGCACAAGCAGAAGATAATTTCTTTGTTTGTGTTTTTCTAAAATTTCACATAAGTATTCACGTGGGGGTTAGCAAATTCTTTATTGTTCACAGATATTAGCCACGGCTCAATATTACGAAAATAGGGAGAAGGAGGAAAATGATCGTGCGGATAAGAAAACTAAGGATCTCAAAACAAAAGTTTTGTTACAGCAAGCGTATCCTCCGCGCTCAAATCAGAATGACTCTCAGCAGCAAAATAGATCGCAGTCACAGTTTTCTAGGTCGCAGTCGCGTAATGACTCTTCCACGCCGAGATCTATGCTCGGATATAATCAATGTGCATACTGTAGAGGTGAGGGCCATTTGAAGTTTGATTGTCCGGTTTTGCGCGACCGAAATAATGGTGGCTTGGCTCGAGGAGGTCGTAGTGGTCCTCAACAGGCTTCACGTGGTAGAGGTCATGGTGTTACTCAAAATCAGAATGAGCGTTCTAATGCTTCATCAGATTCCAACAACTGCTTTGACCAGCGTGGTTCCTCGTCAGGTAGATCTGCAAAGTATCATGTGGATGATTGTTACATCGAGCATGATATTGATGACGGTAATTACTAGGACAGCCACAGACAAAGAGAGGGAGTAGTATCAGTTCCGGTTGATCAGAGAGGGCCTTACGTCGCAGTTGCCACATCGGGCGTAGTTGAGCCTTTTCTGTTGGACACTGGTGCAGCGAAAAGTTCCATCATGCATTCGAAACTCCCTGGCGCACCTTTGTCTGGCTTAACAAATGTTTCCGTTGGATTCTCGAGCGCCCCCGTTAGCAATCCGGTTTCTAGCCCTTTGCCCCTCACAATTGGGCCTCGTGAGCTGGAAGCTCCTTTGATTTTGACTACTGGTTGTGGTGAGAATCTTTTGGGCCTGGATTTGCTGAAGCAGTTATATGCGACCCTGTACTGTTCTCCTGCGGGAGTGGAGCTTTCATTGGGTCAGAGAGTGATCTCTCCTATGTATTTGTCAACTGATAAGCTCCCACCGGAATTGAGTTCTCTTCCTAAGTCTTTGTGGGAAACAGGTCCCAATGATGTGGGCCTGCTGGACATATCACCTTATGTTGTCCAATTGAAATCAAATGTGCGATTACCACGTATTCCCCAGTATCGTATCTCTCTCGATGGTGAACGAGCGCTGTTAGCAATTATCTATGACTTGATCAAGAAAGATGTTATCGAGGAAACTCGGGGAAATGTGTGTAATAGCCCTGTGTTGCCTATTTTGAAACGAACTGATCCATCTAAGCCTCCTGTGTATCGTTTTGTCATTGATTTACGGGAGGTGAATAAAATTGTGATTCCACAATTTCCTGTGGTGCCTGACATTACGGCTTTACTGACTCTGATTCCAGCCTCTGCTTCTTGGTTCTCAGTGATCGATCCGAAGAATGCTTTCTTTAGCATTCCGATTGCTGAGGAAAGCAGAGATCTATTCGGCTTCTCATTAGGTAGTCGCAGCTTCAGGTTTAAACGCGCTCCTCAGGGCTATTGTGAGAGTCCATCGATCTACAGCCAAGCCCTGAAGAGTCAACTTGATGCGTTTGTGTTACCGGCTGGTGCGGCCTTGATCCAATATGTTGATGACTTGTTAGTGGCTGCTGACACCAAAGAGATTTGCAAAACTGCTACAGTATCGCTGTTACAGCATCTCTGTGACTTACATCATAAGGTGTCACCTTCTAAGCTGCAATATTGTTGTCAAGAAGTAACCTATCTAGGTCACTTATTGTCAAAGGAGGGAAGAAGGTTGACCCCAGAGAGAATTGCAGCGATCGCTCGAATGACTGTGCCAACAACTCAGAGAGATGTACGTGCCTTTCTAGGTATCACGTCATACTGCAGGCAATGGATTCCAAATTGTTCATTGCTAGCGAAGCCATTGGTAGCCCTCACGTGCAAGGATGTTCCGACTCCTTTGCCATGGACTGAAGAGTGTCAGAAAAGTTTTTCAGAATTGCGTGATGCGTTGTGTTCGGCCCCTGTGTTAGGTACTCCTGACTACAGTAAGCCGTTTACACTATACGTTCACGAGAGAGAGGGTTGTGCGTTGAGTGTCCTGACGCAGCAATTTGGCGGTAAGCAGCGTCCATGTGCATATTTTTCCTCGACCTTGGACCCAGTAGCTAGAGCGTTGCCGAGTTGTCTAAGAGCGACAGCGGCAGCTGCTGTGTCCATTCGACAATCTGCAGGATTGGTCATGGATAATATGCTTACGGTAATGGTTCCGCATGCAGTTGACACTCTCTTAAATCGTACAAAAACTCAACACTTGACGAGCGCAAGGTTGTCCGGTTATGAGTTGACGCTTCTGGCAAGTCATATACAAATAAAGCGTTGTAATGTACTGAACCCGGCGACGTTGTTGCCAACTCATATGGAATCAGATGATGTACCACCACATGATTGTTATTTGCGAACTGAGGAAGAAATGAAGGGTCGTGTTGACCTAAAAAACACTCCATTGGCAGATCCCGATGGTACTTTGTATGTTGATGGTTCGTGTTTTAAGTTGCCGAATGGTGATGTGACGACTGCGTATGCTGTGGTGACATTGAGTACGGTTGTGGAAACTGCAAGATTGAGTCAGAATTCCGCGCAGGCGGCAGAGTTGATTGCGTTGACGAGAGCGTGTGTTTTGTCTAAGGGAAAACGAGTGAATGTGTTTACTGACAGTCAGTATGCATTTGGTGTTGCACATAGCTTTGGTCATCTGTGGAGAGAAAGAGGTTTTATGACATCGCATGGTACGAAGATCCAACACGGGCAGCTCGTGAACTATCTTTTGGATGCACTTACATTGCCTAAGCAGGTGGCGATTTTTAAATGCAGCGCGCATCGAAAGGTTACGGATGACGTTGGTCGTGGTAACGCGTTTGCGGATGAGATTGCTAAGGAGACAGCTAAGAACCTCGCAACCCGAATGTACGTTACGAGTTCAGTAATGTGGCCGGCAGAGACTGGTATGTGTGAGGACACTGTTGAGAGCGTGAAAGCGATTCAGAATGAGGCTACCGAAACTGAAAAGACTAAGTGGAAAGCAAGCACGGGAAAGTTAGATGCGCACGGATGTTGGGTTGATTTGTCAGAATGTCAGAGGTGGATGTTACCGGATGCATATGTGCTAGCCGTTGTGACTATGGCTCAAGGCTTGTCACATATTAGCGCGAAAGGTATCTGCAAGTTGCTGTCCCCTGTATGGAAGAATGATGGTATCGCTAAGTGTGCTGAGAGAGTGATTAAGAATTGTATGGTATGCATGATGTACAACCCCGGCAAGGGCACCCCCACTCCACCTGGCCATTTTGCTCCTCCTACATGTCCCTTTGAGGTTATCCAACTGGACTTCATCCATATGGAGAGATGTAATAACCTGAAGTACGTTTTAGTTGTGGTTTGCGCATTCTCCAGATGGATCGAGGCCTATCCTCTCAAAGATAATACTGCCTTGTCCACAGCGAAAGTCCTACTGAAGGAATATTTTCCCCGGTATGGAATGCCACGGATTGTATGGTCGGATAACAGAAGTGAGTTTGTGGGGAGTGTGATGCAGAGTGTGTGTAAGGGCCTTGGAACTCGACAAAAATTCCATAGCGCCAATCAACCCCAGTCAGCAGGTTTAGTTGAAGGGTACAATGGTACTCTGAAACTAAAGCTTGCTAAGATCCAAGCTACGACTGGTCTGTCTTGGCCTGATGCTTTGCCTCTGGCTCTCTTGTCGACCAGGGCGACTGTACACTCTTGAGTAGGGCTTAGCCCATATGAGATTGTTTTCGGCTGTCCTGCGAACATTTGGGGGGTCCCGAGGCCTAGGGCCTTCGATAGTCTTGAGTACCCAATGTTAATTGATTATCTCCATGATCTGACTACTAAACTGAGGTTAATTCATCAACAGGTCTTTGAAGCACTACCAGACTGAGGGTCCTGGACTTCGGCTCAAACCGGGTGACTGGGTAGTCACCCGCAACTTCGGCAGGAAGCGCAATTTGGAGCCGAGATTTGTGGGGCCATTCCAAGTCCTCTTAGCCACAAGGACTGCAGTTCGTCTGGAAGGCCGGAAGAACTGGGTGCATGCCACCCACACCAAAAAAGTGCCTATCCCTTTACCAGCAGATTCCTGGGTGAGGACCGGAATTGCCGCAACGGAGACAGAAACCCCAACTAAATTTGTGCCGTTTAGTGATGCTCAACCTGTAGGAGACACTTCATTGCAGTCAGATACATTTGTTGAACCTTTGTCATTGGAGAAATCGAGACTTGAACTGTCATCTGATCGACAGGACTCTGTTCAGCAAACCTGAACAATTATTTGAAGAGCAGACTTGTCCTGGAAGAAGCAGATATTTTCTTCGTTCTCACAACAAAGACTAATAAAAACATTTTTTTTTGTTTTTTTCCCCTTTTTGAATTCATATTACCCCCTTACTGCCGTTTTGAACATTGTGAACAATTGCATCCTCTATTAATTCTTGAGTTCTTTTCCACGTATGTTTTTCCACAGCTAGGAGATTTGCATTAAAATTGAATGTTTGATTAAAGAAAACCTTACATCCGGGTTGACCGTAGGGCCGTGCGGGTACTTCCTTCTGTTTAGCAGGTTCCTGACACTAGGTCGGTACTTTTGTCGATTCCTGGGAACTCCTGGGAATTGATAATCGCTACTCAGAACGAAGTGCGTCAAGAACGTTGCGGACGGTTTTTAGAGGATGGAATTCTTAAAGTTGTCGGAAGTGGAGAAGATGCTAACTCAAAGATCGACATTATATAGGGTTGTACGAACAAAATGCTTTCTGTTTCAGGTGATCCTGTTGTTTCTGACTGTTTCTATGCTTTTGGTGGGTGGAGTTTATTTTGGACTACAGTCGTTATTGCCTTCTGCTTTACCTACTTCTTCTTCTGAACCAAAATCTACTCCCACTGTTTCCCCACATTCCTTTCATCCTCTACCCCAACACGAACAGGTTAGACGTGCGGAATTCATGAACAACTCCTTTGTCCAGCTTCTTTATCAGCATCAGTTGGTGATGAATACTACTAACTGTTGGGTGTGTGGTTTAATGCCACATACCATGGATAGGGGAATTCCGTATTTGGTTCTTACTTACAGCTCCCAGGGGTCAGCTCGAGCATTCCAAACTATGTTTCGTAGCGCACTAGATTCCTACCCCCATCGAGAGCCACGCACTGCAGATCACGGTCCTGGCCCGTACCACAAGCCTTTGGCAAGAGCGATTGCGGACTTAGATAGAGATATTTTTGACGCATTGCTTATCCCAGAAGAAGAGGTGCGAGCATAGAGGGATCTAAGTGAGGCTGAGTATAGCATGTCAGTGGGTGATAGACAGCTTAAGAGCTCGTCTCCGATCTGGATCGTACCCCATCTCGGTAATTTCTGCTTGAAAGGTCTTGGCCGAAGCCCGCGAGCTCAGCTTGGGAGGAGTGCTTGCACTGAAACGCATGTTTTACCAACGCTCTCTTCCCCTGTTCTTTTGACTGCCAAGGGTACATACTTTGTATGTTACGACCGCGCATATACATGGTTGCCCCGTGACTTCTCGGGCACCTGTTATATTGCGAACCTGCTGCCACCGACCTTTACAGTTGGCTCGGACTATCACAAGACTAGAGTTGTGAGAGGCGTTATTAGCGAAGAAGACACTGCCGGTCAAGAAGCAGGAGACTTCTTTAAGGGTTTCCTGCCGTTTTGGGGACCTATGATCAATAGTAGGAACCTGAGAAAGTTGACTCGTGTGGTGGAATCGACTGCTAATATAACTGCAAGTGCTCTCGGTAATCTGACAGCAGAGCTTCAGGCGGACAGGCTTATGACGTTGCAGAACTGTATGGTTTTAGACGTTGTTCTTGCAGATAGAGGTGGTGTATGTAAGGTGATCCATTCGAGTTGCTGCATTTTCATCCCTGATAACGCTCCAACCGTCTATCAAGCCATCTCGAAGTTGCATAAGATCTCCGAGTCCAAACATGTGGACGTTGGTTGATTGGACGCTACTAGGATGGTTTTGGGGCCTGACGTCGACGTGGGGTTGGAAGATTCTGATGATCATTGGGGTTGTTGTAGCATTTCTGTTCACGTATTGTCTTTGCGTACAGTGTGGTCCTGCCTTATGTGGCCTCTGTGCTACGACGTGTATAAGACGACCATCTGTTACCAAGGAAGCATTGATGGATAGAATGATGTTGCAGCAACATCTGAATGATTTGATGAATATCGAGATCGATTCTGATATCGACTAGTGCTTGCCTACATGAGGGCAAAAGGAGCGTCTGAGGTTCTGTGACAATTATAGTGGTGTTTCCGACTCGTTCGAATATGGCTGAGTTTGGTATCTATGAACCGCAAATGACGAGTTTAGTGGGTGTACGCGTTTTCGCTACACTGGCCTGAACCGTTCGTCCTATTCGTGGGTTTCTTCATCTGAACCCACGGGTTCCATTTTAGATACGGCATCCATTTTGTCTCTTGCCCTCAAGTAGCCAGCGAACGGACACTGTCCGCTTCGTGACCCTGGGATTCCCAAGCTCTTGCAGAAGACACGTGTTTCTTTGAGGGTGTCTTTATGATGAGGGGAATGACACTGCAAAGGCAGATGACCCGCTCGAGGCTCATCATGCCGTGCCGGTCTATTGTTTCAGCCGTGCATTCATTAGGCACGACTCCTTTGATCCTGCAATCGTGTTTCCGATATCGCCCCTACACTCTTTTCAATCTGCTGTCTATCTCTGTCTTCCCTTACACCTGTTTCTGACTCTTTCCTTAACTCGTTTACAGCCGGAATGGAATGTACTTAATGGTGGGATAACGTACTTTTACAGTTGGGAACTGGCGATGCTACTGTAATTATGTTCCGGGACTCTGGATACATGAAAGCAACCCTTTTGAAGTTTACAGTGGGAACCGAGTTGTAACCTTTTTGTTCATCATGTTGTGCTATGACCAAAAACTGTATAAAAGGAGCGATCCACTATTGCAATTTGAAGCAGTCTCCTAGAACCTACACGCGTTGTACTTCTCGTGACTTCTGTGTTCCCTGCAGTAAATAAACTTCGATCTTTGACGCCGAAGGAAGTGTTCCGTGTCTCTGTAATTTGTACGCCGGAACAGGTAACCCACGAAGGTTTCAGGTGTTGTCCCCTGGCACCGCTGGGCCTTAGAATAGCCCAGTCCTTCACCCACCTAATCCCCAATCAGTAAGGCAAGAGGCTCGTCCTCAATACCAGGCCAACAGCTCGGATCCGAGTGAAAGGCCTCATGTTGGCACCCTTTTTTATTTCGCGGGGCACGAGGCAGGGATGCTCCCTGCTCTTCGCGATGGCAATGGAGCTGGTTGCGGTGCATATGCGGCAGCATCACACGGCCATGGCTATTGATTCTACACAAGAAGCCTCCATATATCGTTATATGCCAATGACGTTACACTTCACGTGACTGACCCCGCCAGCAACCTAAACGCCGTCTCCGGGATTTCATAAAAGTTGGCTTACTTTCTGGCATATCCATCAACTAGGCTAAATCCGTCATCTTTGCCTTGACGACTCTACTGCCCCAGTTATCTCTAAGTTGCCCCTAAAATGGGCGGATGAGCCTGTAAAATACCTGGGCATATGGATTGGCAGAAATCTTCAAGATATTTGGATCATGAACTATCGTCGAGGTATTGCCTGGCTGATGGAGAAGGTCACAGCGTGAGCAAAGCTTCCGCTTTCTCTAGCCGGGAAAATTGCACTAGCTAAAATGGTGGTACTGCCAAAATGTCTTTATTCATTCGTAAATATTCTGATCCCCTAACAAATGCCGTTTTTAAGTCCCTCAGGTCCCTTTTGGTATCGTTGGTGTGGGTGGGCGGGCAGACCCGGGTGTCTTGGGATTTGATGATGCTTCCACTCTGTCAATGTGGGTTTGGTGCCCCGGATATGCGACTATATGCTTGGTGAGCTCAGGCTCAGTTTCTTCATCACTGGGTCAACCTGACCCCTTTCCAATCCCATGTAACTGTGGAAACTGATGCGGCAGCTCCTGTCTCCCTCCGGGTAGCTCTTTATCAGCCTTACCTACATCCCAGGGATGGTATTGATACTGTGGAGACACTGAGATGGGTGTGGAATGAACTGCGGAAGAGATTCAGTGTTCCTATACTTTATGCCCCATCTATTCCGCTGGCGCACAACCCTATGCTACCTAACATAGGTGAAGGGATAAGTAAACTTGCGGCTCAGAGGATGAACCTTCATACCTTCGCATGCCTCTACCCCGGGGACACATTTCGTCCACCTCCGGTTGCAGAGGAAGGTCAAACAGTACATTTTGCTGACTTGTTTCTCTATTGCAAGCTGAGGGCCGCCTGCCGTTCATTGCATGAGACTTTCCCGAGTCCCCCGCCCAACATGCCCGCACTGGAGAACCTGTTGAAGGTTGTCACGCCTCATAGACTAATTACACGGCTTTGCACACACATACAAACCTCGGCTCCTCCGATACAGCCGCGGGCACTCCAAGCATGGAATGACGAACTCCCTACCCAGCTGACCGAGGAACAGTGGCTGTATTGCTGTCACCAACTCACGGAATTGTCCCCCAACTATAAACTCCAACTAATACACTTTAAGTTCCTACATCATTTTTACAGGATAGCTTTTATCATATGGGCCTGCTTGAAAAAGACAGCTGTTGGAGGTGTAGTTTCACCCCAGCAACCTTTTTACACATGGCATGGAATTGTCCACTCCTAGCGTCGTATTGGTCCACAATCTTTATCACAATTCACCAGATAATTGGCACACCTGTAGATCCCACTCCACTATTGGGACTGTTAAGCTATGTAAAAGACACAGCGTTCAAGGTTCGCCAATTGCATGCACTGCTACTCCTTTTTGCCAAACGCCAAATTACAATCCACTGGGAGAGGAAGAGGGCATCTTCAATTAAGGACTGAATCAGGGACGTCACGTATGGGCATTCTCAACTGACCACTTTCTGGGAGTTAATGCCTCCTACCTCCAGACCCAGGGACATCTGGGAACCTTTCATCATGTGGGCCGGGGAAGGACAGAGGGCAGACTAGAACACACCCTCTGACGTGGGGGCTATGGGGTAGAGTGGCAGGGATGGGGCTACTGTGTTTCTCAAAGGTAAATTCATTAGTTATGCATAATATGATGGGTGTCATCCTTGATCCCGCACATGCCATCATAGGTTCTCTCAGGATAGGTTTGGCTGTGTGGTGATTCTTCTTCATCTACTGAGGCTGTAGGTGAGCCGGGTATGCATGTAACATTATTTGAAATGTAATTGAGTGGCAGTTTGGAGTATGATTCTGTAACAATTGTATACTGGCTGGTAGTATGATATGTTTCTTTTTGAAATGCAAATAAAAATAAATTTTTTAAAAAAAAGGGCGAGAGGCCTGGAGCTCCTCAACAGGGCTCGGCTGTTGTTCCCTTCTGATATTCTAATTGGGCCAATTCAAAGAACCAGGAGAGAGCCTTTCTGTCCAACACAAGTTTGAACTGTGTCCGAACCATGAGAGTAAACAGCATCCCTCGGCTGAGGGGGGAGTGCGACCCCACGTTTATTCCGAAATTCGAAACACTCCACCACCTTTATAGAGCTGCAAAGGGATCCCTGCACGTGTCTGAATGGGGGGAGGGGTAATGATCTCAACACACACCGATTTTAGTGAATGTTGAAATTTACATGGGGCAAAATCTGCAAATGTAAAAATCTTTCACATTTTATCTGGGAGCGAAAATGAGTGGGCATTATCGGTTTTAATAAATGAGATGAATGTGATAAAAAAAATCACATTAATAAAAGCCAATACCATTTACAATACAAAACTCACACGTACAAATGCAATGCAATAGATTTCGCAACTACAACAAAGTGAGCTATTGCCATTTTGTATTACACTATTTGATTAATACTTCACGAAGGTAACAAAAACCAATGACATTTACAATGCCAATAGCTCAAAATAATGCAATTGCAAGACCTATTGCATTTTAAATGCTTGTTTTTCCTGTCTGTAGGCGGGCAATCAGAACGCGATGTGCGGTTGTAAAAGATTCAAGTGCATCTTTTGGCTATCTCCTTTAATGAATGTCATTCCGCTTTTGCATTGTGAAATTTATGTGTCTTTACCCTACTCTGTTTGTGTCCTGTGGGGGTGTTTCTAAAGGGAAGAAGGTGTCTACTTCCACCATCAGTAATTGGGTGCTCTTTGTCAGTTTGCCAATCTTATATTTCTGTTGGGCTGTCTCCTCCAACTCATGTTCAGGGACGCTCCACTCGGTCTATGTCCGCTTCCTGGGCTGAGGCAGCAGGTGTTTCTATGCCGGAGATTTGTAGGGCAGCTACCCGGCAGTGTCATAACACTTTGATCAAGCGTTATCGTCTTGGTTTCTTACCTGCTTCTGTGGACAATTTTGCTGTTGGTGTTATGAACGCAGCTCTGTCTTAAACTTATTTTGATTAAACTTTGTGTTCAGCATGTATCTTTTGTGTCATTCTTTGACTTTGAGTTTTGGCTTGTGGGATCCCCACTAATGTAAGGACTGGGACAAGGATGTCCTATGTGGGGGTAATGTGCTGTTACTTACCGATATTGTTCATTACCCCAATTAACGTCCTCCTCGTCCCAGGCCTGTTCCCTCCCTCCCGCTATTGTTGCATCTGGTCTTGTTACTAGCAGGAATGGTGGAGGGTGGGAGAAGTTTAATACTCAAATTTAAAAAAAGACGGGTGTTTCAGAGGCCTGTCGGAGGCGGGGACACCTCACTAATGTAAGGACTAGGACGAGTAGGACCTTATTCGGGTAATGAAGGTTACCAGTAAGTAAGGACACATTCTTTTCCTCCTGTAATTTCTGCAGTTTAATAAACTTATCGGGCAGATTTACACGCCCCTTGCGACATCTTTACGAGACCGTTGCATTACTTCTGTGATGCAGCGGCGTCGTAAACAATGCCTCTCTTCGCAACACATTTACAACGTGACGCATCTAGTGAGATGCGTCATATTGTAGTCTAGTAGTTTAGTTTATTAGTCAATTAAAACCTTAAACAAAATCACACGGTTAAAAAATACATAACGAATGAAAAGTAAAATAGATATAAAACAGGTGTGTCATACAGCTAATACAACCTCGGCTCTTCACGCTACATACCATTGCTTTCTTCAACTTTTCTTCCTAGAAATTTTAGTTAGGATACCAACACTAACCTATGTTAGAAAAAAAGTGACTAAACAGAAATCATTTGTTACCTTAATGCAGTGGTTCCCAAACTTTTTTGACCCGTGGCTCCCTTGATCTAATTGGCAGTTGGCTGTGGCTCCCCCCATTTTTTTACTGGTGGACGGGTGGGTGGGGATGTAAGCCCGACCTCGGGAGTACTTCCTGTTGTTTTCCTCAAATTAATTGGGATGCAATGAAGGTATTTATTCATATTTGTAACAAAATTAAAAGATAACAGTTGTAAAAGGGGAAAAACAAACTTTTGTTTTATGTGCTGATACGTTTTCTCTCATCAAGAATGTAAATGCGTTGTGAACTCAGGCGTGGGAGGCTGTATTGAAGCCAGTGACCCTACTGATGTTTCAGTAATATTTGAATTCCTTCCCCTTTCAAGGACCATCCGAGAGTTCTACTGGGTTTGGTCTAGAATAGTTTAGAAAAATGACGATGGCCCTGTCTGTAAACGCACATTTGAAGATGTTTTTTAAACAAAATACACTTTTTTTTAATGTAATTGTACATGCATATTCCCTATTGAATATAGGGAATATGCATTTACAATGACATTTTAAAAAAGTGTATTTTGTTTAAAAAACATCTTCAAATGTGCGTTTACAGACAGGGCCATCGTCAATTTTCTAATCTATTCTAAACCAAACCCAGTAGAACTCTTGGTTAATCTGGAGTTAAATTCCACCAAGTTAAGACAGAGCCACTCTGTGTTATCATTGGATACTGGAGGAAAAATGCACCCAACAGGCAAACACGCATGGCGAAATTCATTTAATGCCCCTTCTGTCCATGCCTGCCCCCGCGCCCTCAGACTGCCCCTTCTGTGCATGCCTCCTTTCTTCGTGCACTCGGTCTGCTCCTTTTGTCCATGACTACTCCATTTGTGCCCCCTGATTGACCCATCTGGCAATGCCTGCTCCCACTGTGCTATCAGAATTCCCCTTCTATCCATCCCAGCCCCCTTCGTGCTCTCAGACTACCTTGTCTGTCCATGCCTTTCCTCCATGCCTTCTCCCTTCTTGCCCTGAGACTGCCCCTTTCCTCCATGCCTGCTCCCTTCGTGCCCTGAGACTGCCCCTTTCCTCCATGCCTGCTCCCTTCATGCGCTGAGACTGCCCATTTCCTCCATGTCTGCTCCCTACGTACCCTAAGACTGCCCCTTCCCTCCGTGTCTGCTCCCTTTGTGCCCTGAGACTGCCCCTTTACTCCATGCCTGCTCCCTTCGTGCCCTGAGACTGCCCCTTTCCTCCATGCCGGCTCCCTTCGTACTCTAAGACTTCCCCTTTCCTCCATGCCTGCTCCCTTCGTGCCCTGAGACTGCCCCTTTCCTCCATTCTCCCTCTTGCCCTGAGACTGCCCCTTTCCTCTATGCCTGCTCCCTTTGTGCCCTGAGACTGCCCCTTTCCTCCATTCTCCCTCTTGCCCTGAGACTGCCCCTTTCCTCTATGCCTGCTCCCTTCGTGCCCTGAGACTGCCCCTTTCCTCCATGCCTGCTCCCTTCGTACTCTAAGACTTCCCCTTTCCTCCATGCCTGCTCCCTTCATGCCCTGAGACTGCCCCTTTACTCCATGCCTGCTCCCTTCGTGCCCTGAGACTGCCCCTTTCCTCCAAGCCTGCTCCCTTCATGCCCTGAGACTGCCCCTTTCCTCCATGTCTGCTCCCTTCATGCCCTGAGACTGCCCTTTCCCTCCGTGTCTGCTCCCTTCATGCCCTCTGTCCATTATTCCTTGCCTGTTCTCTTTGTGCCCTCAGACTCAGTCGCGCAACACCCATTGGACTCAAAGGGCTTCAGCCCCCAACCCAGCCCCCAGCCCCTGACTCCCCGTTGTGTGTTGCAGCCCAGGATGAGACAGCATCTTGGGTGCACACACAGCAGCACCCCAGCACTTCACAGGTCTTTAAAAGACCATCTGCATGTTAATGAGGCCTTGCAGTTGTTTCACCCCTTCTAAGAGCCCCTGCAGCTCCACTCTGCATTTATTTATTTATATATTTATAAAGTTTTATATAGCACGAACAAGATCCCGTAGGATATCAGAGCGCTTTACAAAAATGATGGAAGGAAGGACATAAGAGCAATGAATATGCCTTACCTACATTTCACCAAAGGTAGACACCGACTCTGTCTGCTTCAGGTTGCTGCTTAAACCGATTAATTAATTTGTAATGTAGAAACTAATGTCAGATGATCCATTGTAATCACAAAAAACAAATTCCTTTCTGTGTTGTTTGAATGCTTAGTGACCAACTGGTCCTCTATTTGGTATGTTAACCTGCTAGCTAAACAAACCAATTGTCAAGGTACTTATTATTACACCACACTAGAAATAGTCTTCATTCTCTCCACATTTTATTTTCCATTGTTAAAAACATTCATATAAAATTCATAACCGGATATTTCATATCCTTAATATACATTTGAGCATTCCCTAATCTAATACAAAAATAAATCCTATTCTTGTTCTTGCTCAAAACATAAACACAGAATTAAAAACCAAAGATATTTGGCATATATTATTAAAACATCATAGAATATGTTACAACAATTAGTCCTTATGTCGACGCGTTTCGGTGCGTTGAGATCTTTACAGCACCTTCCTCAGGACAGACTTAGGTTTGAAGTGTTGTGTTTCTTTCTAAAATTAAATAAAAACAATTAATTTCTAATGTATTGAGGTTTATTTACTATCTCTAAAGTGTGGCTCACTCATTGTACCATATGGCTGGCTATATTAATATTAGACAGGCATCTTACTTTTATTGCTTGTATTATGAATATTCCCTCTTGTCTTTGGGGGTTATCCAACTTCTACGTCACACTTTTGTTAATATCTGTAACATAGGAAAACCAATGTTCTATCATCTTTTGCACATTTTCTATCATTACGGAAATGGCTAAGTTACATCTGTAACTTACTTAAAAACAGGAGAATAACTGTTTTCGTGTCTAGCTTCTTGGATGCGTTTTTCAGTTTACGCACGGTCATATGATCTCATAGGTATCATCTGTTGGAAAAGGGGTGTAAGGGTTTTACTATGATTGTATTTAAGTGAGATTATAACGCCTGGGAGAAGGATAAGGGGAAACTATAGCCTATCCTAAAGTTATGAGGTTCAAAAACCGGTAAGGGACCAGCAGCCCCAAATAAACTTATGTTTAATCCTCAAAACAAAGGGGGAATACAGTTAAGTACCTGCCAAACGAATACATAACGAGAATCTGTGAGGGATATGTAAATAGACAAAAGAGCTAAGAGTGACCATACGG
Source organism: Lissotriton vulgaris (assembly GCF_964263255.1). Classification (NCBI taxonomy): domain Eukaryota; kingdom Metazoa; phylum Chordata; class Amphibia; order Caudata; family Salamandridae; genus Lissotriton; species Lissotriton vulgaris. The sequence goes on from NC_141695.1 coordinate 1,472,584,075, forward strand.
GCGCAGCTATTACCAAATATATGAGAAATATGTATATTTCCTCATTAGGTACTGGGATAAAAACAAGTGCCAGAAGACAGAGGGCGCCCAGTAACCAAAAACCTTAAATGATGACCTGCTAAAACAACATACACAGGGATCTAAGGAATCTACCCACCAGGTATGTAACCCAAATGACCAGGTGTAATCGATAGAAAGACTTTAAACCCTCACTTAAATACAATCATAGTAAAACCCTTACACCCCTTTTCCAACATAATATATGCCAAATATCTTTGGTTTTTAATTCTGTGTTTATGTTTTGAGCAAGAACAAGAATAGGATTTATTTTTGTATTAGATTAGGGAATGCTCAAATGTATATTAAGGATATGAAATATCCGGTTATGAATTTTATATGAATGTTTTTAACAATGGAAAATAAACTGTGGAGAGAATGAAGACTATTTCTAGTGTGGTGTAATAATAAGTACCTTGACAATTGGTTTGTTTAGCTAGCAGGTTAACATACCAAATAGAGGACCAGTTGGTCACTAAGCATTCAAACAACACAGAAAGGAATTTGTTTTTTGTGATTATCTAGATACCCAGTCCTTTCTGGTTTCTTGGGAAACTCTCTTCTTTGAAGATGATCCATTGTTACATTCTATGTATTCTGACGGCCTGTGCCGATTTCAATATTCCAGTTAGAATGCTAATATTTTGTTAACACCTTGGCTGCTAGGTGTTTTCCCCCCCTGTGCTGGAAATTGCTCTTAGTATGTATTCATGACGAGCTCAGCTCGTCATCAGCACAGCTCAACTGTGCATCATGACGAGCTGAGCTCGTCATCAGCATCGAAAGGGTTAATGGCGCTTCCTATTTCCACAACATCGCCCACACCCCGCTGCTCGTCCGGCCTCTAGGTGTCCTTCAGGGAGAGCCAAGGAGAAGTCCACAGTGAACTCAGCAGGCAGGCAGATAAAAGGAGGAGTATTTGGCACTTACAAAGAGTGATGAGCACAACAGAACTCGACCTTTTAACACCCGCCTACAAGCCGAAATAAGGGTGAAAAGGGCGGGATAACGAATTCAGCCATCAAACATCCCATGTTGCCCACATCGTGACGCGGCGCCCCTGGCAACTCATAACGGCGCACCAGGGTGCCGCGGCGCACAGTTTGGGAACCACGCCCTTAATGTATAAAAAGGCAAGTTTTTTGCACAGATAACTAAAATGTCTCTCAGGTACCATAATATATATAATTAAAATGCCTATAAGCAGTACTAAGAAAGGTATGAATACGGTGCCAGATGGACTATGAAACCCACTATAAAAAACAATTATACAAACATTCATATCTTTAAAAATATAGAAATAGATAAAGCATTGTAAAGCCCTGCGCTACATTATACCTGCGTCAGGTATAATGTATGCAGGGTGGGCGTTTCCGTCGCAAGGAAGCCTCCTAAAAGTGACACATCACTTAAACGACCCGCTGCGTCAAAACTTTGCTTGAAGCAGGCGTAAGGAGGCGTATGGAGTTGCGTCACGCTTGGACACGACTCTCACAATGGGCTGCCCTTACGACAGAAGATGCAACATGCATCCGAGCATCCTTGTGCCACGGTGGGCCGCATTGTAAATGCAACGCATCCATGGTGGTGCAAAGGTATTCCTGCGTGTTGCATCTTTAGTGGTGTATCTCTGCTAACATGCATGGATGCACCAGTCCTTGTAAATCTGCCCCATCATTTCCAGACTTATTTGTGAAGCACTTTGCAGTGATCTTTCTTCTGCGCTATTCTCAACCGGGGGTAAAATTGAAACAAATCTCTAATTTTCTATCGTTTCACAATCTCAAAACAAGACCCTGCACAGTGACTGAAATATTTATTTTCTCATTTCGCCGGTGTGTTTTTTTCAGCCATCTCTCTGCAACTGCTGGAAGAGTTAGATTAATCTGCGCCCAGGCGGATCTGTCAGGTAGATAAATGGAGAAAGTTGTCATACACAAAACTGCGAGAGTCCTCCCTGTTTCGAGTCCATGATCAGGTGTGCAGAGGGCCCGCTGCTTTCCGGATTGCAGGCATCGGAACAAAAGAGGACCGCAAACAGATTTCCTCAGGGGCTTGGGGCTGAGGATGAAATATGGGCCTAGAATGTGGGGCAGTGCAAGTAACCCGGGGCTGCTCGAAATAACAAACACTCTTACGTCTTTGTGATAAAAATAAATAGCGCTGTTTGTATTTCCCCAGCGCTGTGAAGAGGTAACATAAGACGAGCGGGGGATGGTGCGACCAGGAGGGCAGATTTTACTACCTGTTAGTGCGTCCTCGAGGTGTGCTGCCCATCTGCTCTTGTTGCAAGGACCCACCCGCTTGTCCTAAAAGTATCTTTTCTGTAGGTTGCACCTGAGTAAGTTTAGGACTATTACGTTGCATTTCAAAATAATAATATATGGGTTTATTTATCAGCGCCATACTTGCGCCGCAGGTGCGTCACATTTAACATGGGAAAAAGTGACACCCAACGGCGCAAGGGACTTGTAAATACGCCCCATCATTTTTTGCTGGGGCAGTTTGACAACTCGGCCATACATTTCTTCTACTTCCTTGGGTCGTCAACGTGGTGGACCACAGGTGAGGTGGCTCCAAATACTAATGGAGTGACTGGTCCCAAGGTGTAAACAGTTGACTAAGGCAGAGGTCAAAGGTCAAACTCACCTGCTGAAATCCTCCCTGTAGGCAGGAGACAGGAAGGTTATATCAAACTGGACGGAGGGCAGCGAATGTGACATTTTTGGTACATCCGATAGTTATGGAGCAAATAACTTTCATAACAAACCAAATGGAAGCGACTGGTGAGTGTACGTGCATTTCAAGGTTCAATCTCCTGCTTTGTATTTTTTAGTCTTTTGAATAAAATCTAATTCGCAGCCGCCACCAGCATTTGTACGAGTAAGTGCAGTGCACAGGAAGTGGAGGACAAAACTGCCAATCAGCCAGTTTACCGCCACGCTGAAAGTAATTTACTTCCGAACATTGCGGCACACTTTTAGTAAACTTGCCTTTTCCAAGTTACCCAGCTGTGAAAATGTAATTCAAAAGTGATTAACTGAAGTATTAATTAATTCTTGATTTCAAAATTGATTTATTGAGCTGTATTATGACATTATTCAGTGGTCAGTTTCTAGATATTAAGCTTTGCATTCTTTGTCAGGAGCAGCAGTTATCTGAAAGAGAAAGCAACGAAGATTTTTGTACTTTCATAATTTACAAAGAGTTTGAGCACACAATCAGCCAGGGGCTTATTTATGAAAACTGTCGCATTGTTGCGTGAAAACAGCAATGCAACAGTTTTCACTGCGCCCTCCTTGCGACATGATGCATGCATCATATTTACTGTATGACGCATAATGTCACGGAATGACAGATACGTCAGTCTTACTGACATACCTGTCTGCGCAAATGTGACACATTGCTGGGGTGTGTCTGAAAACAGACGCAACTCCAGCAATGTGTCCTTTCACAAGAGGCAAGCCCAATGTTAAAGGGCCTGCGTCATTCTTACGCCTGCTGTGATGCAGGCTTAAGATATTGACGCAGGAGTGTCCTAGAAGTGGCGCAGTGAAATCTCATAGATTCCACTGTGTCACTTCTACGAGGCTTTTTGCGGGGGAACGCCCACTCTGCATACATTATACCTGATGCGGGTATTAGGTCGCAACGTGGTGCATTTTTTACACTGCTACTTGGTCACAAAAAGTGATGCAACGGCGGTGCAAAAGTGACACAGGGACTCATAAATAAACCCCTCAGTTTGTAATTTTTTGTAGACTCTACAGCCTTAAATGAAATTTTGAACACATTGTAATCTATGCAAGACTTTTTTTTTTAACAATTTGTTTATTGATTTTTCAATAATCTGTATTCCAGCTCAGCCATGGATATCGGCAGAATGCATCAAACAATAAACAACTATTGGCCTTCTCTTACAGATCTAACAGGTTGCAGCGGGCACAGCACAGTGAAATAAGTTCCAGTCGTGGTCCTTGTGAGGGTCGGCACACTGTTCACCCCTTCCCTTCCAAATCTTCAACATCCAGAATGTGGACTCAGTTTGGCCGCCTGCAGTTTTACTGGGGTCCAGCGCCATCAGTGTAGAATACTGAAGTAACTTTACTTAAATCTCGCAACCCTCAAATCTCAGCCATGATCCTCGAGCAGCCCCCCCCAAACTTCATCTTCAAATTTGGTTATAAGGTAGTTTTATCAACTTCTTAACCCACGCGATGTGTTTATGGAAAAGGCATGGTTTATAAGGAGCAAGTAGAGCCCCTAGTTGGTACCCCCACCAAGTCTTTCCATGTGTAGATATAGTGTTAAATGGAGGATAGTGTTAAAGTTTATGGAGCCCCCCAAGTTTCGCTCATAAGGACTTCCTTGATTGGATGTACCTCCATAGTTGTTTGGACAGGAAATTATAGGGACTTTGCAAGTCCCGAAAGGTTATAAACCCCCCATCTTTGAGAAAGTTGGCCAAGTAATGTATGTTACAGTCTTTCTGGATAGACCAGCTGACCACTGCCTGCCCAATTGTAAGTGCAGTTTTACTTCGTATTGGTGCTGTCGCATGCAAGAGTATGAGCACTCTATTAGAACATGTGCACATTGCCAAGCCTTACTGGAGGATTGTATAATGGATTTAGCATTCCTTGGTCCCCTTTGAGGTTGAGTGTAGTATGTCACATGATTCCGTATGCCCCTGTTATGTGGTGTTCTAAAAAGGTCCACTTAGGGGTCTCTAAAAGTCTAAATCATGTAGATGGCGTGGGCCACCTAGTGGGCAAGCCAGTAGTACTCCATATTCGGTAGTCGCAAACCTCCCATTTTCATGGTAACATAGAGCTTGTAGGCTTCCAGTCATAGTTTCTCCCCACACCACATGAATGAGCATAAACTCTTGTCAATTTGTTGCAGAGTGTCTTTAGTGATCGATAGAAGTAGCTTCCTGGATAAATAGTTATATCTGGCCGCTATGTTCATTTTCACTACTTGCACCCTTCCCCATAGAGACAGGTTCAAGTGTATCCACTGCTCAAAATCAGTCCATCTCTTCTCTATCAGAGGAAGGAAGTTATGCTGTATCTTGTCCTCCAGGCCCCTATTGACGTTAGGTTCCCAGGTATTTAACAGAGTTGCGTTTCTCCGTAAAATACTAATCACCTAGGGAAGTTTGAATCGTGGTCTAGATGAGGGGCAAGGCTTCAAGTTTGGCCCAATTAATGAGATAGCCCAAAATTCCCCAAAAGTGCTCGATCATGGCCACCAACTGTTCAGCTGATTGGCAGAATTGATACAATATTTGAAGGATATCATTCGCGTAAGGAAACATTTTATGGTCTTCTGCCTCTGATCGTACTCCTTTGATATCTCCTTCCTGGCATATCGTAATCAACAGCAGTTCTAGTGCTGGTAGAAACGACAGCGGGAAAAAATGGCATCCCTGCTATGTTTCCAGCACTACGAGGAATTGGAGAGATGTAAAATTCCAAGAGCTAACCACATCTACTTGATCATGATACATACTCCGCACCCAGGTGAGGAACTTGTGAGTTAAGCCCTTCTGCACCATTATACAAAGTATAATACAAAGTAGTTACCTCCACTCCACTCTATCAAAAGCCTTTTTAGCATCTACAGAGAAAAGTATCTACTCATCATTGTCATCCTTAACCTGCTAAATAATACAAAATCGTAGTCGAAGGTCATTAGTGGAAGTAAGTGCCAGGACATATCCTTCCCGATCAGGGTGGACTAGCATAGTAATACATTTCTTCAGGCGGGCTGCCAGGAGTTTAGCTAATATCTTAGCATCCACATTGATCAGGGAGATCGCCCTGTGATTGGCCCACTACAGGTAATCCCTATCTGGTTTGGGGATTAAGACAATCCCAGCCTTGGTAAAATCTGGGGTAACTATTCCAGTGGCAAGAATTTCTTGGAATACTTTAGATAAAAAAGGTGCGACCAGGGCTTAGTTTTTTAAAATAAATTCTGCTGGGCAGTTTCCTCTCCTCTGGCTTTTCCAGTCTGTAGATAATCTATCACCTGCAGCACCTCCTCCCTGTAATGTCTGCATCTAGCAGATCTGACTGCTCCGCCGAGAGTCATGGGATAGGGAGCAGCTCAAACATCTGTCCTCCTCCATGGATCAGAGAGGGATTCAGACTGATACAGCTGGGAGTACAAGTCATGAAACTCTCAAATCATATTGCATGGGTGCATCAAGAGTTCCACCCGCTTATTGTGGATTGCCAGAATAGTTCAATCCTCCCCCTGTTGTAGAGCTGCTGTCTTAAGAGAAATAGGGCTTTCTCTGCTTGCTTGATGTAAAGCACTTTCAGGTCGTATTTGGCCATGGTTACTTCTTTTGGCTAATCTGAGGAGAGGAGACAGAGGAGAGATGTGAGGCAACCAATTTTCGATTCTAGGGAATTCCATCGCACCATCTGTAACAACGCTCCATAACCTTTCCATAACCTCAGCCAAACTCCTAACTGAGTGAAAGTGCGCCCTAGTATCTTCGATTTTTAAGAAGCTCTCTGCCAACCCGGAAATCCTTTCCAGCTATCGACCGATCTCTTTGCTCCCTCTGCTAGAAAAAAGTTTAGAGATCTACATCAATAAACAGCTGACAACCTCCTTAGAACATTCGTTCTTGGACCCCTTCCAGTAGAGTTTCAGAGCATTACACAGCACATAGATCACACTAATACCATCGGACTATCACTAGATGCAGGTACCCCAGTCATGTTGGTAATACTGGACCTATTCGGGGCTTTTGATACGGTCTCAATATCAATCCTCATACTCAGACTACGTGAGGCAGGAATATATACGAAAATGCGCTTCATTGACTCATGAACTTTCTCGATAGTTGAACCCAAACTATCTGCTTGGACTCCTTTGAATCAAGAACAATGCCAAAAAGTAAAGGAGTCCATCAGGGTTCCTGTCTGAGCCCAAGACTTTAACAATTATGTAGTGCCTCTAGCACATATAGTGAGATCATGAGGATTAGAGGTCATATCTTATGCTAACAATACGCAACTCCTCATCTCTTTTGGGTCAGATCAAGAAAGATTGAGATCTCTGTTTGCAAGCCACAAGAGGTAAATCATCGCCTGGATGACTAGCAACATTCGCCAACCAGTGAGCGAACAGCCTGACCTTCGTATTCACCTCACTTGTCAAAGAGAAATGTAACAAGCAGCATGACACAAGAGCTTGCCTATGGCAAAGAGGAGGCGCTGTGATTCTCCAAGCAGGCAGGGGCCCTGCACTGTGCATAGCACTAACACGCACATCCCGCAAGCCATCACTATTTATGCACGGCTAAACCCAAACAAACAAAAGTGGGCTCAAGTGCTTGCTAATATTGCATTACCATTTTAGGTACCTCTGAAGACTGGAAGTCTGAGCTGCTGAGCAGCACCAGCTGGAAATCCAACAATCTCGGACTTGGATTACCCTGGCCAGGCGCACAGCCCACTGAGCTATCTTACGATCACTGTCAGAGCACAGCGGAGGGACAGGGAAGTGGGGGATTCTTTTCAAAGGCATGCGCTTCTGGCGACGTGTTCAACAAGGAAAAGTAGTAGCAAGTAGTTCCTGCACCTGAAACACAACATGCCGGTCGCCGGTCGGGCTAACAAGACGAAGCAGTCAGTTGCCCTTCTCACCTTAAAGTTGTTACCGCTCACATCAAGGCCTCTGATGAAGAGGAGCACCCCGGTGAAGCCATGTCTGCGTCCCGGCACCCAGCGCTGACCGCCGCTGCTGAATGGCATGTACAGGTCCCCTCCAATGCTCCGCTACTGTCCGCCCTCGCTCACCTGCCCGAGCACATTTAAGCCGTAACCCAAGTCGAGTTTAGGGTGCGGACTACGCGAGGGTCCCCGCCACCCATTTCCTCCATGAGCATCAGCGGGCCCTCCCCGTTCCTATGCGGACTCTCCACTCCACCTCCTTGTCCGCCATCTTCACTTCATTGGCGGCAGCTTGCATCTTCACTTCGGCGACAGCTTGTTTCAGGGGCAGATCGGAAACGAGGCAGCCAGACCTACAACCGACTGAAACGCCGTAAAGAAAGTCTAAGCGCACCAAAGCGCTGTGCCCGCACAGAAAACGCGTGCGTGCACATCTTGTGCTGAAAGACCGCAGGGAGGGAAAGTGAAAGGGAGCGAGGAACAAGGAACGGGAAAGCAAGTGAAAGTGTGGGGGAGCGCGAGAAGAGACACGCACGTTCACACCCCATGTCTCCAAAAGCGCGCAGTCACAGTCATTGTCTACAATATGTTTGGCAAGCTCGTGCACCTCTCCTGTCCCACTTTGCTAGCTACCCGCCAACAATGAGTCTCGCTTACGCCAGCAGCGCATGGCGCTGCATCGCTAGGCGAGACCTAAAAACCGGTGACTCTAGGGTACTAGCAAAAGCCACACCAGCACTGAGAATACAAAAGTTAACAGCATATCATATAGAGACCAATTCATAATAGCACATCAGTGGTTCCATACCCCCCTAAGCCCACGCACATCCCAAACCCCTGAGAAGAAATCAGTTCAAAGTCGAGAGTATCCTCCCATAAAGCCCTTCATATGGACACCTATACAATACACTGCCCATGAGAGACAAAGTATTGAAGCTAACAAGGAGAGTGTGAATCCTATCAGACTCTCAGGCACTCAGTTAAAAGCTCTGTGCAAACCACTCCAGCACCACAGGAGCGTAAAAAGCAGTGGGGCCTGACAAGAGGAACCCTACCAACACAAGGAGAAATAAATAGACTAGAGTCCCTTCGCCCAGGAATAGAAAGCGTAATGAATCTCTTGAAGACAGGATTCTGCCACCCCCTACAACTCCCAAGAACAATACCTCATACAAGGAGAAGACAGTCCAGGATTCCGCTACCCCCACCCCACAAAGAGGTACATGACTACAGGTAGGGGATTTTCAGCTTCAGGGCTTCGGAGGAGAGCGTGATTTGTCTTTACCAGTGCGGCATTCCCTTTGCCCTTATTTGGGGTTCTTTGCCATCTCCTTCTCACCTTCTCCAAGCGTCATTGTTCTTCTGAATCCTCCATATTCAGAGTTGCAAATGTTCCCTATTTTGGCCCCTGGAGCTCTCCTGAGAAGTGGTGTCCATTCGGGTGTTTTCCCTCCTCCAATTTTTTTTTGAGTCTTTCCAAGGCGTCTTGTTTGTCAAGCTTACGTGTCTGGCCATTCATGGTGATCAGCATTTTCGCTGGTTCTAACAGACAATACTTCATGTCTTTCTTCCTCAGCTGGGGTCTAAGCACCAGAAAGCGTTTTTGTTTCATGTTAGTTCCAAACAAAAAAATCGGCAGGCTGAGTATCTGGTTATTTTCGTACATGTAAGGCCCATGTCATGTTTCTGCAGTCTAAATTTGCTATGCCTGCTGACGAAAGCCAGAATTTGCTTTGGGCTTGAAGGAAAGGGTTTTAGACGCAATCTCACCTGGTGAGCTCTCTGGAATTCCAGGAGAGGGTTGAAGGCCAATTTCAGGAGGCAAAGGAATAGTGGGCCAATAAAGTCTAGCATATTATCCTTTTCTACATTCTCTGGGTTCCCTGATAACCGCATGTTATTACTTCAGCTCCTGTCTTGCAGATCAGTGGTTCTCCAATGGAGCCCCTAGATCTCTGGCCCCCATTCAGGAGTGTTGTCCCATCTGGATTTCAAGTCTGCCACTTTCTGTTCCAAGATGCAGAGCTTGGAGTGGAAATTGTTAATGCCCCCCCATATTGATTGAACTTCTGCAGAGGTGGTGGATACTGTGTCATCAACAGTGCTGGTAGGTAGTTTTATATTTACAGGTTCCTTCAGCAACGTGGTCAACACATCCGTTGAAGCTTTGATGGAGTCCCTCAATATTGTGCTCTTGCCTTCAGAAAAATGGTGCTGCCTGGCGTATTTCTGTTTCAATCCCTGCAAAATGGAGAAATCTCTGAATTTGCGGGGACGTTTGTCGCTACCAAGGCGTTCTTTCCGTATGGGAAATGGGAAAACCTCCCAGATGGTCCCATGCCCTGGCCTGCTCCTCCCACTGAGGCAACCAGCAAACCCGCCTGCTCAAAATTTTCTCTGGGAGTCATAACATACATAAAACTGCATGCTAAGGTTTTCAGTGCGCATACGAGGAATGATAATGTTTGACTCACAACAAGAATTGCAGCATATACTAGAAAAGGCCACTGTATGACACTTCAAATAGCTTGCCAAACTGGGACTTAACCATTCCAATATGGCAGGCAGATTAAGCAGCGGGTAAATCAATGTCAATTTCCCGACAGCAATCTTTTCGTTTGGACTGAATCAGTATCATTGGAGTATGATGAGAGCTACTCAATAGTAAGTAAACACGGGAGGGAAGATATGTTGCTTTTAGATAAATGTGGTTAAGAGTTGCAATAAGATTATTGGGAAATGTTTTTCACCTCAATTTATAGCATGCATGTCTTTAACCCCTTGGACGCTGATGACGGAACCGCTCCCTCATCAGCTGCGGGTGCGCTGTGCTGATGACGGAGCGGTTCCGTCATTGCCCGCTCGGAACGCCTGCGCGGCGCAAATTCCACGCCTGCGCTGAGCGTTCTATTGAGCGGGGCGGGCCATGACGGAACCGCTCCATCATGAGCACAGCTCAACTGAGGCTGGTGCCCGCCCCCTTAGCACTGCGGTGGAATGGCCGCCGCAGTGAAGGGGTTAAATCAAATATTTGGTTGTTGCAACTAGTAAGACAACAAGGGGCTAATTATATCGACATGCTATCCCTTTTGAATGAAGATTGTTTTAACTAGATGAGCCATGGTAATTCAGCTGCCTTAAATATATTAATAACAATGTTGTCCTCTTTTTTTCACCAAGATGGACCCTTTTCATCATAAGTGCTGAGGGTTATTGTCGGTAATCAAAGTATTAAGGGAAATCAATTTAGGCTGAGTGGGTTTGCATAGATTTGATCAGACAAAAATGTCTGTTTCACGGCTCCACTGCAATGAGAACATATTTGTGTATATGAATGAACTTTTCCACATTTCTATGATAACTATATGGGAATGTGCAGTGTTTTTTAAACAACACACACAAATGATTAGGCAAGGGAAATTCCCCATGGGGGATGTTTTTTTCTACTTTTATTGAATTAGGATTTGAAAAGGAACTCACACATAAAATAGTAAGTCTGAAATAATGGATATGATAAAATATTTGATGCTGATTACAAGCCCTTATAGACTATTTCATGATTAATTCTCCATTTCCGTATAAAAAATCATGTAAAATGATAATTTGCGTTACAAGAGACTGTAATGTATTGATTACTTTACAGAATCTGAAGAATCTTGCCCGATACAGTACAAATATCCGAGGGAATACACATACCCTTTAATAACACTAAGGAGGTTTCGTTGACATGGTTGTCCCAACGATGGTTCACCATTGAGGATATGAATTACAATGGTCTCTAATGCAGGTATTGATGATTTTATTGTTACTAGTGGTAAGTGAATAAACATAAAATAATAGTTATACATGGAACAGTAAAATAATGGTGATTGTATGCCCTTGTAGGATAAAAAGAATTAGAGACCGGCTCTGCCATAATACAGATTTGGCTCAAACACTGAAGCGTGTGAGGTGGGTGATTGCATAAGAATCTTCGTCCCCTTTTTGGCCACATCATAAAGCAGGTATGTAATGCTACTAGACCAGCATTAATGGCCCAATATAAGACAAAATGAAAATCGATAAGAGATGTGTATGAGCTTTTGCACAGTGAAATGATGTGGTAGTTTTGAGTGGGTATTGGTGGTTACACCAAAATATATATGATTTGGTATGTGTAGGGATTGTAATGGGCAATATCTTTCTGCCTCTCACAATGCAAATGTTTGATGGGCCTTGACCGGGAAATTAATTACTGCACAATTACATTTTATAGTTGTTTTGAAAATGGAGTGGGTGTAAATGCTTTTAATGGGAATGTTTTTTTTTGCTTTTCACAGTGTAAAATGTATGACTAATTTTGAATACCTTGTATGAATATTTTAAAATGTATATATTTGACGTGTATCTTTGTAGCCCTGAAGACGTTTGTAAGGATGAAACACGTTGGTTACAGGTGGCAAGATGTTTTTAAAGAAATGTCAATAAAGGAATCAATGATGAAGAAGGAGTCTGTGCATTTATGCTACATTTTATTGATAGCTGCATAAGGAATTTCTTGTCTTACTACTGTGGAGGAATTTATAAGGTTGTGCTGAAATATCAATGTATATAGCATGACTGGCTGTAAATGTGAGTTAGTGGTTGTGTTAGTGTCTGTATGGGTGAGTTGAGGTGTGAGTGCCTCTATGGATCAGTGAGTAGGTTTGCATGTGTTTGTTTGGGTTTATGAATGGGTATGTCAGTGGATGTGTGGGAGTGGGTGTATGAGATGTTGCATGAGGGTGTTAGTTGGTGTGCGAGTGGTTCTGTGGATGATGTCATCAGTAGTGATGTAATTTAAGATGTCATCAGTGATGTCATCAGTGGTGCCACTGTCCATGTCATGAATAATGTAATATATGAGACCATGAGCAGTGCATTGCTGGGGTGTGAGTTATAGTTAGCTCAGCTAACTATAAGTGCTGAATTACTCTGGTTTTGTATGAGTGAAATGTGAGCCTAACTATACCATCCAGCTAACCTTTGTTTTTGTCAGTGAATTTCTAAGTTTTGTTTTATTGTAATCCTTACTATAACATCCCTGTAACCTGTGGTTTTGTCAGTGAATTTCTTATGTTTTTAAAAATCTATTTTCTAACTATAACATCCCTGTAACCTTTGGTCTTTTAAGTGAATTTCAAAGTTTTTTCTTTTTTTATAAATTTTTTTTATTGTAAATAAAGGAGAACATTAGGCATTTTCAGGGTGTACATTGTTCGCATCAATCGTGCACAAATATTATAACGATACATAGTGGACATCTCATTCGATCTTGGGGATGCATCTTTTTCACATTGAAGGTATCTGTACATCACCCGTCCATTCCTTCCTGAGTGTCCCTCCCCCCTCCCCTTTATTCTGAGTCTCCATCACTTTCCATCCGAGGTAGTTCAGAAATAAACCCTCTGTATTCATTCCATGCTCCCCAAATTTTCCCCCATTTTCGTGGACACTTCCGATTTAGATATACTGCCTTTTCAGCAACCATCGCCGAGTCCATATCTGCACTCCATTCCCTGAGCGCCGGTGACACGGGGGATCCCCAGGCCTTGGCCACATTCCGCTTAGCATACATAAAACCCGTCGTTGCCCAGTCCTGTATCGAGTTATTTAAATCATTAGGCTCCCAAACGTTCAGTAGACACCGACGCGGCACTGGGAGCAGGGAAGCATCAACCACTTGTGATATGGTTTGCATAACCTTGGACCAGTACTCGGCAATGAATTGCCAATCCCAGATAGTGTGGTAGAACGTCCCCGCCTCCCCGCAGCCCCTCAAACAGTACTGGTGTGTGGCTCTTCCTATTTTATGTAGTGTAATCCTCGTGTAATAAACTCGGTGCAAGACTTTTAATTGTATCAGTCTGAGCCTTGATGATATAGCGACCTCCCGGGGCGAGGAGAGCGCGGTCTGCCAGTCCATTTCGTTAAAGTCACCTAATTCCCCAGTCCAGGCTGTTTTAAGTTTGTCCGTAGGGTCAGGCATGTTGTTGACCAGCTTACGGTAGACCAGTGAGGTCGCTTTGTGAAGCATGTGCTCCGTAAGCAGTCTATCCTCTAAAGGAGTGGACTCTGGTAGTTTTCCTTCAGTCGGCAACACCGACCGAAGAGCATGACTGATTTGCAAATAGCGGAAACGTTTTGCCTCCGCCAAATTAAATTGGGCCGCTAGTTGGGCAAAAGTGAGAATTTTACCCTGTCTATAAAGGTCTCCAATCGTTGAAATATCAATATGGTCCCAGGCCTCAAATCCCTTACTATTACAGAGACGGCGGAGGCGGCGCGACACCCAAAGTGGTGTCATCTGCGTGATCGTATTTTGACATTTGAGTCGAGCCAACGCCATATGCCAGAGGTTCACTTTGTGAGCCATGGGGCCCAACAGGGCTGCCACACCCCGAGGATCATAAAGCGCAGCCATCACTCCTCCGGTCCCTAGGTCATATTTATCTGACTTGAACGCGGGCTCCGTCTGTGGGGCGTGGAGTCAGTGATTGACGATCTTTTGTTGTAAGGCCCAGTAATACAACTGGGCATCTGGGAGTGCAATGCCTCCGTCAAACCACACCCGTACCAACTTTTGTTCGGAAATGCGTGCCGGTTTATCTCCCCATAGTAAGCCAGAGACTAGTGCGTTTATGGACTGAAAATACTTGTTAGGCACGAGAAACGGAGTGTTTTCCAGGATATAGAGCAGTCGCGGTGAGGAAATATAAATTTTTGGTCAAGTTATGTTCCCTATCGTGTACCCCACCATCTCCATGTACGAGTTAAAGTGCATGTAACTTCCCTCCTGTGCCAGCTATGAAGACGCAAATACATTTGCGTCCAACGTTAACATGTCCTCTTTCAGACCCACCCTGAATGGGTTGGATAGTCCGTTCCTAAGTATGCCATGCCAACGTCTTTTTGTAGTGCACTCTACATGTTTTTCAGCTCTGGCAAAGTAGGCCCAGAATTTCTGCCATCGAGCCTTTTTCTGCTTCTGACTCTGACAGCCTCAGCCCAGGCTGCCCAGGCTGCCCCCGTACCCGTGAACTCTGCCTTACTTTCAGCGCGGCCCACCACGCTCAGCTCAGCCTGCTGCCTGCCAAGACTGACTACAACCTTCGGGTTATCTGTTCCGCTCCTCGAAGATACATTCCTGCCTACTAGCTTCAGTAAACATTCCCCAGCTGCAGAGCCAAAGGGCCGGCCTGTCTCCGTGCAAGTAATTCATAGCCTCTGTTACCATGCCCCATGGAAGGCCCATGCCCCCACGCTTCTCATCCAGACACTCAGGCGCTTATACACGCACTCACAGTCAGTATAGAATAGCTTCTCCCCCAGAGACCTTTCCGCCCCGATAGCTCAGTTCCTAAACACCAGATATCAGATATGATAGAAGCACAAGTTGATCTGACATGCCAGACTTCTGTCTCTTTCCGTCAGTGAAAATGTCAAGCCCCCTGCACCCTCCAGTTTCACGCCAATCACACGTCATGCAGCTGCGCGCGCATCCAAGCTTCTGATTTCTGCTGACATTGCAACATTTCTGTTTAGTGCCACCCACATGTGACACCTACCTGTGACGTTTCTAAGACACACCTACAGTTACGCCTAGTCCACGCCTTCTGATTACGTACTAGTAACACGTGGATGCTGTTATCTTGTCTACTCTCAGCTGTTACGCCTACTACATTACTTCCTATGATGTAAATTAAGTATATAAGCTATGTATTGTTAATAAAGCATTGCTCTATCCCTTCCTGAACCCTGCGTGGTTGCGGGAACATGATATCCTATTCCGGAATAATTCCTTTTTAAGGAATAAAACCCCTAAGAACTCTAACACCACGGACTCTGTCTTCTTTCTTTCCGATTGAGTTATTATTGATTAAGTACTTACCTGCATAGAAATTAAGAGAGTAAATTAAATATTTACGACATTTTGGCGCCCGAATAGGGACCCCTCCCCCACCTCACGCGCCGGTTGGTGCGTTGTAAGCTCTGTCCCCTGCCATCAGTTAGAAGGAAACTACGCGTACCGGCAGGATTTCCTGTATCTCCCTCTGGCCCACGGAGGTGACGAAGATTACGATCAGTACCCAGACGAGGCGGTGAGGAGTGCGGAGGATCCCGACCAGAGCCTAGCCGAAAGAAGCAAGGTCCGAGGTGTCAAGAGGCCCACCAGTTTTCCGAAGTGTCCACGTGTCGAGTCGAGTCGAGTCCGGTCCAGTCCAGTCCAGTCGAGTTTTCCGAGGCCTTCTGCTTTCCGTGCTTCCCGGTGAGTACCATTGCTGGGACGTATCTAGACGGGTTTGGGTACACAAGTCCGGTCTGCACTGTTTTAGGCAGTGTATCTGTGCTGTTTAGCAGTACATCCGATGATTCAAGTTCTTGCACTGTTTTCAGCAGTGTATCTGTGCTGTTTAGCAGTACATCTGATATAGGGGGTAGTCGTATATGTCGCAAATGTCTTTTTTTGTGTGATTAATGTCGTGGTATGAGTGTGACTGTCTTTACGTGCATTATTGTGTTCTTGTATAACTAGCTGTATCTAGTATTAAGTAGCAAGGATTGAGCGTTCAGTACTGAATAAACAAGATGCCGTTTTTCAACAAGTTAAAGCAGATAGGAACTAGGAAAGGGATACTAGAGGAAGAAATTCCTATCCCCCCCAGGGACACTCCTGGGAACTTTATGTACCACAAGCATGGCATAGATGCCATAGTGTATCTAGATTTATGGTCCGAGTATACTAAACATCTAGACGAGAGACACAGATGGCCAGTTACTGGAACATGGGATGCCGAGTGCATCATGAAGGTAGAAGAAGCATTATGGAAAAAGAAAGCCAGACAATCTCAGAAAGACGCCATAGAACTTTGGCGTAAGGAATCACGTAAGCGTGCTGAAAAAGAACTACGTAGAGAGGACAGACTTAAAGAATCAGAGAAAGCCCAAGAAAATGAATTAATTACTGAAGGGATCCGAGTAAAATCAGAACAGATAGACCGTGCACGAAATAACCTCGTAAACGGTATGTATCTCGCGGCCGAGGGTCCACCTGAGGCCATGTCAGAAATACCGAAAAATCTACCGTCACCATTGGTTCCAACTAAAGTAACTCACAAGACTACTAAAGACATATTCTTGAATTCCTATCTAGAGGATGTAGCACCCGCTTACACCAATCTGCCTGTCCGCGCCCTGCCTAACGACAGGGATGGGGGTGGCAACCCGCCCCAAGATCATATTCCGCCAGTACCACAACAGATCTCTCATGTTCCATCCCCTCCACCGCTTCCCATACCTAAAGTTAATCTACCAAAGCCACGTTTACCTGACCCTACTAAAGGACAAATTCAAGTACAAATACAGACTTCACAGAGAGATAATGCCCAAGCTTCCGCCTCAGGAGGTGCGACAGGAGGTTTTCGGACACCGCCATCAACACGTAGGTTACAGCTCGGGGACTTGCAGAGTCCCTACACGTACAAATCACCCCGTCTCGATGCATTTAGAGGACAACTTACAGTTTGCAGATATGATCCAGTACCCGGCAAGAACGATAAAATGATAATGGCATCACTACGGTTACGATCTGCTACTGATTTCCTGCTGATGTTTCCAGGAATGAACGAGCACCTAGATAGAATATATAGGTTTATTCAGACTGGGAAAGACCCCGACGGTATTAAGGATGCCATGGAGCATCAGAAAGTTGACGTTCAAGGACAGATATTACGTTTTTTCATAAATTGCCTAATAAGAGAACGAGACAGGCCTGAGACAGATCAGGGTGAATTAGATGCACTCAACAGGTGGGGTCAAAATATATCTGAAGGAAAACACGATAAGGGGACTTGCATAGCCAGTATGTACAAGAAAATAAGAAAAGCAGTGATAGACGTACACAAAGAAGAGAAAGAAAAGGCTTCCTCCGAGGGGGAAGAAGAACACGAAGAACCAGAAAAGACTATAGACACCATAGCATATGTAGGTAAGGGAACTTACCTTAGGAAGGGCATCCGTCCAGAAAGCAAGAGAGTTCTTTTCTCTGCCTTAACAAACCCGAATTCTGCTGAACATCAGTTCCAGGAAACTGATAAAAGGCTTCGAGATCGAGTAGGGTACCATGTACTCAATTCTATGGATGAACAAGAACTAGCCCGGTCAGCCATATTATGGACTGAAAATCCGGATATATACAATGATGACACCGTAGCACAGACATTCCTGAACCTTTTCCCAGACGAGCAGAAATTAGCAGGTGTATATATGATTCAACACCTTCTCACGAAATACAGAAATAAACATTCTGATCCAGGTCCCTTACACGAGATATTAGAAGAACTACTCATGGACAGATGGAGAGGTTTAAGTACCAAATTAATTCAAATAATTCTAGAACAACGCCATAGATATGACACTTTTATAAACTCCGAATATGTTCCCGCCCCGCCCCCAGAAAGGAAAATGTATCATATGGAACGTCGGCATGGCATTGAAAGTCAGAACCCCTTACGAGAAGTACATCCAGTTATGGGTGACGATCATCACTTGAAACGAGTGTATGTACACACGCCTCTGACTAAGTTAGAACTGTTAGAAATGAAGAAACTAGTCCCGTGCCATGATAAAGACCCTGCAGGTTTTCATAGAGAGCTTAAAGACATGTTATTGATGGGGGATTATACGTGCGAAGATATAACGAAAATGTTAAAGGTATTGCTGCCCACGGGCATTTACGAAAAACTAAAAGAAAAAGGATGGGAGGTGGGAGAGAAAAAGATTGTATGGACAGAAATAGAAGACGAAGAGAACAAACGGGTCCCAGGGGTAGGCCTTGGGGAGAAAACTAAAGCATTACCAGGTCTGATAGTACAGGTTCTGCCAAGATTATTGACAACTAGAAAGGAAGACTGGGATGCAATCTCAGCTTGTAAACAGAAACCCGACGAAGATACTAGTGACTTTTATTCAAGATTCGAGAAATGTTTCATTATTAATAGTGGTCTTAAACCAAGTAGCGAGTCGTACCCGCATCTTTTTGTATCAAAGTTAGTCGAAAATTCCCTGTTAGCAGTTAAAAACCGTGTATACAAGGTCGAGAGTACATGGCAAGCCAATACGCCATCCCAGATGTTACAAATGTTACAATATCATCAGAACAGAATTAGAGAAGAGCAGGATCAAGAGCAGAAGCGTATGAAAGACACGAAAATGAAAATGCTAGTAGCCCAGTCGGTTCCAACAGACGGCCACAGAAAGGGTACGACCCAGACAGGTCACACCGCAGCTCCCGTTAAAGGGGCATGCAACTATTGCAAGCAGCCAGGTCACTACGTACATGAATGCCCAGTTCTGAAACATAACATAGCAACAGGTAAAACTAAAGAAAGACCGCATCCGCCTAGACAAGACCATAATCAGCATCAGTCTTCACAGAATATGCAGCCCATGCAGAATGCACAGCCTACGCATGCTTCATCATCTGCAGCACAGACTGTAGCGGTATCACAGCCACAGCCCATTGCCGCAACACAGCAAGTTTCACAACAGATGTACCAGTATGCCCAGTCCGCTTACCCCGATTATCCACGATATACATGAAGTAGCCTAGAGAGGGAGGGTGGCTTGCCTCTTATTGAGATTCCTGTAGATCAAGAGGGTCCTTATGTACACAGTCAAGTATTGGGAAAAGACAGAAAGTTTTTAATTGACACAGGGGCAAGTCGCACCACGATCAGTCATGAGGAAGTCCCAGGGGCACCCCTCTCAGGCTCACAGAATGTTTCCCTTGGTTTTTCAGGAAAGCCCATTGTAAATGAGGTATCAGAACCAGTTCCCCTGGCTGTGGGTCCATTATCACGTGTTACTGACTTGTTACTTACGAAATCATGCCCAGAAAATCTGTTAGGAATTAAAATATTGAAGGCTCTAGGAGCCGTGATCTGCTGTTCCCCGGAGGGAGTCAGACTCTTTCTGCGGGATTTCAAGGGTCATTATATGTTGCGTGAGTTTGACGTCAGATTGAAAAATGTACCAGACCACCTGTGGGCAAAAGGCCCAACTGATGTAGGTTGTATGCACATTACCCCATACCGTGTTACACTCAAACAAGGTGTAGTTTTACCCAGAATCAGACAATACAAGTTACCACCCGATGCTGTAGTGGCTTTACTGGAAATCATTGAAGAGCTCATTACCCAGGGAGTGGTCGTAGAGACCGACTCCAATATCTGTAATTCACCCATCATTCCGATCCTTAAACGTACTGATCCCAATGCACCGCCAGTATATCGGCTGGTGATTGATCTAAGAGAACTGAACAAATGCATTATTCCACAGTACCCTGTGGTTCCCGATATCTCATCCTTATTGACTGCCATTGATTCAGAGGCGACGTTCTTTACTGTAATTGACCTCAAGAACGCCTTCTTCAGCGTACCTATTGATCCAGAGAGCCAATATCTCTTCGGATTCAGTTTAAATGGACGCAGTTTCAAATTTTCACGCGCACCTCAAGGATTCACAGAAAGCCCCAGCATCTATAGCCAAGCACTGAAAAGACAACTTGATTGTATCACAATGCCAGTTAACACCGCTTTACTGCAATACGTCGATGATCTGCTGATCACCGCACGAAGTGAGCCCGAATGTGAACAAGCATCACTGACAGTTTTACATTTTCTGGCCGACAAGGGACACAAGGTGTCTCCTTCGAAGCTACAATTCTGTGTTCAGCAAGTTGTGTACCTGGGTCACTTGCTGTCCAAAGTGGGGAGACAGCTCACTCCCGATCGCATTCAGTTAATTGCAAATATGCCACAACCCCAGACACAAAAGGAAGTGCGGGCCTTCATAGGCCTCACCTCGTACTGCAGACAATGGATTCCTCAGTATGCATTTCTAGCCAAACCACTCATTCAGTTAACAACACAGGAGGCAGCGACTTCGACTGTCCTTCCATGGACTCAGGAACATACACAGGCTTTTGAAGAATTAAAGAAAGCATTATGCCAAGCACCAGTTCTAGCGACACCATGTTACAGCAAACCTTTTACACTTTTTGTTACAGAACGTGAGGGTACAGCACTGTCTGTCCTCACTCAAGACCAAGCAGGTTCATATAAGCCTTGCGCTTATTTTTCAAGTACATTGGATTCAGTAGCCCAGGCACTCCCTGCATGCTTAAAGTCAGTAGCAGCAACAGCATTAGCAATCAGACAGAGCGATTCAATTGTTTTAGGACATCCATTAACAGTTCAAGTTCCACATTCTGTAGAGGTTCTTTTAAACAGAACCCAGACTCAACACTTAACCATAGCACGATTGACAGGTTATGAATTGACACTATTCCAGCCACACATAGAAATCAGACGCTGTAGCATCTTGAAACCCGCAACATTGTTGCCTGCAATTATGACAGATCCAACACCACACGATTGTATAGAGATCATTAATACAGTAACAAAACCTCGACGAGATCTAACAGACGTTCCCCTGACAAATCCAGACCTGACACTTTATGTGGACGGTTCATGCATGAGAACAAGTACAGGAGAGTTAGTGGCCGCGTATGCAGTGACCACTGAAACTGAAGTTAAAGAAACACACCGTATTGACACATTGTCTGCTCAAGCAGCGGAGCTCATCGCTCTGACCCGAGCTTGTATTCTAGCCAAGAACAGAAATGTTAACATATACACTGATTCCCGCTATGCGTTCGGAGTCGTACACGACTTCGGCATGTTATGGCAAGAAAGAGGTTTTCTGACCTCTCATGGTGCCAAGATCCAGCACGGTCTCCTCATTCAAGCACTATTAGAGGCAATACATTTGCCCTCAGGCATATCAGTCATGAAGTGTAAAGCACATACTAAAGTTACAGACTCTGTTTCCCAGGGTAACGACCTGGCAGACCAGACAGCGAAACATACAGCATTGACTCACACCCAGACTACTGATGTGACAAAGACAATAGTACCAACTCCGTGTATGTCAGTCAGGGATCCCACCCTAGATGTAATCGATATCCCGACACATGCCACCTCAGAGGAAATAAAGAAATGGACTGAACTAGGAGGGATCCAGACAGATCAAGGATGGGTCACAAAGGGAAAACCTACATGGTTCCTCCCCGACTCCATGGTACAAATCATGATAAATACAGCACATAGTCCTGCACATCTAGGAGAAAAAGCTATGTTAGACAGTTTACAGAATCTCTGGTACAACAAACACTTACGAGCAGCAGCAAAACAGAAAGTGCGTACTTGCATGATCTGTTGTCAGTTCAATCCAGGTAAAAGCGTCCCTGTAGAGCAAGGTGGATTTCATCCTCCCGATCACCCTTTTGAAGTCCTCCAGATGGATTATATCCAGATGGACCGTTGTCGAGGATTCAAATATGTCCTCGTAGTTGTTTGTGCACTTTCTCGCTGGACCGAAGCCTACCCAGTCTCAGATTACACTGCCCCGACCACTGCCAAGCAGCTGGTTCGAGAATTCTTCCCACGATACGGCCTGCCTCGTGTCGTGTACTCAGATAACGGACAGCCGTTCTCATCCGAACTTATGAAGCATGTTTCCCTTTTGCTAGGATATCAGTGGAAATTCCACTGTGTCCGACATCCCGAAGCCGCAGGCCTTGTAGAGAGGCATAACCAGACACTCAAGATACGCCTTGCCAAAATATGCCAGGAGAAAGGGGTCGACTGGATAGTCGCCCTGCCAGTTGCACTGTTCTATATGAGAATGGTTGCACATTCGAGATCAGGACTATCCCCGTACGAAGTGGTCTTTGGCAGACCACCGAACATGTGGGGGACGCCCATTCCTAAGAAAATTACCGATGTTGATTGTAATATGTTGACAGATTACCTTGCCTCCTTGATGTCTGCACTCCAATCATGTCGTTCACAGGTTGCCGCAGCCTTTCCTGACAACACTGATGTAAAGCCACATGATGTCCGTCCTGGCGACACAGTCCTTGTGAGGAATTTTGACCGGAAAAGCCCGCTGGAGCCCCGCTGGAAAGCACCGAAGACCGTCCTTCTTACTACGAGGACCGCAGTGAAGTTGGAGGGCAGAAAGGGGTGGGTCCACACGAGTCATATTAAATTGTGTAATGAACTGAAACCAGACCTTGACTCGCCCACCCCCACTAAAGACTGTATTAAACCTAGTGACTCTAAATTATCTGAACGAGAGAAAACTCCCCAAGAGGAGTACCGACTCAAGCTTCGATCTAGCAAGTCAGACAGTTTAATTGTTTAAGTCCTCCCCTAGGTGAATCGGTTAAATAGTCTCTGACATGTATCCCCTAGATCGAGATAGAGAGAGAGAGAGACAATTCAAGAAACGTACATACTGTAAATCACTGCGTAGTCACTGTATAGTGACACTACTAATCATGTTTTTTCTAAGTATTCTGATAATTGTTGCAAGTGTACTTCTTCCAATCTATTGCCCTATCTTCAAGCGTGAACAATCTGCCTACAATGTTTCTGCTGAACATTCTTTTAGCAAGTTACCTCCACATGAACTTTCTTACAGACTTGCGCTGCGCAACAACACATTCATTAGTATGCTACATCACTCCCATCAGACTAATAACGCTACAAACTGCTGGATATGTGTCCGACTCCCTCCCTACCAGAATTACAAGGGAGCTCTGCCCCTCTTTCCGTACCCGTTCACTCATAACGGCTCTTGTGGTGCATGGTTCAAAATAATTAATTCCTTAGATCCTGATATTGCTGTTTCCGACGGGAGCTGGGTTTGGGGAAACCTGAACTTAGTCCTGCTCAACGTCTGTTACCCTGATAAGGAGGGACTCCCCATTAGAATAGGAACTGATCTAGAAAATGAAGTATATGGATTGAGTAATTACACAATTAACCTTATGATTCTTACTGTTGAATCCGAAGCTGCGCCAGCTCTGCCCGCTATGTCAGTATTACCAGTCACTGGTGAACTATGTGTCAGAAAGAAAGGTTCGGTACACTTAGGTCATAGTAAATGTACTACTGTGGTCGAATTCAGTGATCATGGTAAATCATCCTTTAAAGCTACCCGTCATTCTTATTTTGTTTGTGGTCATACCGCATACATACGTCTGCCTCCAGATTGGGATGGTACCTGTTATATTGCATTCCTTCTGCCACCTGTTTTTCTAGCCCCTCCTGATTATCACAGAAATACAAATCTAGTAAAGAATAGACTCCGAAGAGATCTCCCGCTTGTCGACTATACAGAAACGGCATGGGAACAATACACCGATTTTAATAAGGGATTCTTTTTCTTTTTAGGTCCCGTCCAAAACAGTAAATTAATACGTAGATTAACTAGAACCCTTGAAGCTGTAGTACTTGAAACTGCCTCCGCCTTAGGTAACCTAACAGAGGAGCAATCTGCCATGCGGGTTGTTGTCCTTCAGAATCGTCTTGTTATTGACGTCATCTTGGCAGATAGAGGTGGAGCCTGTAAGGTCATCGGGTCGAGTTGCTGTGTTTTCATTCCAGAAAACGCGCCATCTGTATACAAAGCTATTACACGTCTTCACAAAATTGCAAGTTTAATACATCAGACTCCAGGCACCTGGACTTGGTCCGGTTGGTTCTGGACAACGTTGTCCGCTTGGGGATGGAAGATCCTATCCTTCCTAGGTTTTGGCCTTGTCATAGTATTCAGCTGCTGCCTGTGCCTACAGTGTGGACCGGCGATATGTGGACTGTGTGCCACATCGTGCATTGAACATTCTAGTTTTCTCTCAAACAGACAACGGAAGAGAGACGAACAAATTATGTTACAAGAACAAACTGATCAATTTATGATGATCGATATATCATGAAGGGTCCGTAGGGAACAAGGAGGGAATGAGGAAATATTAATTTTTGGTCAAGTTATGTTCCCTATCGTGTACCCCACCGTCTCCATGTACGAGTTAAAGTGCATGTAACTTCCCTCCTGTGCCAGCTATGAAGACGCAAATACATTTGCGTCCAACGTTAACATGTCCTCTTTCAGACCCACCCTGAATGGGTTGGATAGTCCGTTCCTAAGTATGCCATGCCAACGTCTTTTTGTAGTGCACTCTACATGTTTTTCAGCTCTGGCAAAGTAGGCCCAGAATTTCTGCCATCGAGCCTTTTTCTGCTTCTGACTCTGACAGCCTCAGCCCAGGCTGCCCAGGCTGCCCCCGTACCCGTGAACTCTGCCTTACTTTCAGCGCGGCCCACCACGCTAAGCTCAGCCTGCTGCCTGCCAAGACTGACTACAACCTTCGGGTTATCTGTTCCGCTCCTCGAAGATACATTCCTGCCTACTAGCTTCAGTAAACATTCCCCAGCTGCAGAGCCAAAGGGCCGGCCTGTCTCCGTGCAAGTAATTCATAGCCTCTGTTACCATGCCCCATGGAAGGCCCATGCCCCCACGCTTCTCATCCAGACACTCAGGCGCTTATACACGCACTCACAGTCAGTATAGAATAGCTTCTCCCCCAGAGACCTTTCCGCCCCGATAGCTCAGTTCCTAAACACCAGATATCAGATATGATAGAAGCACAAGTTGATCTGACATGCCAGACTTCTGTCTCTTTCCGTCAGTGAAAATGTCAAGCCCCCTGCACCCTCCAGTTTCACGCCAATCACACGTCATGCAGCTGCGCGCGCATCCAAGCTTCTGATTTCTGCTGACATTGCAACATTTCTGTTTAGTGCCACCCACATGTGACACCTACCTGTGACGTTTCTAAGACACACCTACAGTTACGCCTAGTCCACGCCTTCTGATTACGTACTAGTAACACGTGGATGCTGTTATCTTGTCTACTCTCAGCTGTTACGCCTACTACATTACTTCCTATGATGTAAATTAAGTATATAAGCTATGTATTGTTAATAAAGCATTGCTCTATCCCTTCCTGAACCCTGCGTGGTTGCGGGAACATGATATCCTATTCCGGAATAATTCCTTTTTAAGGAATAAAACCCCTAAGAACTCTAACACCACGGACTCTGTCTTCTTTCTTTCCGATTGAGTTATTATTGATTAAGTACTTACCTGCATAGAAATTAAGAGAGTAAATTAAATATTTACGACAGCGGTAGTGTCATCATTTTAAATAATGCAGCCTTTCCTAACAGAGTTAGCGGCAGGGTATGCCAGTGCCTCACATCTGCACGAAACCGTTCAAGCGGCTGCTGTAAGTTACGCTTATAAAATCTCTCCCAATTCGGTGCCACCCATACCCCCAGATATTCAAAGGGTCCGTCAGTAATCGTCAGAGGACAGTCGTTCGGGAGGATCGGCGGGGGGCCTTTAAGGACAAATAGTACCAACTTGGACCAATTGATGGTATAGCCTGAGGCCCGCCCAAAAATTTTACAGATGTCAAGAAGCACCATGAGAGAACGCCTGGGGAGGGTCAAGTAGAGGAGGATATCATCAGCATACAGCGATATGCAGTCCTCCCAGGATTCAGTCCAGTTGAGACCTTTTATCATGGGGTCCCACCGTATCCATGCTGCTAGCGGTTCTAAAACCAGTGCAAAAAGTAGAGGCGACAGGGGGCACCCCTGGCGCGTGCCGCGGCTTAATTTGAAATCCCTGGAAATATGGACATTGGCCACTACATGCGCAAGCAGATTTTTATACAGGAGTTTGACCCAAGCACAAAATTTGGGCCAAAGCCTAGATGTCTTAACACCGCAAACAAGTACGGCCATTCGACCATGTCAAAGGCCATTTGCGCATCCAGGGACAGAATCACAGCCGGTTCTGACAAAACTGGTATCTGTGCCATCACCGCATGGACTCTTCTTAAATTCGGAGCGGTGCTCCTGTTAGGCATAAATCCGGATTGATCTGGATGCACCAGGGTCTCCAAGTGCGGGGTTGGGCGCGTGGCGATCATTTTGGCCAGTATTTTTGCCTCCGCATTCAACAGCGAGATGGGACGGTATGATGTACATACGTCCGGGGGTTTACCAGGTTTCGGTATAGCTATAATCGTAGCCATGCGTTGATCTCAAGGCAATGCCCCCTTGGCCAAGCTGTCTTCAAACATTTGCAATAGATGCGGGCCCCTTGGTCTGAGACGCTCTTGTAAAATTCTATGGGAATCCCATTAGGACCTGCAGCCTTGCCCGACTGTAAGGAATGAATAGCAGCCACGACTTCATCCGTGGTGAAGTCTGAGTCTAGAAGTTCAGCGTCTGTGTCCGTGACGGAGGGCGTTTGGATATCTTTAATGTAGGTTTGCGCCTCTTCAGAGGACATACCCGAGGAAGAAGTATAACCTGTCTCAAAGTGATTGGCCAAAGTGTCAACGATATCTGCAGGGTAAGTGTACATCACGCATTCAGTGGAACAAAGTTGTGCTATTGTTTTCTGGGCCCTGTCCTTCATTTCCAGCCACGCCAGAAGTCTTCCTGCCTTATCCCCAACCTTGTATATGATATGTTGAGTACGCAGAAGCCATTGTCTGACCTGCACCTTCTGATACTCAGCCAATTCCGCCTCTTTAAGACGTAACCGACGCTTAGCATCCTCAGTGGGATCGCAATCATGCTCATACTGTAAAGCTTCCAGGTCGAGTTCTAGCGTTGCCAATTCGTCCTGCATAGTCCGCCTATGACCCGTTATGGAGGCTATCGCCTGGCCCCTCAACACCGTCTTAAATGCTTCCCATAGGACCCCGGGCGAGTCCACTGTGGCAGTGTTTTCCTGAAAGTAACACTTCGTAGCTGTGACTAGGTCCTTTCTGATTTTAGGAACTTGTAAGTAGTGGTGCTAGATTGGGAAGATTCGCCTCCGAGCCTGTACATGGGAGGAGTATACCATAGTAATTGGGGAATGATCCGAGATACCCCTAGGGCCTATTTTTACATCTAGTATGTGGGGCAAACTGTCTGCAGTGAGGAAAAAATGATCAATACGCGATAGACTGTTGTGTACCCCAGAGTAGAAAGTGTAGCCTTGATCCCCGGGGTGTTTGAACCTCCATCCATCCGTAAGACCCAAAGCCTCAATATAGCCTGCCAGCCTCGTCCTATGTGTCCCCGTCAACCTGCTGGGGTGGAGGTCAAGACCCTCATCAAGAAACGCATTGAAATCTCCGTCCAATAAGAGCTCTCCCTCTGGTAGCATCAGTAAAAATGCACTGAGGGCGGGGAGAGCAAAATGTCAACGTTTTTGAAAAAAAATCCTAGCGGCAATCTGTTGAGGTTTCATTTCTGTGAATTAAGCATTGTGCCAGAATGAATCCTGGCCTGCGTATTTATCCAACAAGAGGCCACCATTTTGTGCAACACCTCTACCCTACTGGAGTACTTTCTATGGGCTACCCTGTTGTGTAAATGTATAGTGCATCTCTACACTACAGCTGTATAAAGGATGCCGAGGAAGTGTCTCCAGTGACCATGTGTCTCTGTAACTTTGCCAATGTGATTGTTGCTTGAGCATCTTCAACAGATATTTTTAAAGGTAAAACTGCAGAGAAAACACACGGATATTTGTACTTTAAAGAAGTAAGTGCTTCTTTGTTTGGTGGTAATGAGATTGTACTCCTAGACACCAAGATCCTGTCTCCAAAATCGGTGGGAAACACGCTCAGGGGCCTTTTAGTAAGCTGCCAATCATCGTGGGAAAAGGGCAGGAAGACGTTGCATTCTGCTAATAAATATGGGGCAGGACCATACGGGTGGGACTTCTAGCCATTTTACATACTTGTAGTTTTTAAAAGTTTAGAACACGATCTCTGGTCTCAGCAGCAGATGACAAGAAAGAACCCCCATCTTCATAGAGACTATGTGGGATATTGCGCTTGAGAAAAGCGAGGATGCAAACACCTCCATCACGGATTACAGATAACTTTTGGTTGTAAAAAATGCGGATGAAACATACTAGCTTTGCCTTGTCCATGCGTGCAAAACTAGGATGATTAGTACTTTACAGAAGTGGAGCTTCAACATGGGCACCTGTTTTGTTTGTATCTGTAAGTGCTTCCCATTGAGGTTTCATTTCTGTTAAATGAGCATCGTGCCAGAATGAATCCTGCCCTGCGTATTTATCCGAAGGGCATTTAGGAGTAGTAAAGTTAGGAATCCAAACTTTACTACTCATAAATGTCTTTTGTGAATACTGAAATTCGTAAAGTTAGGATTTTGTCTCAGATTAGGAATAGTAAAGTTAGGAATCCTAACTTTACTACTCCTTAATGCTTTTATAAATACCCAAAGTCGTAAAGTTAGGATTTTGTGTCAGATCACTTTTGTGAATCGTGCCCAACATTTTAAAAATTTTGTCAGAACAATAAAACAAGTACTAACAAAATTGCAAACTCCTAAAATTAACATATTAATGATCTAAAACACACAAAATCATAAAATATTACAAAAGAATTCAAAATCTATATTACATACTACCATATTTAGAAGTTTATATTAAACGTATGAAACAAAATACCTACATGGAATATTCTTTATCAAGATAGTCCTGGCATGGCATTGATTCTTCCTTTTGGAATGATTTCTCCTCCCTTCTCTCTTCTAATGCTAATGAAGATTTGATTGTTGGGGGAGATTGTAATCAATTGATGGACCCTTTTTTGGACCGCAAATCACAAGCTCGCTACATTCCCAACAAAATGCAAACGTCCTTCCACAGAGCCATCTCCTCCAGAGGCCTTATAGATTCATGGAGGTTGTCCCATCCTGACTCTCTGGAATTTTCCTTTTTTTCTCCTGTGCATAATTCCCTCTCCCGTATTGATTATATTTTTCTCTCCCACCACGCTTTCCAATTTATGACCAACTCAGAAATAGGCTCTATCCTCATCTCAGATCATGCCCCAGTTATTTTAGATATGGATTACCCCTCTCCCACGCCTCAGGCCCCAGATGGCGCTTTAACAACTCCCTTTTACTTGATCCCACTTTCATTGAACACTTCACTCATTTCATGGATGACTTTTTCACTATTAACTTACACTCCACCTCTGACTTTCACTTTCTTTGGGATGCTTTCAAGGCCACTGCTCGGGGTTGTATTATTGACTTTGTTTCACGTAAAAAAAAGAAAGCGCTATCCCAGGCTTCCTCCTATCTAAAACGCATTAAAGAACTAGAGCATTTTTATTACACTTCCAACTCTCCTGATTCTCTGTCCTCTCTCATTTCCGCTAAACTGCAATTTAATAAACATTCCTGGGAATCGGCCTCCAATCAGCTTCTTCAATTTAATGCGAAGATATATGGTGGTCGCAATAAAGCTGGTAGGGCTCTGGCAAATTATCTCAAAATTAAAAAACAGAAATCGAAAATAGTCTCGATTAAAAATTCACAAGGCTCGCTCCAGTCTTCTGATGTCAAAATTCTGGATTGCTTTGTTCAATTTTATTCTTCTCTTTATACTCCTGAGTCCTCCCCCTCTGCAGAGCAATTAGACTATTTCTTTAATTCTGTCCCTAAATCTCCCAATCCTTCGTTGGATTTCTCTTCTCTTGATGCCCCGATTTCAGAAAAGGAAATTCTTGCTGCTCTCTCTCTTCTCCCCAAAGATAAGACACCTGGCCCTGATGGCTTTACTGTTCGTTTCTTTCTCCAATTTAAATCTATCTTGATTCCTCATTTTCTTCAGTTAATTAACCATTTTCTCTCCTCTGGTGAATCTAAAGGTTCTTTTTCGCAGACTATGCTTGTTCTTCTCCCCAAGAAAGATAAGGACCCTTCCCTATGTGAAAATTACCGACCCATCTCCCTCATTAATACTGATTGTAAATTGTATGCGAAAATTCTGGCTTTACGGATTAATTCCATTGTCCCTGATTTGGTTAACATTCATCAATCCGGCATTGTTAAGGGAAAATCCATTACAGACAATTCTAGAACCCTTCTTAATATCATTCATCTTTTTGCTAAAATGGACAGTCCCTTGGCTGCCATTACTCTAGACGCCGAGAAGGCATTTGACCGTGTCAACTGGGATTTTATGTTTGGCGCCCTTCGCTGGCACGGTTTCAGTCCCACTTTTCTTAAATTTGTTCAGTTGCTTTATTCTGCTCCTTCCACTTCTATATGGATTAATGGTATGCAATCTGATTATTTTCCCCTTCATAGAGGAACCAGACAAGGCTGTCCACTTTCCACCCTTCTCTTTATTCTGGCACTCAAACCTTTCCTTGAGAAAATTCGACAATCCCCTTTCTATTCTGGCTTTCTTTATAAAGATGTGGAGATTAAGTTTACTGCTTATGCAGATGATATTTTGCTTTACATTTCTAACCCTGTTGTTGCCCTTCCCGCTTTCTTTTCTGCATTACATGATTATTCCTCTGTTTCTGGATATAAATTAAATATTGATAAAACTGAAGTCCTTCCCCTCAATAAATGTTGTCTTCCTCACATGTTTCAGGCTTCTGGTTTCCAATGGAACTCTGGTTCTATCAAATGTCTTGGCGTTTTATATGCTAACACTATTAGAGAAACTATCAAAATTAATCACTCCGATATCCTTAAAAAGCTCTCTTCTCTTATAGAATGTTGGTCCCCTCTTTTTCTTTCCTGGTGGGGTCGTCTCTCCACTATTAAAATGATGTTCCTTCCTATTGTGAACTTCTGTCTCTCCATGCTTCCTATCTCTCTCCCTCATTACTTTTTTAAGTCTATCAATAGTCTCTTTTCCAAATTCCTGTGGAATAAGCGTAAGGCTAGAGTCTCTCTCCTCCGTCTTCAACAACCTAAACATCTTGGTGGTGTTAACTTCCCCAATATCTCACGCTTTCATTCTGCTTTTACTCTCAAGCAAATTTGGCCTTTTCTTCTTGAAACCTCGTCTCCTCCTACTACGGCTTGGAGCTCTCTGGAATTGGCTCAACTTCACCCCTTCTCCTTCCTTATTGCCTCCAATCTCACTCAACCACCTCCTAAGCTACTTTCTCCCATTTTTAAGCACTCCAAAGCTTTAACACTTGCCCTTTTTCGATCATTCTCTGTACCATCTACTCTTCATATGAATACCCCACTTTGGTATAATAAATCTCTTAAATTACACAATCATGCGCTCTTTTGGAAGGAATGGATTGACAGAGGAATTCTCACTTACCAACATCTTATTTCTGACAATTCCTTATTAACCTTTCCAGCACTTCGTGATTCCTTCGGCATCTCTAACAAATACTGCGCACACTTTCATGAACTTCTGCCCAAACTATCCACTATTATCCTTCACAATACCCCTTCATCCTCTTCACCTCCCCTCCTTGTCTCTCCACCTAACTTTCAGGTTCCCCTTAAGGCCTCTGCTATTTATAAATTACTTTCTCCCTCACTTACTGACAGGCCTAAAACTAATCTTGAACTTATCTGGGAATCGGACCTCAATCAAACTTTCCCCTCACTTACCTGGGACTCTCTTTGGTCCAAACTTCATTCCACCTCTCGTTCCGCTAGTACCACACAAACCCTTTATTTTTTTTATAATAGATTATTTTATACTCCCTGTGATTTGTTTAAATTTAAATTGTTAGACACTAAGAAGTGTTGGTCCTGTTCATGCACTCCTGGTGACTTTGTTCACATGTTCTTTCTTTGTCCTAAGGTCCAACTTATGTGGTCCCACATTTAGTCTACACTTAATAAGATGTTATCTACTAATGTTCTCTTTGTTGTTTCTTCTGTATTCCTGGGTGGTTTGGCCCCAGTTTGGGATGTCCCACTCCATACTCGTAAATGTATTGATGTTTGCATTGCTATCGCTTTTCAAATTATAACAACTAATTGGAAAGACACTACAAACGTGGTTTATAATGCTTGGTGGAATTTGCTCTGCCATCATCATAGACTAGATCGTCCATGTGCTTCTTCTATTCCATTGTTGATAAAACATGATTTACTTTGGTCCCCTTTAACAGACTTTTTATCTAAAAGTGCCTCTTGATATATTTAGTATTACTGTTATTATTATTACTGTGAACTTCTCTGTATTTCATACCTCTTTAATTCTCTTACCATAAATTTTTCTATTGCTGTTCCCCTTCCATCCCCCTTTTTTCCCTTTCTTCTCTCTTTCTTTCTCTCTTCCTTCCCCACAAAATGAAAAGTTATAAAAGCATTTTTCTTTTTATAGCGTTTTCCCCTTTTGGGGCCTTTCTTGTTTATTGGCACATTATTCTCCACAATTATTTTAATTCCTATTGCTCTTTATTTGTACTATTGTACTGATGTTTTACATTGTTTTCTTCAACTCAATAAAGCTTTTCAAACTTAAAAAAAAAAAAAAAAAAAAAAAAAAATATATATATATATATATATATATATATATATATATATATATATATATATATATATATATATATATATATATATATATATATATATATATATATATATATTCCTGGCATTCCAATATATGGTATTTGTGTCAGACGACATTTTTGAGACAATATTAATGTTGTGCTCTGTGTTATCATAGATACAAGATGAGCTGTCACTGTACTTGATATTGGCATGGCACCAGTGGTCAGATTATGGAAGTGTTTCTGCCACGTTTTGTGCTTCTGGTGCAGTTCTGTACTGCAGACGGGGTAGCATGTGCAACCCTGCACAAGGGAAGGGGTTACAGCCGTATGCAAATTAAAAAACATCTTTGCCCATGTTGCTAAGCCATGTTACATGTGCCTGGTCTATTATGATCTTAAAAGGTGAACAGTTTGTGTGCCTCCGCCATGAAAAACACCATTTGGAAGGGTGCACAGATGGTCCTAGGGATAGTGCAGACATCCAGCGCGGGAGGTTAGTGTCACGGGCTGCACTCCCTACAGGATGGGTTCTGCTTCGCTGACAGTGGCAGGTCAGGCTCGCCTGCAGTGACTGACAACAGTGGTTTGAACCATTGCTTCATGTTTAACTCTTGAGGTCTCTCTGCATGGAGAGAAGTAGTGCTTTCTTTTCAGAGGATGTCTTTGTTGTGTAATTGGAGCAGACTAGGACTATGTATCCAAACAGATGCCTAGTTTCCAGTCCTGGGCATTCATTTGACAGCTAAATGCTTTCTGGGAGTTCTAGTCTTGGTTTACTTTCATTGAACCAGTTGGACTGATACATCAGAGAGCTGATTTCCACAGGCTCAGAGGTTTCAGTCTGTGTACGATGTCATTGAGGAATGGTAGCGATGGGACACAATATGAACCGAAGCGCAAAAAAAACAAGCTGAACCCACAAGACTCTGCAAATTATTTCTTGGTTTAAAGACATGAAAAAGACAATTCTCATATGTTCTGCATCAAAAGAAGGACGCACTTAATTCTAAAGCCGTCTGTGCGGACTCAATGTACACTATGAGAAATATCAGAAGGAAGCTAGGATCTACAGTATCAAAGACAGATGCAAGGAAGAATCCGGGCCAAAAGCTGGTGTTTATCCAGGGTTCTTAAAATACCCTTCTTTGAATCTTAAAGGTTCCCTTTACTTCTAGGGGCATATTTATTAAATAGTCATGCATCGTAGCAAGTCAGATTGCGGCACTGCGTTACAGGAAAAGGGTAGGAATGCGCCATATTTATAACAATACTGCACATTCCACCCTTATTCCAGAGCTGGCGCAATATGTGCTGCCTATCTCCAATAGAAGCAGCCTTGCACCATAGTGCAAGGGTGTATGCGTTGCATGCAGAATTTGTTTTGTGCAGGAAGGCGCACCTTCCTGCACAAGAACAATCCTCTGAGGCATTTTCCTCTAGTGCAGAAAACCCATGAATAAAATACAACAGTCTCTGGTTATGAGAGAGTGCTAAGAGAGCTGAACATGGAACGATTGGTGGAGACATCTCATGATGATTAGCCAAGGAGCAATGTGCTGCACTGCTTTAAGAGGGACCAGTTGAATCTGTGGTGATCCTATGTGCTTGGCAGCGACAGTGATGTTTATATATATAGACCGCGGTGAAGCTTGCTGTTGAAGATAAGCTTCAATATTTACTAGGCATGGGCGGATTTTGCGGATTCGCAATCCGCGAATTTGCGGATTTGCGGATTTGCGGATTGCGAAAATCCGCAAAATCCGCGAATCCTCGCGGATTTTGCGGATTTTTTTTTTGGGGTGTTCGCACGGGTTTCTGCAAGTTCGCGAGGGTTTTGTGCAATTTCGCAAATTGCGAACTTACTTGTCAGGTCGACAGTTTTGCGAACTTGTTGTTTCTACGTGCCCAGCCTGTTTGCAAGCCTTTCTTCATCACTGCCACCCTCTGTCACCACTGGCACTCTCTTTGTTCACCCATGCCACCCTCGGGCTCACCCATGTCACCCTCTGTATCATCACAGCTCCCTCTGGTTCACCAGTGTACATTATTGGGGCAAACAAAGCACTGCCATCCTCTGTCAACACTGGCACTCTGGTTTACCCATGCCACCCTCTGGCTGTCACACCCATGCCACCCTCGGTGTCATCACAGCACCCTCTGGTTGACCAGTGAGTGTACATTATTGTGGCAAAGCAAAGCACACCTGCTAAGTGCCTTAAGTTTTGCATAATTAAATTACAACAACACCTGCCCTGCCCCAACTGACATTAATGAAGGCTGGCACCTGCTTGTCTGCTCCCTTTCCTTTCCTTTTCCTGTTTGTTGCAATGTAATTTTTTTTAACAGGAACCTAACCGAATTCTGGAGGGCCCCTTCAGGAAGCACTACAGGGAATGGTTACAAATGATGAGGTTGAACTTTTGCACCTGCTCATAGCTTTTCCTTTTGCAAAACTCGTTTTTCGGTAATTTCGCACTATTCGCGAGGCGCGGCGTCGTGCGAAATCGATCGTGTAAGCCGCGAACTCGTGCGAGTTACCCCAAGGTTTACGGGCGCCGCCATTTTGTTTGCGTGACGTTTTTCCGTTTCCGCCCGCTATGTGTAGTCTCGCGCGATGAGCGCCTTGCGAATACAAGTTCGCACGAGTTCGCGAGAGAAATCGCGTGAGAACCTACTTACGCTCACGTGATCGGCCGCCATCTTGTTTTTCATTCATTCCTATGTGTCTGGGCATGGTGTTTCTATCCTCTGTATATCTCTGCCATCCTTTGCTTATTTTATTTTGTTTTTGATCTATTAAACTTTTTTTCTATCCCTCTTGTTTTTTAGGTCTATATTTTTGTGTTTTAGGCTACTTTTGTTTACTTTTCAAGTACTTTTTAAACTTTTATTTCCTTCTTCTCTACTCCTATTCTTTTTCATTTTATCTCCTTACCTGCCCAGAACATGGTGAAGACAGCTGTCAAGCTGCCCAAGCCGGGCACCGCAGCCCGTGCCCGGCTCCCGTGTGGCCGCTTGAGGGCGGAAATGGTGGTGCCCAGGGAGATCTTCAGCCCTGAGGAGGTGGGCACACTCGTTTATTTTGTGCAGCGCCGTCTCCCGAGGACCATCGCAGCAGGCGGCAGGATTGCTGCCGGTTATACCAACAGCCAGGAGCGTCGGAAGCGGTGGGGGCAGGTGTGCCGGGCCCTTTTTAAGATCACGGGGGTCCAGCGCACCTATAATCAGGTGACCCACCGCTGGACCGATATTCTGGAGCGGGAGCACGACCTGCTCGATCTGCTGGGAGTGGAGGTCCCCGGGCTTGGTGAGTAGTAGTAGCAATTTTTTCATCACTCACTACTCTGTTTTTTCTCCTGCTCTGTGTGTTAATATTGCAAATGTTTGCTTTAACTTTTTTACAAAGAGCAATAATGCTGCTGATTACATTGATAGGAGAGCTAAATTAATATTTCAAAATCTTCTGTGCATTTCAGGTGCACTGCTCTCTTTCTCTGTGGCGGTGCCACTGCTTATTTGTTTTCTATTTTGTGTTCATTTAATTGGGCTGAGTAATGTATGAGTGTACTTTACAGAACTGCGTAATGCTAGACACAAAGGGGCAGATTTACAAGCCCCTTGCGCCACGTTTACGCTGCCTTACCTGACGCACAGTGACGTAAACGTGGCGCATCCCTGCGAGTCATGTACAACGTGATGCTTCTAAGGAGATGCGCCACGTTAAGACCTGGGCCTGCGCCACAATGGGTGCGTTGCCACGCAGGGGGAGGGGGGTGGGTGGCGGTCAGGCAGATGTGCGCCTCGCAAAAGTGCCTGCGTGAAATCTACAAGATTTAACGCAGGCACTTCCGCGACGCTGCTACGTCAATTCTTTATGCCTGCTTGCTTGAAGCAGGCGTAAGGACTGATGCGGTATGTTGAGTATTGGGCATCCCTGAGCATTGCTATAGTTGCATCGCGCCTGCGACGCGACTCTAGAGATGCGCCCCTCTTTCGTCACGAGATGCATCACGCATCTGCCTACCCTTGCGCCAGGGTTTGCCGCATTGTAATTGCGGCGCATCTGCCGTGACGCAAGGTTAGTTTTGAGTTACGCATTTTGTTCTGGTGCACCTCTGGAGGTGTGCAGCCCAGAACTCGTAAGTATGCCCCTAAGTGTCAGATTAGCAATTACCTGTGCATCCCTGCAAAGTGTGAGGCACGCCAGCACCACCCATGGTGCGCCGTATTTTCAATGCGGCACGCCATGGTGCCAAAACGTCACCGAAGCGTTACGCATCGGTGCCGTAAAGGCGGCTCATTGATGGAGTTGCGTTGCAACGATGGCGCAGCTCCAGCAATGCTGCGTCAAGCCGTAAGCCTGCTTCATGCAGGCGCAGGGTTTCAGTGACGCATCATTGTCCTAAATGACTGAGTAGAGGCTCAGGTGCAGTCCTTCCTTTGTAGCCCTCTTTTTGGCTAAAATAGTTGGTTCTTGTTCTTTCTAAATGTTTGATTTGGTTGACAAGGACATCGACAAGCAGCAATCATCATTTTTTTCTGTTCTTTCTTTCATGTTGTACGTCAGGTCCGCCCAGGGGCAAGCGGACAGAAACAGCGGATGCAGTGGCTCCAAAGGAGGAGGATGATGCAGGCCAGGGCGGCGAGTGCTCCTTTGCTGGCCCCAGTAAGTTTTCATTTAAATATAGAGGACCTATTGTTGTCCAAGCGTTCCTAATTTAAATTTTCGAAACAGTGTTTAGATAGGAGCTAAATCAATAATACTACTGTTGCAGGGACAATTCTCCACAAACCTTACTATGGACACCAAAGACCAGAGTAATAATATTTCAGAGTGGCGTGTTTGGCACACTGTATACTATAGTATAAACTCGGTAGTGTCAGCGGCACGGACTCCTCCTTGCAAAAATTACAAAACCTTTCTCTCAGTCACTCTAGCTTGGAGGACCAAAAACCACAGAGTCTATTCAAGTTTAAAAGCTTTATTAAAAAAAGTAAAAGTAAACACATATATTAAAATAAAGTTAGCTGGAAAAGGAAAAGTGCTTGGTGCTGAGTTGATGAGTAATGGAACACATGTCTTGTGGTCGAGCCGAGCTTTCACCTGGTTTAGTTGGTTGCTCTTGTCCGTAGAAGTCCAGCGTCTGTCTGTTCAGAGAAAAAAGATGTGTGTTAAAATTAAGCAAGCATTCATCAATTGTGACAAAAAAGTGCAGCAAGACAACAGCCTTCCCTGGAAGGAGGGACATTTTTACTTTAGACTAGAGTAGACAGTCAATTATTTTTTCTGTTTTCAAACTTCTTCATTCCTAGACCAAATACTAGTGAGTGGTGTAATCTAACAGTCTTAAATATATTTTTTAGGTGGAACAGCTGGTGGCGGGGCCAGCTCGGACGTGATCGTCATCGACTCGGAGTCTGAGGGCGACTCTGGGGAGGATGCGGCGCAAGTGGACAATCAGACTGTGAGGAAGCAGGCAGCGGTGGTGTGGAGTACAGGTAAGCTGGATCATGGTACTATCTGACTCTTAGATAGCATATGATGTGTATCCAGTGCTGGACCAGTGACAAATTACAATATGGTAATTACAGCAGGCTGGGACCGACAGACAGATAGAGGCAGAGAGAGAGGAAGACAGAAGGAGAGAGAGAGGGAGGGAGCCAGAGGGAGGGTGAGGGAGGGAGACAGAGAGAGAGACAGCGAGGTAGAGGGAGACAGAGGGAGACAGAGAGAGAGATAGAGACATATCGCCTGGGCCTGGTGCAGATGATACGGTTGCTGGTGTGGTTAACGGCTCAGAGGAAAAGTCACTCACTTCTGCCAGATCTCTTTCATATGAAAGAGCACCAAACCAAGGATACAAGTGAGTTGTGGGAAGGGAAATGGTGATTCAAGCGCCCCCCCTTGCCCCTCCATGCGGACGCCCATGATACTGGCCTCAATAGTTTTGTACTGCGCTGGCTAGTTGCTAGTTGTACTGTGACACAACTTCCTGCTGAATCATTTTGTGTTAATCATATTCTTAAAGAGCATTCGTTACAGATTATGTTTTTCTTTCTTCTTATAGTTGGTAATACCAAAACATCGAAACCGAGCAGGAGTATGCGGGCTGTACTTGCCCGGCAACGGAGGCTGGATGCCACTGTTGCGCAATATCGCCGGCTGGTGGAAATGGAGGGGGACGACACGCACTCCAGTGTAACATCTTCTGCATCCTCCTCCGTGACCCCACGTTCTGCCGGTAAGCGCAGTGCTCCAGCCAACCGGAGCCGTGCTGGAAGACGCCACCGCCGAGCAGCAAAGGCTGCACCTCCTCACAGTACTGTAAAGGCTCGCTTGCGCCTTGCACTCCGCAGAGTGTCCAACCTAGAGGCGGAGGTCCAGAGATGGAAGGAGTATCACAATCTGGTGGAGGGCCTCCGTTTAGATCAAGCCATCATCCAGGAGAAGTTTGATGCCCTGGAGGCCAAATTCAACAACCTGCATCCGTAGAGTGTCCCTTGCCCCTTTTTTAGAGACTTTTGGGGGGTGGGAATTGGGAGTTGGGGTTTTTGGGGACTTTTGATGGACTATTTATTTGTTGGGGTTAGGGAGGGTCTTGCGGGAGTTTATTTTGTTAGGGATATAAAAATATACTTTTTCAAACTTTATCTGAGCATAGCTGTTTTTTACTACTTTTGAGCCTCCCATCCAAATGCTTATCTTACCTGTAATTTGTGTTTGTTGAGGGTTGTCTCCACCTGGAATTCACAGTGTCCTAAAGCGTTCTGCAGCAGGGCCCCAACTGGAGTTTCCCGGCGTGGATTTTCTGAAAAGCAAAAGCAACCTGTAGTTGGCCAAATGTTTTCCAAAGTTAAATGCCTGTCACAGAGTTTCCTAAATCAAGAGTCCTAGGAGTTTACTAGTAGTACCACTGTCACTCTCTCGCCTCTCCTCCTAATACTCCATTATACTACCTCCCATCCAAACGCTTATCTTACCTGTAATTTGTGTTTGTTGAGGGTTGTCTCCACCTGGAATTCACAGTGTCCTAAAGCGTTCTGCAGCAGGGCCCCAACTGGAGTTTCCCGGCGTGGATTTTCTGCAAAGCAAAAGCAACCTGTAGTTGGCCAAATGTTTTCCAAAGTTAAATGCCTGTCACAGAGTTTCCTAAATCAAGAGTCCTAGGAGTTTACTAGTAGTACCACTGTCACTCTCTCGCCTCTCCTCCTAATACTCCATTATACTACCTCCCATCCAAACGCTTATCTTACCTGTAATTTGTGTTTGTTGAGGGTTGTCTCCACCTGGAATTCACAGTGTCCTAAAGCGTTCTGCAGCAGGGCCCCAACTGGAGTTTCCCGGCGTGGATTTTCTGCAAAGCAAAAGCAACCTGTAGTTGGCCAAATGTTTTCCAAAGTTAAATGCCTGTCACAGAGTTTCCTAAATCAAGAGTCCTAGGAGTTTACTAGTAGTACCACTGTCACTCTCTCGCCTCTCCTCCTAATACTCCATTATACTACCTCCCATCCAAACGCTTATCTTACCTGTAATTTGTGTTTGTTGAGGGTTGTCTCCACCTGGAATTCACAGTGTCCTAAAGCGTTCTGCAGCAGGGCCCCAACTGGAGTTTCCCGGCGTGGATTTTCTGCAAAGCAAAAGCAACCTGTAGTTGGCCAAATGTTTTCCAAAGTTAAATGCCTGTCACAGAGTTTCCTAAATCAAGAGTCCTAGGAGTTTACTAGTAGTACCACTGTCACTCTCTCGCCTCTCCTCCTAATACTCCATTATACTACCTCCCATCCAAACGCTTATCTTACCTGTAATTTGTGTTTGTTGAGGGTTGTCTCCACCTGGAATTCACAGTGTCCTAAAGCGTTCTGCAGCTGGGCCCCAACTGGAGTTTCCCGGCGTGGATTTTCTGCAAAGCAAAAGCAACCTGTAGTTGGCCAAATGTTTTCCAAAGTTAAATGCCTGTCACAGAGTTTCCTAAATCAAGAGTCCTAGGAGTTTACTAGTAGTACCACTGTCACTCTCTCGCCTCTCCTCCTAATACTCCATTATACTACCTCCCATCCAAACGCTTATCTTACCTGTAATTTGTGTTTGTTGAGGGTTGTCTCCACCTGGAATTCACAGTGTCCTAAAGCGTTCTGCAGCAGGGCCCCAACTGGAGTTTCCCGGCGTGGATTTTCTGCAAAGCAAAAGCAACCTGTAGTTGGCCAAATGTTTTCCAAAGTTAAATGCCTGTCACAGAGTTTCCTAAATCAAGAGTCCTAGGAGATTACTAGTAGTACCACTGTCACTCTCTCGCCTCTCCTCCTAATACTCCATTATACTACCTCCCATCCAAACGCTTATCTTACCTGTAATTTGTGTTTGTTGAGGGTTGTCTCCACCTGGAATTCACAGTGTCCTAAAGCGTTCTGCAGCAGGACTCACTACTTCCAGTACCTCTTTAGGGGACTCGTCAACGTAAGTTTCTTCATTGTGCGGAATCCAGGCATCAGCATTACGGGAAATGGATAGAATGAGTCTGGAGGAGGAGGATAGACGACCAGGACTGAGTTCTTGGCAACTAACTTGTGAACCTGATGAATGCTGCGGCAAGACAGTTCTGCTGATGGGCTTGTTCTTTGATTGGGTGATTACAGTTTTGTTGTGAATGGGATCAAGCACTTGGTAAACAAAGAAAGACAGACACACAGCAATAAAAGTGAATAAGGAGTCGAACTAAAAATAAAGTTAATGAATCATTGACTCATTTTCAGAACTCGGTGTCAGGGAAAATGAACTCGTCCTCATACTCTGCAAATTCAGTCGGTAGTACTTGTGGTAACTGAGGAGAACTTTCCTCAGGTAGGTCGGTGTCCTCTTCTTCCTGCGTGCATTCTCGTACTTTGTAATCTGGTGGTATGAAGTGCTGGTTCATCTTTATCATGGTGAGCCGCTCCACATTTGCGGGCAAGAGGCGGGACCTTTTGGAAGTCACAATGCCACCAGCAGAACTAAAAACACGTTCTGAAGACACGCTTGCGAGTGGGCAAGACAAGTAATTGATAGCCAGGTTGGTGAGCTCTCGCCATATGTTTCTTTTCCCATGCCAATACGCCAATGGGTCCTCAGTAATATTGACCGCTGTTGAGTCATCCAGGTAGGCCTGCACCATTGAAACAATGTTCTCCCGCATTCCTGTACTTTGCACTTCTGTGTCCTTTCTGGGACAAGCAAACCCTAGCTGACTTAGCCAATCCTCTTCAGACATATCGCCTGTGCCTGGTGCAGATGATACGGTTGCTGGTGTGGTTAACGGCTCAGAGGAAAAGACACTCACTTCTGCCACAGGCACAGAAGTGCTTTTATCCGACGCCTGTTGGCCTGCTGATTCACTAGTACTGTCTTCTCCTACAGTTACCTTCCTCTCTCTTTCAAAACGAATGGCTGACCGAGCTAGCCAACCTTTGTACTCTGTAACATCTGAAGTTTCAAAAGGAATTAATACTTTTCCTAACAATGGCTTTCTGTAACGTGGATCCAGAATAGTAGCACAAATGTAGTGCTGTTGTTTCTTGATATTTACAAGCCGTTTATTGCTAACTAGGCGTTGTAATAATCTCTGCGCCAACTCATATGCTTCATTCTTTCCCGCATCCTTTAATTCTGAAGACACCACCTTGACTTGGTGCTCGAGCTTCAGCAACAATGGGATAGCTTTGCTCAAAGAACAGTCCTCCCTGCTGACTTCACGCGTGAAGACCTCAAAAGGACGAAGCATGTCTGTCAGGCTTTTAACTAGCTGCCATTGCTCCACCGCTAGCATCATTTCTGTCGGATCACCACCCAGGTTGTAGAAATACTCATTGACTACTGGAAACAGCTCATGCAGACGCTCAAGCATGTAGAAGGTTGAGTTCCAACGTGTTGCCACCTCCTGGATAAGTGCTTTCACTGGCATTCTACGTACATTTTGCTGGCGCCTCAGCTCCTTCCGGGCCTTAAAAGAATGGTTGAAATGTGTGCATATTCTTCTGCAGATGGTCAGTATTTTGTCGACTGCAGGTTCTTTTTTCAAGAACTTTTGCACGACAAGGTTCATACAGTGCGCCAAACACGGCACTCTGAAATAGTCACCGTCCACCATGGCCTTAACTACATTGCTGCCATTATCAGTAGAAACATAACCATCCTTGCAATTTCTTTTGGGCAGCCATTGCAAGACCTTTTTGTTAAAGTCATGCAAAATGTTGTCTGCAGTATGAGTTTTCTCCATGCCAAACATGGCTAATGTTGCATGTTTACGAGCACCCTTAAAAATGTCGACCAAGTCACCACCTGCATTTATCCGTTTTGCAACCCCTGAAAAAGAGACCCAGTGTGCAGTGATGCACATGTAATCAAGGGCTTGGCAACTGGTCCACATGTCTGTTGTCAGGTGTATAGTGTGAACAGCACTCTTCTGCAAAGCTGCCCCAACCAACTCAAGCACCTCTTTATGTAGTGCTGGAACAGCAACCCTGGCAAAATAGAACCGGCTAGGAACCTTCCATTTAGGGGCCAGTGTTGCCACGAGTTCAAGAAAACCCACACCTTCGAC
Organism: Lissotriton vulgaris; assembly: GCF_964263255.1. Taxonomy (NCBI): domain Eukaryota; kingdom Metazoa; phylum Chordata; class Amphibia; order Caudata; family Salamandridae; genus Lissotriton; species Lissotriton vulgaris. The sequence continues at coordinate 1,472,627,715 of NC_141695.1, forward strand.
AAACGAAAAAGGGAGAAGGTCCACCGCTAGCATTTTAGCCAGCTTAGTGTTATACAGGCGCACAATTGGGTGGTTGCGTTGAAATGGCGCATCTGAGGAGAACATGTCTGTAATGCTGCGCTGGACAAGTTTAATGGATGATGCTGATGCCTTCTTCGACCCACTTCTGCTCAGTGTTGACATTTTCCGCATTGGTGTGTCTCCCAGACTCTCAGTGTGCCTCCTATGTGTTCCGGAGGGTGTGGTGCTGCCAGGGGTACTGGGTGCGCCCGGATAAATGTCTGACGCTTCTTCTACCTCCCCGTCATCTTCAGATGAAACACCTAGTACGGGTTTATTTTGGCCACTTGCCCTTTGGGATTCCTTTGCCTTGATGTTTGCTAGGTGCGCAAACCATTCTACAGAGTGCCTTCTTTCAAGATGACCTAGCTGGCCTCCGGTACCATAGTTGGTACCAATCTTACCGCGGCTAACTGCAGTCGTACAAATGGAACAAACGGCTAGGTTATCATGCTTTGCATGGACACTAAAATAGTTCCAAACTGGGGACTGGAAACTTCTGGTTTTGCCGCACGAGGTGATGATACTGCCAATGCCAGATGAAGCAGTGGTGGATGAGCCTTGCAGACCTCTACTGGGTTGTGCAATTATTGCAGCAACCCTACTTGAGGGAGTCGAGCTGGATGGAGTTCCCCTCTGGGGAGAAAATATGGGAGCTGTAGGTTTTGGTGAACTTGTACTACATGACTGCGTTGATGGTGCTACCAGTGCCACATCGCCAGGGTCACGCTCAGCATGACGTCGGGATAGGGTATAAATGTCTGTCTGCTGCATGGCCGGTGTGGCTGGAATGACGTGTGTGATGACTAGGTCATTGCTGTCATCCTGTTCATCAACATCAGAATGCACCACTTCATCAAGTCCGACGTTCGGATCCATAAGTATGAGCTTTCCGGGGCCCTTCCTTTTAACATTTGATACCTTTCTCAGCTCATGGTGTGCCTCCCTCTCAGACGTCGGAGATGGTTGCCAATCTTGATGCAGATCATCTGAGGGAGCGGGGCTTGAAGAGGAACTTCTACACACCCTCCTTGATCTTTTCCTTGCTGGGGAGCTGGGAGAAAATGAATCATCAGGAGGAGTGGCTTCGTCTTCCTGACTTGATACCCCGGGTCCAAAGTCAATTTCCTCCTGTGCCCCGACTTCGGGAAGAACAACCATTGTGGCCACTTGCACCGCTCCATGCGCCGCTACATGGCCCTCTTCACTGACCTCTACTTGCAACTCTCCATGGACCTCGCCTTCTCGGCCTTCTCCTTCTCGGCCTTCTCCTTCTCGGCCTTCTCCTTCTCGGCCTTCTCCTTCTCGGCCTTCTCCTTCTCGGCCTTCCCCTTCTCGGCCTTCCCCTTCTCGGCCTTCCCCTTCTCGGCCTTCCCCTTCTCGGCCAGCTCCTTCTCGGCCAGCTCCTTCTCGGACAGCTCCTTGCGCATGTACTTGTGCTTGTACTGTTAGCTCATGCAGTTGTTGTTGCGGCTTTGGTTGTTGAATAGTACTTGAGCCAACATCACTGGTCGTTGGTGATTGAACCAATAAACAGGCTACCTGTGCAGCACTCATGGTGGACTTTGGTTCTTTTTTCCACATAAATTTAGTGGTCGAGGCACCAGACTCCTTGGTAAGTGGTGCCACTTGCTTCTTCTTCTCCTTAGTAGAGACATCTTTCTTGCAAGAGGAGCTACGGGCACCTCTTTTCGGACCCATCTTCTGATTCTTCTTCAGATGTCGGAACAGCAGGCCGCAGCAGGACTTCTTCCTGGCACTGATGCTCAACGATGATGCGGAGTTCTTGACTTTGTGCACCTAAAAGCAAACGAAGACAGAGGAACATCAGTTAAATATATGTTGCATATGTGGCGCTTCAATTAATAGTTTGCAACTAGGCATTTATGAATACACACGTGCACACCACAATATGGAAATATCCAAAATAAGAATTGCTACATTTTTGGGAAACAGGAATTCACAAAATGGGTGCAGGCCTATGGCACAAAGCTCACTGCCTGCCTTCAAAATGGCCGCTTGACCCCCATCCACATGGCCAGGAGGACCATGCCTCAAAATGGCCCCACCCAACATAGCCAGCCCCCAACCCCAACACCAAAAAGTCAAAAAAGACAACACAAATCACCACATTCCAATGCCATCCATCAAGTTTCAGAAGGTTTATGCTGCCTGCTGGTGGTTTTCTGGTGCAGAATTGCACTTTTTGCAATTTAGCGAGTGCGAGATTGTTGCTTCACGACGCGAACGCGGCAAAACACCCGCTAAATCACCAAAACAACCGCAAAAGTCGGAAAACACACACAAAAATCACCACAAAGAAAATCAACTTATCAACTTACTTGTGAAATCAAATTTCGAATACACACGTGCACACCACAATATGGAAATATCCAAAATAAGAATTGCTACATTTTTGGGAAACAGGAATTCAACATTGATCCAAGAGAGCCCACAGAGAGGCATGTAGTTTCATGTACCACTGACTCAACCTGGGCACAAGGGGTGAAAGCAAGGAAAAATGGGTGCAGGCCTATGGCACAAAGCTCACTGCCTGCCTTCAAAATGGCCGCTTGACCCCCATCCACATGGCCAGGAGGACCATGCCTCAAAATGGCCCCACCCAACATAGCCAGCCCCCAACCCCAACACCAAAAAGTCAAAAAAGACAACACAAATCACCACATTCCAATGCCATCCATCAAGTTTCAGAAGGTTTATGCTGCCTGCTGGTGGTTTTCTGGTGCAGAATTGCACTTTTTGCAATTTAGCGAGTGCGAGATTGTTGCTTCACGACGCGAACGCGGCAAAACACCCGCTAAATCACCAAAACAACCGCAAAAGTCGGAAAACACACACAAAAATCACCACAAAGAAAATCAACTTATCAACTTACTTGTGAAATCAAATTTCGAATACACACGTGCACACCACAATATGGAAATATCCAAAATAAGAATTGCTACATTTTTGAGAAACAGGAATTCAACATTGATCCAAGAGAGCCCACAGAGAGGCATGTAGTTTCATGTACCACTGACTCAACCTGGGCACAAGGGGTGAAAGCAAGGAAAAATGGGTGCAGGCCTATGGCACAAAGCTCACTGCCTGCCTTCAGAATGGCCGCTTGACCCCCATCCACATGGCCAGGAGGACCATGCCTCAAAATGGCCCCACCCAACATAGCCAGCCCCCAACCCCAACACCAAAAAGTCAAAAAAGACAACACAAATCACCACATTCCAATGCCATCCATCAAGTTTCAGAAGGTTTATGCTGCCTGCTGGTGGTTTTCTGGTGCAGAATTGCACTTTTTGCAATTTAGCGAGTGCGAGATTGTTGCTTCACGACGCGAACGCGGCAAAACACCCGCTAAATCACCAAAACAACCGCAAAAGTCGGAAAACACACACAAAAATCACCACAAAGAAAATCAACTTATCAACTTACTTGTGAAATCAAATTTCGAATACACACGTGCACACCACAATATGGAAATATCAAAAATAAGAATTGCTACATTTTTGGGAAACAGGAATTCAACATTGATCCAAGAGTGCCCACAGAGAGGCATGTAGTTTCATGTACCACTGACTCAACCTGGGCACAAGGGGTGAAAGCAAGGAAAAATGGGTGCAGGCCTATGGCACAAAGCTCACTGCCTGCCTTCAAAATGGCCGCTTGACCCCCATCCACATGGCCAGGAGGACCATGCCTCAAAATGGCCCCACCCAACATAGCCAGCCCCCAACCCCAACACCAAAAAGTCAAAAAAGACAACACAAATCACCACAATCCAATGCCATCCATCAAGTTTCAGAAGGTTTATGCTGCCTGCTGGTGGTTTTCTGGTGTAGAATTGCACTTTTTGCAATTTAGCGAGTGCGAGATTGTTGCTTCACGACGCGAACGCGGCAAAATACCCGCTAAATCACCAAAACCACCCCAAAAGTCGGAAAACACACACAAAAATCACCACAAAGAAAATCAACTTATCAACTTATTTGTGAATTCAAATTTCGAATCCAAAAGTTATTACAAATGGCCCACCACCAACATAGCCAGCCCCCAACACCACCCCAAAAGTCGATTAACACACACAAAAATCACCACAAACAACATCAACTTATCAACTTACTTGTGAAATCAAATTTTGAATCCAAAAGGCCTCAAATCCAAATATCCAGCAGCATCCACAAAAAGTAATCCTTCCCAGTCAAGATCGAATCCAAAATGGCCAGGAAAGGAAACAGGAACAGGAAGTTGGAGACTGGGGCACTTCCTTCACCCCTTCCCAATGGGAGGAACTTGCTGGACAGGAACAGGAAGTTGGAGACTGGGCCACTTCCTTCCTTCACTCCTCCGCCATTTTTATTTTTTTTGTAATTTCGCGAGTGCGAGATTGTTGCTGCCCGCGCCGCGGGCCGCGAGCAGTGCGAACACAAGCAAAAAATCCGCAGCGCGCGGATTTGCGGATTTTGCGGGAAATCCGCGAATCTCGCGGATTGCGGATTTACCGAAAATCCACAAAATCCGCGAGCGGAACGGATTTTACGCCCATGCCTAATATTTACAATTCATGATCAGAATGTGCTGTAGCAGTTGAATTAAATTGAGGATGTTGTCTGTGTGCATGCAAGGTGACGGATGAGATGTTAAGCAGTTGTGGTCTTTGTTATCAACAACTGCACATCATCTCCTGATGTGTTGTCGAGAATGGTAGTCCGTAGTGGGCAGTGTATAGACACAGTGGCGGGCGGGGGTCGCAGGGAGCATGGATGCGCAAGACAAACAAAAACCTTAGTTGCATCGCCACATCACCTCATCGCACCCCTCTCTTAGGCAGGCACAGGCTCCCAGAGTGCACTATGGCCAAACCTGACTATGCTTTCATGCTGCTGAAAGCAGCGTCAGGATTGGCCTGAGTGCCAAGGATTTGTGCTTCCAGTTAAACTGGGAACCTGTGCATGCTTCTCTCCAACCCCGCAATGCAGCTCGGGTTGGAGAGAGCTTCAGTGCGCATGACGGTTTGGCCGGTCTGAGAGAGCTGGCCCAAAACTCCCCCTCCAGCGTGTCATCACCCTGGCCCCACCCTCAAGACTCTATGTTAGGAGAAAAATAAAACGATAATAAATAAAATGATAATAAACATGGTTTATTATTGTTTTATTTTTCATATTTTACAGCTGCTGTTGGCGGGGGCGATGCTCCTCCGCCATAGCAGAATAGCTGTTGCTGAAATTTGGTGGTGTCAAACATTGTATGGACCCGGACCAGTAGCGGCTGGCATGGATCAGGAGTGGTGGGCGGGTGGGGGTCAGCGGCTGGCATAGATCAGGAGTGGCGGGCAGGTGGGGGTCATGGGGTGGAGGAGATTGTGATGTAAAAATAAAAAGTAAAAAAACATACCTTCTCACCATCTCCTGCACCACGCATCGTCTCAGTCTCTCCTCTCCAGGGGCTGGAACAGAAAGCAGCAAGGCTCCCTTCCCTAAGCCAATCACAATTCTGCATTATGATTGGTCTGAGTGCCGTTGGTCGGAACTCAGCCAGGGAATGGGGGCCTGGGCATGTTGTCCACGCAGGCTGTAATGCAGCCAGCATGGAGAACATGCGAAGTGTGCGTGACTGTTTTGGATGGCCCCACAGGTCATTGCGCATTGCACACTTGGAGTGGGCAAACCATTTCTCCCCTGATCTGGAAACCGCAATTTTGTTCGCTTGTTCGCTTTCTTCTTCTGAGCAGTGTAGGCCCGCCTGTCCCGCAAAGCTGCACAGCAAGAACAAGTACTATGATAATAACCTTGAGTTATTATCATTGGATTTGTTCTTTCTTTCAATGCTTTGCAGCAGTGGAGCGACGCTGAGGAGTCACCACTAAATTCAGAGCAGCCGCAGTCCGTGCAGGTAACAGCAGTAGGGTGGTGGGGCCGTGTAAGTGGGGATTTCGAGGGTCAAAGCAGAGGGAACATTTAAAAAATAATGAATTTTGCCTCTAAATTCTTTCTCGAAATCCCCCTTACGCGGCTCCAACGCCCCACCGCTGTTACCTGCATGGACCGCGGCCGATTCTGGACGATCCCTATTCCAAGCAATTCCCAGAATAAAGTCAGGGCACAGAGCACAGAACATCCACGGCCGGCAGTGGGAGTACCTGCAGGGCGGTGACGTGGGAAGGGGGAGGTGCAGGGTGGGGGGGGTAGTAATGTATGGATTACAGAGTTTCCCAGGTAATTAAACATTTAAATAAAGAAAACGAATTTGGTTGAGCGCACTGCATCCCCAAATACGATGCATTGCGCGCAATGAAATTCGTGTTATTTTAATGTTTGCTTACCTGTAAAACTCCGCAATCCATACATTACTACCCCCCACCCTGCCCCTCCACCTCCCCGCATCACCGCCCTGCAGGTACTCCCGCTGCCGGCCGTGGCTGACACAGAATTGTCAAAGGTTCAGTCTGCAAGCCCGATACTTGAAGACCCCTACAGTATTATGCTTTCAGACACATGAAAATGAATTTTAAACTTGAGAACAGGCCCACGTACGGTTTTTGAAGCGGTCCATCTTAACGCCTCTCGGACTTTCTTACCGAGTGGGTTGACTTACTGCCAGTCTCCAGTGGCATTTTCTTTCAGGGCCTTTTCATCGAAAAAGCAGGAGGGCAGGTGCACCCTTGGCAGGACCTAGCACGCATATGCTTGTAAGTAAAACAGTTTTATTTGTTAAGGAACTCTTACGGAGGTCCACAAAATGCAACAATACAGTAAAAGAGACAATTTTAAATACAATACAAAAAATATTTACGCTTGTATATATGTTAGAGGAGACAGCTGAGAGCTGAAAGCAGGGCCCTGTGGACAAGCAACGCAACAGCCAAACCTCCCCCTGACAGAGGTGAAAGACACAACCACGACATAACAAATAAAAAAAAAGTAGAAAAACGTAGTGATTGGCAGTTTTTAACTGCAAACCGTGCATCTCTTTCCAACTCTTGCATAAGAAGGAATACAACGGAATCCCTTCAGCCTCCCAGATATGACATTATTAACTCAAGAGCAGCGAGAGGCATTTGTTTATAGAGCGTGCCTTTCTTGTTTATTGCCATCGAGGCTTTCTTCCTGGTAGAAATTACCAAATTCCGTCGATGGCTCCCTCCACCGCAGCCTAAATTAGGTCACACAAAGGAATACGAGCACGCGGGGAGCACCGCGGGTCGCGCAGTTATTTGTGGAATGAATATGAGCGCATTCTTCGCGAACCGCATGATGCATGAACTGTATACATTCCGTTGATAAATTGTTTTTAAATATTTCCTCCTTTTCATTAATTGACTAAGCAGTCCATGTATCAATGCCACGGGCAGCCGCTTCGCCCATAAATTACTTCTCTGGCTTGTTCGTTTTTATTATTATTGCCGATATTAAGCCAAATACATATCTTTTTTTTTTTTGCTTGCAAACAAGATTTTGCTTACAGCTAAATGAAAGGGAGTAAAGTTAATCACATCGAAATAATAGGTTTAAGAAGGTAATTCGGCTCTCGTAGGGCGCTGTTTAATCTTCACCAATAGAAACCACGCTGAGAGCTGTGACAGAAAACTCTTGTTCTGTAATTAAAGGGGATTCATCACTGGAGAGGACAAAGCGAAGGGACGAAAAGAAACAGCCTGGCCTGGCGCTTCTCGCCGGCCGTGTCTCATCCTGTTAACGGCCTGCTGTGATTGGGAGAAACGGAGTCCTTTGCTTCTCTGTGCCAGCTCACCACCCCCTAATGTGCTCAAGGGAGCCCCCTGCTGTCCATGGCAAATGATTGTTAGATCTGTGCGTGTTAGGACTTGAGGGACGACTGCTGGGGGCAGCAGGTGCGCAAGGCCGCCCCCTGCAGGCCTGTAGTGCAGGGGAGGCCCATCAACTCTTCAGTGGAGAAGTGTGGCTCAATGGTTAGAGCGGCAGACCCTGATGCAGAGATCTAGCCCGGGACCAGCGTTCAATTCCCCGCCTTGGCGGCTCTTGGGCTCAAAATTCCACGGACCTGATAATTCTCGCCTCGGTGCCTATTCCAATCATGGAGTCCCACTCTGCAACTCTGGGCAATAGCTTGCTTAATCTCCACAACGGCCCCCACAATGCTAAGAATGCCTGGCCTCCACCTTGGGGGTGCCCAGGAGTGGACGCCTCACAGGGAATGCCAGGATGGGTTCCACAGCGGTATTCATACAAGCGCCTTGAGACCCTTGCGGGTGAGTAGTGCGCTATAGAAGTATCAATTTTTTTTTACAATAAGGCCCCTGCAGCCAATCTAGGAGGGGCTATGCTTCACATTCTGCAGGGTCACCATCAATTTGCGTTACACCATAGGGTGGCAGGAGGAGATGCAGAGGTGCTAAATCACATGGTGCCAGAATGTATCCCAATAAATCACAATGTATCACAATATGGGCTCACTTCACACAGTCGCCCGGCAAATAGCCGATCTGACACATGGTGAGGTGGAAACCCTTTCTTGGAGTTGGCTTCCAGGCCATGTGGGGAGGCTCTGAAGTACTAAAATCCATTATGGATTTCACAACCGCCCACGCCAGGGGACGCACATGGAGGACGCTCCAGTTCAGAGCCGTTCAAGTTCTTGGCCTAGTTGGCAGTGGCCACCCTCTTTCTAGTCCCACCCGCTCCCATGTTTCTCCAATGTCGCTCAAACTGAAACCGCTTTAAGCCCTGCCCATATTTCAAGGCCATGCTCCCATTTATGTCACTCCAGCCTACACCAGGGTGTGATGGCCAACAGTCCTGAGCTCTCTTATACTCCGCCTCCACCCAAACAGAGTGACACAAAATTCCCAACCTGAAGGCTGGGTACAGACAAGAAATTGCATGGTAACAAGTTGTAAGTAGATATCTCAGTAGATGACTCAAGTAATAGGTTACCATTAGATCTGTGCAATTACAATATTGTTTTGTCCTAATGAGACCCTATTATCCAGCAGCAGTACTCCAGGTCTTCCAGGTTTTTCCCATTATCCCTCCACACAGGAATTCATCACTGCATTTTCCACCATAAATATACACAGGAAGTGACATCACTGGGTTCCCACCAAACTGTCTTTAAAAGAAGAAGCCAAGAAGAGAACTTAATTTGTGACTGGTTGTATGAGTAGTTTTATGGGGGAGTGAGTGGTTGTGTGAGTGCCTGTATGAGTGAGTAAGTGGGTGTCTGAGTGGCTCCATGGATTATGAGGGATTGTGTGAGTACTTCTATGGGTTAACAAATGAGTATGTGAGTGGTTGTGTGGGTGTGTGAGTGGGTGTATAAGAGGTTGTATAGGGGTGTGAGTGGGTATGTTAGTGCTTCAGAGGATGATGTCATTGGTGATGTCACTGACCTTGTCATGAGTGATGTAGTATGTGAGATCATAAGCAGTGCATTATAGTTAGCTCAAGTAGCTATAACTGCTGAATTTCACTGGTTTTGTATGAGTGAAATGTAAGCCTATCTACAAAGTCTCTGTAGCCTTTGTTTTTTTCAGTGAATTTCTATGGCTTTTTAAAATAAAATTTCCTAACTATAAAGTCCCTGTAACCTTTTCTGTTTTTCTAGTCCTGGGTGTAAAATTCCTCTCTGCTCTCTAGTTTGCAGAATTTAATAACTCTCCATTCCACAGAGGACAGGGCGTTAACGATAAACTTGGTACTCCACAATAGAGTAGAATTTTTTTTCTGTAATAGTTACATAATTTTGCGCACGCAGGGAGCGCGATGGGACAACTAGCATTTGTCAGCAGCCGGGCAACCCCCAGCAGCCAAGGGTAGTTCAACCTCCAACCAGTAGTGTGCCAGGAGGCCCCTTTGCAGAGTGTTTGAGAAAGGCAGTGGAGCCTCTGAGGAGGTCTCAGCAATTTGGCTGTTGGGGACTTACTTGTCCCAACAGTGAGGGTTCTTGGCCGCCCAACTACCCTCAACAGCCAAGGGGAGTTCATCCCCCACAGCCAGAGGGCACCTTTGAGGAGTGGTTGAGAAAGGGGATGGGGCCTCCGATGATGACTCAACAGTCCTGCTGTGGAGGACTTACTTGTCTCAACAATAGGGGTTCTTAGCTCCCAATGATACTCAGCAGCCAAGGGTAGTTTATTCTCAACCCAGTGGTACGCAAGGAGGCCCCTTTGCAGAGTGGTTTAGAAAGGGGTTAGGGCCTCCGATGAGGTCTCAGCAATTCGGCTGTGGGGGACTTACTTGTCCCAACAGTAGGGGTTCTTGGCCTCCAACGACCCTCAACAGCCAAGGGGAGTTCATACCCCAACCAGTAGTGTGCCAGGAGGTCCCTGTGCAGAGTGGTTGAGAAAGGGGGCAGGCCTCCTGTAAATTCTCAGCAATCTGACTGTGGGGGACTTACTTGTTACAACAATAGTGATTCTTGGCCTCCAGCGACCCTGAGCAGCCAAGGGGAGTTCATCCCATAACCAGTAGTGCACCAGGAAGCCCCTTTGCAGTGGGTTGAGAAAGGGGGCGGGGCCTCCAATGACGTCTCAGCAGTCTGTTCCCTGGGAGCCAATCTTGTAGCTTTTTTATTTTTTAATGAAGGAGGGGGGTGAGCATGCTCACTTCCCTGGCTGATTTTGGACCAGGGGGTCTGGCCCTTTCCAAACGGGGGAGGGGGGGCTGCTCGGAGTCTTTCCCTGAGACAATTTTGGCCTTGGGGACCCCTCCCCCGGGCCTGTCTATGGTTCTCTGGGTAGCCTGCATTGAGACCACTGGGGGAGCCTGAAGACCCTGCGTTCCCTGCCGGCTCCCCACCTCCTGCAGGGGCCGGCATGTCTTTCACACACAGGGAGCTGCTAAATATGCAACCCCCTGTGTATGAAAGCAATTTGTCTGTTACTGTGCTCTTTGACAGCGGACACGGAAACAGCAGAAACACTTTGCTTCCAGCAAGCGAGAGCATTTTCACTGTTCTCGCTTGCTAGAATCAAAGTGTTTACTGTGACTTGGCAGGAGCGGTTAAAGCTCCTGCCAAGCCACAGCAAATAGTTATGTCCTGGGGAGGGGTGTTCCTGGGCACAGCTAGAGCTGGCCCTAGGTGGTGGTGATCCCCAAGGCCAATATTGGCTCCAGGAGAGGAGCAACAGCTAACTGGGTGGGCTCCAGGGCCCCTAGTATTTGAAGGTTGTGTTCTGGGGATGGGGCTTCTGGGGCCAAATTCGGCCCAGGGGAGGAGGTTCAAGCAGACCCCCTCTCCATATCTGCCAAGGTTTCAGATTTGTATTTGTGGCATTTTCATAACTTCAGTGTAATTATGAGATACATTTCAAGTACTACGAGTGACAGTTTTTTGAGAAAAATCAATCAATGAAGATGAGAGAAACATTTAAATATCAGAAATTATAACCACTTGACCAAAGAGAAACCCTAAGAAGATGTTAAAACTGCTGCATAGCACCAGAAATGGAAGAGCACTAATCAGAGACAGACTGCATGACTGCAGTTCTCAGTTAACAGAGGGCAGGCTTGGGAATGATAAACTTGTCAAGATACACAATGTAGGCGTTTTTCAGGATATGGGAGACTACATGCATTTGTACTTGCTGGAACACAAGGTTTGTAGTAATATAATGGAAATAAACAGCAAAACACACAAAACCAGACTCAACGGTCCAATTAACGGGCATAGAAATCCACCCACACTGTGACTTGTCACATGGTCACATCTAATCTTCGAGGAGAGTACTGGCGGTGCACAAGGCAAGGAAAGAGAAAGCTCTTAGCTGCTGCATACCACTTCAGATGATGTAGGTGTTTATCAAGGTATGGGAGACTTTGTGTATTTAATGATGCTGCAAGCAAAGTTTGTTGAAATAACCAGAAATCACCAGTAAAATACAGAACGCCAGACCAAACAGGCCAACAAACAGGCAAAATAAATCTGCCCATACACTGACCTGCGGAACCACTCCTCTGGACTGTACTGCACCCACTCACAGTCTCACTCAGTCAGTTATGCACCCACCCACAGACCTATTCAGACACTCACACACCCACTCACAGATATACTCGGACACTCACTAAGGCTCTCATGCACCCACACACAAACCCATACAGCCAATCATAGACCTACTCCAACACATGCACCCTCTCACAAACCCACTCAGACACTCATGCACCCACACACAGACAAATACATCCACTCACACTGCCACACACAGACCCACTCAGAGACTGACACAACCACTCACAGACCCCCTCAGAGACTAACACACCCACTCAAAGACTGACTTAGAGTCTCATGGGATGTCTCATGGGAGTCTCGGGGATGCCTGGTCTCACCCTGGAGATACCCATTAAGGGACCATCTCTCAGGGAAGCCAGGAAGGGTTTCGCAGCGGTCGAAGCGCCTTGGGACCCTACGGGTAAGTAGTGCGCTATATAAATGCCAATACATTTACATACATTTACATTTACATGCACTCATTCACAGACTGACACACACTCATGGAGGCACCCGCAACCCACTCAGATACTCTCACACCTACTCACAGACCCATTCACTCAGACATGCATACACCAAGTCAGACACTCATGAACCCACTCACAGCCCCACCCAGACACTCACAGACCCACTCATGCACCCTGTGAGACATTTATGCTGCCACTCCCAGACCCATACAGACACTCACACACCCATTGAGACACTCATGCCTTTCCTCAAACACCCAATGAGATACTCATGCACTCACTCACACACTCACTCTCAAAGGTTCCAGGTTACAGTTAGGAAACAAAATTTTAAAAACCTTAGAAATTCACTTAAAAAACGGAAGGTTACATGGATGTTATAGCTAGCAATCAACATTAAAAAGTCCTTAGAAATTCACTGAAAAAAACATAGGTTACAGGGACATTATAGTTAGAAAATAGAGTAAACATTTTTTACAATTCACTGAATTTACATCACTCATGACATGGTCAGTGACATCTTAAATGACATCACTTATGATACCACTGATGACATCATTAATAGAACAAATCACACACCCATTCACACTGCCCACTCATGCACCCACACAACTACACACATACCCTTTAAATACCTTTACACATATTCACACCCACTCATTGATCCATCGAGCCACTCACACACCTACTCACTCACTTATACAGCCACTCATTTAACAACCCACTCACCCATACCACTGCTCACACAACCACTCACTCATCGATAGACACTCACACACCCACTTACTCAGCCACACAGCCTCTCACTTACCCAAAAAGCCACTTACATACTCACTCACATACTTACACAATCACTTACATACTCATTCATTCATCCATACACCAACTTACATACCCGCTCACTAACCCATACAGCCACTCACACAGACGCTTGGTCTCCAATACAGCCACTAACACACCAACTCAATTAACTAAGCACACATTCAAACATACACTCACTGACTCATACAGGCACTTAAAAATCCAGTCACTGACTCATACAGACACTCAGTCATTGATACAGCCACTAACTCCCACTCACTCACATATGCCGCCACTAACATACCCATTCACTCACCCATACAGGCACTCACACACTCACTCACCCATATAGTCATTGACAGACCCACTCACTCACCAAATACAGCCACTCACTCACCCAAACAGCCACTCACACACCCATTTATACACCCATAGAGCCACTCATACACCTACTTACACACGGATACACACAGTCACACAGCCACTCACATAATAAATGTTACAATAGTATCACTCATTAGTAGTCCACACACTATACTAATTTAGGGCCATATGTATCAAGCAAATTCGCATTCGCAAAGGCTGAAATTCGCAGAATTTCGGCCTTTGCACATGCGAATTTGCTAAATGGTATGTATAAAGCAAAATCTGGTGCAAACAAGGAATCGCAAAATTTGCGATTCCTTATTTTGCAATTGCATTTAAGGAATCGCACATTTTGCAACTTCTTAAATGCAATGTATGAAGCAAAAAAACTGCAAAATATCCTTAAGGAATCGCAAATTACCTTCAACTTCTAGTTGGGGGTAAGTTGCGAATTCCTTAAAAAATGCACATTTTTGCATTTTTCAAAGTGCCATGTGACGCACATACATGCCCTTAGGGCATGTATGTGCGCCACATGTGCACCCATGCATATTTCAGGCGTGCAACAGGGTGTCCTTTGGACACCCCTGCACCCTTGAAATTATTCTCAATTTGCGATTAGCAAATTGCAAATCGCAAATTGAGAATAACTTCCCATTCATTCCTATGGGCCTCCTGGCCCATAGAAATGAATGGGAAAGTATTCCTTAATTGCGATTCGCAATTTGCTAATTGCAATTAAGGAATTTTAAGAAATTGCAAAAAAAAGATTCTCAAATAGCGATTTCTTAAAAATCGCTATTTGAGAATCGCAAATCAGGTTGATGATACATATGGCCCTAACTGTTTGTGGCATATATGTTTAAAACTCATAAGCTTTTAGAAAACACTCTCTACAATAACATATGTGTATGTGTATGTGGTGGGAGGAGCAGGGCACCTGGAGCGAGCAACATTCTGAATGGGACAGTAAAATTATAAGGTGGTACCGTTATATAGACGACCTGTTTATCATCTTGGACTGTCCTGTCGATATTGCCAATAACTTTGTAGAGGCTCTTAATGATAATGACATCAACCTCAAGTTCTCAGGTACTATCAGTCAAACCTCTGTGAACTATTTGGACCTTACGGTCTACATTGATAGCTATGGTTCTATACAAACTAAACTATTTAGGAAAGAAACGGCGGGCAATTCCACGTTATTTGCCACCAGCAGTCATCCCCGCCAACTAGTGGATAGCATCCCCTATGGGGAGCTGTTAAGATTACGTAGAAATAACTCTAATGATGGTGATTTTGAGAAAGCAGCACATGCCAGCATGTTGAGATTTCGAGTAAGGGGCTATAGTGACAAGGTGCTTCATAAAGCTTATGAGAAAGTGAAGATAATGAAACGTAAAGAACTTCTTAAGACCAAAAAGAAAAATAGATCCAGTAATGGTAGCTTTCGTCTCATCACCACTTTCTCTAATAATGCTGGCCAGATTAAGCAAATCTTAAGAAAAAACTGGAACATCTTATTGTCAGACAGCATTATTAAATCAGACTTACCCACGAATCCCCTCATAACATTCAGAAAAGCTAGATCGCTAAGGGATCACCTGGTTTCTAGTCATTATTCTGCACCTGAAATAACACCCAAGTTACCTGTTCTCAATGGCTTCTACCCTTGCGGCCGTTGCAAGGCCTGCAAATTTAGTAAGCGGACGCTTACTTACAAGATACCGGGTGTCACCATTCCGAAAAGAATTAGCAAATTTCTAACTTGTTCCACGCCTTATGCTATTTACTGCTTAATGTGCCCTTGCGGCCTAAAGTATATTGGCAGCACTACTAATGCGGTAAAATTGCGTATATTAGAACATATGCGTGCTATTGCTAAGAAGGATGACGCCTACCCGGTGGCTAGGCATTTTGCCAAAATGCATAAAAGCAACAGGGATCTGTTAGCTTATATATGCATTGATAGTGTGCCATTGAATATTAGAGGTGGGGATCGTCTGCTGAAACTTAGACGACTCGAATCCAGGTACATTATAGATCTACAGAGCAAACATCCGTATGGTCTCAACATGCATGAGGAATTATCAGTCCATTTAGGTTAACTGGATGGACATGATCTCCTGTGATCTTCAGCATATACTGTAGCTCTTCCTCATTTTTCCTTGACTGTGCCTTTCTTTATTCGAATATGTGTTTTGATGAATTCACATATTGTTTTAATGGTTTTATGTTGATACACTATGACTTATTTTGACTCCATGTTTCAAACTCGATATATTTAATTGCCCATCCAGGGCGTCATAGAACTGAGACATCTTTCCATACCAACATTCACACTGTATATTCAGCTTAATTACTTACATTAATGAGTGTTGAGGCACACGTATTCCGGTGGATATTTGCCACGTGTGCCACCTTGTATATCTTGTTCATTTTGTACATATTTTGCTTACAAGTTATACAGGCTTGTGGAGGTGTCCCGCATGCCCATCACGGGCGAGATTCATGTTGAAAGGCGGTGACTGCGCATTTCGATTAACGAAATTATTGGGTCCTGCATAGGCATCCCTTACTTGTACATTTCTTTGGTCTTTAGGATTAACTGTATTTACGATGAAATAATTTTGAATTGCATGTACAGCATTGTGTAGAATTGTATATACTAATTTTACCATTCCAATATGGCGACCATGTTTGTACCGCTAAGTCCTACCTTTGTTTTAATGAGTTTGCATGGTGTCCTTTTAAATCTGACGCACGCCTCGGCTCTCTGCACAACTTGACGAAGCCCCAAGGCGAAACGCGTCGTTGCTGTTGGTTTCTTCATTAAATACCTGTGGAAACCTCCCCTGCGTGTGCTACTTTCCTTTGGAGTCAATTTCCTGGGATTTTTGGAGCGTATATATATATATATATATATATATATATATATATATATATATATATATATATATATATATATATATATATATATATATATATATATGAAAGTACTGGATCCCACCAATTAGAAGCTTCCTTCTAATTGGTGGGATCCAGTACTTTCAGACATTAAGGTAGCGGCTGCTGCTACCGACGGCATCAACGTTGTTTGGTTGAGGATCGTTCAAGCAGCGGTGTGGACGTGATATATATATATATATATATATGCAGCAAGAGTCGTCAAACACAGAATCTAAAGGACGACAGTGGACCCAGAAGTTTTGAAGGTGCTGTATTTTTAGTGTGCTTTCCCCCGCACCTCTGCCAGGACGCGTTTCAAGCCTAACGGCCCTTGATCACATGACACGCTATGGACGGTTGTCCGGCTATTTAAAGTGGCAGTGCAAAAGTATTTACAACAACGTCATCATAGATATAGTAAAAATATCTTTTGGAGTTCGTTTGACATTCTAACACATCGTTCTAAAATCACATAAATCAGTTTACAAACTTCAATTCATTATAGTTGTAAATTTGATTTAAACGATGAATGCGTTTAAAATTAATTCTAAAATAGAATTAGCTGCAATACCTGGTCGGGTCTTTTAAACCACAAAACCACAATTACAGAGTTTGGTGCATAACAAAGTGTCTTAACCACACATTAGTCTTTACAATGCATTTCCTTACTACAACATTTTTAATAAAGTATATAACCTTTACCATGCGTGCCTTTACAACACACATGGAAGTATTTCGTAGGTACGTATAAAGCCAATAAACATATCCCATCGACTGACATCTTCCCAGGAAGTGGCTAGGAAGTTTTGAACAAGTCAAACCGGACACGTAGCTCGGGAGAGCTTTTCCGCTTCCAGCCCCCTGCTTGGTGTGAGGAAAGCGTGGAGAACAGTCCAAGGATTTGGTCGACTATCACAGCCCGGCGAGTCGGAGGATGGGACGAGGAGGTGCTGGCTGCACTAAACAGTGAATTGTTAGATCCACAAATCCATTAAAGACACTATTTTAAGCAGGAGGGAAGGTATTGAGCAGACGACGGTATCCCGCGCAGCCATTGCGACGGGAGTTGCAAACAATTAAAGTGCTAAATGCATTGCTGTGTGAAAATGGAATTTTCCGATGGAGAAAGGCAGAAAGCGGCAGACAACTTATTTGGCAACCTACCGGCAATAGAGGTCAACCAAGGGGCAGTACCGGAAAAGGTACATCAACATCCGAACCTTAGAAGGGTGCTGAAACAGCTTGAAAAACATCACAGAAGCGAAGTCACCAAATGGTGGGAGGCCAAGTCCTTAGAAAAATATCACGAAGCAGGCCGTACACCCCGAGGACTCCGCATCATGCTCGCACCGAGCTTCGAGAAGCCCAACCCGATGCTTTTAAAAGAATGGGCAGAATCAAATTTAGATGCGTTGATGCGCTTAGTATGCTTATTAATTAAATACGCACGGGTTGATAGAGAAGCTGATCTCAAGGAGATTAAACGATAAACAAACTTATAAAGGAAATGCACAGAAGAAAAATGAAATTGGAAGACACCATTAAAAAGAGAAAAGTCTGGAAATTTGCCAGAGACAAGAACGATTATGACAGGGGTCAGGTGTTCACATTTGCGAGAAAATACGATCAGGTAAAAGGCAAAAAATGAATAAAACGGCCCCTGCTGCACAAGGCGGTGGCGAGAAAATAAACCAGGCAACATTATCAACAGCCTCACCAGAGAGCTCCAATTCGGAAGGGAGTTTGATTTCCAGCGATGAAGATTCTGACAGAGGAAGCACAGGGCAAGCAATGGAATCGCTGGGCCCTTTATCCTACTCGGAGGAACTGGAATATATCAGGGAGCAAAGAATCCAGTCCCTAGGACCGCGTTACCAGCAAAAACAAAACCCCCAAACACCGTAAGGAACAGGAGCCGCCGCCAACGCAGGAAATGTAACAATAGGACGCGGAAATTGGCAGCAGAAAAAACGCAACTGGAAGAAGTAGAAAAGAACACCAATGTAAACCGGACAATTGTCAACCTTACTAAGATAGAACTCAATGAAGCAGAGAAACAATTACTGGGATTGGGTTTAAGTTACTGCCCCGAAAGCAACTTTAACTTTATAAAAACTAGGGTAGACGTCTACAAATTCATAGGAAATTTTAAATTGAGTAAATACTTCGCTATCAAAAACCCTGGAGTGGCAGAATCGCGAGTAGCAGTGCAAAAATCACAAGTGACAACAGGCATTGCAGTTAAAGATATCCCTTTATTACGGACATTGCACAATCTGAGAACAGAGGAATCTGAAGAGGCTGCCCCCAGCACACAAGAATTATTGGATGGGGAAAATATCTCAATGAGGAGGGAGAGTCAAAGCCCGTTCAAAGCCCCCTCTACCTTTGTCCCAATAATGCCAAGGGACGCAATAGACATTTTCCACGAAAGGGTCATTGATGAATTGAAGACACTCTACAAAAAAACGTGCATCCCCAAATCAAAAATCAAGGAAAAAGATAAACGATACTTTCAACTCATGGACAAATTGAAAAAACAATGACTCTGTAGTCATCAACAGGGCAGATAAAGGGGGCAATATCATCCTTTGGAACAAAAAGGTGTAGAGGGATGAAGCATTTAGGCACCTAAACGAAGAAGAGTGCTATGAAATCTAAAATGGAGCGGCCGTCCATAAAGTGAATGAGGACTACAAAAAGGAATTAAGTAAATGGACAAGAGAGGGGGTTGATTACTAAGGATGAAAATAAGTTTTTACTGAATGCTCACCCCACCCTACCCACGTTTTACCTTATCCCGAAAGTGCATAAGGGAACTGATCCGCTACAGGGACGACCAATAATCTCCGCTATCAACAGTACCTTTGAAAAAACGTCAAAATACGTGGACTTTTTCTTACAAGAATTTGTCATAGGATTACTCTCGTATATACAGGACTTCCGTGACTTTCTAGCTAAACTAAGTGAAGTGCACAGGGAAAATGATTATCTGCTGTTTACATTGGATATTAAATCCCTGTATACATGCATCAAACACAGTGATGACCTAGCGGCAGTAGAATATTATCTGAAACTGGGCAATGTTGAATTATATAGCCACAACAAAATGTTGTTAAAAATTATTTATTGGTGCCTACACAACAACAGGTTTCTTTTTGATGGAAAAGTATACAGACAAAAACAGCGTGTGGCTATGGGGACATGCTTCTCCCCCAGCTTTGCATGTTTACATGTAGGCTGGTGGGAGGAGCATGTCCTCAGGGGGGAACACAGAGCACTGTATGACGAACATATTATACAGCTATGGAAGTACATAGACAGTATTTTTATCGTTTGGAAGGATACAGAGGCAGAAGCAGTGAGATTTGTTGATACCATCAACGTGAATACACTTAACCTGGAATTCACACATCACATAAACTCCACTTCCATCAGCTTCCTAGACATTCTGGTTACCATCAGGGCAAATGTTATTGAAACTAGCCTATTCCAGAAACCTACAGCAGGCAATACCCTGCTTCACGCTAGTAGCTTTCACCCCTACCATACCATAGCGAGCCTACCCTATGGTGAATTTCTTAGAATTAAGAGAGCCTGCAGCACAGAAACTGCTTGTGAGGAGGCGTTATTAATAGCAAAACACAGGCTATTGGAGCGAGGCTACAGCGAGAAAAATTTAAAAGCAGCTTTACGCAAGGCCAATAGACTGGAAAGAGGAACACTCCTACAGAAAAAGCAGACTGTTATCACCCGAGCAGATACTTTTCCGCTCAATAAAACTGGTGATAAAGAGAGTTCTAGTAAAACATGTAGATTTATATCCACTTACAGCAGGCAATCACAGACCATCAGAAAAATAGTGAATAAAGAGTGGCCAATAGTGACGACAGACAGCGTTCTTAATGAAATCTATGTTCATAAACCCAACTTTACTTTTCGCAAAGCTCACTCCATGAAATCAGACCTAGTTAAAACTAGCCCAGAAGTATTCAATAAAGGAAACTGGTTTCCCTCCCGAAACAGCTTTTTTAAATGCAGCTTGTGCCGAGCCTGCAAATTTGGCACTAATACCGCAGCTTACACCAACGCATTTTCAGATTGTGCAAAACTGAATATGCGGTGTACGTCTTAACTTGTATATGCAGATTGAAATATGTCGGGAGTACGAAGCTTCCAGTGCAGGCAAGAATACTACAACATTTAAGGGCCGCAGTAAATTCTGACCCTACGTACCCTGTGGCTAGACATGTTAAAGCAGAACACAGGAACAACTTTAACGTGCTCAGCTACTTTGTCATTGATAGCGTTCCGAGTAACAAAATGGGAGGCGACAGAGAAAAAAAACTTTGTCGCCTAGAAACCAGTTATATAGTGGACCTGGATACCATGTGCCCACGGGGCCTTAATACCTGTGAAGACCTGTACCATTTCCTTTAATTAGTCAACACAACACATATATTCAAAATAAGTCAATATACTACAATAATCACATTGTGATAGGATATTGATTAGAAGAAAGTATAGCCTGATGCACTAATTTTTAGCATTGTGGAACATTAGGCAAATTGTATAATCTGGATTTTATATGTAGTATATGTTTTTATGTCTATTTATTTTTGTATGCGGTGTACCGGGCTGACTGGTGACTGTGTTGAAAATGGATGGGTTGAACACAACACAATAATATATCTGTTAAGCATGTCCAGTTAAATGAAAGTTCCTATGTAACCGATGTTTTGGCTAGGTTATTTATTCCAGGAATTGTGGAAAACTGATCCTAATTGTACCATGTCACCATGTCACAAGATCAATCATAAGTGGGGTTCAACATAATAGACAGAGTTTTGTGAACGTTAAGTCCTAGTCCCATGAGTTGTAAAAAGTATTTGTACAGGTATTAATTTTGCAATAATGAAATAAGTCGTCTGCCCGAAATGCCTGATCCCCTCTCTTTTGTGTAAATATATTAACTTTGACTCAGTGTAAGGCTGTTTTAAAACTCCCGGCTGGGAGGTCAACCTTTTGCACTACGTGAGGAAATGTTTACTGTTAGCACTTTAGAAACTGCACTTTGCACTGTTTATGGTGAGCGCCATTTGTTTAGTTTTAACATACTGATGAAATGCTGAAACGATAGCACTGCATCTTTGATTTAAAGGATGAAGTTACACACACGCGTATTTGCACAGGAAACGAAATGGCTTAATTTATTATAGCTTGATGTATATATAATTTAATACATACAAATCTATTTAATGTGTGGATTGTTTACAGAATATTTCAGAAACTGTAAGGCAGAGACAGCATCCTTATATCGGAGTCTGTCTTCTTCAAAGATACCCTTACATGGTCGATGCTAATTTTCAAGTATGTCATCTATGTTTACTATGTGGTCGCGACCAATCACTGGGTTGTATGTAATTTAAATAAGAGGAGGGTTTTGAACACAAACTGCCAGCGAGCAAGGCGACTGGGATCGCCAAAACGCGTTTGGTTATGGACACAGCAATGCACGAATAAAAATTAAATAAAATTACCAGCGGCTGCTGATAGAAACTAAAAAAAAATGGTTATGAACACAGCAATGCACGAATAAAAATTCAATAAAATGACCAGCGGCTGCTGATAGAAACAAAGAGTCAGTTTCTCTCATCTTTTACGAGCGCTAGGAAATATGGCGTGGAGAGTGGAATCCTGACTCATATATCTATATCTATATCTATATATATATATATATATATAGATATATATATATATATATATATATATATATATATATATATATATATATTGGCTTTATACTTACCTACGAAATACTTCCATGTGTGTTGTAAAGGCATGCATGGTAAAGGTTATACACTTTATTAAAAATGTTGTAGTAAAGAAATGCGTTGTAAAGACTAATGTGTGGTTAAGACACTTTGTTAAGGCATGCGTGGTAAAGGCATCCAATCTATTGTGCATTGTTGTTTACTCTAAGCAAAAGTTTAGATTGCAGAAATATCAGATGTAAAAGGACCATTCAATCACAGCAAACCCAAAGTATCTAAAACATTTGCATTTCGCAAGCTGCCTTAGATGTAATGCATTCTAAAGATATGAATGTAGGAAAATTGTGAACTGACATTAGATCATCCTTGAATTATTCTTCCTGCTTGGGAATCAAACATAAATTAAAATCACCCATTATAAAAATAAAATTATTTAGAAATTAAGGATATTTATAGCTTAAATCATGATTAAAATGATTTTGTTAATTCAAATTATATGATTTATCACCCAGTATTATATTTGCATTTACTTTTATTATCAATAGATACAGAATTAACATATAAATTGATCTTACATGCCTGAATCCAAAATAATTTAGAATATACTTAATTTATATTTCTTGATATCTTTGTTTATATTAGGGCATTATGGTTGCCCAGTACCTTTGCTTCTCGCTTGGATTTATATTTGGGAAAATCCCTTAAACATTGTTTTTTTCCAGACAGCCATGTGTCCCAGAAACAGATAATATCATTCCATGCAAATATCCTCTGAATACTTTCTAAAGTCATCATTCTGACTGTTCCCAAGTCAAAGCAGAAAATAAACTGTTCCATTTCGTCTTAAATCTGAGTCAACTATACTTTAGGAAAGTGACCCTTTTGTATGGTCAACCCCAACTTTTTGCTCCAAATGCTGATGGTTATAACTCTGCACTGGAGTCTGCTGTCCAGACTCCAGTGCCTGGGCTTTCTCCTAAGACTGTTATGTTTGACTTGGTAATCCTAAATTGGCAAAATGTAACTCCCTTTATCTGTGCCATGTATATGATGCCAGGGGTACCCAGGGTATTGGTGGTAAAGGGGTCCCCAGGGGTGCATCACAGTTTTGTGCCTCCCTGGGCAACCCATGCAAATTAATGACAGCCGCCCTGCAAAACTGCTCAAACTCGACTGTGCCCTCACCATGTTAAACACAGTTACCTACACTGCCTTTAATATATGTAAGGCACCTAAAGAAGGACTCCTCAGCCAAGGAGACAGGGTGTATCATATCAAAGGTGTGGATATATGAGTGCAAGCCTACATGTCCTAAGTAGCTTTCCCCATTGGAAACCACCATATGTGTTAGCGGTCCATAGGAAAACATGGGCTGACAACTGGGCACTCTTGAGATTGGCAGTTCCATTACGATACCCCTAAAATAAGGCATGTTTTATGTTAAACAATGTTCCTTTTTCACCCCTGGCATGATTATCTTGCCCTGGGTGATGTGACATGCAACCAGAGGGCACCATAGAGTTTGTACCTTGCTTGCCACCAGCCTTACTGAGCTCTGACTGGCCAGCCTGTGCTTTCCCGCTCCTGCTGCAGTCAAGACAGGATTCTATTCTCCTGCCAGGCAGTGTGATTGCTCCTGGGAGTCAGGAAACTTGGCCTGGCGGAAAGGAGATCACCTCTCCCACCTCTCCACCTAGCCAGTGAATTGCCACATCAGAGCAGTAAATTTCAAAGGCTACACTGCCTCTGCTATGCATCTAGGCTGTCCCATTGAGAAGGAACTTGCCCTTCCTTTGTCCCCAGACGTGCTTGCACCTGGGCAAGGAGGTAAATTAGCTATGCAGTAGGTGTGGTCTGTACACCTAAAATTGAATTCTGCAATCTTGAGGAGGGGAGAAATAGTGGGTTACAGGTAGAAAAGGTGACCTACACCACCGGATGTGTTCACCTGGGCAGCGGACTAGCTACAGGGACTAGCTGCCCATTTGCCACTAGCTCCCACACCCCTTACTCCCCGTTATCTGACTTATTACCATAACTAAGTAGCCACTATACACTGGCCTAGTATGGGGAATCAGATAAATGTCTGGTTTAAATCCTCCAGGGTAAATACTACTTGTTAATAGAAATTGCATGGTTGCCACCAATTCCGTAGGGTATGTGTCAACTGCCTGTGTGTGGTTCCGCAATAAGAGGTCCTGACATCTGGCCGTGCGTCTGTTCAAACCAAATACAAAAATCCAAAAGCGATGCGTGATGCTCTATCTCAGGTCACCACCGGTGAAGAGCTGTCAGGCCTGAACAGACGCGCAGTCAGAAGTCAGGACCTCTGATTGCGGAACCACACACAGACAGATTGACACATTTATCTGATTCCCCATACTGGATCATACAATGGCCAGTGGTTAGTGGCTACTTAGTTATGCTAATAAGTCGGACAACGATTGGCCTGAGGAGAGCCCGAGACTAAATAGGGGTCTAAACGTCGACAATTATTTTGCTTGGTTGTTTTGATCAACAATTGTTTCACATGTTGTGATGTGATATACACGTGCCTTTTCTCTGCAAATGCTTGCAATCAGTGAACTTTTTGCATCTTGTGTCTTATGTGTTTAATTTGTATTTGTTTTTCCACACTGGAGCACTGTGTCACCTGCACTTATATTATTAACTGTATTCTTATCTGCGTGTATCATTTTTGAAAAATAATTAAAAAAAAATAACCACAAAAACCAGTGTCAGTAATTTGTGGCCAATTTATTATACTTGTTTTTGTATGAAAGCCTACCAAACTGTGTAGTTACCACTTGGCACTTATGAGTAACACATTGAATGGGAGCTTCCCCAAACAGATGGAAGAGGGTAGCACGCAGTAATCATGCAGATTCGGCAATGTGGGGAATGTGGATCTTCAGCTTCAAAGGATTGCGCTGTCTCTCTCTCTCCTGTTGTGCTGTTGAACAAGCCAGCACAAGGACAGACACAGATACAGTTCTCACACCAGTGACAACTGAAGCCAACAGATGACTGGAAGCTAGAAGGAGGCACAAGTGAGGGTGACTACAGGAGAGGGAGGATGAATTATCAGGTTGATTAGAAAATGGAAACTTCAGCCTTACCTACATAGTGAAACAGCTTTTTGGACATTTTTCGTTGTGAGGGAATTCTTTTCTCAATATCTAGTATGCCTCAGTTTATATACGGAACTATAACACACACTTTTCTACATGGTAAAAGTACTTTTCTTTGAGGTGTCAGTGCTCTGATTTTAAACTGCAACCCAGCCAGAGTACAGTGGTGTTCCATGAAGCCTTACATTTTAGTCATATGCTTGTGTGATGTAAATACACACTGCAGTCCACATATGCCATTTAACTTTCCTACCACTGGTTTCATTCCTGCACTGATTTACAGTAGTCTTAGTGCAGAGTTAAATACATGAAATGAGTGAGCCCTATGTTACATTACAGATTTAGGGACATAACGTACACACACAAACACACATGCACACACACACACTGGCTTTGTATGGCAGGGTCACTTTGCACAGAGTCAAAATACTAGGAAAAAGAGGGTCCATAAAAAGAAACAAATCTGTGGTTACAATGCAGTCAAGGCAGATTTCGTATACTAACCATGTCCTAAAGTGCAAGCAACTCAGTTTCAAATTGTCATGCATTTTTCTAATGTAAACACTGCACCCCTATCAGTCTACATTAAACATTTATTTATTTAATCGTTTCCACAAATCTTTTGAGTGAGTTTTTATAATTTATTGAGGCCCACCTTCATCTTTGAAATCACTGGGAAGAGGTCCCTCTGTATGAAGCCCAATGGAGTCTCTCATTTCTGGGGAAGCCATTTCTGTTCACTCCCTCCTCCTACATCAGTGGTTCCCAAACTTTTTTGACCCGTGGCTCCCTTGACCTAATTGGCAGTTGGCCGTGGCTCCCCCCATTTTTTTACCGATTGATGTAAGCCTGACCTCGGGAGTACTTCCTGTTGTCTTCCTTAAATTAATTGGGATGCAATGAAGGTATTTAATCATATTTGTAACAAAATAAAAAGATAACATTTGTAAAAGGGGAAAAACAAACTTTTGTTTTATGTGCTGATACGTTTT
The DNA here is from genome assembly GCF_964263255.1 of Lissotriton vulgaris. Classification (NCBI taxonomy): domain Eukaryota; kingdom Metazoa; phylum Chordata; class Amphibia; order Caudata; family Salamandridae; genus Lissotriton; species Lissotriton vulgaris. Next base: position 1,472,654,234 of record NC_141695.1, read on the forward strand.
CTCTCATCGAGAATGTAAATGCGTCGTGAACTCAGGCGTGGGAGGATGTATTGAAGCCAGTGGCCATACTGATGTTTCAGTAATATTTGAATGTATTCCCCTTTCAGGAACCATCCAAGAGTTCTACTGGGTTTGGTCTAGAATAGATTAGAAAAATGATGATGGCCCTGTCTGTAAACGCACATTTGAAGATGTTTTTTAAACAAAATACACTTTTTTATTTCATTGTAAAAGCATATTCCCTATTGAATATATGGAATATGTATTTACAATTAAACAAAAAAAAGTGTATTTTGCCAAGAGCAGAGTATCGCGAGGAGCGCCCTTAGGACCCTGCACCTCCGGGCCCCGCCCAGCAGTCATTGTGGTTGGGCGGCCGGACAGCCAATCGGCGGCCGGGCGCCCCTTGTACAGCCAGGTCACGGGCAATGACGCACATCCGGAGTGGTGGGGGGCGGAGACCTTTGACCTATTTAGGGTCAACTCCCGTTGACCAGGGTCTTTGTTTCCTCCACCACTCCAGGACTGCGTAGTGCCCCGTTGCTGCCGTCTCCGCGAGCAGGACCAGCCTTGTTTGCTAACTCCCGCGTCTCCCGTTGGATTGTCGAGGGACAGCGGGCTACGAGTGTGGAGAGCCTTCTCGCGGCGGGCGTTCGTCGGAGCAACTTCACCGCACCTCCCGTTGGATTGTCGAGGGAGTGCGGCTAGGCGGCTGGAGTCGGTGGCGGTCTCCAGAGAGCGCGAAGCGAGTGCTGACCACATGGCCAGGTAAGGAGTCGGGTGCCTTGGGGGGCCTAGCTGGCAGCCGTTGACCTCGGGGGGGAGTGTACGGTGTTTTTTGGCCTGTGTGCTGCCTTGCGGGTGTTGCGGCTGCACGTGGGGCTTCCTTTGTGTACGGGCTCCTGCCGGTCAGTAGGTCCCGTCCCCCCTCCCCCGATCGAGCCCGAGGTAATTTTGGTTCCCATACCCAGTCCGGCACCGGCGAAAGTGGCGCCGCAGGTTAGTGATCTCCCTGCAGGCTCGCGGGTGCCGGCGGACCCAGTGGGGCCGTTATTAACAGAGATTAGAGAAGCATTAAAGGCGCTAGCTCCGGGGGCGGTAACCAATGTACCGGCCCGCACCCACCACAGCCGTTGGCCGCAGTGGCGGTCGTACAAGATCCATTGGATGGCTTGCTGGCATCAGTGTCTACATTAGTAGGACAACTATCAACTCCAGGTAGGGTGGGGGAGCGAACAAGCGCAGGGGCAGCAGCGCCTTGGGTCCCACAGCAAGCAACAGATCAGGGGGCATTGCAGGACATCCAGAGGCAGATTGCGCAGGTTGTAGAAGCGCGTAGAGCCAACCCCAATGGGGCGAATGGAGCCCAGCCCCCTGCAGCCGCATTAGCGGCGGCACCCACAGGAGGTAAGCCAGATGACACGGTAGCCAAGAGCAGCGAGGCTGGGGGAATATTGGGGGGGATTCAGGGGAATGTGTTGTCTCAGTCAGGGATGCTGGCAACGCATGTGAGTCAGGAGGTGCGCGAAAAGATCTGGAAAGGCGCATACGTTGACATTTTTTCACTGATCAGGCCCAAGAGGAGCGATGTAGATTACAAGGAGCGAGAGGGCAAGGAGGTATCCTTCAAGGAGAGAAGGCCAAGGGTAGAGGAAACTTTGACGAATTGGCTCTTTAGTTTCCATGTTTTTGTCACGGTCCTCTTAGAGAAGAGACCGGAGTTGGCTATTCCGTTAGTGTTTTACATCAACAAGATTGTGAAGGCACATGCGACCCATGGGGGCCTGGTGTGGTTGAATTATGATAGGGAGTTTCGGTGGGCTAAGGAAGAAAACCCAGGCATTGGTTGGGACCAGGTGGAGGTGAACGCCTGGTTGAAGAGTGTTAGCAGTAGAGAGCATCCCGCTAGGCAGCCCTTTCGGGCGTCCCAGGGTGGTTCGGGGGAGAAGAGGGGGGCTTACTGGGCGTTCAATGGCAAGGGGTGCACTTGGCCCCCCGGGCAATGCAAGTTTAAACACGCATGTGCCTATTGCGGACACCCCTCACATCCCGAGTTTAAATGCAACAAAAAAGCTAAAGAACGTGGGGGGGGGGGGGGGATCAGCTCCAAGGGACAACAAAAGCCCGCAGGCCTAGCCTGCCTACCCCGGTGGATATTGGTAGACTGATTTATTGGCTGGATTTGTACCCGGATAGGGTTGCAGCCAAGGTCTTGTTTGATGGTTTTTCTGAAGGTTTTCGCATCCCAGCGGTGCATGTCCCCCCATTAGCCAATGCAATAATCAGTTGTCTGCCAGAACTCATTCTTCAGTGGTGGTCGCTAAAGTGGAAAAGGAGAGGGCCCTGGGTCGAGTTGCCGGGCCTTTTGCGGCCCGCCTTGGGGAAATTTTGTTTGCTCCCCGCTGGGGGTGGTGCCCAAAAAGGAGCCCGGTCAGTTCAGAATGATTCATAACCTCTCCGCCCCTAAAGGTTCATCTGTAAATGACGCCATTGACCCTGCCCTTTGTACTGTGACATACTCGTCTTTTGATGCTGCTGTCCAGAAGGTTAGGGACTTGGGGCGGGGTGCCCTGTTAGCAAAAACAGACATAGAATCGGCATTTCGCCTGTTGCCCGTCCACCCGGAGGACTATCATTTGTTAGGCTTCCAGGTTCACCAGCAGTTCTACTACGATAAATGTATGCCTATGGGGTGCGCTGTGTCTTGTAAATACTTTGAGACTTTTAGTTCCATGTTGCAGTGGGTCTTTTCCTACAGGTCCGGGTGCACAGATGTCATACATTACTTAGATGATTTCATGGTGATGGGCCCTGCCGCATCTGAGGTATGCGCTCAGGCGATGGGTGAACTGGTAGCAATGTTCCAGGAATTGGGGGTCCCTCTGGCACCCAACAAGACAGTAGGCCCTGACACATGTATGTCCTTTTTGGGTATTGAAATCGACACGGTTGCAGGCGAGTGCAGGTTGCCAATGGACAAGGTGGTAGCATTTTCTCAGGCTATTGAGGCTACCTTGGCAGTTCCAAAAGTTACTTTGCATCAGTTACAGATCTTGGTGGGACAGCTGAATTTTGCGCTGCGTATTATCCCTATGGGGCGCCCTTTCTCCAGGTCGATTGCCAGGGCTATGGTGGGACTCACCCAGAAGCATCACCGGGTTCGGTTAAGGGCGGGAGTGAAAGAGGATCTTAAGGTCTGGCGCAGTTTTCTGAAGGATTTTAATGGGCGGGTGGTGTGGCCTGCCCCTCCGGTGTCCAGCACGGAGTTGGGCCTCTTTACTGATTCAGCAGGCAGCATTGGCTTTGGCGCTATCCTGGGCTCGGCCTGGTGCGTGGCAGTATGGCCGGCAGCTTGGCATGAGGCCAGGTTGACTAAGAACATAGCCTTTTTAGAACTCTTCCCAATTTGGTGGTGGTCACTATCTGGGCGGAACGCTTCAGGGACAGGGCAGTAACTTTCTGGTCCGACAACATGGCTGTGGTTCAGGTCATCAATAGGCAGGGGGCCACATGCCCGCATGTACTAAGGTTACTGAAATTATTGGTGCTGGCTTGCTTGAGATTGAATTTAACTTTCAAAGCTGCGCATATACCAGGTATTGATAATCACGCTGCTGATGCTTTGTCTCGTTCCAAGTTGCAGGAATTCCGGAAGTTTCACCCGCAGGCGGAAGAACGCATGACTATGTTCCCTACATCACTGTGGACAATTGGAGCCCCGCTTTAGCGGGGCTGGTAGGTGCCTCCCTGAGCAACCGCACGAAGCGTGCCTATCAACAGCATTTCAATGTTTACAAATCTTTCTTGCAGCAGGCAGGGATTACTAAGACTTTTTCCCCAGAGTCAATCTACGTTTTTCTACAGGTATTAAGGGATCAGGGCAGAGCCGTGGCTTATGCCAGGGCGAACTTATCGGCAATCAGTTTCTTTGCCAAGATAGCGGGGGAGCGGGACCCGGGGGCCTCCTTCCTGGTGAGGAAGGCCTTGGTAGGATGGGCTAAACTGGAAGGGCCTAGGCGGGACTGTCGCAAGCCACTGAATCTCCCTACCTTGATTGATGTTCTGGGGGTCTTACCGTCAATATGCGAGTCACGGTTTGAGGGAGTCTTGATGGGGGCTGCCTACTGCTTAGCTTTCTATGGGGCGTTCTGCCTAGGGGAGATAGTCGGGCCTCCCGATCTGACCAGGGGGGGGGCCTGCAATTCCGGGATAAGGTCCTTTCTCAAGGGGGACTGGTGGTACTGTTAAGACGCTCCAAAACTGACCAGTTGGGTAAGGGGGCCACCATTCTCCTGCGGCCCGCTCCGGGCGTGGCGGCCTGCCCCGTAACCCGGATGCAGGCGTACCTGGCCTTACGTCCTGTGGGGGGGGGGGGGGGGGGGGGGGGGCGGCCCTGTTCATACACGAGAATGGACATTGCCTGTCTCAATATCAATTTAAAGCAGTGTTCAAGTTGGCCCTTGGTAAATTGGGTCTGGGTACAGCAGGTTTCTCCTCGCATTCATTTAGGATTGGCGCTGCCACCTTGGCGGCCGGGGCTGGCCTCTCCCCCGACACAGTAAGGGGTGTGGGATGCTGGGCGTCAGGGTGCTACAAAAGATATGTCAGGCCGGAATTGTTATGACCAGATGTGGCTTTCCCGTATCGGACGGTTTTTAACAGTGTCATTTCTCTCCTTCTGACTAGCATGCCCGCGTCGGTGGTGTGGGTACTTGGGCACTCGTTTGTGCGTCGCGCGACGTTGCGCTTGCAGCAACGACAGGTGTTGAAACTGGCGGCCTTGAGCGAGACCGAATTCCTTTGGCGTGGCGTCGGGGGGATGCGAATCCGACACTTGAGGCGGCTCGTCGAGGGGCTCAGGGCGCAGGAAGCTAACAGGCCCCCTGACTGGATTATCTTGCATCTGGGAGGCAATGACATGGTCGACAGAGGACGCTTGGCAGTCAAGGAGGCTTTACTTGCAGAGTTCGCCTGGCTGGGGCACATTTTTCCAGCAGCAAAAATTGTTTGGTCAGGCATGCTCTCACGCAGGACATGGGGCCCGGGAGTCCGCGTGAGATCTTTGAATGTTTCAGTAGGAAGATTGAACGGTGAACTGGCAAGGTTGTGCTTAGTGAAGGGCCGCTTGCGCTACATACAACACCGGATGATTTCTGGAGAAGCAATGTTCCACCAAGATGGGGTGCACCTGTCGGACTTAGGGACAGACACTTTCATAAGAGAACTTTGGTCATTTATCTTAAACGCAGGTGGGGAGGGCGTCAGACCTGAGGGCCTTGGCCACCCTTGTGGCGGAAATGTGACCTGCGATCAATAAACAGTGGTTGATGGGAGGCCGCTTGGCGGACTCCATAGGCCAGCTCTGAGGGGGGATATGGTAAGCTCTCCGCTGGGAGGAAGTCACCACCGGCTGGGGAGGCTAGGGCGACAGATTTTGTGCCTCCCGGGCGTCCCAGGGCAGCCTGGTGGTAGGGGGGTGGGCCCTGGTAATGCCAGACAAGGACCAGGGGTGCGGGCCCACCACTCTAAGGGGCAGGTGCACGGCACCTGGCATAGGATACCCAGTACGAGATGCGAGCCAGATGGGGCTCCTCCCTTAGGGCTGGGAATGTGAAAGGTACATGAAATGTATTGGAAATGTGATTATGAATACCAATTATGCATGTTAAGTGCTTGTCATGTTTATTCAATGTTGTGATTAAACATGGCCTTTTTACCCCCACCAGAATCTTTTGGTTATTACAATGTAGGGGATATTGCATTGGGTATTCATGTAGATGGGGAGGCGGGGGCAGAACTGGAGGGTACGGGTCCAATGCCAAGAGCAGAGTATCGCGAGGCGTGCCCTTAGGACCCGGCACCTCCGGGCCCCGCCCAGCAGTCATTGTGGTCGGGCGGCCGGACAGCCAATCGGCGGCCGGCCGCCCCTTGTACAGCCAGGTCACGGGCAATGCCGCACATCCGGAGTGGTGGGGGGCGGAGACCTTTGACCTATTTAGGGTCAACTCCCGGTGACCAGGGTTTCCTCCACCACTCCAGGACTGCGTAGTGCCCCGTTGCTGCCGTCTCCGCGAGCAGGACCAGCCTTGTTTGCTAACTCCCACCCACCCGTCCCTTTGAATAGTGGTTGTAGGGGTGTTGTTGCGGAAATGTGACCTGCGATCAATAAACAGTGGTTGATGGGAGGCCGCTTGGCGGACTCCATAGGCCCGCTCTGAGGGGGGATATGGTAAGCTCTCCGCTGGGAGGAAGTCACCACCGGCTGGGGAGGCTAGGGCGACAGATTTCGTGCCTCCCGGGCGTCCCAGGGCAGCCTGGTGGTAGGGGGGTGGGCCCTGGTAATGCCGGACAAGGACCAGGGGTGCGGGCCCACCACTCTAAGGGGCAGGTGCACGGCACCTGGCATAGGATACCCAGTGCGAGATGCGAGCCAGATGGGGCTCCTCCCTTAGGGCTGGGAATGTGAAAGGTACATGAAATGTATTGGAAATGTGATTATGAATACCAATTATGCATGTTAAGTGCTTGTCATGTTTATTCACTGTTGTGATTAAACATGGCCTTTTTACCCCCACCAGAATCTTTTGGTTATTACAATGTGGGGGATATTGCATTGGGTATTCATGTAGATGGGGAGGCGGGGGCAGAACTGGAGGGTACGGGTCCTATGTTTAAAAAACATCTTCAAATGTGCCCCTTTCCTCCATGCCTGCTCCCTTCATTCTCCAAGACTGCCCCTTTCCTCCATGTCTGCTCCTTTAGTACCCTAAGATGGCCCCTTTCCTCCATACCTTCTCCCTTCGTGCCCTAAGACTGCCCCTTTCCTCCATGCGTTCTACCTTCGTGCCCTAAGACTGCCCCTTCCTCCATGTCTGCTCCATTTGTGCCCTAAGACTGCCCCTTTCCTCCATACCTGCTCCCTTTGTGCTCCAAGACTGCCCCTTTCCTCCATGTCTGCTCCCTTTGTGCCGTAAGACTGCCCCTTTCCTCCATACCTTCTCCCTTTGTGCCCTAAGACTGCCCCTTTCCTCCATGCCTTCTCCCTTCATGCCCTAAGACTGCCCCCTTTCTCCATGTCTGCTCCCTACATGCCGTAAGACTGCCCCATTCCTCCATGTCTGCTCCCTTCGTGCCCTAAGACTGCACCCTCCCTCCATGTCTGCTCCCTTCGTGCCCTAAGACTGCCCCATTCCTCCATGCTTTCTCCGTTTGTGCCCTAAGACTGCCCCTTCCTCCATGTCTGCTCCCTTCGTGCCCTCCATCCATTATCTCCATGCCTGTTCTCTTAGTGCCCTCAGACTACCCCTTCTTTCCATGCCTGTTTCCTTAAAGCGGCGGATTTTCCACGATTAGGCAGGTGGCATTTCTACATTTCTAGCGCTCCGGCTGCAATTTCCCACATCGTGCCGCAGAGCCCCTGGCAACTCATACCGGCGCACCGGGGTGCTGCGGCGCACAGTTTGGGAACCACAGTCCTAGATGGTAAAAAGGTACCTGGGACACACTCTTTAGTCTTATAGCATCTAGCAGGGCCTAATTGAAAATATGCTCCAGTCACCACATTGCTTAACTGCTGTGCCACCCATAGGGTGGTTAACAGGGGTGTGAGGGACAGCCCCATCTGTTTGACCCAGGCATTACACTTACAAGTGACCTTGCAGCAGGTGCGGAAATCCCAAGCAAAGCAGGTGAGCTATTAATCTTCTCTGCTTTTGACTGAGGAGGAAACATGCATTTAGCCCTTTTAGACCCAGGTGTAGTGCCTGTGCTCAGACCTGAAGGCACTTCTTTGCCCAACTTCCATGTATTTGGCATGAGAAAGAGCGCACTGTAAGCTACGTGCAGGAGGAGCTAGCCTGTCCGTGTTTGGCTTCTCTAAACACCCCAAGAACTCTGCATGACTTCAATGGTGATCCTTGTAACTTGGCAGCATGAGGTCACACTATACTAGCTGCAACTGTTGTTAGAAACATCAGCACCTTATAAACTTCTTTGAGCGGAGGCAGCTCCTTAGGTACCATTCAGCACTGAAAATTTCTTTTTCTTACCCGAATGTCACGTAAACAGTGCAGTCATTTCACTAGCGTGCTCCCACACCATAATTTGGAGGAGTAAATGCTTATTAAGGTATTGATCCATGAACTACGCTATCTCAACCACTATACTTCGAGATACAGTGACACAATTTGTCATGAGTTACCTTTGAGCATGACTTGGATGGATTTGTAGTAATTTACTACTCATGATAACAGATGTACTACATGTTATTGCATTAAGCCCTGACGACGTTCTATTAGAGTTGTTGGAACGAAACGCGTTGGCTGGATTTTGTTGAAGTTGATGGATGAAGAAAAAAGCATGTTTGTAAATAACATATTGGATATGCGTTGGACTTCTTGTGGGTGCACCCATCAACTTTGCTACAGCCATTTTACTAGTGTTAGGACTTTGCAAAGGTATTGGTGATCGTTCACACATGATAACACTGCTTATGGGAAACCCAGCGTACTGTGGAGAGATGGCACTGATATAAATCGGTTGTCATTGATGCTTTTCGAAAATGTGCTCTTAAAATGCACATTTCAGCATTGGTTATCACAACGATTAATTGAGACGATGAACTGTTGAACTCACTTTAAAATTGCCTTTAGATCTTAGCAAGTGTTGAATTTTATGGCTTTTTGTTCTTTAAAACGAACCATGAAACCCTTGGGAGAGAACCCCAGCCCTGTAAATTAGACTTCGTATCCTAACATATTTTGCACAATATGATGAGCACAATGCTCTTTAAAATGGAACATTTGATTCTACTTATTCTAAGACCAAAGCTCATATGTGGCCCAAAGTCACATAAGGATGGGAGAAGTGAAATAAAGAGCCTCAAAATGCTGTGGGCTAAATGATAAGGGCTTACTGAAGGTTCTGTGCTGGATGTGCAACCTCATGGCAGCAATATAAAAGGGTTGTTTGATGGAGTACTAGGGTGGGACCTCACTGGTAGATTTTGACTAGGGCCCCAGATAAGCTTCTGACAGGTCTGGCAAACCTGTATTTATTCAGTAATCCAGTCCCTTTCTTATGCTTTGAGTGCGATCTTCCCTTGTCAGTGTTTGTAATGGCTTATTGTTCCTGACAGACACCCTCCCTTATTGGGGCCCATATTTATCATTGTTTCATGCAGCACAACGCAGCAAACCACCTTGCTGCACTGCGTGGAAGGGAAGGAATGCGCAGTATTTAAAATTATATGGTGCATTCCTGTCGTTTCCTAAGGCTGGCTAATTTATTCTTGCACCCTTGCGTCATAGTCAAGGAAGAGGCGTGGCACCGCGGCCAAGGAGACTGACTTTGGAATCTGGGGATTACGGTTCGATCCCCGGTACCGGCAGCAGATTAGCCCAGCACCATGTGACTTTGAGCAATAGCTTGCTTAATCTTCCAGACGGCCCCCAGCGCCTAGAGTCCCTTAAGGGTGATTGTTTGCGCTTTACAAATCTGGATTATAGTGAAAGAATTGCTTTTTTGCAGGAAGGGATACTTGAACAAAAACAATCCTGAGAGGCATTTCCTCTTACTATGTGTGCTGCAGAATGGCTTGATAAATAGATTTATCAAGCCATGCAGGGCCATGCAAAGGGGACTTTCATGGCTTGATAAATCTCACTTAGGTTTTGAGTCACCCTTGCGCCCCCTTGCATGGCCTAAGGTCGATGCAAAACCTGGATAAATCTCACCCTAGGTCACCTCAGATTGCTCCATACTTTTTAGGTCTTAGCTGCTGCTCCATTTTTTTATGTTTAGAATTTCTTTATTACATTTTCCACAAAGAACAAATGAAGATTAGCATATTAAGATACATATTCTGATGTCCCATGATCGGAAAAGGCATAGAAGCTTGCTGAACAACCCTTCAACCAAGCCCCCCCCAAGACCCTCCCCTCATTCACTCAACCTTTCCCTGCCACCTATCCTAGGGTGCTATCACCCCAGCTACTTCGTGTTCTGAGAGTCATCCTACACCGGTTCGGCAAGACGTAAAAGTAATCTCATTAAATTCAGAGGACAGTAGCGCTAGAAAGGGCCCCTCACATGTCAGCCAATGTCGCTCCTTTGCCGGCCAATGAAAGGGATATCCTTTTCATGCCCAGGATGTACCACATGCGATGCAACCAACCCGTGTATGAAGGCAGTTCGAGCCCCAGTGTGTGAGAATGTTTTGTAGAGACGCCCCCAGTGCAAATGCAATTTGATGACCCCTTTGCGACTTAAGGGGAAATGTAAAAGCGTTCGGTAAACCCAATAAGATATAAGCTGGAAACCGGGACAGCTCTCTGTCGAAGTGTGAGTTAATATCTTGTAGGATCGGATTCCTATAGGATTGCAACCTAGGGCAATCCCACAGAACGTGAGTGAGAATGCCTAGCATACCACATCAGGGCCAGCAGTGAGGACTCTTAAGTGGGCTGTATTTGTGGAGATGCACAGGCGTGCAGTGCCAATGTGTAGCAACTTTAGTAGCTGTCTCAATACTAGCCACATTGCGCGCCAAAGGTTTGGCCCTATAGTATATGTCCTGCCATTCCCGTTGGGTGAGAGTGCGTTCCAGCTCCCCTTCCAATCTCTTCTGGCTAGGGGACTTGTGGGGTGGGATGGGTTGCCTGATTAGGCCATATAGCTGTGATATCAGGTGGACGTCGTCTGACTTCGATAAAAGCCATCTTTCATAGGTGGTAAGGCAGCGCTGGGGTTGCCGGCAAACCTCAGGGTGCATGATCCAGTGTTGTACCTGGTGGTAGTGAAAGCATTCCAACTCTGGGAGCCCGGTCTTGCGGCGAAGGTCCGCGAAAGAAAGCGGACCCTCAACATCGAAGAGATGGCCAATAGATCTGCGACCCTCTTCTGTCCAACGCACATAGCATTTGACGTTGAGCCCCAGGGAGAAGGAGGGATTGGCGACTATTGGAGTCAGAGGGGACGGGAAGGTAGTAAGATTCTTTTTAATAGCTATTTTATCCCATCCCATCCCATAAGGGGGGTCCTCATTACATACGATAGGCATACGTTTCTTGGTCTAGCCTCTTTGAGATGGAAGGGTATCTGCCATAGCGATCTACCGGCTAGCACCCTATCTATGAAGAGCCAACACCAGTCGCACAGAAAAAATCCGGAAGATTGGGGACTCCGACGCCCCCCTCCTCTGAGAGTCTGTAGCTCAGGTCTCGCCACATTCTAGGCTTTCTGCCCGCCCATATAAAGGATTCTAGCTCTTGCTGAATAGTGCTTAGCATACCTTGAGGAGGCTCAAGTGGTAGAGTCTGAAAGAAGAAAAGGATATTGTGCAATATAGACATCCGAACAGACGGAATCCGGCCTAGCCAAGACAGCGCATGTGGTCTTCAACGGTGTATGTCATCCCTGACTTGTCTGAGTAGAGTTGCATAGTTAAGCTTCATCGTGTCCGACACTGACGCTGCCAGCTGTATCCCCAGGTAGGGAATTGCCTCTGAAGCCCATTGTACAGGGAGTGAGTTCTGCAAGGAGGAAAGTGTCTGTGGTTGTAGAGTAAGATTTAAAGTCTGTGATTTAGGGATATTGATTTTGAAGCGGACAGCCAGATAAAAGCGTTCCAGCTCCGACAGAACCGCCGGGACAGAGGTCAGAGGGTTCTCCAACGACACAATGACATCGTCTGTGTACATGCTGAGTGTAAAAACAACAGTTGATGGACAGAATGCAGAACAATGTCATACATTCACCCCAGTACAGAGATCTGGGCCTAAATCCATAATTATTTTGCTCACCACACCACCCCAGTTCAGACATGGCCATATGCAAATCAGCCTTGACCCTGTGCCTCATGGGAACAGTCCAGCCCAAACTGCCAAGCCATGTCTTCCCTGGACCGGAATCAAACATCCTAGGACCGGTTTCTGTCTATCCGCCGTCTTCAGCCAGGATAGCTTGACTCCAATGGCGTGGAGAGCAAGGGACTCACGTCTGAGCATACCCGTCCCACTCGAGGTTGACAAATGCAAAAACAACAGTTGATGGACAGAATGCAGTACAATGTCATATATTCACCCCAGTACAGAGATTTGGGCCTAAATCCATCGTTTTTTTGCTCACCACACCATCCCATTTCACACATGGCAATATGCAAATCAGCCTTGACCCTGTGCCTCATGGGAACAGTCCAGCCCGAACTGCCAAATGATGTCTTCCCTGGACCGGAATCAAGCATCCTAGGACCGGTTTCTGGCTATCAGCCTTCTTCAGCCAGGACAGCTTGACTCCAGTGGCATGGAGAGCACGGGACTCATGTCTGAGCATACCCGTCCCACTCGGAGTAACAAATGCAAAAACAACAGTTGATGGACAGAATGCAGAACAATGTCATACATTCACCCCAGTGCAGAGATCGGGGCCTAAATCCATCGTTTTTTTGCTCACCACCCCAGTTCAGGCATGGCCATATGCAAATCAGCCTTGACCCTGTGCCTCATGGGAACAGTCCAGCCCTAACTGCCAAGCCATGTCTTCCCTGGACCAGAATCAAGCATCCTAGGACCGGTTTCTGGCTATCAGCCGTCTTCAGCCAGGATAGCTTGACTCCAGTGGCGTGGAGAGCTCGGGACTCACGCTGAGTGTATGCAGATCCCCACAAAGCGAATGCCCGAGATCAACTGATTGTCGCGAATGCATTGGGCCATTGGCTCCATTTAAAGAGCAAAGAGCATGGGGGAGAGGGGGCACCCCTGCCGGGTGCCCCTCTGTATGGGAAATGGGGTGGAGGTGTAACCATTGACCAGTACTGAGGTCTAAAGGGTCTTTGTAACTGCTAAAGACCCAGGATATGAACCGCTGTGGGAACCCAAATTGTTGTAGCGTTGCTTTCACATACGACAAGTTAACTCTGTCGAATTCTTTCTTAGCATCTAAGGACAGGAGCAAGCACTCGGTATCAAAGCGTTGCGATTTGTCAATGATATGAATTGTACACTTTGTATTGTCCACACATTGACGGCCCGGCACAAAGCCTGACTGATCAGGGTCGATCAGACCAGGTGATAGCAGCAACAAGCGGGACGCAAGAACACCTGTAAAAAGCTTGAAGTCGAAGTTGAGCAGAGAAATTGGCTGATACGAGGTGCTTATCTTTTCCAGCCTTTGGAATAACGATCACCGACGCTTCTAGCATTGTCCTTGGAAGAGCAGATGCAAGTCCAATGGAGTTATACACTCTAGTGAGAATGGGAGCCAATATGGGACAAAAAGCTTTACAAAAAAGGCAGAAAAAACCAGCCGGTCCAGGAGACTTCAGTGGTTTTAGCCTGGCAATGGCCGCCACTACCTCCTCCACCCTAATTGGTGCGGCTAGTTCTTCCACCTGGTTCTTAACATTTGTAGATATTGGAGCCCCCGCAGGTATTGAGACTGGGCCAGAGGAGACAAATTCTGCACAGCATATAGTCCTGCGGAGAATTGATGAAAAGCATCAGCAATTTGCCGATTAGTGATCACCTCCTCCCCGTCGGGAGCCATAACTGCATCCACCGTTGTTGCCTGTCTCTGCAGCCTGAGCCTATGCGCCAACAGCCAACCTGCTCTTTCCCCCGGTATAAAAATTGTGGTGGAGTTGTAGCGCAGCATATTCTGCCCGTTCTAGGTCAAGGGCGGCAAGTTGAGAGCGCCTAACCTCAAGTTGCCTCCAGACCCTCGCGGCTTCCGTCCGTTGGTGGATGCGCTCTAGCTCTTGCGTCTGCTGCAACAGGAGCTCTCTCTTGTCTCTACTTCGCCTGTTATCTAGGTCGAGAATGCAATGAATTCATCCCTCAGTACCGACTTAAGGGTGTCCCAGAGGGTAGATATTTGTATGTCAGGGGTGTCATTCACAGCAAGATAGTCCCTCAGAGCCTTGGAGACCTGTTGGACCACCTCCGGCCTATGCAGCAGCGTGTCCTGAAGCCTCCACGTGCACGAAGCGGCGCACTCAACTGGTAGTAGGAGGGCCAGTGTGACTGCCGAGTGGTCCGATAAGGCTCGGGGTTGTACATCTACGCTAGTGACCAAGGGCAGTAGGCACGATGAACCAAGGAAGTAATCACTCAGGGTGTAATTTTTGTGGGAGTGTGAGCAGAATGAATATTCCCGTTAGGTTGGATGCTGTTCTCGCCATATGTCAGCCCTACGATGAGCAGTTATTTCCCTTCTTTGGAGACTGACCCTGTTTGCACCTGTCTCTGGGCTGACCTGTCCAGGGTGCCGTCAAAGACTATATTCAGAATCATTCGGACGGGGGATGTACCTAGATCCTGCACCACCGACTTCAGGAAGTTCTCCTGGCCCTCGTTCGGTGAGTATGTTGACCCTATGGTGATTGACTGCGGACCTAGTGTGAAGGAGTAAGCAAGGAGTCTGCCTTTCTGTTTAGCGCATTTAGACCCTATCTTCCCCGGGAACTTGTTAGAGATCAAAATGGCCACCCCTGCTTTCTTTGTGGAAAGTGAAAAGAAAAATTGTTGCGGGAATGTGCGAGAGCGCAATCGATGGGTATCACCTGGGAGAAGGTGCATTTCTTGCAACAAACATACATGGGCATCAGAGTGCTCTAAATACGACAGTATAGCTCTGCGCATGACAGCATTATTTAACCCCTTCACATTCAAGGTCAAGATCTTAAGAAGTCAGGTCATGGGACTACTTCCGGTGGGGTGGCTGTAGTGCTAAGGGCCATGTCCCCGCAGAGAGGGTCTCGGACCAGCAGCAAATACCAACCAAGTACAACTCGCATCCAGGTGAGAGGGGTGAGGCAAGCAAGTCTACAGAGGGTCTCAGACCAAGAAAACCACCCCCCAACATACAACTCAAGAACACAACAAAGGGGAAATGTCCTGGGAGTGCATTCCCACGGGATGGGGTGGAAGAAGTCCAGTTTGCCAGGTCACTCTGGCCCTCCAGGCTCCGGATTCATGCATCGCCCAGCACACACCCAGCTATTCACACATGCCCGGGATGAAGACCCACACCAGCTATGTTGTGCAGTGTCCTCAGCCCGTGCCCGAGGTGTGGTCTCCCAGTGAAGCCAGAACTGCCTGTCTCTCTCTGGCAATTGGCAGGCCTCTTTGACGGAACAGACTTGCTGAGTCTTCGCATTGTGGTGGAAGATTAGGTGGAAAGAGTGCCCCCAAGAATACTGACTATTTCTTTCCCGGAGGTGCACCGTGACGTGCCGGAAGGCTCTCCTCTTCTGGAGTGTGGAAGTCGCTAAGTCCTGGAACAGAAAGGGCCGATGTCCCTGGAATTGCAAGGACGCGCAGTCCCTAGCTCTTTGGAGGATTCTTTCCTTCAATTGAAAATCGTGGATACATGTGAGGATATCGGGGGGAGCAGGGGAGGACCTCCCCAGGCCCACTCGGTGCGTGTGGTCCAGCTTCATTTCCATGTCGTTTGGGGCGTCAAGGATCGACCTAAAAAGACCCTCCACATAAGATGCATTGTTCAGGCCTTCTGCTCCACGCGGAATGTTGCGGATACGTATGTTGTTGCGTCTGGAGCGGTTCTCCAGCTCTTCTGCATGGGCCTGGAGATCTAAGTACTGATCTTTCAAGCACATCACCTCCTGTTGTAGGAGCTCTAGCTCTTCATCCCTGCTCGTGCTTAGAGTTTCGAGGGTATCAACCGTGTCACCCAGGGAGTCCACATCTTTCCCACCTCTCTAAAATCCTGCGCAATTTCGGCCTTCATCTGCTTAAAGTCATCCCGAAGGGACGCAAAGAGGGTTTCAATGAAGGCATTTGTAAGCGGAGCGTCAGCTTCCCCAGAGTTTGCCGGGTCGGTGCTTTTCACCACGTTAGGTTCAGAAAAGGGGGTGGTGATGAACAGAGTGTCTGAATTAAGCAGACCACTCTTACCCAGTCCAAAGATCAGGGCTTGATCCATCACCGTTTTTTAGCTCACTGCACCATCCCAGCTCAGAACTTGGCTATATGCAAATTAGTCTGACCCTGGCCCAGTGCATCATGGGAACAGGGCAGACCAAACTACCAAGCCAATTCTTATACTGGGAAGGAAACAAGCTACTGGGGACCGGTTTCTGGCATTTCAGCCGTCTTCGGCCCGGCTTGCTTGAATCCTGATGGTGCAATGAGCTAGGGACTCACATCTGAGTATACCCTTCCACGCTTATGGTGGACAAAAATGATTCAGAAAAGGGGGTGGTGATGAACAGAGTGTCTGAATTAAGCAGACCACTCTTACCCAGTCCAAAGATCAGGGCTTGATCCATCACCGTTTTTTAGCTCACTGCACCATCCCAGCTCAGAACTTGGCTATATGCAAATTAGTCTGACCCTGGCCCAGTGCATCATGGGAACAGGGCAGACCAAACTACCAAGCCAATTCTTGCACTGGGCCAGGGACAGACTGATTTGCATATAGCCAGGTTCTGAGCTGGGATGGTGCGGTGAGATAAATAACGGTGATGGATCAAGCCCTGATCTTTGGACTGGGTAAGAGTGGTCTGCTTAATTCAGACACTCTGTTCATCACCACCCCCTTTTCTGAATCGTTTTTGGCCACTATAGGTGTGGCAGGGTATACTCAGACATGAGTCCCTTTCTCACTGCTCCATCAGGATTCAAGCAAGCCGGGCCGAAGACGGCTGAAATGCCAGAAACCGGTCCCCGGTAGCTTGTCTCCTTTCTGGTGAAGAATTGGCTTGGTAGTTTAGTCTGCCCTGTTCCCATGATGCACTGGGCCAGGGACAGACTGATTTGCATATAGCCAGGTTCTGAGCTGGGATGGTGCAGTGAGATAAATAACGGTGATGGATCAAGCCCTGATCTTTGGACTGGGTAAGAGTGGTCTGCTTAATTCAGACACTCTGTTCATCACCACCCCCTTTTCTGAATCGTTTTTGGCCACTATAGGTGTGGCAGGGTATACTCCGACATGAGTCCCTTTCTCACTGCTCCATCAGGATTCAAGCAAGCCGGGCCGAAGACGGCTGAAATGCCAGAAACCGGTCCCCGGTAGCTTGTCTCCTTTCTGGTGAAGAATTGGCTTGGTAGTTTAGTCTGCCCTGTTCCCATGATGCACTGGGCCAGGGACAGACTGATTTGCATATAGCCAGGTTCTGAGCTGGGATGGTGCAGTGAGATAAATAACGGTGATGGATCAAGCCCTGATCTTTGGACTGGGTAAGAGTGGTCTGCTTAATTCAGACACTCTGTTCATCACCACCCCCTTTTCTGAATCGTTTCACCACGTTAGGTGCCTGTGACTTGAGCAGTATGTCCATAACGGACCTGTCCCTCTTCCCGCTTTTGGTGGTCGCCATGTTCTGCGTCTCCTATGAGGTCACCGGCTGCTGGGGCTAGGGGTTGGGGTGCCGGGAGCGTAGCCCAGTGGATATAGTGGCACTTGACCTGGGTGGGGTAAGGGCTGGTGCCCCACAGGCTCTCAACAAATGCTGCTCAGGCTTGGAGGATGAGCGCCACTCCATCGTCCCCGAGGGAATCACCACCACTCCTTAGCTTCCTCCAGCTGGCTAATGGCAATGGCTAGATATTGCCTGTCGCTGATCCACCCAGACCGCTCCGTCCGGTGACTTGATCTCTCAAAGCACAATGGTCTAGGTTTGGCTCAGACCAGTTCTGGTGTGGGGTGGGTTGACTCAGCCTTCGTCCGCTCTAAGAATGACCCGCGGCTTAGGGACCCTGTAGGTGCCTGTTGGTCCCACGTTGCTGCCTCCCAGGCGGTGCGGACCTCACCCAATCAGCTGGCAAGCAACACTAGGGGGGGCTCCTGGCTGTGCGCACACAGAGCCCCGCTACACGGTGCTAGCTCGCACCTTCTCACCAGGCCGTCTTTCATTGTTCTGGGCTACATGACTGACCAATGCCAACACAGGTGCGGGGTGGGGGACTCACAGTTGGGAGCTCCTGCCAGCGTCCATCTTCACATCTTTGGGGTGCACATACTCTGCCCCCAGCTCCGTGTATTCAGAGGACCGGTCGGCAGCGCACAACTCCGCTCTCAGCTCGCCAGTGGCAGAGCAGCCGCACCGTCCCAAGTCAAGTCACAGCCACTTCCTGTACTCTCCACAGGCCTCCCCGCTCGCTCTTTTTCGGGGCAGGGAGAAGGTCTCGACTCCCCCTGCAGAAGACGATAGGCCCTGCTGAGCCGCACCACGAGGGCATTTTGTGGCTTGTGACCTCGTCCCAGCGGCTCCCGGAACCTCTCTCCACCGCCTGCCGCCCCTGTCCCTGTTCTATCACAGGCTCCTGAGGAGTTCAAGCTGGTAAGCAGATCAGCGGGTAGTCATTGCAGGTCGAAAGTGCATATCTAGAGCCGGGGCCCAGGTACTGAGCCAGAGCGATGAACAGGCACGTCCTACGCAGTCGCCATCTTGGCCACACCACTCCATTTCATTTTACAGTCTGCACTCCCTTCACTCTCTTGTGATCTCTGCCTCAGAGGTAACTTTCCACTGCTCAATTTTCCTGATTCACACACAGCATACTCACATTACAATTTGCTTTGACCAGCTTCCTCTTTTGTTTTCAGGGGTTTCTGCATATGTCATGGTCAACGCAACTAGGGTGTTTCCTGAGGGCTACCGTGAGGGGAAAATGAGTACTGCTAAGCATTTGGAACAATTCCTTCAGGGTGATGGTTGAGTGACTGCAAAGTTGCATGACTTTTATCTTCTAAAAAAATAAATCTCTTGTATAAAGCATGTTGCACTAACATACTCTCTTTTACATGGCAAGAAGGACTCAGCCACTTCTAGACCGGCATAGGTGTAAGCATCAGTGCGGAGAGCCTGTGAGGGAAAACAAGTGACAGATGACGGATTATTGTGATTCTGATGGTCTACTATTCTCCTGCATCGCTCACTGTACGTGCTGTGCTGATGTTTCCTTTCGATATAAAGACAGTTGGTTACATAGTACATCGTTACCATGAAAGCACAGAGCCTCAACTATTGAGAGATTAGTAATGCAAGAGGTCCTTCCACTTATGTGTTCTGTAGAAGACTTGTACATGTATTCTTTGGGGTGTGCTGTGGTGTAGCGATGTAAGGAAGTGGATGCATCTGAAGCTGTTGACAGCTTGGTGGCATTACACACAGTGCTTAATTTGAGCCAATTGTTTCAGGTGCTCAGCACCAGCACCGGCACTTAATTGTCACCAATGACACGTGTCAGTCTGCCACAAGGTCGCGCTGTCTGGCTAATTATAAATGACCACAACAACAGTTAATTATGAATTCAACATACTTTATAAAAGACTTATACCTGACTGTCCAAGCCATTCTTATAGTTATGGAGGCCTGAAATAGTCAGAATTGTCACACTTGTAGCAGTGTGATTGTTAGTAGTTGTGTTGCTAATATCATTGGCAGTATGGCAGGGGCAATGTGTGGTGTAAGCTTCAGTGGCCTCCTGATAAGGGCCCAGGCACTTTTCACAAAATAAGTACTGATCACACAACATGCTTTCCTTAGGGCTGATGTACGTGGTCTCTTTTCAGGATCCTGAAGACAATTTGCAGTTTTCACTGGGAAATGGCATACTGATGTGTTAGGTTTGAAAATCGCATTCTTATTATATACATATTCCGTGCCATAGTAGGTTAGCAGTGTGCGGATAAATGACATCTCATGTGTATTTACGTTATGCAACCACTGAGTTATCCTTGTAATACGCAAGCTTCAGTTAGCTTCACATGGACTCCATTTTGTATAATCCTTATTAGGCTGTGTTCGAACTAGGCCCCCTTATTTATTTTGCTTGCTTCAGCCGGAGACGAATCACTGACAGAATATCGACAACAAAAATATTAGACCTGAAATATCGATGTCCAGAATATCGAAGTCCTATCTACATAATGGTAAGTACAAAAATATTGGAAAAAATATTGTTGTTTAAAATATAATTATGCAAAAAATATAGATATAATAATTAAAATAATATTTTACAATTCCATTTCGCACTACATTAACAACAATAAACCAAAGGTTAGATAGCAGAGATGATAAAATTACTATTCCCACTAAATGAAACTACCAATATTGTCAAATATAACACTATTAACATAATTAATTGTTAATTAATTAATTAATTAAAATTGACACGCATTTTACAAACAATAAAAAATAAATTAACACTATAAAACAATTAAATAATATAATAAACAATACAAAATGTATAGAAATTAAATTACTTCACAGCCTACTCCCCTATCAACCCACAACCCACTCCTAAAAAAATAACACAATTAAGATATTTACCAATTAATTATTAATAATTAACAACCACATAATACATAATATTATCTAATTAATTAAGAAATTAACAATATAATAAAATTAATTACATATATAGAAGTTTAAAAAATATATTAATTAACTAATAATAATTAAATTACTTTCCACCCTATTCCCCTATAAACCTAAAACACATTTTTTTCACTAATGCATTGTTAATAATTATTACTAATTAAAACTAATTATTGATTAATTAATTACCACAATTAACAATATAAAATATTAAATACATAAATATTAATTAATCAACATTATTTATTAATTAATCACAAATAACTTCCCATCCTATTCCCCTATAAACCCACAATCCGCTACAGAACTAAAATTCGCAAAATGTATTTCACATAAAATAAATAACTTCTAAAAATTTCACACATACATTAAAAAACACATATACTTTTAACATACATATTAAAATACAGAACACTAATATTAATATCGATATTATTAACAACTATATTTTAACAAACAATATTACTGACTTTGATATTGAAAAAAACGATATTTCCTACCTTCATGCTGATATTCGATACCTCCGATATTTCCAACTCGATATTTTGGTAGGTCGAAAAAAACAACTCAATATTATGTCTGTTTTCCCCGAAGACTATATTTAGTTATTATTTTCTCTTCCGTTCTACCAGGTGGTAGCTCATCCCTCTGTGCCTCTTTTGTTCATGTTCGGACCCAGCCGGTAACTTTCCACTGTGGGCATGGTTGGGGGTTCCTGGAGGAATGGTTACATGTTGAAGGATGTTGGGGGACAGTCCCTCGGCAGACATCTCAGGGTGCAGGTCAGATTGGACTCCTCTGCAGAGTATTCCTAATAAACGCGTGTTTGTATTCTCTACTGTCTGACCGACTCCTTATTACTTGGGTAGGAATAGCAGGTGGTTGTAAATAACCTGGGTGTACCCTAAGGGCCACTTCCTTCAGTTGGCGCCTGAACAGGTACCCCGCAAGGTGTTCCGACTCACCCGTAATCAGGTTGTAGGGTCGGGGTTCATCTGGTTGGTCAGGTTAGTCGGGCGGATCAGGGATCCCCACATGATAAGAGACCAGTTCTCTAGGCTGCCCCACCCATCTGATCGGGCGACTCCTCATCTAGTGGTCACCGGCTGGAGTCCTGAGAAGGCGAAACCTTGGAGTTGACTGTTTGGTCTGAAGAGTCGGCAGTGGTTAACCTGAGTGCACCAGGTGAGTAATTTGATTCTTGGAAAAATTGTGCCATTCTTGAACGGCACGAGCCTACGGGCTGTGTCCTGGTACAGTCTCTGGGCTGTCTTGGTGCTGTTTTCGGACTGCCTTACTTGAACGGCACTAGCCGATGGGCTGTGTCTTGGTACGCTCTTCAGACTGTCTTGGTTTGAACTTGGTGGGTTTGCGAACCCTTAAAAAACACAGAGTGTTTGCGAACAATCTGATAGGCCGAAGTCGGCAACATCCTAGGGTGCAGGTCAGATTGGACTCCTCCGCAGAGTTTTGCTAATAAACGCCTGTTTGTATTCTCTACTGTCTGACCGACTCTTCATTACTTGGGAAGGCATAGCAGTTGGTTGCAAATAACCCGGATGGCCCCGAAGAGCCACTTCCTTCAGATGTTACTATAGTACCGTGAAAGAGAAATTCAACAATTTGCCACATTTGGAAAGTGTAAACGATGAGGTCATTGGTGTGTTCATATAGCCCATGAGTCATCTGGGAACCATTTTCTTTCTTTAGCAGAATATGCTTGCTTGATCTAGGTAGGCCAGATTAAATACATATCGATCACTGCTACATTTCATTGCCACCACCTGAGATCTGGAGCATTTCAAGTAGGACCAGGTATTGCTTGATCAAAGATTAAAGGATACCAATAAAAGGAGGTCCAAGAAAGGGAACCTAGTGAGTCCAGTACCTACATTATCATGATACCAGTTGCTTGCAGCACTGAACAGTCGGAAAAATGCTAGGTGCCGACCGGGTGCTGGGCGTTGCGGGCGGTGTGCCATAGTCGCCTCCACCCCCCTCCCGAGACCCATGGGGCGTGGATCTTTCTGAACACAAAATACACAGGTTCCTCTGAGTGGAGGTAATTCCCACAACTTGTGGTTTGTGTTGTTTTCTTGCACTTTTTTACACATAGATCAATTTTTTAACTTTCACGTCCTCTGGTTAGGGTGGGCCTTAGCGCGCCCATACCGCCGAGGTACACGCTACACTGTCCTGACGAATGCCCATGTAATTCTTACACTTAAGGGCAGAAACATGTTGACCCCACTTTAAGTGGAAACTCCCATCATAATTTGTGGTAGTTCCCACACATACCTTTTAACTATGTCTAAACTGACCAGTGAATAAAATCTTTTTGGTTGGTACAGTTTCAGACATTTTTAACATCACTTTTCACATCACTGTCACAAAATCCAGCTCCGCAGTAATCTGGCGTTGTAGCACACCAGGGAGGCATTCGGCTTCTCCTGGTGGGCCCGATGATGAAGCATGTCACCAACCAGGTTGGTGAGTGAGGGCTTCCAATAAATCCCTTGAAGGTTTCCACTGTGTCCTTGAGAGGGTACTACTTTACAGTTTTTGCCTCTGTGCTTTCACACAGACTCCTTTGCGCATGACACTCTTCCTTTGTTTTACATATGTTTGGACGACGTAAAGAATACAATCCGTGGTGGAACAGAACAGAGGAGGAGTTTATGAGAAAATCTAACAATCCCACCCTAATGGCCTCAAAGTATCCTTGGGCAGTTTGATTATCTAATAGTTTGTCATCAGTGGTTTTCAACAATAAAATGTGTACAGAAATAATGTTCCTTTATCTTGTCTGGTGTGACCGAAACGTAACATTGCTGGGAAAATGTAATTCACTGATTTTGAGATCACAACAAAAGCTTGACCTCTCTAGCAAGAAAGACTAAGTACAGCGCATTATTGTAGTGTCTACATTTCCCTGAATGTTACTTGAATGATAAATTTATACGTACAAAAAACATGTGAAAATCAAGATCTCTCTTCTACTTCTACCAGCAGCATATCTCAAAGCCTGTCTGTGAAGATCTCTGATTGATGTACAGCTAGTGTGTGTCTCGGTGTCTGTCTGCACAGAATGTCCAGCCAGTCTTACCTCCTTGCAGCATATTTGAACCCCTGATCTGGGTTTCCTTTTACTTTCATTCAATGTCCTACCTTAGTGTTCTGTTAGAACCTCATTGCTAGAACTATCCAGGCGCTTGCTATTGGAGAAAAAATAAAAATATCCAAATTACCTTTGCATTCAAACCACACTTATGTGCAGCCTATTGTTGTCCACAGACAGGTGTAGAAACATGGACCAAGGACAAAGTAGAAAGACTGAAAATAAAGAGGTCAGAGGCCAGTTCATGAATGTTTGCTCTTTCAGAAGTTAAACTCATATTATCAAGGACAAGGGTTACAATATCTGGGTATAACTGGAAGCAGTGCTTTAAATGGGCTGGTACTCACCGGTACTGAGTAATGGCACTTCTAATTTTTCCCCTTTGAACTGCTCCATGACTAGCTGAGAGTCCCAGTTCTTATTGGGTCTGTCAGAGGTTTCAGTACTAGCGGTCATGTACGTGTGAGTATTTTTGGCAATGGACATAGTAACAGTGGTGGAAAGACGAGAAATATCCCCAAGATGAACCTTTGGAGGGTGGGATGAATTGGACAATATCCTGCCCCAGATTTTGAATTAGAATTTGTGGGCCTGATTTACAAAGTTTTGAAGCACAGCAATGCAGCAGGCCATCCTGCAGTTCTACTGTGCGTCTGAAGAAAAGGACTGGAATGCCCGGTATCTCCAAAAGACGGTGCATTCATGGCCTTCTGTTTGCACTGGTGCACAAACAGCAGCAGTGCGCCAACACAGATACTATTGCATCATGTGTCAAGGGTGCCTGCATTTTTGTGCACAAAAACAATAATTGATGGCATTTTCATTTTTCTATGCGTGCTACTGAATGCAGAACGCATAGAAAGTGGAAAACAATTTGGAGAAATAAAAGTATTTTTCCTTGTTGCGCCACTCCTATGCCTCGCCTAGGGAGCCGTAGGAAGCTGACACATTCCCAGGTTTACGAATCCTTGTAAATCTGGCAATGCTTCAGATTCCATGGGTGTTTGCGAGGGAACACCCACAGCAACACCCATAGAACGCCCCTTACACACCGTGTTCTGTGTGATAGGGGCTCATATTTACAAGGACATGAAAAGCCACGTAAAGTGGCTTTGCGCTGCCTTGTAAATATGCTGCGGCACAGTACGCCACCAGAGCATCAAAAAAGTGACACTCCGGCGGCAAAAATGTGCCGACAGGGCCTTGTAAAGGAGGCACTGGATATTTAGCAGTGGCAGACACAACATGTCTCTCTTAAGCCATGGCTACACATTCCCTTTTCCTTGAAGCTCTGCTACCTGAGGAAAAAAGTCTGGGGGGAGGGGTGGCTCTGTGCTCTCTTTGTTTTATTCATTATTTAATTGCTAACAATGAGGTGTAGAACCTTTCCTAAAATCAATGTTTGCCAAGCCAGGTGAGTCAGTAGAGTAAGTGAAGCCAGTAAATACAATGTTATGTTAATGTTACTTTCGGCCTCTCTAGTTTGATGAAAATAAGATTTTACAAGAGGCGCACCACCTCAAACACCACAATTAAATAATTAGCAAAACAAAGAGGTCCCAGAGCTCCCTATCGTTTGCTCCTTAAGTTACAGATCTTCAAGGAGACACTTGTGAAGTGCATAATGCTTAGAGACAGTAATTTTTTGTCACTTTCTTTGATCTTCAGTGTATGTGGAAACTTCCCAAACATGCCTTTAATTCTTATGACAATGCACATGTAAATGTGTTATAGTGTTAGTTTGATTTAGGATGTGATTAGGATACTTATTGAAGTGTGTATACTGTAAATAACTGAATAACAATAATTGCAATTCTGTATACTGTAAATAACTGTATACCGATAATTGCAATGTTTCTTTAAATGTATATTTTGTGATTTATGCTATTTTCCTCTGGGCTATTTTTTTTATTTTTTACTGATGGTTTTAATTATTGTGTTTTATAAAAACATGTTAATGGATGCTCTCAAATTGTGTATGATCGGCATACTTTTTTTATTAAGGTTATCAAAAAGTTGAACACAGTTTATATGATGATAATGATGAATAGCAATAATTATATAACTGTACACAAAATACTGGTCTTTGGATGTAACCCTACAGTCTCTGAAGTGCACAATTTTCAATCCTGACTCAATTCTCAGTTTCCCCACTTAACCAAATTGTGTGATCCCCTGCCCACCACTTTACTTTTACATGTATCATTTTTATTAACCATCCAGTTTGAGGGCATAGTTCAGACAGGATCTGCGTTCTAAAGAAATCTGGCTTCCATATGATTAATATAAAATAATTTTGCTTCACCTTCAATAACAATATAGGCTATATAAATAGAAAACATAACCAACCTACACATTTTGGGTAATTGTTGGCATTGCAGCCCGAGCATGGATTTATTCTTGAATGTGTCACGTTTAAAAAGTGTTGCTTTCAATAAATGTCACTCAATTCAATGATATAATCATAGGCACTTGAGACACTGAAAAATGTTGAAAATGTTTTTTATTGTAAACCTTTATCACATTTCCATTACACTTGATGACTGGTTTACATTTGTTGATGTTTGGGCTTGTGACCAAGCTCTTGGAACCAAACCAGATCTCTTGCTCAGCTCTCCCCAAGGCTGGTCGTGTCGCCCAGAAATTTGCTGAAAGAAGTGGCATCACTTTAAAGAGAACCATTCAAAATAGCTTTCCCTTCCTTCCTTGCCGAGGAAGCATCGATGTCTCCAGTTTCCATGCCAAACCTCCTCCTGCCAGCTCAAGAGGACTGAGGACCCAGGGCGATACTGGCCGTGGCGGGCAACAGACGTTTCCCTGGTGGGCCGGAGGGGTGGGTGCCGGTTTTGTGTCCGTGATGCCAGTTTTGTCACTAGGGGCTGGCTTTGCAGCAATGCTGCAATATCGACCGCCTGTAACAAAAGCGGGAGTGGTGCTTCTTACCAGCACCCTTACCCACTCCAGGGCCAGTCGAGCAGCAATCTCCCAGGGCTGGTTGCTGGTCCCAATCTGGCCCTGTGAGGACCAGTTTCTTTCAGGTATGCCATGGTAACCCTTACGTTGCCTTCCAGCACTAGCCAGGGCAAATAGCCAGTCAGGAGTACCGAACACCGGTTTCTTTTAGCTGCACAAGCATGTGTGACCCTGCAGCAGCCACCCAACACCCATCAAGAGCCAGACACTAGGGTCAGATTCTTCCATCTGTGCAAACCTATGGCACCTATCAAGCACTATCCAGGCAAGATTCGTAAAGGGCTTGACACTCCAAAGTCAGCTAGGGCTTAGAGAGCAAGGGCAGGACTGGATTGTGCCACCATTACCCTCCAGTCACCCCATACCAGCCATGACCCTGAGAATTACTGAAGCTAAGAATTGTAAATTGTAATTGCATTTATATAGCGCTTACTACCCCTGATGAGGTGTCGAATCGCTTTTTCGGCGGGTAGCACGCTACTACGGGACCCATAGAGGATTAGTGTTGAATTAGTATAGTGAAACATGCAAGTACATTTTAAGTGGTGGATAGGTTAGTCAGTTATTTGGATTTGGAATGATAGCAGAAGGATAGAGGAGGACAAAGATTTGTATTTATTTATCGCTTGTTGGCGCACGCTATTCAGGAAGCCTATAAAGGATTAGTGGTGAATTAATATGGTGAAATATGAGGTCATTTCAGTGGTGGATATTAGTCTGTTACTTGGAGTGAGAAGGATAGCGGAGGGATAAAAGGGGAAGAAAGATTTGCATATATATAGCACTTTTTACCCCTGATGTGTGTTGAAGTGCGAGTAGCACGCCACTTCGGAACCCATAAAGGATTAGTGTTGAAAATTAGTATAGTATAAATATGAAGTAATTTGAGTAGTAGATATGTTATTCAGTTATTTGGGCAGTATATTAGTATAGTTGAATAAGGAATATGGAATTTGAGAAGTGAACATGTTAGTCTGTTAATTTTGATTGAAAAGGATAGTGCAGGGATAAAAGAGTGAAGGTTTTTTTTAGGTTTTAGCAGTAGGAAGAGGCTTTTGGGTGAGTAAAAAGGAGTTTTGGAGGGAAGGAGTCAGAGGGGAGTGTTTAGAAAGGTTTGTTTTAGGGGACCAGTGTAGTGAAAAGAGGTGTCAGATGATGCAAGGAGGGGTAGAGCAGGAGAGAGTCTAGAAAGGGTTATTTTGGCGATCATAGTAGGGGTATGGGGTTTGGGATAAATGAGAAAGTGGATGTAGAGGATATATTGATAGATGTATAGGATGAGAGATAGGGTAGTGCATTAGAAGGAGTAGTAGAAAGACGTTTGAGATGAGTCAGAAGGTTGGGCTAGAGGATATATTGAGCGAAGTATAGGCTGAGAAATAGGCTAGTGCATTGGAAATGCTAAATTAGAAGAAAGTGGTAAATATATACATCCATAAGTACATTGAAAGTATATAGATACAGAAAGGAAGTAAGTATATTTAGATTAAATATATTTAAAAGAAAAGTAACAGACACACAGATCCAAGTACATGGAAGGTACATAGATGCACAATGGAAGTATGTACATGTAGACCGAAAGATGATTTTTATTTATTTATTGATGAATATTATTATTTTTATTTTTTATTTTCTCTTAACAACATAATTATTTTACATGTTTTATAAAGTAATACACAAAGATAGGTACACATCTATAGTGAAAACAAATGCTTATATACAGAGGGATATGCTGTAAATTTCTGTTTCCGTATGGTGCTTATGTGGGGAAGAGCCAGATCTTGAGTAGTTTTCAGAAGATAAGGTGGTTGTTGGTGGATCTTATGTTGGGGGTAAAGAGTTCCATAGTTTGGCTGCTTGAACAGAGAAGGATGTGCCACCCATGGTTTTTTTTCTTGTATGGTGGAATTTTGGGGCAAGATGCTCCTTTAGAGCGGAGGTTCCTTTGTTGAATGTGTTTGGTGATTTTATTCCTGATGAAGAGTGGTCCTATTCCATGTATTGATTTGTGGGTAATATAAAGCAGCTTGAACGTGGATCTTCTGGCAACCGGTAACCAATGCAGGGCTTTCAAGGCAGGGGAGATGTGGTCTTGTGGCTTGATATGCAAGAGTAGTCTGGCAGCCCAGTTCTGAATCCGTTGTATTCTTTTTTTGGTCGTTAAAGGTGATCTGTGGTAGAGGCTATTGGCGTAATCGAGTTTGGATAGAACAAGGGGGATGGTAGCTTGGACCTTGTGTGGAAATCCCAAACGAGGGAAAATTCTTCGCAGCGTTTTTATAGTAGCAAAGCTTGATCTTGCTAGTTTATCCACTTGGACATTCATCGACAGCTTGGAGACCATGGTCATTCCGAGGTTTCTTACTTCCTTCGATACTTTAGGCAGTGGTCCCAGTTCATCAGGCCATGCGGCAAGCGGGCTGTAATTTTTCCAATCGCCACATGTGAGTATTTCAGTTTTTGAAGCATTCAATTTGAAATGGCTCCAAGTCATCCACTGATCCATGGTTTTGAGACAGCTACCGGGTGGTGACGTGGAGCGGGGGAGGGGCAGTGTAGGGGGTAGTAAACTACGGAATATAGCCAAATACAGGTAAGTAAACATAAAAATAAATAAAACTAATTTTGTTGTGCGCACTGCATCACCAAATGCAATGCAGTTCGTGCAACAACATTTGTTTTAATTATTTATATGTATACTTAACTGTATTTGACCGTATTCCGTAGTTTACTAACCTTCACCCTGCCCCTCCCTCGCCCAAAGTCACCGCCCGGCAGCACTCCCACCACCGACCGCTACTGGGTGAAGATATTAATGTGTAACATCAGAGCACAGAGCTGTTTGCTTCGGGGTGATCAGTAAATGGGGTGCAGCAGATAGGTCAAAACTACCAGTGCTTAATGTATGCAGGTGCTTTCAGGTGATCTACTCCCACCTTATTATTTGTGAGGGACCAAGACTTGTTTTTTTATTATCAGATTTTTAACCAGAGCAAAAGAGAGAGCGGAAGGAAAGGGAAGAATGAGAAGGAAGAGAAAGATGGGTAAAAAGTGACAAAGGAAAAAGCAGGGAAGTAAAAGGACCTGCAAGAGTGAGATAAAGAATCAGGTAGTGTAAGGTGGTATAATTGTCATGAGTCGGGTTAAAAACCAGCCTTGGTATTCAGGAATCCTGCAATTTAGCAGGGAAGAGATAATGTTATTAAGGCAAAATGCTACGGGCAATGTACTTATTTGTTTACAAATTAAGCACTCACAGAGCAAGTGCAAGTCAGGTTCATATGAGATTAAAGAGCAGAACAGATGACAGGGAGGTTGCAGTGCAGGCTGACAAGAGATCAGGAGCGGCTTATTGAGGCAAGAGCGATGAGGTAGTGGGACCGGGTTGGGGGGAGATTTTTGATAGACAACGATGAGGGAAAATTAATTAGTTATTTAATTTTCCCATGTGGTCGTATGTCGTATCTCCCACCCCCCAACCCAGCCCCACCACTCTCATCTTCATAATCCGCTCCTGCAAGAGACATAAGGTTCAATGCTACAAAAGGTCACAAACCAGTTCTGAGTACAACCGAGAGCTCATAGGCCATGTCAAGAGGCACCATTCAGTCTCCACTTCACTGGCTGAAGGTTAAAAACAGAATTAAGTTCAAGGCCCTCTGTTTGACCTATAAAGTGCTACATGATTCTGGACTCACCTTCCTGATGGAAATCTTTCGCTGGTGCAGCCCAACTAGAAACCTAAGATCATCAGGCATGTGTAGAATAAACTCTATTAGATTTAAAAAATCTAAATGGGGTGGCAGCTGCTTTGCGGTCAAAGTAGGCACATCCTGGAATCTCCTGCCATTCAGTATAAGGTCTGGCCATTCCTTGCTTCAGTTTAGGAAACTTTTAAAACCTTGGCTTGTCAGTAGGTTCTATTGCTCTGCTCATTGTGGCTCACAGAATCAACGTCAAGACACCTTCGGGTATACGTCGCTCTTTACAAATTTGGTAACAAAACATAACATAACAAAGAAAGTCGTTTTCTGGACAGAGCACGCTATAGGGTGCTGCTGGGCAAAGGCCAGTGTGATGATGCAGTATTGTTGGGAGACCAAAGCATAGTCCATAGAATAGCTGACAGAACAAATGGCAAGAGGTCAAAGAAACACATTTAAAGGGCAAGAGTACATATTCAGTATGCAATACATGTATAGAGTTTCACTTGTGTAAAAACATGAATGTAGTTTACGATATACATAGCATGTGTTTATAATTTATCATGTGTCCCTGGTGAATAGTAAGAAATAACTGAATACATGTCCAATGTTCTTCCAGTTCGAGATGCAAAAATGACAAACTGCCAACTCAATATCAGGCCCATCTGTGGTTTTACTAGGAAGGAGATACCTTTGAAACAAAAATCAGTAGATGCTCTTTAACCCCTTCACTGCGGCGGCTATTCCGCCGCAGTGCTAAGGGGGTGGGGGGGGCGCGGCGGTCTCGTGCTCGTGACGGAACCGCTCCGTCATGGCAAGCGGGTGAGCTGTGCTTGTGACGGAACGGTTCCGTAACGACCTCGCCCGCGCTACAGAACGTTAGCGCAGGCGCGGAATTCGCGAGTCGCGCAGGTGCGGCGAGAGGGCCGTGACGGAACCGTTCCGTCACCAGCACAGCCCACCCGAGGCTCGTGACGGAACGGTTCCGTCACGAGCATGGGAGGGGTTAAATGCACAGGTACAGTTAAACCACCCCCTTTTGGCCAACTTTACCCATCCCATAAATGAACAAGAGCTTCCCACATGTATGAACATCATCGTCTTAGACTGTGTCTCAGCGCTATCTGGTAATCCACCTCTGATTAGCCATAGTGGTGCCACCTCAACCCTGACCATCTTTGGTCACCCCAGGACAGTAGAGGAATGTCACATGGTAATTTCTATGGGCCTTATTTATGAGATTTGTGGTGCAGTGCAGCACAACAAGTCACCTTGATGGCTGAACTGCGTCAATGGATATTCCACAGGGTGCATTCCTGACTTCTCCCCCTGCCCTGGCGCACAACAGGACTGTTTTTATGCAGAAAAGGGCACCTTCCAGTACTAAAACTGTCCTGAGAAGCATATTCCTCTATTTTTGTGTGATGCAGAATGCAGAACACATACAAAGAGGAAGTAATGAGGAGAAATAAAGATATTTCTCCTAGCTCCATTCTGCCCATGGATGGCATCCAAGGATCTGAGGGCCCGATGTAGGTAATACGCATTTTCCGATTTTAAAATACCGAATCGCACCGAATCGGTATTTTGAAATCGGAAAATGAGATGTAGATAAAAAAAATCGGAAAAATACTGATTCGGTAGGAATCGGTAGTGTGATTCGATACGTACCGAATCGGCATTCACCGATTCGGAATTTACCGATTCGGCTACAACCGATTCGGCAAATACCGAATCGGTAATCGCAATACACCCCCATGGCCAAAAGGCCCATAGGAACACATTGTAAATACCGAATCGGGATTTACCGAATCGGTAAAATCCGAATCGGTAAATACCGAATCGGTGAATGCCGATTCGGCAAGCTAGTCAAACTGAAACCAGAGACAACAGCCAATGAGGTGGATCCACCCTCCCCCACCCTAGCAGGGAGTGGCTACCCAGGCAGGTGCAGCTAATTAAGAACTTTCTGGAGAGGCAGCCTGAGCTGAGCATTCACAGTGAGCAGCAGTGGAAGCAGGATCCAGAGCACTGTGAAAGATGGCTAGCAGCAGTGAGAGCCAGAAGGGTGTGCAGAAGAGGAAACCTAAATTCAGCACCATGGAGCTGCAAGTGTTGGTTGAGGAGGTGGTGAGGGTACACAGGCAGCTGTTTGGGAGGCTGTCCCTCACTGTACCTGAGAGCACAAAGAGGAGGCTGTGGAGCGATATTGGGGAGAAAGTCAACGCTGTTGGTGTTACCCCAGGAGCCTTGACGACCTCAAAAAGAGGTTCTATGATATCCGCAGCCTAACAAAGCGGAAACTGGCTGAGCTGCAGAGGCAATCTGGACTTACTGGTGGAGGCAGGAACCCGGCGCCACCCCTCACTGAGCTGGAGGAACTAGTGGCAACTACCATCGAGAGGGAGAGTGTGGTTGGAGTTGGGGACCTGGATAGCTCAGCCAGAGCTACAGCTCAAGGTAAGAAGCATGCGCATCATGACACACCCTACCAGACACCTCCCCTTTAGACCCAATGCACAGCCAAACCCCAGCCCAGTACTGCTACCAACAGACATGAGAAATGCATCGTGGTAAATGTAGTCAGCAGAAGTAGGCAAAAATGCCAGTGCAGAAGCATAATTAAAAGAACTGTGAAACTGAATCAAAGTATTTGAAATGAAATGTGCAATGCTTTAATTGTAGTGACTGTAATACATCAGCACTCAATTCATAAATGCTTCTTAATACCTAGGGGCACCATCAGGCGGAGGAGCAGGAGCTACTCAGGCACCAGCACCAGCACCATCTTCCAGTGCGGTGGCAGGGCCTAGCACCAGTCAAGCAGCACAGGAGGTGGAGGAGGATGAGAACACCAGTGTCCAGGGAAATGAGGAAGACCTTGGACATTCCTTCACTTTTCTACACTCCCCCCGATTATCTGGCACGCCCCCATTGCTGTTCTCCCCAGAGAACTCACCACCACCGAGCCACCCTGCACCTGCCACGTCTCCTGCCAGGAGTATTGTTGTAGCTCCATTGAACCCCATCGAGGGAGCAGCGGGTCAGGCCCCAGCTACCAACACAGCAACACCTGTGGCACCCCAGCCCACACAGCAGGGCAGCAGCAATCCCCGGAGGCGTACAACATCCACCACTGCACTTCCAGCACGGGAGGGCAGCGTCTTTCAAGGGCTGGAGGGCAGCATGGTAAAGATACAGCGGATGCAGGCTAAATCCATCATGGCTTGCCAGCGCCAGTTGCGGCAGCATAACCTGCAAATGGGAGAGATGGCGCAGGGGTTTAAGACATTTGTAGACAGCAATAAGGAAATTGCTACAGGTCTTGGCCGTATGACCACAGCCATCACGCAGCTATGTACTAAACTGGACGAGCACGAGCACTCTCGCCGCAGGGATGCCCGCATGCACAATAGGTCAGTAAACCGCCTTGCTGCTGCTACCGCACAGCTATGCCAACGTGGGGCAAATATGGAGGCCAGCCTGACCCAGAACACGGCCGAGGTCACCAGGGGCATGGCCCGCATTACGACCGCCATGGAGGCACTTATAATTTCAAACACTGTGGTCAATCCAGCCCTGGACCTGTGCGAGGCTGGGGACAGCCGCAGCAGCCCGGCCAGCGCAGTGTCAGAGCCGCGCCGGAGCACCAGGCGCTCTGCTGACGCTGCTGGACATGCAGAAGGGGGAGAGGCACATCCCAGTGGGGCTGCTAAGCGCAGCAAAAAATAAGCTTGCCAGGGCGGGTGAGGCAACCCGGACAATTGACATTGAACCACTTTTTGTTAACATTTTCTTTTGTTGCACATCAGTGCAGTAACGGTGTTGCAACATTATTAAATATTTCATTTCCTTACAACCATTGACCTGTCTGTGCATCTGTACTCACTCAGAAATAGTTTTCTGTAATCTCCTCACGTCTGTATCTGCCATCACTTGGCGTAGACACCCCAGGAGGTTGTGTTTGTGGCACAGCAACGTCGTCGTCATGGTCCTCGTAGTCTGACAACTCCACCTCAGTGCTCTTCTTCACCGCAAGGTTGTGCAACATTGCACAGACAGCTATGATCTTGCAGCAGGTGATGGGGGTATACTGCCTTGCACCTCCACTCTTGTGCAAGCATCTGAATCTGCTTTTCCAGATGTCAAAGGTCCGTTCAACTACATTCCTTGTGCTTTTGTGGGCCCGGTTATACCTCCTTTGGCTGGGTGTAGAGGGGTTGAGGTAGGGGGTGAGTATGAATGAGCGGAGGGCATATGCACTGTCGCCTAGAAGGAAAAGGGGTAACATTACTCACATGCATGCATTTATTTCGCTTACCTACTTTGTGTTATGGGGGTCTGATGATGTGTCTCACCTAGGAGGTATCCTTCACCAAATTCACCAGCCATCAGCCGTGCATAGATGCCGCTCTGTTGAAAAATGTAGGAGTCGTGGGTACTCCCTGGGAATTTTGCGACCAGGTCTGTGATGGTGCACTTCGCATTGCAGATCACCTGCACATTGATGGTGTGCGTAGATTTCCTATTGCGGTATATGTATTCTGTGTCAGCAGGGGGGCAAATCGGAATGTGCGTGCCATCTATACAGCCGATGATTTGGGGAAATTGTGCCATCTGGTAAAAGTCAGCTTTTGTTTGTACCAGTTCTGCGTGGGTTGCAGGGAAAGAGATGTATTGGTCCATCCTGTGTATCATGGCGTCAAGGAATTTGTGGAAAAACCTTGACAGGCTGCTCTGGGTCACCCCTCCTACCGCAGCTACTCCACTTTGATAGCTGCCAGACGCAAGCAGGTGTAGGCTGCATAGCACCTGCACGTGCGCTGGGATGGCGTGTGCCCTTGGGGTGGGGTGGTCCAACAGTGGTTTGAGGTCCCTGATGAGCTCCAGAATGGTGTCTGAGTCCAGCCTGTACCTCTGTAGGATCTCTGCCTCTGTGAGCATGAACAGGGTGATCCTCTGTCTGTAGACCTGTTCCTCTCTTTGCCATTCCCTCTCTCCTTCCTGCTGTAGCCGTAGCCGCCTTGCAATGACATAAAAAGCAGCCATCCTGCAAGTTGCAATGCATTTTGGGTCTATTTTTATAGGTTGCAGTTGGTTACCACCTGATTGTAATCCATGGTAAATTCCGAATTTGAAATACCGAATTTGAGCCAAAATCGGTATTTCTGTGCTTCCCTACATCTCTCTGTCTGTCCGAATCGGAGATTTACCGATTCGGTAACTCTACCGAATCGGTAGGTTATCTGAATCGGAATTTTTCCGATTCGCTCTCTCTACCGATTCGATACATGGACCGATTCGGTATTTTTTCCGATTCGGTGTCACTACCGATTCGGTACATGTACCGATTCGCTATTTTTTCCGATTCGGTGTCACTACCGATTCGGTACATGTACCGAATCGGTATTTTTATCGAATCGGTATTTTACCGATTCCTTCTGTTACCGAATCGGGGTATGTCCGAATCGGATTATGTCCGATTCGGTAGCCACTCCGATTCGGTATTTTAACCGATTTGGACGATTTTCATTGCCCTACATCTCGATGGCTGGATACCGATCGGTAAGGGCCGAAAATCGGTATTTTCGGCCGTTACCGATCGGTAACGGCCTACCTACATCGGGCCCTGAATCCCTTGCCTTCTCCATTACACTGGCGCCTCATCAATCCTTTAAAGGTCTTTTAGTGTACAGGCCACCTGGACCGCCTGGTACCTTTTTTGATGAGCTTCAGTCGGCAATCTCGGTGTTGGCCTTGAAAGCTGATCATTGTGTTTTGACCGGGGATTTTAATTTTCATATGGAGGAGCAATCGGACCCTGATACAACCAAACTGTTTGATGTCACGGCCCCTCTTGGTCTGATTCCCTATCTTTTTGGACCAACGCGCGATAAGGGCCATACCCTAGATCAGGTTTTCTCCACGTCCCTTTTGGAGGTTACGGCTCTTGTACCAGTGCTTTGGTCAGACCATAGACTGGCCAAATTCTATATTCGGGGCACGATGAAACCACCCAGCACCGCTCCTAAGCAGCAGGGCCGTGCTCCTAGGGCATATCACCGGGTGACCCCAGATATGCTGGCTCAGGCTGCTCGGGTCATCCTTGTCCCCTGATGGGAGATCTGGAGAGGGACCTGAACTCCCTGCAAGCATGGTTACTGGATAGGCTAAATTATCTAGCCCCTGTGATGGCCCCTCGGCTAACACCTAAGCGGGTCTCTGCCCCTTGGTTTACTGAAGCACTGTCGGCTTCCCGGCGGCAGTGCAAGGTAGCTGAAAGAGCCTGGCGCTCGCAGTATGACCCTGTGGCAAGACTCGCCTATAGGACAGTGGTCAAGGCCTACCATCGGGACATCCTCTTGGAGAAAAAAGTCTATCTTGCAAGGAGGATAGAGGCCACTTCCAACTCTTGTAAGGAGATCTTTACAATCGTCAGGGAATTCACGGCCCCTCGACCTAACGCGACTCAGGCTGCTCCTTTGGAGTCCTGGGCTTCAGATCTTGCAAATTTTTTTACCAACAAGATAAAACTGATCCAAGACTCCTTTCCTCTGTTGGCAACTGTAGTTTTAACCAGCCCCGAAGATGTTCCAGCTTTACCGGCCCCTTCGGATTCAGTTATGACCGTTTTTCCATCTATCTCAGCTCCTGCTTCATTGGCACTTATGGGCAATCTTAAATCTGGGTCGCCTCTTGACCCATGCCCGGCAAAATTCCTGGCAAAAATGGCGGAAGTTATTAACCCACTGGCGAACCCACTCTTGAACCTCTCTTTGAGTCAGAGAGTGGTCCCGCAGGCCTGGAAGCAGGCAATGGTCATTCCTTTGCTAATGAAGCCGAGTCTTGATCCGGAAGTCCTGGCTAACTATAGGCCTATCCCTATTTTCCTATGGATAGTCACACCTGGAATGCCATGAGTGTCATGAAGGAGAGCTAGTTCTGGTGAGGGGGTGTTGCATTTGCTCTGCTGATAGCATTTCATATTTTTCACTAATAAGACTGTATGTTCAGGCAATGCCAGAAGACAAGTAGCATGTCTCCTACTGCCTGCAAAGTGGTGTAAGAGCCATGTTGCGTTGTGTAGTTTGTAAGGAACCCAGTGCTAGTACTATTGTATTTTAAATGACATAAGCTTAAGATGGGCTTCTCCAAACTAAGTAGGCGGTGGGTGTTCAAGCTTTCCTGGTGAACCATCAGCCAGCTGCTCAGATGAACTTAATGTCGTGTTGTCTAGCTCTTTGAGCCTGATTTACTTTCTTTACTTGCACTGCCCACATCACGTCTGAAAATAGGGATAGAAAGGGTGAGACACGAAAACCAAAGAACAGCTAGAGTTAGCAGCCTTTGTATCTTACTACTCTTTGTTTCCTTCCTCATCAAGAAGCAGTAAACATTGGGTGGTAGTGATTTTATCATTGTGGAGCAAATACCGAACATACATCTGTTTGTGTGGTTGGAAAGAGCTGGAAGAATACCAAAATCTCCCATCAGAATGTAATTTAGTGAGAGGCACAAGACATGTTGTAAATGCAAGTGTAAGAAATTGGATTATTAATTGAGGTGGGTGACTACCGACCTCAAGGAATGATCACAACACTTGTCAGGGTAAACCCTTAAAGTTACAAGATTAACTTGAGCTTAGCCTCCTAGTAACTATGGCACAGAGCAGACAGGCTTAACTTAAGGCAATGTGTAAAGTACTTATGCAGTAATAAAACCGTAATAAAGTCAAAATTCAAAACAGTAAAAAACCCAAACCGAATTAGAAGAAATGTAATATATTTAATGAACAAAATGATGCAAAAATGACACAATGCCACAAGAGGAACTGGAGTTTCGATTTTTTAAAGTTTCAAGTATTAATGGTGCCAAGAAGCCCTAAGTTCCAATGATAGTCAATTGTCAGGATAGACCAGGACCTAGGCACAATTTGAGGATGACCACAGGTTTGATACACTGCCAGATAGGCGGTCATTTATAAATATGGTGGGTAGAGTAGTCTCAGTCTGGTGGAGGTCAAGGAGAATGCTCTGTCTGCAAGAATATAAATCGAGTCCATAGTCCTTTAAGTCCCAATCCACCACAGGAGTCGACTTCTAAAGCCCCCCAGGACGTCAGGGGAGGCACTTAGCTATTCACAGGATATGAGGCAGAGGCCAACGGCAGAATCCAATCCAAAACCAGTTGCCACCGGTCAGCTGGGCAAATATAGTTAAAGTGTCTTGTACCTTGTTGTATCCCTGTAGCTTGAAAAGGAGTCATCCTTATGACCCCTGAAGTACACTTCTTTGTCAAGAGGGAGCAGGTAAAAACTTTCAAGTTTCTGCTCAGGTTTCAGATAGCAGGTACGGTCATCTTCTGTTCTACCTCAGATCAAGGAGTGTTCCGATGTGGGTTCCTAGAAATGGCCCTTTATGCCTAGCATTAGCTAGTGGGTGGGAATGGTTCTTTGGTATGCCCCAACCGATAAGGAAAAAGTTCCTGCAGTCAACCTTACCCGCTTTGGGCATTTTCAAGATGGCAAAAGTCTTTAGCCACACTAAACTTGTGATCTGCGGTTGGGTGAGTGTGTGTGAGGAATGTTCTATGGCATTTCTCGTGTCATTGCACATTTAACACTAAAATCCAATTCGAAGCAGCCACTGAACTCACAATAAACCCAGAGACACAAGTCTTGGAAGACAAAGCAGGGTTAATCTGCTACCAGAGAGTAGATGCACAGTAATTGTCTTGCCATCCAGTTTTCTTCATTGCAAGTGTGCCCCACTGTTATACGTAAACCCCAGCAGACTTGTCAAACCGGATTTAACACTGTAAAGTAAAAAAGGATGCTCACTAACCCATTCTGCATATTCCGTGGAGCTCAGAGGAGCCTTCTCTGCCCATTCAGGCCAGTCTGTTGCATTTCTCTGGAGGAATTTCATAGATTTTTTACGACCAATTGGAATGCTAATTACTGTTTGGGGCAGGTCAGAGAGCAAATGCAAATTTAGCCTCCAGGAACTTCAAGCAGGTAAAAGATGAGTTTCTAAAACTTACTTTCACTCAATATTTATTATAAATCCAACTTCACCACTGAAATGGATTTTCATGACTATCAAAAATAGCTATTTAATATTTTTCTAGCTAATGCCATTTTCTATATACAGTATTAGGATCTTAAGCTGTACTCAGGTTTTCTACATGTCATAGCCAAACCTGTCACCGTGAGCATATCTTTCGAATGCTCTTCGTGTAGAATATTTCAACATTCAGGGCTAGATTTACTAACATTCAACACAATGCAAAGCAGAAAGACAATATGCTGTGTTGTGCAGCACTGGGTCAAACGGGGAGAAGGAGAATGTGCTATATTTACTAAGATATTGCACATTCCTGCTTTCTCACCAACGCAGACACCCTTGGGCCATGGTGCAAATGTGCCTGCATTACAAGCAGGATTGTTTTAATGCAGGAAGGGGCACATTCTTGCACAAAACAATTCTCAGGCATTTTTCTCTTTCTATGTTCGCTGCAGAATGCAGCACATGTAGAAAGAGGAAATAATGAAGTCAACATTTTTTTACATTTCTTCTCGTTACGCCTCTTTTGGGATAGCATAGCATTTTGATGCAATCCCAAGTTTACTACCCTTAGTAAATCTAGGATGTCGCCAAAATCCATGAGTGGACGCATGAGAACTCCCACGCTCCACATATGGAACGCATTCCTGGGCGTGATGCAATGGTAACACAAAGGTTTAATCAATCTGGACCTACATAGCTACATGTGCTATTTTTTTTATAACATCCTAATGGGCTGAAAGGCCTACATGGGGTGACTTATTAATATTTTATTGGGAGGTTTTGATCTGTTAAAAGAGTTTATTTTGACAGGCTGAATCACAGTTTTCACACTGCTGCACTCAGGCTACAGTGCTAGGCCTGAAGCCATGTTTTTATACTGTCATGGTAGTGGGTGGAACAAAAGGTGCTGCAAACCACTAGTGACATCACAATTACAGGCCTGTGATACATTGTATGCCACTTACTAGGGACTTAATGGAAAGTTAAATATGCCAATTAGTAAAAAAACAGGAACCTTCCCTATGGTTAGCAGGGGTAAAGTGTGCAGAGTTCGACAGCCAGCAAAAACATTTATGGCAAAATTCTGTTGAGACATCACAGAAAAGAATTGTGGGGCTTTGGCAGCACTCAGAGTGCTATTTGTTTCTGTGTTAATGATATTACCTGTTTGGTGTATCATTCTGCCTCTTAAGAATTGCTTCTGTTAGAATGCATGAGGGGCTAATATGTATCTGAAATGTACACTTATGACCACAAAGTGTGTTGCATTAAATTCTATATCTCCTATAGGCATTCTATCCCAAAGGTTATCATTTTTGCAGGGTTTTCCCAGCACTCACAAAGCCAATAGGGCTGGTTTAAATGTGGCTAAGAAACATTGATGCATGCAATGTGTGCAAACAGCAAGTGTAAATGCATGTGTTTACCATGCATTAGCACGTTAAGGCCAGACCCATTGCTTTTGCCAATGCTTATTTTACATTTTGCAACTCACATAGCTTCCACGGGGTAAATAAATTGTAGAGTTATCCTATTTGTTTGCAACTTGGAATGCCCCCAGTTCGGAACTAATTAACTGCAGTTGGATTGCATATTCTACGTTTTAATTATAAGGCAGGTGTCCACAATCCCTATGGAGTACATGCTGTTTGGAAACAATGTTGGGCAAACATCATTATTAGTAAGTGGAAAAGATGGGGTTAATAATGAAAAGTGGGTGTCGGCCATCTTGCTTTCTTGTTACTCTAAAGGAGTCTGGAAAGTATTAGTGGATTGGAGGAGGGGCGCAGTGGGGCCCCATCTTTAGAGCATGAACACCAGTGCTGCTTCCTCTCTCATCCACTCCTTTAAGGAGTGCCAGTGAAACGAGTTGCATATTTCCCTGTTATCAACAATCACCTCTATCTGCGGTTCCTGAAGGCTGATTAACAGAGAGCAGCTATTATGACTTGAAAGGAGGGAGCACGCTGAGAGAAAAATGAAGCCACACATCTCAGAAGGCAAAGACTTCCTCCCACCACAAATGTTCCGGTTTTAATTTCTTTCTTTCTTCTTTTTTCTAAGTAGTTTAATAAAAGATGTTGGCAGTGTCTATTCATATAACCTAGCCCTGCAAGGATTTTTTTCAAGATATTTTGTTATTTTTTTTAAGAAGAAGCGGCAGTGCTCAATGGGGTACCTCTTTAATTTGTATTGCTCTTGGCGGGCCGCCATCGGGGATCCAAACAGATAGATGCTTGGGCTGCATGTGTAAAAAAATGGAGAGGACACGCTTCTCTTCCAGCAAAGTCGTTTTTAAAGAAGTTTGAAAGAATTAAGGGCCTCCAGTTTGATCCAGCAATGCAGAAGCACCAGATTATGGGAAACTGTGCTGGAAGTGCGGCCAGGTGTTGTCACGGCTCTCCTGCTAAGTTAGTGGCTCTGTCTTCCTCTTTAAGGTAGGCCAGAACGCTAACTTCACAAAAACGATGACCTCAACTCACCTTCCATCAGAAAACATTGAATCAGAGAGTTGAGGAGACTTGACGTACGACTCATTGATAGAATATACAGCAACACATATCAAGGGCCATGGGGTAGGAACTTCGAAAATTAAGAGGCATGGGGCTGAGTTCACTAGTGCCAAGAGTTAGCAAGGAAATGGAAAACACAGTGATAAGGAGCCCTTTGAACTGGCAGAATGTAGAGGGACATACCCAAAAATAGCTGCAAGCCAACACTCTTGAACACCAGTGCCTTGTAACACCTGATCAGAACTCACCACCCCAACCATGTGCTCAGAGGTCAGGAAGGAAACTTAATAACTTAACTCATAGGGGCCTATTACGATGTCAGTCAGAGTTTCCTCCGACCGACACTTTGGCAGAAACGGGACCGACCGACCGGAGGTCGGCGGTCCCTACCACCAAATTATGATGCAAACACACATGCCATTTCTCTATGGGAGCTTGTGTAACAGCCGTACACCAGCCATAACTCAAGCTCCCATAGAGAAATGGGAGATTGTGTTAATCCCTGCACCCCAAAGCAGGCATCTCAAGGTACCAACTACAAGGTGCAGGGATTAACAGGGGGGCACTTTATGTGCCCCCTCGGCCCTCAACCTGAGGCTGCAACCAATCAATCAATCAGGGAATTATACGCGCGCTACACACCCGTGAGGGTCACAAGGTGCTGAGGGGGGGGGGGGTACGCAACTCAGTTCAGCCAATGAAACAGGTCTTGAGAGTCTTCCTGAAGGTGTTCAGGGAGGGAGCGTGTCTGATGTCTTTCGGTAGCTTGTTCCAGGTCGTGGCTGTAATGTGAGAGAATGATCTTCCACCTGCTCTGGCTCTGTGGATGCGCGGGGTTTCAGCCAGTGCGAGTTTGGAGGATCGCAGATTTCTTTAGGGTACGTGGAAGTTTATTCTGTCATTGAGGTATTTGAGTCCATTGTTGTGTAGGCATTTGTAGGCATGGGTGAGGATTTTGCAGGTGACTCTCTTCTCCATGGGGAGCCAAAGGAGTCTCTGCAGGTGTTGGCTGATGTGTTTGTGCCAGGGGATGCCGAGGACGAGTCTGGCCGCGGAGTTCTGTATAGTTTGGAGTTTGCGGAGTAGGGACTTGTTGATGCCTGCGTAGAGTGCATTGCCATAGTCTAGTCTGCTGGTGATGAGTGTGTGGGTGACTGTCTTCCTCAACTCGGGGGGGGGTCCATTTGAAGGTCTTGCGGAGGATGCTATGGGTGTTGAAGCAACTGGAGGTGACGACATTGACCTGTATGTTCTTGGCGAGTGATGAATTGAGTACAATGCCGAGGTTTTTAGTGTGGGGTGTGGGGGTAGGCGGGCTTCCGAGGGCAGTGGGCCACCAGGTATTGTCCCATGCTGAAGGGGTTGTTCCAAGGATGAGGACTTCTGTTTTCTCGGCGTTGAGTTTTAGGCAGCTGTTGGTCATCCAGACTGCGACTTCTTGCATACCTGTCTGGAAGTTGAGTTTTGCGGTGGTGGGGTCCTTGGTGAGGGAGAGGATGAGCTGGGTGTCGTCAGCATAGGATACGATGTTCAGGCCGTGTTGTCGGACGAAGGCTGTGAGGGGAGGCCATGTAGATATTGAAGAGGGTCGGGCTCAGAGATAACCCCTGTGGGACTCCACAGGTGTTTTCCATGGAGCGGAGAAGAAGGGTGGTAGTCTTATCCTTT
This sequence comes from Lissotriton vulgaris, assembly GCF_964263255.1. Taxonomy (NCBI): domain Eukaryota; kingdom Metazoa; phylum Chordata; class Amphibia; order Caudata; family Salamandridae; genus Lissotriton; species Lissotriton vulgaris. Next base: position 1,472,697,622 of record NC_141695.1, read on the forward strand.
GGCTTCTTCCGATGAGGAACGGGCAGATCCAGTCCAGGGCAGTTCCTTGTATGCCCCGTCATGTAGTCTGGTGACTAGTGTACAGTTAGAGATGGTGTCAAGGCTGCAACAGGTCATGGAGGATGAGGGCTGCGGAGTGGCCTTGGTCCAGGAGGGTGTGGATGTCGTCTGTGGCAGCAAGTAGGGTGGTCTTGGGGCTGTGGGTGCTTCGGAATCCGGATTGGGATGGGTCGAGGACGGCGTGCACTCCGACGAATCGTGTCAGTTCCCTGTTGACTGTTTTCTCTGTGACTTTGGCTGCGAAGGGGAGGAGCAAGATGGCCTATAGTTCTTGAGGTCGGTGGGGTCAGCTGCGGGCTTCTTGAGCAGGGGTCTGACTTCTGCGCGTTTCCAGTCATCTGGGAAGGTGCCGGTTTTGAAGGTGGTGTTGATGGTGCATTGTAATTCGGGTGCGTTGGCGGCTGTGGCTCTGTGGAAGATGTGAGGGGGCAGGGGTCAGTGGGGGCCCCCGAGTGGATGCCTTTCATGGTCGTGGCGGTGTCCTCGGCGTGATGGGTGTTCAATTGGAGATGGTGGGCTGGCTGGTGTCTTCTTGCGGGTGGTCGATGAAGATGTTGTAGAGTTTTCTGATTTTGAGGTGTAAGTAGGTTCCAAGCTTGTCACAGAGGTCTTGGGATGGGGTGATGTCTGTGGCTTGGCTGCGTGGGTTGGTGAATTCCTGGAAGACACTTAAGAGTTCCTTGGAGTTGGTGGAGTTGGTGAGGATTTTGTTGTGGATGAAGTTCCTTTTGGTTGTTCTGATTTTTTTGTGGTAGTCCGTCGTGGCATGCTTGTAGGTAGAGTAGTTATCAGGTGTCTTGGTGTTCCTGCAGTTCTTTTCCAAGCACCTGCAGGTGCGTCTGGTTTCTTGGAGTTCGGTGATGAACCAGGCGGCTTTTCTGGGGCTTGTTTGCCTGGGTTGCATAGTGGGGCATGCTTGTCTGCGCAGTTGGAGATCCAAGTGTGGAGTCCTCTGTCTGTGATGTTTGCATCAGATGCCCAGGTGTGGTTGTCTCGGGTAAGGGTGGAGTTCAGTTGTTAATCAGTGACCTTGCTCCAGTTCCTTCGTGGTGGGCGGGGGCTGGTCTTGGTGCCTTGGGTTTGTTTACGGTGAAGTGAATAAAGTGGTGGTCGGTCCATGGTTGTTGCGTTGTGTGGCTGAAGTGAATGCTGTTACCTGCTGCAAAGATGGGGTTAAAGGTGTGTCTTGCTCTGTGTGTCATGTGGTGAAGAGTTGGTTGAGCCCAATGTTGGCGAGGTTGTCACGGGGGATGGTGGAGTTGGAGTCAATGGGGTTGTTGAGATGGAAGCTAAGGTCTCCAATGATTATGTAGTTCATTGATGCAATGGCGTGGGGTGATATGAAGTCAGCGATGGAGGTGGCGAAGGGTATCCGGGGGCCGGGAGGTCTGTAGATGCGTGTTCCATGGAGTGTGGTCTTAGGGCAGGTCTGGATCTGGAAATACAAGTGTTCTGCAGAGGGGAAGGTTTCGCTGGAGGTGGTGAGGGGGAGGGTGGTTTTGTGGGCGATGGTGAGGCCTCCTCCCAGGTGGTTGTGGCAATCCTTCCTCTGGATCTTGTATCCGTCCGGGATTGCAGCGTTGATGTCAGGGGCAGAGGCGGTGTTTGTCCAGATTTCTGTGAAGAAGGTGACGGTGGGTGAGAGGGAGTCAAGTGGGTTCCAAATTTCCATGGCGTATTTGTGTACGGAGCACACATTGAGGAGGATGCATCTGAGGGAGTTGTCGGTGCTGGTGTTGGTGGTGTTGAGGGCTGGGGTGGTGGTGAAGGTCTGGGGGCAGTGGAGGCAGGAGAACTGGCCATGGGTCTTGTTCGGTGAGGCCTGTTTGTACTGTCTGTGTCTTCCGGGGTTGAGTTCAAGGAGGGCAGCGGAGTCGAAGTGATGGGAAGTTGTAGATCAAGGGTTTCTGGAGCTGGTAGCTGTCAGGTCGTGGTCAGGCGCAGATGAGCTTGCCTTTGGTGCGTCTGTGGCGCGACCGCAAACCGGTCGCCATAAGTAGGGGAGGGGGCAGGACGAGAGACTGGGAGGCGGTAGCGGGGTCACTGCAGGGGGAGGAGCCGAAGGGGCAGCAGCAGCGGGAAAACTCAAATAAAATTAAAATAAGGTGAGGGGGGCTACTGTGCTGAGGGGTCACCTAGAGGGGGAGAGCAGAAGAAGAGGGCAGGGGAATTAGAAAATAAAAATAAGGCACCAGGCAGGCAGGAGACGGACTGCAGCCTAGAACCCTCACAAGGGGGAAGGCTCTGCACGGAGGTGAGACTTTGGAGTGGCGGAGCTGCCGGGGAGAGAGTAGACCCAGGCCAGAGGTCTTGGTCTCACTCGCTCTCCCCCGCAGCGGTCGCCATAAGTAGGGGATGGGGGCGGAACGAGAGACTGGGAGGTGGGAGTGGGGGCACTGCAGGGCGGAGGGGCCACAGGCCCAGGCCAGACGTCTTGGTCTCACTGCAAGGGAAAGGGGACCCTTCTAGGGGCCCCCAAACATGCTTTAGGACGGGAATTTCATGTAGCAAAGGCCCGCATGGAAACCCTGCCAGAAACCGTGCATTGTAATCCGGATGGCGTAAACCGCCATCTATATGGATTACGGGCCAATTCTGACTGGCCAACGGGCTCCTTGAACCCCTCAGAAGCCAGCCGGAGTGACCAGCCGGTTTTAATTCCAACCAGCTGTATCGTAATCAGTTGGTCGGAATTAAAACCGATGATGCCGGTCGTAAAGCCTCCGACCTAAGGTCGGAGGCTTTATGACCGACATCGTAATCGGCCTCTTATTGGTGAGTCAAACACAATACATAACTATTATTCTAACAGAGAGATCCCTAGACCATAGGCAAATGTACTTGTTGCTTTCTCTTGGTTTTCCACAAACCGAGCACAGAGAGGTTGAGGGTCACAAGAACTTCCACAGCCTATCGCTCTTATTGAGATACCCTATAAACTGTGCGTACAAAATGATTTGTATGGCTATGAATCCCTCTTCCCACCTCACCCTACAGAGCATCCACTTGGGTACAATCCATACCCTCTAAATCACATCACCAATGCTTATAGAGAGCCTAATGTATGGCCAACAATAACTGCTTATGGATATCCACTGTAAGGAAAAACCACAACTTTGCATTAAAACACTATCCTCATGCTCTCCAAATCTTCCCCTCTGGAATCTGACTGTGTCCACAAAACTCATAGTGCCTTTCAATCACATTGCTTGAATGCCCTCTAAGTTAAGCTCGGGAATAAACAAACAACAATGTATCAACCGGTATTATTGAGAGGACGAATGATTAAGCATGCACAAAACATTGCAAGAAGAGAAGGTAGGAAGACTCATAATTCATTTGAATGTGCCTAAGGCATCATATATTTGGATGAATACAAGCAATTTGCAGGAGAAGAAAAGAGATTGGTACAGAACAATTGGGAATAGTTGTAACAGCACTGTAAGCAATTAATATGTGAGTAACCCAAAAAACTGTGTTAACGCAAGTGCTTGTGACACTCAAAGGTGGACGGCACAGGTGACAAGTGAAAACAGCGACGGCGCTGAGTGAAAACGTGATAATTATATACAGAGAAGGACTAATGGTTCACAGGTCAGTATTTACAATACATTTAACAAATATACAATTTGTTTGTGAACCATGGTAAGGGGCGCCGAAAGTTGAGCTGATATGTAAACGGCGTTTCGATTCTAGCGATTAAGGATCATCATCAGGACCAGGTTACTGAATGAAGGTGCTGTACAAGAAAGGGATAAGGAAAATGTGGTCTGGAAAGGAAGAAGGTAAACAAGATGGGAGTAGTACGGTATGGAAATTACCTGAATGCGGTGAGAGAGATAAGAGGAGGAGGAAGACGGGGGAGGGTGGATCAACGAAGCTTGATTCCACAGCGGAGGATGCCAATCGTGCACAGAAGCTGTGAGGTAAAGAGGAGCGCCGATAAAGAAACTGGCTAAGCATGGACACAGGTACGGAAAGGTGTACCTAGTCAAACACTTACCAAGAGGGCTGAGCAAGGTTGAGTTCAAGGAGGGCAGCGGAGTCGAAGTGATGGGAAGTTGTAGATCAAGGGTTTCTGGAGCTGGTAGCTGTCAGGTCGTGGTCAGGCGCAGATGAGCTTGCCTTTGGTGCGTCTGTGGCGCGACCGCAAACCGGTCGCCATAAGTAGGGGAGGGGGCAGGACGAGAGACTGGGAGGCGGTAGCGGGGTCACTGCAGGGGGAGGAGCCGAAGGGGCAGCAGCAGCGGGAAAACTCAAATAAAATTAAAATAAGGTGAGGGGGGCTACTGTGCTGAGGGGTCACCTAGAGGGGGAGAGCAGAAGAAGAGGGCAGGGGAATTCGAAAATAAAAAAAAAGGCACAAGGCAGGCAGGAGACGGACTGCAGCCTAAAACCCTCACAAGGGGGAAGGCTCTGCACGGAGGTGAGACTATGGAGTGGCGGAGCTGCCGGGGAGAGAGTAGACCCAGGCCAGAGGTCTTGGTCTCACTCGCTCTCCCCCGCAGTGGTCGCCATAAGTAGGGGATGGGGCGGAACGAGAGACTGGGAGGTGGGAGTGGGGGCACTGCAGGGCGGAGGGGCCACAGGCCCAGGCCAGAGGTCTTGGTCTCACTGCAAGGGAAAGGGGACCCTTCTAGGGGCCCCAAACATGCTATAGGACGGGAATTTCATGTAGCAAAGGCCCGCATGGAAACCCTGCCAGAAACCGTGCATTGTAATCCGGATGGCGTAAACCGCCATCTATATGGATTACGGCCAATTCTGACTGGCCAACGGGCTCCTTGAACCCCTCAGAAGCCAGCCGGAGTGACCAGCCGGTTTTAATTCCAACCAACTGTATCGTAATCAGTTGGTCGGAATTAAAACCGATGATGCCGGTCGTAAAGCCTCCGACCTAAGGTCGGAGGCTTTATGACCGATATCGTAATCGGCCTCTTATTGGTGAGTCAAACACAATACATAACTATTACTCTAACTGAGAGATCCCTAGACCATAGGCAAATGTACTTGTTGCTTTCTCTTGGTTTTCCACAAACCGAGCACAGAGAGGTTGAGGGTCACAAGAACTTCCACAGCCTATCGCTCTTATTGAGATACCCTATAAACTGTGCGTACAAAATGATTTGTATGGCTATGAATCCCTCTTCCCACCTCACCCTACAGAGCATCCACTTGGGTACAATCGATACCCTCTAAATCACATCACCAATGCTTATAGAGAGCCTAATGTATGGCCAACAATAACTGCTTATGGATATCCACTGTAAGGAAAAACCACAACTTTGCATTAAAACACTTTCCTCATGCTCTCCAAATCTTCCCCTCTGGAATCTGACTGTGTCCACAAAACTCATAGTGCCTTTCAATCACATTGCTGGAATGCCCTCTAAGTTAAGCTCGGGAATAAACAAACAACAATGTATCAACCGGTAATATTGAGAGGACGAATGATTAAGCATGCACAAAACATTGCAAGAAGAGAAGGTAGGAAGACTCATAATTCATTTGAATGTGCCTACGGCATCATATATTTGGATGAATACAAGCAATTTGCAGGAGAAGAAAAGAGATGGGTACAGAACAATTGGGAATAGTTGTAACAGCACTGTAAGCAATTAATATGTGAGTAACCCAAAAAACTGTGTTAACACAAGTGCTTGTGACACTCAAAGGTGGACGGCACAGGTGACAAGTGAAAACAGCGACGGCGCTGAGTGAAAACGTGATAATTATATACAGAGAAGGACTAATGGTTCACAGGTCAGTATTTACAATACATTTAACAAATATACAATTTGTTTGTGAACCATGGTAAGGGGCGCCGAAAGTTGAGCTGATATGTCGACGGCGTTTCGATTCTAGCGATTAAGGATCATCATCAGGACCAGGTTACTGAATGAAGGTGCTGTACAAGAAAGGGATAAGGAAAACGTGGTCTGGAAAGGAAGAAGGTAAACAAGATGGGAGTAGTACGGTATGGAAATTACAAGAATGCGGTGGGAGAGATAAGAGGAGGAGGAAGACGGGGGAGGGTGGATCAACGAAGCTTGATTCCACAGCGGAGGATGCCAATCGTGCACAGAAGCTGTGAGGTAAAGAGGAGCGCCGATAAAGAAACTGGCTAAGTATGGACACAGGTACGGAAAGGTGTACCTACTCAAACACTTACCAAGAGGGCTGAGCAAGGAGGGCGGGGATGAAGTAGGGGGTCCAGATGGAAGCCCGTGGGTAGTTATGGGTGGGAGCCTAAGTAGCAAGTTATCCCTAGGAAATTAGTGGAGTAGGGGCCCGGGGTGCTAAGGAGCCTCGTTAGGTGGAAGGGGGATGAAAATGCTCACCAGGTAGCAGTGGATTTGAGGCCAAGGGGTAATGAAATGTGACAAGGGTCTGACGGCAGGTGGAGTCCTGTAGTGACAGCCTGGGTCAGGTCCCAATCCACAGCAGGCCATTTGGAAGAGCGGCTGGTGAGCGGCAGTCAGAGGGCTAATTCTGAAACAGGGGGGAGGACGTATCAATGGAATCCGAGCCTGTGAGGGGCCCTGGAGCAAGGCATAGGGGCAACAAAAACCAAGGCGATTCGACTTACTAATTGCTGGTAATTGTAGTTGGGGCCAGAAGGCCAGCGGTGACCTATTGGCAACCTGGGTCGGATCTCCAATCCACAGGAGGCATTCAGAATGAGAGGCTGATGCGGGACAGCCGGAGGGCCAAAACTGCAAGAGAATGACCAGTATTAGTGTAAATGCTGGTCTGAGGGCCGTCCTGGAGCAAGGCAGAAAGATGGTAAATATTTGGATCCATGCGGGCAGGACTTACCCGATGCGGCTGAGTCTGGCTGAGTCTGGCGGGGGCCTGTAGCAAGGCGAGTGTCCTCGTACTTGGAGCCTCGGTTGGATCCCAGATCCTCAAGAGGCCATCACGAAGTGGTCAGCTTTGATTCAATCGGGAGGATCGTGGCGGCACAGGGGAGGTTAAAGGAGGATGCAACGCGCTGTAATCAGTGCGACTACGTCGTGACAACGGGGGGCGGGGCCAGAAGGTGGAAACACAGCCAGCAGAAAGCTGCGCTTGGTGAACAGCCGGCGAGTGGCCGGACTGAAACAAGATAGGTAGAGCAAAAGGGGAAAAAAGGAGGGAGCAGAAGGAGAGTGAGGGACAGATAATGTCTAAAAAAAGGGAAATTGATTCAAGAGTGTGGCGTTAGGCATTGTTACAAACAAATGTAATACAAAACATCTTAGCTTGTTAAATCATGTGATTAAGAAGTCTTCATTAATTGCAAAAATTCGAGAACAAGAAACGCATGTTTAGAACAATCTAGTTATATACAGGTGCCCAGGTGGGCAAAGCGTGCCAAGAGGGCCATATCTATAGCCCTGGGGTTGGCATGATTGTGAACATTTTCAAGGCCAACACAGTTAAATAATATGGTTGTGGACAACATAACAGGCAGGACCCATAGGGTCGGAAAGAGGGTGGTAGCTCACAGGAGGTACATGCACGTGAGTTATAGTTGTATGGTGTTGTTCCATTCATCAATAGTGTTCAACCCTTGATTAACAGAGTTGCATCTGTTGATCCATTAGCATTCCCTTCTATTAAGTAGAAGTTGGAGATTACCCCCCTGATCGGTAGGATAGGTTGGTCTATGACCTGTCATGTCATATCTAGTTCACTGTGTTGTCTCTCTAAATATTGGGCTACCAAAGGAGCGGTCGTGACCTTGTAGTGGATACAGCTTTTATTTATTTATTTATTTATTTACTTGAAGAGTTTTTTATAGCACAGGCTAGATTCGGAGGTATCGGAGTGATGAGGATTAGCGTTAGAAAAAAACTGTGTTTCTCCATTTACATCAGTTACTAGAGCATAGCATTACATAGACAAAAAGCTGTGTTACATAGTTCCATCAGTTAATAGAGAATAGCTTAACATACAGACAAGTCCTGTGGAGCTTAGAAGGAAGTGGGGGAGTAGTAAGGATTTGGAATGTTGATCGGGTCAGGCAGACTGGCCAGGGAGATAGTACTTCAGGGGATCATCAACAAAGTCAGAGTAAACAAGTCAACAAACCGGGTGGGATCCAGTAATCATAAACATCTAGTACCGTACTCGCTCACTGCGTAGGAACATCTTGGAAATGGAACGGGTCCGAAAGCGGGGGCGAAAAGGGTGCCTTACAGTGACCATAACAAGATGAGAGGGGGGTAGGTGTCCCAAGTGAGGGTCGACTTAGGGGTATGGTGCGGACCAAGCGGCACATATCGGTCTGTCGTAGCCGCCAGGAAAGGGGACCCAGGTCATGGACCCCAATAACAAAGATTAACAGAATGGCAGGAGTACAAGAGTACCAAAAAAACAAGCAAAGGGCCTCCCGGAAACCGACCCATGAAGCAGGGCTGAATTGAGGAGGCGGCCATGGGATCAGGCGGGAGGAAGGCTGGTGATCGCTGATCTCTCTCGGGTGGACACAAACAAACAATCGGGGCTACATGGACGGCAGTGGCTCAATTAAACAAGCTGAAATTCTCTGGGAAAGTCAGCTTGTGTGCCCCGCAGCAGCACCGGAAGAGGAAGGCACCTGCTGAGTCAGAAAAAAAAAGAGAAAAACAAGCTCGATGGCACAGGGCAGCACCGTCGCGGCATTCTCGTTGCTGCTTTGTTGGGGGAGAAAGACTTTGTGCCAGGCAATTGTGGTCAAGTCCCGAAGGCAGACGACGGCCAGAGAGGGATCCCTAGCCCATCTCCTCAGCAGCTACCTAGGTAGCTCAACCGGGAATTGGCCATGTTGGAAATGAATCCGCAATCAGCAGATTTACATTGATTCATCGGAAGGCGAGGGAAGAAGGAGGCGGGAAGGGGAGGGGAGAAACAGTGCCCATGTCCAAAAGGTAGGTGACAGCCGAGGGGGAGATCGCCGGCCAATCTTTTCTACAGCTACTTCAGTAGCTCCACCGGGTATCGGCCATGTTGCTAGGGCTCCGTCTGCAGTCGAAAGATTAACACAGTTCGATAAGAAATTGCTGAAGTCAGCATACAAGTTAGATTGAGGGAATTGGGGAATCAGAGGACCTCCGTCCAAAGATCCCTGGGCGTTGAGGGTCCTAGGGGGTAAACTCCAGGGGTGGAAGCCAAAAAGGCAAACCATAGCCAGGGAGCTCCCTGCCGGAACTCCTCATTTGTCAGCCATTTGATCAACCTCAAATGACTGGATGCTGGATTATTCGCTGTTTCACCATTTGTGTAGTTTGGCCAAATGGCATTAATCACGTTGGATGATCTGCAGTTGGTAAAAGTCTTCAATTTGTGGGTCATGTTGTTGGTTGTAAATTCTTTCTTGTTTACTGTGAGGCAGCAAACAACACAATTTTGACATCTTTAGTGTTCAATGATTGGCAGGTGCCCTCATGCTGATATAAAGGATTCCTGGGGGATGGGTTTTGTGGACCATGTGATGGCATGGACTAGCAGGTTAGATAGATTGTCTCCTCTTTTGTATGAAAACAAAGGTTGTTCCTGAAAGGGTTCAAGAGTGCAAATTATGGGCTAATTCTTCTTGATAATCTTGCTGACCCAAAGAGTGCGAAGTATGGGCCAATTTTTCTTGATGATCTTGCTGACCCGGTTGCTGCAGGGACTAAATGTGGTTACTAAAGGAATCGGGGTGTTTTTGTGTCTTTCCTTGGGGGTGAGGAGATGTTCTCAGTGGCAACACCATGCTCTCTTACGTGCTCGGAACACCAAACGCGGTGGGTAACCTCTCTGTATGAGTGTATCAGTAATTATGGCTGCTTCACGAAAATAATCTATGCGCCACTTGCAGTTCCTTCTGATGTGCAGAAATTGTCTGTAAGGGAGCCCATCCCGGAGACTGCAGGGATGGTAGCTGGAGTAGTGCAAAAGGGTGTTGCGTTCCGTTGGTTTCCTATAGAGGGCGGTCCAAATTTTTCCATCTTCGGCATGCAGAGTGATGTCAAGGGTAAATTTCAAGTGTGGTTGAGACAGGTTAAGCCAAATCATAAGGGTATTCAAGCTGTTGGTCGGACCTTTCCATAGTAGGAGAATATCGTCTATGTAACGATGCCACAACAGAATGCGGTCCTGGAACGGGTTGTTAGGAGTCAGGATGTGAGTTTTCTCAAGATTGTGGACAAAAAGGATTGCAAAGTTGGGGGCGAAGCAAGCGCCCATGGATACACCCTTGATCTGGGGGTAGAAGGTGTCATGATAGAGGAAATAGTTATTTTCCAGGGCAATCCTAAGTGGGTCCGTTATTAATTCTGTGGGAGTTAAAGTGGGTTTAGGCCTGGTTTCTAGTAGGTCTAGGATAACCTGGAGGCCTTCATCATGGGGAATGTTAGAATAAAGGGGCCCAATGTCAAGTTCTGCCATGAGTTCAGTGTTGGTGTTGAATGTTTTGTCCTTGATGGTGTTTATGAGGTCCATGCTATCACGCATGAAAGTATCCGTCAATGGTACGAAGTTTTTGATGGCAGCGTCAATATATTTACCTAGAGGTTCAAGAATGGAAAAACATCCAGAGACAATAGGTCGTCTGGGTGGGTTGGTAAAGTCCTTGTGTATTTTCGGTAGGATGTAAAAGACCATTGTTCGAGGGTGTTGTTTGTTCAAAATCAGGAATTCTTTCTGTGAGATAATGTTCAGAGTCCTGACGTGGTTGGTCACCCTTTGGATTTTCATTCTAATGTCTGGAAGAGGATCCTTGGATTGTGGGCGGTAGTGGCATCCATTGGATAGTTGTCTCTTGATTTCCTGGTCCAATTTATCAATGTCCATAACTACAATACCACCTCCCTTGTCGGCTGGTTTGATGATTAGGTCAGTATTTTTCTTTGAGGTTCAACAATGCTTGTTTCTAGAACTATGGTTGGTTGTATGGAATGTACTCAAACTGTTTTTTGAGATTCGCAACTTCTTGTAGTACTATGTGTTCAAATGAGAGTAACTCGGGGGCATGGAGATAGATGGGAGGTTAAAGGTCAACGGTGGATGGAAGAGGTTTCTGGATGTCTGGTTAGATGATGGTTTGTCAGCGAAGAAGTGTTGCAACCTGATGCATCTGAAAAACTGGAGTACATTCTCCTGGAGGTTGAAAAAGTTGCTTCGTTCAGTAGGGACAAAGGTTTGGCCTCGACTCAAAAGAGTTGTTTCTTGTGAGGATAAGAAGTGTTTGGACAGGTTAAATATGGGGATCAGCTGTTGATCCAGGTTGGTAAGGTTCGTAGGTATGGGCAAGGTGGCAAGGTCCATAGTGTCCCTGATTGCAATGGAATTGTTTACTGTGGTGGGATCCATTGTTACAATTTTCTTCGTATTTGGCATTCGCCGGAGTATTGATATTGGTAGTTGGTTCTGGCTCTGCTGCTTCGGAGTCCGTGGCTGTCCTCTAAAAAACGAGGTGGCAGAAGTGGTGGGGGTCCGTTGGGATTTCTGGAGGTGCTGCTCCCTTCTCCTGGGCTTGTGTCTTCTATAGCGGTGTTTGAGGAATCAGAGAAGGTGATGGTCTGGTTGTTGTGGAATCTTCCCCAGTTCAGTTGTATGAAGTGTTATAGAACTCGTCCCATAGATACGGATATGTCTTTTCTTTGTCGTAATTTTTTATGTCTCTTTGTATTTTGGTGATCTTCTTGTTGAGTTCAAAGGTATTGAAGGTGGCAATGGTGGTACTTATTTTATCCAGGAGATTTTTGGCATCAGGTAAAGTTCTGTCTTCCAGAATAAGTTTTGTAAGCTCCACAATGTCTTCCAATTCCTTTCTGCTATGTTCAATGGATGTATCAATACCGAACACCATCCAGTGACGTGAACAAGTTGTGGCCAGGTGGCTGAAGCCAGTGTGGCACTTGGGATCTTGAGTGAAGATCGCAGGGGTATTGCAGATTTGTAGACCTAGTGGAATAATGTTTGATTTCAGATATTCAGTTAACATACTTGTATGTAGGCTGGTTCTAATATGTTTCTTTTTAGGTTTTTCAAGTCTATCCGAAAGAATACTAGAGGAGTTGGTGGCAGGGGTGGAGGAAGAGGTGGCGGGGGCAGCAGAGAGTAAAGAGGGGCCACTAAGTATTTGTTGGATGTAATCATCCGAGTATGAAGGAGTCTCTCTACATATAATGTCCGCAATGAATTTCACAATGAATAGAAACAGTATGTGTCAAAATTAATTGACAAGAGAATAAGGGTCGACAGAGGACCTACTCTCGCAGCCCAGCGGCTCTCACAATATAGGTAGAAGCAACAAGGGTAAACCCATAGACCTGGTTGAGATATGGGTGAAGTAGTATAAACAAACAACAGTGTCTCAACCGGTATTATTGAGTGGACGAATTATTAAGCATGCACAAAACATTGCAAGAAAAGTTAAGCTCAGCAGGTATGTCCTTTTCCTGACTGAACCACCTCAGAGATAGAGCATATGAAAGGCTCGAATTTAAGGAGGTTTGTCTAGGTCAGACTCCTTGCCAGTGTGGGTCACTGCCCTAACCTGTTAACAGAGATGTAAATGTGGGTAACACAAATATTTTCAGTTGTCGCTGGAAAAAAATCTTTCTGCCTTTACTTGTATATTGAATGCCTTTCCTTTGTTTAATAGTGTTTCATCTGGCGGGTCATGAACTCTTTCATTTTGGAGAAATTGGTTATTGTCAGTGTAGATTTGAGGAACTATAACCTGTTTCATGTAAGTTGCTACCTCAAACATTTTACGGTGAGGTGCACATTTAAGATGTAGACTGTAACTGACCTTTCACTGTAAAATATGAAGTTTACAGTGGTTTGGCTGATTAACTGAATACATCTGAGCATGCTTTGTTTCTGTATGAATCACATCAATGAGTTAATAGAGCATGCCAGTTATATCCACTCTCACTGTATTAAAAGCATGGCCGCTTGCTTTTTCAATTGGACCCAATGCCTCATGTGTAAGCATTGTGACGTATTTGCAATTATCTGAGGGTTTAGTCTAACACTAAAATCTTTTTGAGACCCAATTTTTATTATGTAGTGGTAACAAAATGTTTTCACACTATTTGTCATATGTGTGCAGCATACTTGCCAATCTTGAAGAACAATCTCGCTGTGTAAGGAGGGTGCGGTGCCTTGTAAGGGCCGGAGCCTCATGCTGAGAAGTACCTAGGAGGCACTTTTGAACACCAGCCTGCCCCACTCCCCTCCTCCCAAAAAAAGAAAAGGCGTGCTGAGTCTGGTGCTGATGTCCTGGGGTGTTTTCACCCCCCTTAATGGACATCAGCAGTTCAAAGCCTTGGGAAATGATCTGGAAAAACACTATTTACAGTGATTTTCAGCTTATTTTCCCTGCCACTGTGTGATATTGGCTCCTCACTGGGAGACCGTGTGATGGGAGCTGATATCGTGTGTCACATGGTGGCACCTCGTGAGTTGGCAAGTATGGTGCAGTTGTGTAAACCACGATTATTGGACTGTGCATATAATACATAATTAATGTCTGTTTTGCGTACACTGTCTGCAGTGCTTAATTTGAGCAGGAGCTTTCAGGTGCTCAGCACCTGCACTTCTTTCACAGGGCTGGGGCTACAATTTCTGACCCTGTAGGTGGGGGTCTTAATATTAATTGTTCAAATTCAAAATAAAAAGAATAACATACATTGCATGGTTTCTGGCTGGTAAATGTTCATAGACAGGCCAGCATAAGCCTGTCCAGGCAGGCATGATTGTGTATCACCAAGTTAGTGATGATGTTATCTCGCCGATCACAAATCCAAGAAGTCATTGACAAACTATGTCTTGCATTCTATTCCTAAAGCCTGCTGCACCATGCCACTGCCTGAGCCTAAGCCTCCCATTGGATAATTGTAGCTGGGGGCTGGCTCAAGACGGAGTTGAGGCTAGGAAGCTGCGAGAGCGCATTTGGAACTTGGGAGTGAGGGCTCTTGAGCAAGAATACACAAAAGTAAGTGTGGACTTTCCACTTGCTCTGTAGCCAGAGTAGCATATCCTGCAGCCCTGCATTGCTGCTATCCTCAACGTGCTCGATGCGGCTGTGGCCCAACACAACTTTTTTGCCCCATGATGTCACCTGTAGAATCTGTGAGCTACATCCCAGCATGGTAATTGCTGAGCGTGCGTGAGTCCAGTAGGCACCACAGCCATACATACCGGCATAGGCAGCATTACGGCTGGGGACAATGCCTGTGCTGTAGCAGGCAGGGTCACAGCAAGCTGAGCAGTGGATGCCAATGCTGTCGCCATCCCTGTACCTACTAATTACAGGCAGCACTAGTAGTGGCATCACCTGCTGTGCTTGAGAAGCTACCTGTTCTGCAAATAACCCAGTTAAACTGCACTGATTAATATATGCAAAAAAAGAATTTTCATTTGATGTACATTTTGTTTTTGCACTCGGTGTAGGTAAGAAAGTAAAATACATGTCATCTTCCTCTTCTTTATGAAAGACAACAGGAAAACGCAGAGTTCAAAATAGCAGGGACATGTACAGGCTGACAACAGGGGTCACAAGCAGCAGCAGTGTTATAGATGAGAGAGAGAGCAGGAGTAAAGAGGAGAAAGAAACAACAGGAGAGGAGAGAGATAAGACGGAGCTAAGTAGAAGAAAAGGAGAGCAAATCAGATACAAAGAGAAAGCAGCCATGATGTGAAGAAGAGAGCATTAAGAAGAGAGAAGATAGAATGAAAGGATGTAGAGGACAGGACTGAGGATAAAAAGCAGAAACAGAGACACAGCTAATCACTGCTAGAAGAGTGATCGTAAAGAGCCAAGATCTAGGGGAAAGAGAGCAGAGCATGGAAAAAAGTGAAGAGGAAATAGGGCAGATGTAGAATGAATAGAGGGCAAATCAGAAATGCAGGGAATAAGGTAACACACCAGGTGTGACAAAGATGATAGAAAACAGTTAGAGAGGTGAAGATAGACTCTTAGAGCAAAGACGTAGGGGACAAACAACAGATCAAGGTTAAATGATAGAGACTGAGGCAGTGAGAGAGTTGAAAGTGGGGCTCACCGGAGGAAGGAGTGAGCTGTGGCCTCCGTGGCAAAATTTTCAGCACCTGCACTTCTTTTTTTTACAAATTAAGCACTGGTCCGATTGTCTCAAAGAAGAGAATCTGATTTTGGTAGTTGTGATGTTGTTGGATTGCATATGTGCATTTGCATTATGCAAGAATATCTTTAAATGTTCTAAAAAAAAGGATTTTAAAACACTTTTTAGGTCTAATCACAATCCAGTTCCCAAATAGATCTAAAGTGTTTTGAATACTTTCATTTAGCTAGGCTGGACTAAAAACATCCCTCTTGGTACAGTCCACGTTTGTTTGTGCATCAGTGTCCAACAAGAGTTGGTATAGTGTAGACATTGCTAACATAATAACACTGAGGGCCTGGTTACAAGTGGGTAATGTTTTTCTGACCCCTGCATAAAGCCCTGTTTGCGCAGGGGTCGGAATTATGAGTTGAGTGTTCTTTAACACATCCGACAATTATCAGATACATGAAATACCTCAACCTTCGCTAAATTTCAGCTGGTCATACTTGAAATTTAGGGTCTGGTTACAAGTTGAGGTGCTATTTATTACCCCTGATTAATCGCAATACCGAGAGCAATGTTATTTATTGAGTACGATAAATAACACCTATTATGAGCTTATGGGGAACAACATGCAGATTTAGTGTTTAACGCATTAAAATCCACATGATACAGTAAATACTGTGGCACTTATTTATGAGAGGCTATCACCACCCCACACAACACCCATGGATTTTGACACTGCCCCAAATTTACTTAATCACATCAACCCGAGGCAGTTCCAAAACCTTATGCCTCCCCAGAGCAGGCATCAAAAGGAGAAATATTTGTATTTCTCCTTGCTTATTCCTCTTTCTATGTGTGCTGCATTCTGCAACACACATAGAAAGAGCAAAATGCCTTGCTGGGTTGATTTTATGCAGGAAGGTGCCCCTTTCTGCACACAAACAAATCTGACTGCAATGGAGGCACCCTTGCACCATGGTGCAAGGGTGCCTACATTGGCACTAGGCAGCAAATTGTACACTAACAGGGGGAAATGACAGGGATGCACCATATTTCATAAATACAGTGCATTCCTGCCCTTTCACATTGGCGTACATCAACGCAGCAAAAAAAGACTTGCGGTGCTGCCCTACAACAATTCCTCATAAATGATGCCCCCATGTGTATTTCCCTTTTAACCCCTTCGCTGTGGCGGCAATTCTGCCGCAGCGCTAGGGGGAGGGGGGGAAGAGCGGCGCTCACATGCTTGTGACGGAGCCGCTCCGTCACGAGCCGCGGTTGAGCTGTGCTCATGACGGAGCGGTTCCGTCATGGCCCCGCCCGCTCAATGGAACGTCCAGCGCTGGCGCGGAATTCGCGCAGCGGGCCATGACGGAACCGCTCCGTCATGAGAACAGCTCAACCGAGGTTCATGACGGAGCGGCTCCGTCATGAGCATGGAAAAGGATAAATTTTCGGAGGTTTGACCTGCCGAAATTTTTACTAAAGTTGGGATATTTTGTGTATCCGATAATTATCAGAATGCATTGAATACAACCAAACTTGTAATTCCATCCCATGCGTAAACTTGTACTCGGGCCCTTACGTGGGAAAAGCATTCTGTTTTTACTGTATCATGTGGATTTTGGTGTGTTAATCTCCCCTGAAAATCATAATAGGTACTACGTATTGCACCTGTTAAATAACATACCCTGTGGTATATTTATTTATCAGTTGCGATAAATGGCACCTATACCCATAATCAGACCCTTAGCAGCAGTACCACATAGCTCGATGGTATATAATGCTGTGAGCACTTTCAAACGTTCATTGATGGTGATATCTGGTGCATACTTATTTTATCAAACTTACCAGGTGGTTGCATGTCAGACTCTTGTACACAGAAACTTTTGTTTAACATACATATTGTGTTCTATACATCTGTTACAAAGTTGTCATTTTGGGTGCAGACTTTTCAATATTATCTACAAAGGGGTAATATTTTTCTAGACAATGGGGCATATTACCAAGGGCAAGTATCGCCGCTTTTTCTGCGAATTGTGCCGAGAAAGCGGCGATACTGCTAGAGCCCTATTAACAAGGGCATTTTAAAGCCTGGCCCAAGCCCACTTTTCATGTCGGCGATAAACATCGCTAATGACATGCAAAGTGGGCGTTCCCACGTCCAACCACATGAAAAATGTAGTTGGAGGTGGGAACACCCTATTACCAAGGAAGGCAATGGGAGGAACAGACCTGCAATAAACTCATTTATCTCAGGTCTCCCAACGCCTGCTCTGACCAGGCGTTAAGCATTGATAACATGGGGGTGTGGATCCTAAAGCTGAATCCACCCCCCCATATTATCAAGGCCCACATTACTGCGTGAAAACAACTTTGTTTTCATGCTCTAATGTGCCATATCGCCGACTATCGCCGGATTTCTATTCGCCTACCCGATGCGCATTGATAATTGCGCGCTAAAACGACAATGAAATCCGGCGATAGCCGGCGATACGGGAATGTGCGTTGTGCGTTTTCCAATGCACTCCTTGGTAATATGCCCCCTTATTTGTCAGACGACATTGCTGTTGAGAATATTCTGACAATAATTGCCTTCTATTTTGGATCGAATTTTACTTTGGCAAAAAATGCCCCTCTCTCCTAGCGCTAGTGCTATTCTATGAGGTCCCTCAGAAAACCATTTAAATGATTATAATCTTCCCTCAAATTTCACAACTCATCCCAAACATCGTGCAATGGATTTGAATAAAAAAAATGAGAAATCGATTATTCATTTGACTTTTTCCCATTAATACCACTTAAAAATGTTCACAAATGTCCCCGCCAATTCCACTCAAAATAGCTTTTGAGTGACAGCCGCCCTAGGATACATGGAGCTGAGTGAGCGTGAACTCTTCCAGGTGACAGCAGTTCTCAGGTGGAGCCATAACCCGCGATGAGTAGGTGCAAGCCTAGGTCACGCCAAACAAGTGTAATAACATCCGGCGGGGTCTCAGCCGGGTGAAACATCTGCACGGCTCATTTATCATAAAACGGCAATTTGCAATTGCCAGCACTTTCTCACTCGTCACAAACACAGACTTGTAATCTTAATATCTAAATAAAAAAACGCTGTGTAATTAGCTGAAAGTTCTCGAAATTGCTCTAATTGGGAGAGTGCTGTTTTGCAAGTAATTGGCGCGCGGTTTCTCATGCGGCTGCTATTGTTGGTCATCATTACCTGTCATTTCTACATCAGTTAATTAGCTATTTGTCTCTGTTAATGCTCCAACACGTTCGCGAGGACCATTTTCACTTTCAACTAATTTTCTTTTTCCCTTTTCTCTCTTTGTAAAGTGGGAGATAAATCTCTCACAAAACATTTGCAGGGTGGCGCGTGCGGAAGTTTGCGAGTGCCAACACTCAACCGGGAACAGGGCTCACAGTAAACAGACTGTGAGCTGCAGCCACAATTAGCATATTGTCGCTGGGTGTCTTACCCATCCGAAATGATAATGGTAGCGGAAGTGACAACACGGTCCCTTTTTGTACCCTGATAATGACACATACTTGAACCCTGAACCTGCCTTTATCTATTGAACAGACTAATATATGCGGCTAAATTTCTGGGGGAAATATTATCAAGCCCATTATCGCCACTTTAGCAGCAGTTTTCTGGCGCTAAAGCGGCGATAATGTTAACGCCGTGCTTGATAATATGCCCCTGATCTTTTTTATGAGTAGGTTCCGGACTGGCCGTAGCGGGCACTGGGCGTTTCCCAAGTGGGCCAGAAGGGTGGGTGGCAGTTTGGGACCGGTGGGGGGGGGGGGGCGTTGTTGGGTCAGGGGCGATTTTTCAGGGGGACGGTTTTGCAGCGGTGGTGCAATATCGCTTCCTGTACCAAAAGCAGCTGCAGTGTTTTCCTCGTGCACCCCTCCCCCCCTGCACCGCACCAGGTACTGCTCAATTGTCAGGGCCGGTTTGAGTTCACAGTCCAGCCCTGTTTATGAGTGTCTCAGTATTTGTTCTGTAATACAACTTGGGTAAATACTGATACAACAAAGTGTGGCACAGTATTTATGTTATTTTACTTTACGTTAACTTGTAGAGTGAGTTTCTCACCCTTGAGGGCATCCAGATGCTAGCGCAGGAGTAAGGCGAGTGAACCCCCATGGTTAGTCGAGTAGCCAGCTCTTCAATTTCTTACAGAGCTCAAAAAGGGAGGAGGAAGCTCTGATAGACTGAGGGAGTTCGTTCCAAGGTTTGTTTGCAATGTAGGAGAATATGAGCACTCCTGCTGTGCTTTTGCGACCCCAGTGGCTGCGTGTGAGTGAGGCTGAGCAGGGCCGACTTCAGGGCGCTGCGACTGGTGCAGCCGCAATGAGCGCTCACCTGGAGGGGGAACAATGACCTCAAGTTGGGCCCTATGTTCAGCAACAATTTATGCATTAAAAGCAGCTGATGCAGAGTTCCTTGTGCCTCCAGATGTCAGGCAGCAATAAAAATGTCAAGATAACTCTTGTGATTAATGTTCCTGTTCATGAGAGAGATAGGAGTTTTGTCAAGTAGCAGTTTTGACTTGCCATAAAGTAGCACAGAGGGTTAAAATGCCTGCTGCAAAGACCAGATCTAGGATAGGTGAGATGTGGGTGCGACATGGGAGGTTGAGGGTGAGTCTTGCAGAGGGGTTCCGGATGGTCTGGAGTCTCTGTGTGAGCTGCTTGGAGATTCAGCATAGAGTGCGTTGCTGTAGTCAAGTCTGCTAGTGATGAGCGCTTGCGCTTGCTTAACGGTTTGTCTGGTGTTCTGTGGCAGCCATTTGAAGATCTTTCAGAGCATGCATAGGATGTGGAAGCTGGCAGTGCTCATTACAGTGACTTGTGCCTTTAAGTTGAGGTTTTTGTCCAAGGTGATCCTCAGGTTTCTGACATGGTCGGTCGGTGTTGGTCCTAGTTCGGTTGGCCACCAGGTGGCATCCATGGGGAGATCTTGTTTCTGAAGACTAGTTCTTCTGTCTTGTTGGAGTTAAGTGTAAACAGTGCAGGAGATGTTGTTGATGCCTTGGGATGGGATAATGTTGGCGAGAGGTGTCATGTAGATGTTGAAAAGGACAAGGTTAAGGGACGATTCCAGAGGGACTCCTCAGATAAGGTTCATGGACTCCGATGTGAAGGGTGGCAGTCTGACCTTTTGGGCTCTTCCTGTAAGGAAGGAGAAGATCCATATGAGCACAGGTCTTTGGAGGGCGATCTAGTTGAGTCTTCTGATGAGTATGCTGTGGGAGACTGTGTTGAATGCTGCAAAGAGATCGGGCAGGATGAGAGCTGCTGTTTTTCCTAGGTCTATGACAGTTCAGGTGTCTTCAATGAGGGCAGTTTTGGTCAGTGGTTTTTCCTGAAACCTGATTGAGTGTAGTTCAGTAGGTGGTGTAGTTTGAGGTGGGTTGTGAGTTACTTGTTGACGGCCTTCTTTATCACTTTAGCTGGGTAGGGGAGCAGGGAGATCATGCGGACGTTATTCAGTTCATTAGGGCATTGACTGCGGCGTGCTTCCAATCTTCAGGGATTTGATAAAGGTGTTGATGATGTGGCTAGTACTGAATGGTGTTGCAGATTTGGTTGGGACAGGGATCTGTAGGAGCCCGTGAGTGGATGGACTTCATGTTCCTGACTGTGTCTTCTCTAGTGAGCATTTCCCATTAAATTATGTGGTCATCTTGGTTGGTGATGGGTAGGCTGGCAATGAGATTGCTAGGGCTTGGTTGGTGTGCAAAGTTGCTGTAAATGCTTGCGACTTAGCAGTAGAGGAACTTTGATAGGTCATTGCTGAGTTCTGGTAAAGGGGTGACGCTATTGACAGAGGCCAGGAGTGTGGTGAAGTCCTTGATGATCATTTTCTTTCTAGTTGTTTGCAGTGCTATTTGAAGTCTATATACCTTGTGGCTTGCTTGTTGATACTTCTTTGCTCATTGAATTTGGAGGGTGAAAGGGAGTCTGCACAGTTCTTTATCCAGTAATTGAAATTGGTGATGTTTTTGTTGAGGATATCCATGTGGTTTGGTTGATCCGTGCTGGGGCCAGTTTGCTTTTACACTTTTGGTCCAAGTTGCTTCTGGGTAGGCTGGTGCTGGTGGGCGTGTTGATTTGCAGTGTGTTGATTTGGAAATGGTTGATGGAGTGGTCAGTCCATGTAATGGGGATGTGGAGTTGTACTTGATACTGTCATTGAAGGTGAAGAATGGACCCGGTATGTGTTCTGTGAGGTATGTTGATTCTGTAACAAGCTGAGTTAGTCCAATGTTGTTGTAGCTTTCAAGGAGAGCTGTAGCGCCGGTGTCGGTCCTGTCATTTAGGTCGAATTGGGGTTGCTGAGGTATATGAAGGCTCTGGAGTACATGGTGAGGGGGGTGAGAAAATCAGTGAGGAGGTTGGTGTAGGAAGTTTGTGATTTAGGTGGTCAGTGGACAAGAGTTCCATTAAGAGTGAAGTTTTCGGAGATTTGCCATTTGAAGTGCAGGTGTTCCATGAATGAATGATGCTTTCCCTGGACATTGAGCACGTGATGGAGTTTTTGTAGATCACTCCTGCTAGCTTGTGAAGTAGGTCTCGTTGTGCGATCTTGCAGCCCACTGGGATTTCTGTGGTGATGTTGGGTGCCAATGAGGGGTTGAGCCAGTTTTCCATGAGGAAGAGGAAGGCCAGTGCATCACTGCTCAAAATGTCCCAGATTTCGGGAACATGTTTGTTGGGACATCGTGTGCTCAGTAGCACGATAGCAAGTAATTGTTAGGGTGCAGGTTTACAGAGGTGCATGCTGTTGGGTGAAGGTGTTGCATGTGTTGCTGGTGCTTTTGCGGGTTGTGCAGGTAGGTTTTTGCAGGTAAACTGAGAGTGGGAGCAGGTGAACTCTCCAGAAGGTTATGTTGCGCAATATCAGCGGGGGAGTTGCGTCCCTGGGTGAGTGACTGAACAAGCACTCCAGAGAATCACTGAGGGAGGGGGGTGATTGGATCAGGATTCCGGGGACCGGGCGTGGGTGTGGGTCAGCCACAGACGGACAGAGACAGGCTTGCCTTTGCTATGCCAGTTGCGCAGTCATGCTGCACCCGCCATTAAGGTCTGTGGGGGAGGGAGGCATGAGAAAAAGTGTCAGGAAGAGCAGGTAAGGAGCCTGGGGTGGAAAGAAAAAGTGCAGGAGGGGAGAGGGGTTGTGAGGACAATGACAGAGAGACTGGAAGGCCTAAAACGGGTGAAGCAGACCCAAGAACTGAGTGGAAAAGTCAGAAAAGACACAGGGGGTGAAAGAGAAAGCAAGCAGGAAAACGGGAGAAAAGAGAGGGAAAACATGTAATAAAAATAACATAGAGGCACGGGGGGTGAAAAGAGAGCAAGCAAAAGCAGGTAAGAGAAAGACAAGAATGATTGAAAAGAGTGCAGAGGCAGAAGGAGTGAAAGAGAGCAAACAAAAGTGGATGAAAAAAGGCAGAGAATGAGTGAAAAGGGGAATGGAAGCTCAAGGGGTGAAAAAGAGAGCAAGCAAACCGGGTGAAAGAAAAACAAGAAACAGTGAAAAGGGCACAGACGGACAAGGGGTGAAAAACAGCAACCAAAAGAGGGTGAAAGGAAGACAAAAATGAGTGAAAAAGGGCACAGAGGCACAAGGAGTGAAAGCAGAGCAAGCGAAAAGTGGATGAAATAAGGAGCTAGGAGCAAATGTCTACGAAAGGAGCCGGGTGGGGTAGGGTCTTGACTGATCGGAGGGGCAGTCTCAGGTAATTCGGGCCTGGACCTAGACACCTGCTCCCATAGCAATACCAACTCACCATGATTCGATTAGATGCACTGGAAGCATTTCTAGAGCGCTTATTTCCTACAACTTGATGAGGCCCATAGGGCTAGTTGAAGTGTCATCCATGGGTGGTGTGTTTTGGTGTCATGCATGAGGTCTAGTGAACGTCTGTAAATTTGAAACTTTTGGCATGTAGCAGTCCTTACACTCTAGGGGCCATATGCATGAACACATTTTCCCATAGACACAGAATGGGCAAAACCCATTGATGCATCTGGCCCTAAGTGTAAGTGAAGGTAGGGTTAAGGATAGTTTAGCACTCCAAATACCAACCAAAATGACATTGCCCAAGCACCATTTGAGTCGTGATTTTGGGAACCGTCAGATCTTGTTTGCTTTCCTGAATTCTAGCTAGCTGTCGAATGACCCTTATTCTCTTTTGGAGCTTGAGAAAGAGCTTGCATGTACATGTGAATATCAAGTTTCAATAATCCATTTTTTTAATAAAAGGGTTTATTTATCAGTAGTAGAACCCTAGTTTTTCTAAGATGTTTACTTTGACTGTGCAATTTGAGTTTAGCCTGTAAGGAGATTGGCCATTTCCCATACACTGAAAGTTAGCAATGTAGAGTTCTATAAAGGAGTTTCATGTGGCTGGTAACTAGTGTATGGCTTTAAAACAGGGCGACCCTGCCTGCTCAGATTAGGTCAAGTCTGGCTGCTGCATTCTGTACTCATTGTCACTTTCCAATGGTGGGGCTCATTTATGAGGTTTTTGGCGCAGTATAACTGCAAGGTATCTTGCAGCGCTGCCCGGCGTCAAAAGAAAAGGGTAGGAATGTGCAGTATCTATGAGATTCGGCACATTACTGTCCTTTTCCCCTGCGCTGGTGCACAATTGGCTGCCATGCACAAACGCAGGAACTCTTGCACCATGGCGCAAGGGTGCCTTTGTTGCGGGCTGATTGATTTTGTGCAGGAAGGGACACCTTCCTGCACAAAATCAATCAATTCAGGTGATTTCCTCTTTCTATGTGTGCTGCAGGACGCAGCACACATAGAAAACTGAAAAAACTAGGAGAAATTAAAAATTTCCCCTTGTTGCGCCGCCCTAACGCCACCCCTGGGGTGGTGTTAGATTCTGACGCATTCCCTGGTGTACGATTCCTCATAAATCTGGGAATGTGTGATTCATTGGGTGTTGCGTGGGAACACTCACAGCAACACCCATGGAACACCCCTTGCATGCAGGGTTCTACATGAAATGCAGACATATTTACATGGCCATGAAAAGCCATGTAAAGTGGCTTTACGTGGCCTTGTAAATATGCTGTGACACATTGCTCTATCGGAACGTCAAAAAAAGTCAAAAATTAGGCCCTGAGTGGTTTTAGCGTCTGTGATGGAACCTACTGGTGTAATCCAGACATTACAAAGATGACACTAGCTTTGCCCATTTCCTGTGAGAAAGGCCTAAGTAACAGAAGGTCGGATACATCATAGTGTTCTCTTCACATACAATACATCTCTGCTTACTTTGTTGATCTGGGTTTAAAATGAGAGCTCAGAAACCCACTCTCCATGTTCGGGTATACATGTATGTACTTTAGATAAGCTGCTAATGAGATAGGCATTCTGCTGCTGATTTTCTGCCAAAAGTTAATACTCTGAATTGGCAAAAGTTTCTCCTCCAACAAAAACCATAGATGTTTTCTGTGCTTTTGGGGGCAAAAGGATGTGAAAATTGCTTCCACAATGTCTAATGTGCCTAGGTCATCCTTCTGCTTGAGCAGCGGTATTAATTCTTGTCATCTTTGTTTTTCTGTTACATATTAGTTTAGGATTTGCAAATTGAGAATTGACTGCAGTCTACCTTTGGTGCCTGGAAATAAAGCTAAAATAATCCTTAGTTTTGTTCTTTCTGTGACTCTTCCTTTTGTGTTCCTACTTGAGTCTGTAGCACACTCAGAAGTAGAGGAATGCAGTCTATTTTCACTGTTGTCATTTAGGTCCAGCCCTGTGAGGAATTTGAAATAATTCAATTAAATATCCTCTGTGTCATAGATATGAACATTCATTTGTTTCAGGGGATTTTTCTCCATTCTCCATTTGATGCTACATGTTATCATGTTGCCACTGTGAGTATCTAGATTCAAGCTGGGTTGGGGAACAGCAGCACTGTCACCTTTCATAGTGCTTAGTTGCCCCTGTGATTGTACATATAATTGAAAAAAGAATGGCACGTGTTTCCCGATTCCCCATTACATGTCTCATACCACTTCTTTGGGGATGAGCAACATTTTACCCCTCTCCTGTACAGTTTCTGTGCCAAGACCCAAGGTGAGGACTATACTTTCCCAACACCCATTAGTGGGGAAACTCTGAAAGAGGTAGGTTGGTATTTACCACAGTGCATAACTACTCTAAAAGTGGGATAAGAATGTTGTTCTATGCTTTTTTTAAAAAATTGGAACCGAGGATCTGACAAGGAAACAACTATTGGCCAAGTTGGCAATTTTGCTCAGTTTTTTTTAAAGGTTAATAAGCTTCATTAAGTCATAAAGAAATCAATAACATACAGTAAAGGCCTAAGAAATAGCCATATACAAGAGATATCATAAGCAAAAAAAAGTAGGCAAATAATCATAGTAGAAACTAAGCTATTTACATTTTTGGCAAAATGCAAGGGAAAGGAAAGAGATGAGGAGGAAAAAGACAGAAAGTGCATATAGTCATCATAAAAACCGTCAAATAAATGACAACACTATTCCCTTAAGAGTCATAGAATAAAAGAATTGTAGAATAAAAAGAAAATAAAGGAAACAGGTAACTGTTGAATGAAATTTCATTAAATATTTAGAAGGGTATGCAAAATTGAAGAAAGAACAAATAAGGAGGAAGAAATTTGATTTAAGGTGGTTGGAAGTTTTCAGAACGAAAATGAGAAATATTGTTCACTGAGACCGTATTTAAATATGTAATTAATGGTAACCAAAAAACATCTCTATTTACATGTACATTACATTGAGAGGCATAGGCAACGTCTAGCCTATGGTATTGGCAAACAGCATTCCACCATGACTTGACTGAGAGTTTAGTCAAACATTCCCAATTAATAGTAATTTGTTAAAACGCTAGAGCCAACATAAGATCAAAAAGTCCTCTTTGATGGGAGGGCAGGTGGATGGATTCAGACAAACTTTCCATAAACAGAAGATCATTCGACATAGGTGTATGGATCTTAAAAATGCTTGAAATTCGATCCCAGATTTGCGTCCAAAAAGTAATGACAGGGGGCATGAGAAAAAGAGATGTGAAAGATCTGCTGATGGAAAGTCACGGGCCCAACATTTCTTATTGAGTGTATGTGTGAAATTAGCTATGGAAATGGGAGTGAGATATAGTCTGTGATATAAGAAAAACATAGATTGAGTAGTAGAAGCAGATCTAGAAATCTTCAACGATCGAGCACAAATCTTATTCCATATATCTATGTTCCATTCAAAGCCTAAATCCGATTCCCAAGCAAGTTCCACCTTATTTTTGTCTCCTTCTAGGTTTGTGGTATAGAAGAATTTATAGATCGGTGAAGCTTTTGGAAATAAAGCTAATATTTTAAAAAGTGGATCCTGAGTAATGGGAATGTCACCTGGAGGAAAGGAGTAAAACATATTAAGAAGTAGCTCCATTAATATGGAGAATTTATGCAGAAAGAAACGAGTACAATTAAATGTAGCCTAAAAATCAGGAAAAGAGGCCCAGTACAGAGGCCTATTATTTATAGTGATGAGACTATTATGCCATAGCGCATAATGTAAGAAAGTAGATCTTGAGATAAACTTTGATTGAAGATGAGGTCGTAGCAAAGAGCAAGTGTGTTTAAATAATGGAAGGGATGTGAGGGGATTTTTGGCAGTGAAAGAGAGAACTTCCTTAGTCGAGAAAGGAGCACACAGGTATCGTTCAATGATGACCCATAAAGGAATAAAGGAAGAAAATTCCGTATGAAGCCAATGAGATACATGCTTTAAGGTAAAAGCCTTATGATATAATCGGAAGTCTGGGAAATGTACCCCACCTACAAGTCTCGGTTTTCTAAGATGAAATAAAGAAATACTGGATTTTTTTGTTTTTCAATTGAAATTTGGAAAGTAGAGAGTCAATTCTTTAAAAAAAAAGTGACAGGGATATGTATAGGAATCATTGATAAATAATATAATATAATAGGCGCAATCATCATCTTTAGAGTTGAGATGACCCCATCAAGAGAGAAAGAGGGGATTCCAAGAATAGGTAAGTTTGGAGATACGACCCAGAGCTATAATCATGTTCAATTTAACCAAGATAGAAATAGAATTAGAGAACCAAATACCAAGATATTAAATTTTTGGGTTGTTCCAATGAAATTCAGTCGAATCAAAATGATGTTTAAGACAGAACAGTAACTAGGAGATCTTCAGTTTTACCAGAATTGATCTTATATCCTGATACCGCTGAGAAATCAGCAATTTCTTGCAGTAATGCAGGAATAGAAGAATCAGGTTTTGAGATGAAAAGCAAGATATCATCTGCATGTGCAGACAATTTCAGATGTTTATCTCCATATGGGAATCCAAAAATAGAAGAATTTTGACGGATACAGGAAAGGAAAGGTTCAAGTGAAAGAACAAACTAAAAGAGGGGACAATGGACAGCCTTGTCTAACTCCTCGATGAAGTAAAAAATACTGCGAGGCCTGGCCGTTTACTGTGACAGAAGCAGAAGGGGTAGAATAAAGAAGCAAGATAAGGGAAATTAGTTCAGCACCAAATCTATGCCATCAAAGAGATTTAAATAAAAAGGACCAATCTACTCTATCAAAGTTCTTTTCCGTGTGAATGGAAATCACTGCATGGGGAAAAGAAAAAGAAGGAGCTTTATTAAGAACATTAAAAAATATACGCAAATTATCAGAGGTTAATCTTCCTTTTATAAATCTGCATTGTTCGGGAGCTATTAAATGGGGAAGAAAGGAATCTAGGCGCATAGCTAAAAGTTTGACAAACATGTTATAACTAACATTTACCAGTGAAATGGGGTGATCATTTTTGCAAAATTAGGGATCTTTTCCTTCTTAATGGATGAGGCAAAAAGAAGCTTCTAAAAAGGTACCACTTGCTGCACCAGTAGAGGAAAAATGTTGGAAGATATTAAAAAGCTTTTGTAACAGCAAATTAGAGAAGTGAAGATAGAATTCTACAGAGAATCCACCAGGGCCTGGAGATTTATTTTTCTTTAAAGAATTTAAAGAGGAGGAAATTTCATGAGGTGAGATATCTGTGTCTAGAGAGGCAAAATTCAGATCAGAAGCAGATGGAGGAGGAATAGAACCAAGATAGTCAGTTATAATTCATTCGGTGGGAGGCGATTCAGGAGTATATAAAACACTGTAAAAAATGTTGAATTCAGCTAGTATATCTTTATCTTTGAAGAGGTGTTTTCCGTCATTAGTTTGAATAGATTCAATGTATGTTTTCTCTTTTCTAGTTTTTAAATAGTTGGCAAGTAGTGAGCCAGCTTTATTGCGACCACCATAGTATCTGGCACTGCTATGGAGCATAGTAAAGGAAGCCTTATCAGAAGAAATGTTGTTGAATTCCATCTTAGCCTTGATAAGTTGCTGTAAATTATAATCTGAGGAAGAAGTGTAAAACTGATGTTCTAAGCGTTTAATAGAGGATAAGAGAATTTTATGTTTACTAGAGGAAAGCTTCATTTTCTTGGACACAAAATCTATAATAAACCCACAAGCGGTGGCTTTAAAACTACCCCAAACCACAACAGGAGATACAGTAGTATTTTCATTATTGGAGAAATATTCTTCAGCGAAACATATGAAGAAAGATGAGATAGCTGGATCTTGCAAAAGATAATTATTAAACCTCCACCTCGATATTTTGGAGTGTAGAGGAAGTAAGTCGAAGTCAACAATCACTGGAGCATGATAGGAAATCAAAATGGGATCAGTCGAGGAGGAGACAAGGTTCTGAGCTAATGGCTTAGAGAGAAATATATAGTCAATTCGGGATAAGGAACCAAGAGGGGGAGAAAAAAAAGGAACATTCTGATTGGTCTGGGTTACATAATCTCCAGGGATCAACCAATTGAGTCTTCGAAATAGTATTAAGAAATTGCTTGTGAGTTTTATGGGGAATAAAACGCACTTGGAATTTGCGATCAAGAAAAAGGGTGCAAGACTTGATTGCAATCACCTCCAAGTATGAAAAAGTCATCTTTATTTTGGAAAAATGTATCTGCGACAGTAGGCCAAAAAGAGGAATCAGGCGGAGTTAGACCACATCGGTTAAATGCAGTGAGAGGGACATTATTAATCAAAAGTTTTACTAGAATCCACCTACCCTCTGAGTCAATATCTTGCTTAACAACAGTAAATTTCAGTTTCTTATGACACAAAATGACAACCCCATTTTTCTTTGTAGTAGTACACCAATACTGAACCAACCCAATTACGTTTAAGTTTGAGAGCTTCAGCCTCCGATAAGTGGGTTTCTTGTAACAAAACCAAATCAGGTTTATATGAGGCTAAATGTGAAAGAATTATCTGCCTCTTTATAGGGTTATTAAAACCTTTTACGTTCCATGTGATAACTCTCAACGGAAAGAATTACTAATAAGCAAACAACAGTACAATATTAATGAGAAATGCAAATAAATATAGAATGAAAACTAAGCATTCAAAAATTGAAGAAGAATAAGCATGAGAAATAAAATGATATGAAATGAATAAAAGAAACAAGAAAGACGAAACGTAAAGGGAAGATAAGAGAACAGCAAACTTTTGTAAAATCTGTAGGGAAAAGGGATAAAAAAACAGTAAGGAAAAAAGAGAGAAGAGATAAAGAGTGGAGGATCAAGCAAAAAAAGGAGAAAGAAGAATATACTTGTCAGATAATAAGAAGAGAAAGGGGAAGGGGGGAAAGGAAAATATCCAAAAAGGATGACTGAAAAATCATACCTGAGGGGATCAAAGGGAGATGCAGCGGGCGAGGATGACACATTACAAGACGGACCACCCAAATCTAAGACATCCGGATCGCATGGGGACCAGGAAGGAAAAGGATGAGAACCATACTGGCTGATAAGACATAAAAAAACCTGTAGAGCAATATAAAAGAAACCGTTAACAATGAATAATACAAAACAAATAGAACATCTGGTAAACGCATAACAGGAAAAATAGAAAACATGAACCACTTATACTTTTTAGAAAAAAAACGTGTATAAGAGAAAAATTAACTATATATGAAAAAAGAAGACAATTCAAAGTCAATAGAAGAAACAACTGAGAACGAAGTAATGTCATGACTAAAAAATGATTAATTGAATAGAACATGAGGGATGCAGGAGACTCAACCAACAGAAGAACCAGCAGTGTGCATGGTACTTGTAGTGTGAGATTTAATACATTTCTTGAGTTCCGCA
The DNA here is from genome assembly GCF_964263255.1 of Lissotriton vulgaris. Lineage (NCBI taxonomy): Eukaryota > Metazoa > Chordata > Amphibia > Caudata > Salamandridae > Lissotriton > Lissotriton vulgaris. Next base: position 1,472,727,985 of record NC_141695.1, read on the forward strand.
GGATCTTGAAAAGACAGAGTCTGATTTTGATAGGTCACCTTGTAGATGTAGGGGTGTAAAAGACCATATCTAGCACCCAAAGATCGTAAGGGGGCTCAAAGATTAAGGAATTACTTTCTTCTTGTTGCTGTAGCATTAGATACATCTTGAGAAAAATACACCCTTTGACCAAGCCAAGACATTTGTCGTTTGGCTCTAGTTGCTGAGAGGATTAAAAGTAAGTCAGTAAATTAAAAAAGAAAGGATAATGACTCCCCTCGGTTTAACCGTGGAGGAAGAACTTGAAGAGCGTGGACCCAGTCTGTGGCCTCTCCCAATACTAAGAGATGTAGAAGAAGACATTTCCAGGAGTTTTGGCAAGAAGGAGGAAAAGAAGGAAACAGGATCATCCCCTTCCAAAGCCTCAGGTAGTCCGTAAATGCGTAGATTATTCCTTCTATTTCTGTTTTCCAAATCTTCTGTGTGATGCCAAAGGTCACAAACCTCTCTCTCTAGGGAAGAAAGTCTCTGAGAATTATCTTGTACCTCAGTTAGTTGCTGCTCCACCAAGGAAACTGGGTTCTCTATTGTAGAACACTTCTCCTCTAAGAATTGCATTTTACTGTTGGTCTCCTCTACAAAAGGGCACAGAGCTCTAATTTCATCCAACAACAATTGTAAGGAAATAGAAGAAGACGATTTGTCAGGACAGGGAGGATCATGCTTTAGCCGTTTGGAGGATGATGAAGGTGGAGAAGTTTTTGTGGGAGTAGATTGTGATGGAGCGGAACTATTAGAAGCAACACCTGCCATCTTTTATCCGTTATGGGATGAGAGTGGTGCTGAAGAGGAGGCTGGTGTTGATGAAGAGGAATGATGTTTGGGTACAAAAACAAAATGCGGCTTACAGAACATTCCCATGTATAGAAGGTACAGCGACAACACACAGAGTAATATACGAACTGTAAGGTAAGCGTAATCTATAATCCTCACTAAAAGAAAAAGAAGAGAAGAGTCTTCCGGTATGAGACATCAAAAGGACAGCCAAAAATAATTAGGTGATGAAGAAAAGTTACGCATCTGAAGTTCGCGACATCCAACCATGAGGCAATGCTGTGATGCAATTTCCCATGAAATGGAGGCTGTCGTCTATAAAGAAGAATCACCCACAAACAGCAATGTTATTTGAAAAATTGCAGAAAGTGCTCAGTGAGGATTTTAATTAAAAAGAGTGAGTTTAAAGGTTGCTGATATCAAAACTGCCATAAAAATTCCTTGCATGTCAAGACATAGCGTGCAGCTCTGTTACAAAAATGTCCAGGTTGTGTTGTAAAGAGATAGCTGACAGTAGAATATGAGCATTATTGTTAGTACTCTGAGGTAAGAAGGGGCATTATTTAGAAGTCATGAGGTAAAGCCACCCATACCAGCAGACATTCTGTAATTGTTGCGTTCTTTCAGTGAGCAGAAACGTTCTCCTTAAAAAAGAAAAGAAAAAACCAAGCGAGCGCTGATTTAAAGTCCTTGCCGACAGTTGTGAAAATTCCTCAATAAAAGTGGTGCGGAAACCAAAATGGCAGGCGCACTGAGGAAAACGCATCAGCGGTAAAAAAGAAAGCATTTGGAGTGCAATTCGAAAAAATAAAGCACTCACCAGATGCGTGGCATCTTCCGACGTTAGAAATAGGTATTCATTCTCCTAGTGGAAGACATGCGGAAATGTGCACCTACGGGAAATAATGGTCCCGGTGCGGCGGAGTCTCCGGATCACGCAGCCATCTTAAGTGGCGCCGAAGCCACACCCCAATTTTCTCTGTTTAATCTTTGTCAGAGATTTCCAGATGTTCAAATCTGGATTTAGCAGGTAACATATTTACACGAGAGGATGTGTCCTTTAACATAGACAAGAGAAAGAAGTCTAGGACAAGTTCCATTTCCCAGCCAAGATTCCCATGAAACTGTAATGTGTTTGCAGCAAGGCGCTTGAAGGTACATGAGGATAGCACAAAAGAGAGGAGAACTCATATTAATGGTCAACTTTAATGTCCTTCATGAAGCTATTTGCTTCTGTCGTGCCACCAGCTTTGGCTTGAGGGATAAGTGGGTTACAGCCGAAGCATGCATAGTTAGGTCTGTATGATATAATATTGAGAACAACAATACTAAGACACCAGAATAAAATACATACCCACAAAATGTAGGTTTAATATTCAATCTGCACATCTACGGACCCTCTAAGTCTACAGTAGAATTGTCTAAACTCCAATCAGTTAAGCATGGGCGAATTTTGCGAATCTCGCGTTCGCGAATTTTGCGGATTTGCGAACTCGCAATCCGCAAAATCCGCGAATTCTCGCGAATTTGTGGATTTTTTTTTGTGTGTGTTTGCGCGGGTTTCTGCCAGTTCGCGAGGGTTTTGTACAATGTCGCAAATTGCAAACTTACCTGTCGGGTCGCAAGTTTCGCGAACTTGTTGTTTCTACATGTCCAACCTGTTTGGGACACTCTTCTTCATCACTGCCACTCTCTGTCACCACTGCCACTCTCTGACTACTCATGCCACCCTCTGGCCCACCCATGCCACCCTCTGTTTCATCACAGCACCCTCTGGTTGTCCAGTCAGTGTACATTATTGTGGCAACGCAAGCACACCTTCCCTGCCTCAAGTGACCTGAATTAATTTGGGGCTGATTAATGTGTCACAGAATATTTTTTTAGCTGGCACCTGCTTCCTTAGTGCTTCCTGATTAGTGATCTTTTGCACTTGCTAAGTGCTTTCATTGTTGCAAAATTAGTTACAACACCTGCCCTGCCCCAACTGACAATAATGAATTAGGGGCTGATTAATGGATTTGAACTTCCAGCCTGGCTCCTGCTTGTCTCCCTTAGCTGTAATTCAGGACCTTTGTGGCATATGTGTAACTATTCTGAGGTTCAGAGCAGGGTCACATAATAGTTGCAACTGGCAACTGAACTCTGGAGGGGCCCCTCAGGAAGCACTACAGGAAATGGCTACTAATGATGAGCCTGAACTTTTGAACCTGGTAAGTAGTTTCAGTTTTGCTAAGATCGTATTTCTGCAATTTTGCACTTATTCGCGGGGCGCGAAGTTGTGCTGGGAAGCCGCGAACTCACGCGAACAGTGCGAGCAAAATCCGCTGCTCGCGGATTTGCGGATTTTGCGGGAGATTCGCGAATCTCGCGGATTGCGAATTTACCGAAAATCCGCAAAATCCACGAGCGAAACGGATTTTCCGCCCATGCTTACAATCAGTAGGAGGTGCTCAAAATATAGAGAATCGTGAGAAGATCTCCCTCGTAGTAGCATTTCCAATAAGTCCTTGATCCAATTTCATGAGAATCAAACTACAATAAGTATTCCAGCCACACTTACAAATCAGGTCTTGTGTATTTTATTTCCAAAAAATGAATGTAGACACAGCAGCAGCCACACGTGTTTCGCCCGCAGGGGTTTTTCAAGGCTTGAAGATAAGTTTCTTATCAAGGATTTTAATTTTCACAGGTGTACTAGAATCAGTACATTGAAGTTGAAATTTCTAAACAGTCAAAGTATTCAATTTCCCATATTGGAGCATCAGTATAAATTCAATAGCAGTGCTCCGAGAAGAAGTGATCAATTGGGGCTGTGGAAAGTATCACACCGCCCAGGAACAATCCAAATAATGCCACTTGGACCTTGATACATCCGAAAGCCTATATTAAGGCATGCTCGTTTCCTCTTACCGATTACATCGGCGAGAGGAAACGAGCCTGCCTTAATATAGGCTTTCGGATGTATCAAGGTCTTTGAGTGTATGTATTTTCTCATGATTCTCTATCATAAGAAATACGTTTTGATGGGATTATAGATATAATGATTGAGTGTGCTCTGGTGCAGGTTGTGTGTAACACCAGAATAAAATACTGCCTAAAACATATCAATTTTACATACTTTGTATGCAAACTACAAAAATATCAAGTGGAAAATATTATGTAATAGAGTAGATACTACAAAAAGGTAAGAATATTGAAATATTCCTACATATATAATAATGGTTAATGTATTTAAAATATGAAAAAGCAAAATATTAATATAATGAAAAAGTGTTTTTAAATAGTAATGTAAATTAAATATATAAATAACTACATTGAGATATATATATATTTATATTCTGTGAATTTATAAAAAATATAACTAACTTAAAAAAAATATTACATTAAACATTAACAAGAACTTAAAAGTAAAAAATAACATATATATATATATATATATATATATATATATATATATATATATATATATATATATATATATATATATATATATATATATATATATATATATATCAATCCAAGGTGCCTCGGATCTTTTAGAGATGCCACTCCAACAAGGAAATTGGTTTCAAACCTTTTATTTGCCAAGAGCTGCGCATTACAACTGTTCCAAGAAAAAGTCCTGACGCGTTTCGCAGCTCACGCTGCTTCTTCATGGGACGGCAATACCACGAGATGCCTGGAAACTGCAGCCATTATTTGTCCATTATTGCATGCTATCTTCAGTGAGATGCATGCTGGTAGTTGCAGTGTATTTCTTTCCCTTTGATGGGGTCCGACACTCGTCCTTCGAATTTTCTGCCTGATTAGTGTTTCACAGCCCTCCAGTGGGCTACATGCGTAATGTTCAGCTCTGATTTAAGCTCCCTCATGCCGTATCTAGATTGTCCGATGACAGCCCAGCAGACCCGCTTCCACATTTCACGGCGGGCGGTGCATATCCCACGGTTGAGGCGTGCCGCGTACAACATCAATCCAAGGTGCCTCAGATCTTTTAGAGACGCCACTCCAACAAGGTAATTGGTTTCAACTCTTTTATTTGCCAAGAGCTGCGCATTACAACTGTTCCAAGAAAAAGTCCTGAGGCGTTTCGCAGCTCACGCTGCTTCTTCATGGGACGGCAATACCACGAGATGCCTGGAAACTGCAGCCATTATTTGTCCATTAATGCATGCTATCTTCAGTGAGATGCATGCTGGTAGTTGCAGTGTATTTCTTTCCCTTTGATGGGGTCCGACACTCGTCCTTCGAATTTTCTGCCTGATTAGGGTTTCACAGCCCTCCAGTGGGCTACAGGCGTAATGTTCAGCTCTGGTTTAAGCTCCCTCATGCCGTATCTAGATTGTCCGATGACAGCCCAGCAGACCCGCTTCCAAATTTCACGGCGGGCGGTGCATCTCCCCCAGTTGAGGCGTGCCGCGTACAACATTAATCCAAGGTGCCTCTGATCTTTTAGAGACGCCACTCCAATATATATATATTACAAAAACAACGGTTACAGGGACGCTATATTTAGGCTGAGGTTTCACTCATACAAAGCCAGTGAAATTCAGCCATTATAGTTAGCTGAGCTAACTATAACTTGCACCCCCACAATACACTGCTTATGAGCTCACATATTACATCACTCAGGACAGTGGTGGCTGCTCCATTAGGGCGTTGTAGCACCGCCCCACTGCTTTCTCGCAGCGCAAGAAGCAGAAAATAAAATTTTATTTTAAATACCATTTTATTTTCTTCTTCCCGCGCTGCGAGAAAGCAGCCGATAGGGGTATGACTGGTTGGGGGCGGGTGGGGGCATATGCCTGGTTGGGGGCAGGCGGATGGGTGGGTAGGGGAGGAGTGGCTTGCACTACTCTGAGTGCCGTGGCTGCTTGGTCGGCCCTGGGGCCGACCAAAACAGTCATGCAGACTCTACATTTTCTCTATGTAGGCTGCATGCAGCCTATAGAGAAAATGGCGTCCCTACTGGTGCCTGGCTGGGCGCCGTCTGGGACTTCCCACCAATCACAACGCTGCCATTGCAGCATTGTGATTGGCCCTCCTCTCAAGTACACTTTGGTGCCTGGTATTTTCAGTGAGGTTGGCGGCGTCCTCGTCCCGCAGTTTAATTGCCCGGTAGGATTAATAAAAATATATCCCCCAGCCATGGTGGCGGAGGGGGCTTCTGCCAAGTACCTCAGAGCTGAGCTGCATTCACTGGGTAAACAGGCTGAGAGCTGCACTTTCTGTTTTTGCGGGAGGGTGGCTCCTGAAATGGGACTGTGAAGAGTCCACCGGCCTGGAGATGCGAAACCTGGGGAAGAGGTGCCCCTATTGCCCAAGCAGTGCCGGACAGCAGGTAAATTTGTGTGAGTGTGGCGTGGGATGCACCGAGGGGCATTGCCAGTGGAAGTTTGGGCGGTTGTGCGCCTAGGATCACCATAGTCAGGGCAAGCGGTGCTCCAAGCAATACAAAGGACACCTGTGTACTGTCACTATGTAGTTTTGCGGCAGGATCGTCCTTGACTCTCGAACGCCAATTTTTTTATGTATACCTTGTGGTTTTGGCTAACTCAAAATGCAGCATACAACTCATAATGCAAAGCAGGTCAGAGAGGAACTCGCACTTATTACGACAAGGGACGTTTTTTCCCCAGAGGGTCAGAATAAAATGATTGGGGCTGTTTATATGTATGAACTTCATTTAAAACACGAGTGCATTTTATTGCAGTGACTTTCGGCATGTACTACGTACTTCAGTGGTTTCATACACAGCAAACTAGCAATACTCTTGTGTCTTTAGGGGTGTAAATCAGGCTTCAAAACGTTTCTCTAGAAGTACATTATGCAGCGGCATGTCTGTGTGAGTTTAAGGATACCTGGTGTGTCGACAGTCGGTCAGTACACCACCCCACCTTTTTTAGCTGCCTCGTGACAGCCCGTTGCGCACAGCTGGGCACAGGCAGGAAATGACAGACGTGGATCATTGATGAATTCTTCCAGGATGCTTCATGTGTCAGCACGTGACAGGAATGCCCCTTCTGCACAGCAGCAGACCTAGCCACGCACTGTGTCCTCTCATGGACCCTCATATGAAACATCTTTATTGGTCATAACTGCACTTTCACGGTTTCATTTTTAACGTTCTTCTTTCTCAAATGTCCTTGAAAATGCACCATTTGCCACTTAATTAAAAAAAATTCAGGGGGAGGACACCACCCCAAACCTCAGCCCCTCTTTAGACAGTTGGGCTCGCTTGCTACGCTTGCAGGCTACAGATCACTGATTCTGAACTTTTACGCCTCGCCACTTTCAAATATCACCAGCCGCCACTGACTCAGGACATGGTCAGTGACATCGCTGAAGACATCCCTCATGACATCTCAAATGACAAAACTGATTACATCACTGATGACATCAACTGGTAACTGTGTTTTTAAAATGTTTATGAGTGTTAAATATATATAGTAAGGTGTACTGGTGAATCAGTGGGTGTATTAGTGCCTGTATGGATGATTCAGTGGGTGCGTGACTGACTGTATAAGTGAGTGATTAGGTGTCTCAGTGAATGGGGGATACCCTTATGATTTCTATATTTAGTTCACATTAATTAAAATTATTTTTGTAGTAATTTTAGTTTTAAAATTCAGTTTCATATGTGTTTTTCTTATATATATATATTATCTACAGGCGGTCTCCAGTAGGTAGTTATAGTTAGGACCAAGGTTTTCATATGAAAAGCGTTTATTGTTTTGCCAATAACTTTGACGATGCTTGACAAATCTTCACCAAATTCTCAAAAATCAGCATATTTTTTGTTCAGCTGATGTGTTTAAAGTTTCGGGACAATACATCAAGCAGGGGCAAAAAAAAAGGGGGGGGCAAAACACGTTTTCCCCATATTATGTCTCTTGGGATTTTTCATTTTTTGAACATTACTACAGCCTGAACCACTAAATAAAATTACACCAAATTTAGCAGAAAGCTAGATGCTGGTTCAGAAAGCATGCTTTTTGTGATTGGTGTAAATCCATATACAAGTTTCAGAGCTATTCAAGTTAGAAAAATATAGATATCTGGTAGACCAAAATCCTATTAAAACATTACTGAAATTTGATTGGCGGCCAACACTTCAACCAGGAAGTGTTGGCAGCCATCTTGGGACTCAGTTGAACCGAGTCCCACACATTTTTTTGAAAAGGGGGCAGGGTAAAAGCACTCTGATCCCCTATGCCTCTTGAGGGGGAGGTCCCACTGGAACCTCGCAGGGCCCAAAAAGAATTTTAAAAAAAATTGTCAGGAACCGCAGATGTGGCTGAAATTACAAAAATAAAAACAGCATGGCCTCTGGATCTTCCCTTATTATAGGCCCTCTGGGTGGGCCAGGATCCTGGGGCATTCTTTTAATAAGGAGGGGGTCACAGAGGCTCCCCCTTCTAGGGCTTCATTTTGCCCAGGGGACCACCACCTACCTGGAGCTTCTTAAAATATGAATGCAACAGAGACACATATGGCTTCCCCGCCGCCCCGGGGACCACCACCTCCCAGGGCCTTATTTCTTTTTAAATGGGGGCCTCTTGGACCCCCCACACAGGGGACCACCATCTCCCCAGGGTGTTATTGTAGATTATAGCGGGGGCGGCATGGACCCCTTGCCTACACCTCAAATTAAAAGAAATGTGTTGGAGCTGCACAAAACCCCCGCAGCCCCGGGGCCCACCCCCTCCCCAGGGATTTTTTTAGATTTAGTGCAGAAGGCTATGCAGCCCCTGCAACCCACCAGACCATCACCTCCCTGGTGTATATAAACAAAGGAGGGGGGCCACATGGTCCCTGTTCCTGGAGCTTCAGATGGCCCTGGGTAAAGCCACCCCAGGGGCTGGCTCCAGCAATGTCCTGGGTGCCTATCCCTGGGACATTGCATTTGCTATGGCTTGGCGGGAGCACTGCTCCTGCCAAGCCATGGAAAACTCTGCTCTGCTCTGCTTCTGGTAGGCGAGAGCAGAAAATGCTCTCGCTTACTAGAAGCAGAGCAGAATTGCTTTTGGACAGGGTGAGCTGCATGTTAGCAGCTCCCTCTGTCCAAAAGCAAAACCGGCTCCCGCAGGACACGGGGAGCAAGCAGGGACCGTAGGACTTCAGGCTCTCCCTCCAGTCCCCAACTTGAAAAACTGGGTGCCCTGAGTGGGACCAGGGCACCCAGTATTGTGCCCAGGCCCTGGGGGATGCGGTCCCTGGGGCCAAAATTGGACCAGGAGCTGGACCGCGTGGCTCCCCCTCCCATCTTTAAAAAAAAAATACATTTATAAAAAAAGGTCAGGTCACGGGCCAAAATCGGCCAAGGGAAGAGGGGGCTACGCAGCCCCCTTCCCTAAAAAAGAATACAATTTAAAAAACTATGGCAATTCACTGGATGCCACCCCCCCTTCACCACCAATCTGCAAACGCTCCTTCTGGCATGCTGCTGGTTTGGGAATTAATTCTATTTTACTCCTGAGGGCCTCAGGACTAAAGTGGACTTCTTCACCCAACCAGTAGTGCGCCAGGAGTTGCATTTGCAGAGTAATGGAGAAAGAGGGAATGGCCTCTAACAACCTCTCAACAGTCCAGCCTTGTGGGTCTTACTGGAGGCAACAGTAGGGGTAGCTGGCCGACAGGGACCCTTGAGAGCCAAAGGAGATTTATAGTCCAATTAGTATACGCCACAAGGTGCGTTTGCAGAATGGTGGAGAAAGGGGAATGCCCAATAACCGACCCATTGTGTGGCACTTACTGAAATTTACAGGAGGGGTAGTTGGCCCCGAAGGACCCTCTGGCGCGAAGGGGACTACTTCCTACTAGTAGTGCGCCAGGAGGCATGTTTGCAGAGTTGGCCCCCAAGGACATTCTTGGGGGCAAACTACCCTTCCTGTTACCTCCAGTAAGACCCACACAGCGGAATTGTCAAGAGGTCTTCAGGGGCCATGCCCCTCTTTCTTCACCACTCTGTAAACTCAACTCCTCGTGCACTACCATTTTGGGTTAGAGGTCCACTTTACTACTAAGGAACCTTGGGGGCCAAGAAGCCCTCCCAGTACCTCCTGTAAATAGCACATATCTGTATTCTTGAGAGCTGGTCAGAGACCCAGGCCCCTTTCTCCACCAATCTGCAATCATGTCTACTATTAAAAAAAACACAGAAATTCACTAAATAAAACAAAGGTTATGGGGGTGTTATAGTTAGGAATCAGCATTTAAAATACCTTAGAAATTCAATGAAAAAATAAAAGATTACCGAAACGTCATAGTTCGGAAATGGAATAATAAAAACCTCAGAAAATAATCGAAAAAAACCAAAGGTTACTGGGACTTTAAAGCTAGGCTCAAGTTTCACTCGTACAAAACCAGTGAAATTCCGCAGTTACAGTCAGCTGAGCTTGTGCTCCACACAATGCACTGCTTAAGACCTCATATATTGCATCACTCATGACATGGTCTGTGACATCACTGATGACATCACTGAATCAATCTTTGGATACTGAATGCCTGCTTACGATTTTGGCAGTGATGGCCTCGCTGTCGTGGTGGCATTGGATTCCCCACTCACATTGCTGGTGGTCCACCCACCGAATTCTGATGTTGGGGGTTGCTCAAGGAAAAACCACCAGAGTCCTGCCATCACCGCTAGCTATTTGCAGACCAATGCAACAGTGGTACAGGGAAGGCAGCTGTCAGAGGGCAATACAGACAAGGTTACCGCCATCCGGATTCCGAGTTGCTTTTCTATCGAGCCACCATGGTGGGGTGACCACCTACTTCGAGTCTGCAGAGTTGACAGAATTGTGGTGCATACTCACCCATTTCCCTTTCTTATCTTCAGTCTCCAGGACCCACTTCACATCAGTAACTTGACCCCGAGGAAAACGACCCTGTCGGTGCCAAAATCCAGGTATGCCCATTTTGCACTTTTCACTTTGCTCCTAAAGAGGGATGGTGCAGTGAGAGTGATATATGGTGAATAAAAAGTGCCTTAAAGCTATGAACAACATATATATGTGGCTGATAGGGACAATAGAATGTTTTGAATTCTTAAAAATTAAGTTCACATGTTACTTGTTGATGTTTTGACCCATCAACATAGGCATTTAGAGCAGGGTCATCATCTGGATGAAAAATATCTTTAACGGAGACACCAAAAGTTTGGGGCAGAAATTCCCTGAATCAACTTCAAAGTGGGTATTGGCATACCCAGGTTTATTGCATTGAAAGTCCCATATATGTAGAAGTGTCACACTATTTCTAAGCATAACTTCAAAATTGGGTTTGTGCACACAGGGTAATAAAGCCGGCAAAACTGGATGTCAGTATACCATGATTGTACCTGGAATAATTATGAAAAGAGCCAAATTGCTTCAAGAAAACCAGCATGGGATGGTGCCTGGGTAAATGTCAAAACAGCATAAACAACGGCTGCATTAATCACCTGAAGTGAAATCATAAGCCTCCTTTCAAGACATGCTTTCTATTGGGTTTGTTTAAATGCTACTGAAATGCTGCCCATGCTCAGCCTCAAGGATTCCCAACCTAGCCCATTGTTTATGCTGTGTTGAAATTTTAGCCCTGACACCATCCTGTGCTGGTTTTCTTGAAGCAATTTTAAGAAATCAGATGTCAACACTGATTTCACAAACGTGAACTTCAGAACATGCTATTGTCCCTATCAGCCACATGTAAATATGTTGTGCATGGCACCAATGAATGTATTATTCACCATATATATCACTCTCACTGCACCGTCACTCTTTAGGAGCACCATGTATAAGTATGATAAAAAATGTGTGAATTGATCAATATATTCACAAATGAGATATGTATAAATAAATGAAATAAAGCATAACTTAAACATACTCATTTTAGAGGTTTTTCTTCTTTCCCTGGTGTAACACTAGTGCTGTGGTAGCCAAGAGTTAAACTACCGCCATAGCGCTCAGATTATTGTTTAATAACAGCGATAAAATGGTCAGAAATATTAAATGTAAGTCAGCATTTCTTCTGGCAGTGACTGTATGCCAAAATATTGTTTTAAAAAATTGTATTACTGAAGTATTATGTCCTAAATACTATTTACAAACTATTGTCCCATTGGGTGTTGGTTTTCTAGTATTAACTCAGGGTCTTATATGAGCCCTTGCGTCACCATCGGAGTAAAAAAATGAGCCTTGTTGCACAATATTTACAAAGTGACGCATCTAGGTAGCTGTGTCACTTTGTAAACCCCTGCGCAACATTATACCTGCAAGACGCAAGAAATGGTCTTAGAAGTGACGCAGTGAAATCTACAAGATTTCACTGTGCCACTTCTAGGATACAAATGCGTCAATTTCTTACGCCTGCCTCATGGCAGGGGTAAGACTGACGCAAGCACATTTCACATGGGACTTGCCCATGTGTAATGACCCATTGCTGGAGTTGCATCACTTTTGTGACACACTCCAGCAATGTGTCATTTTTGCGCCTACAGATACGTCAGAAATACTGACTTATCTGTAAGTCCTTGCAACATGATGCGCCATACTGTAAATATGACGCATTATTGGTGTCGCAAGGAGGGCGCAATGAAAAGTGACGCATCACTGTTTTCTCGCAGCGATGCGTCACTTTCCATAAATGAGGCCCTCAATGTTTTGAACATGATATTTCAGCCAGATCATATTTTGGTTAAGATACTTTGGTACCATACCGGTGCCTCATGGTATTATGTGCATTCGCTTTTGCAAACATCATGAATTTGCATGCTTATCCCTACAAGGCGATTGATGTGTATTTCATTGTCTGTAGAAGTACACTTTGCAAACATTTTATTGAAATGGACTATGCTATTTGGTTTTCAGAGTACTGCGTCACAAGCAGGCGCGCAACACCCATTCGAATCAAAGGGCTTCAGCCCCCCCCCCCCCCCCCCCCCGACGTGAGTGGCAGCCTGGGCTCAGACAGCTCCCGGGTATGCACAGAGCCGCACCCGAGCACTTCACAGGTCTTTAAAAGACCATGTGCATGTGAATGAGGCTTTGTTGTTGATTTACCCTTTCCAAGAGCCCCTGCCGCTCCACTCAGCCTATTGCTTAAAGTTTCAACCCCCCCCCCCCCGAAAAATGTTCTTAGCCACCCCGAAATGTCGCTCTAGTTGCGCCTCTGGTCACAAGTCTGACTAGATTCAAGCTAGCCTAGCGGATGAGGGGGTGATACTCTGAAACCGGTCCCAGGATGCTGTTTCTTGTCCGGGAAGGACCTGGCTTGGCAGTTCGGCTGGACTCTTCGAATGACGAACATGGTCAAGACTGATTAGCAAATGGCTTTGTCTGAACTGTGGTAGCATGGTGAGCAATAGAACTATGGATTTAATCCAGATCTCTTGACTGGGGGTGAATGTTTGATTCGTTCAGCATTCCGTCCACCATTTGTTTGAGTACCATACTACTTACAACACATCCCCATCACTTATGTCATGAGCCACGTACAGCGAGTAATATCATTCTTATGTGACAATAAACAACTTAGCTTTGTGCCACAGCGCAAAGGCAAAACAAGTGGTATCTTGCATGATTTCTGTACTCGCATACCCACAAGCGCAATTTTCTCCACACAGACGGCGCCCAGGGCTAAATACCACAATATGCTTATTTTTATGAAAATGGCATGTATTCTGCAAAGAAATATAATTCAATTACTTTTGGCCATTGTTAGCACCTGTTTCCTTCTGCAGCTAGTTTTCAGCAGAAAGCTAGGTTGCGCTTACATGCATAATTTAAGTTACTATAACTTTGCATGGAAATCTTGGGATATTTGTGGCCCTAGGCCTCAGAGGACTAATGTATTCTCCCCTGGAATCTGCGTTTGATCTCATGATCACACTTTGCAAATCCAACAGGTCCACTCAACCTGAATCCTTCTAAGGTAAATAAAATGAGTACTAAAGAGTGGGTTGAAAAAGAACATCTGTTAGTCCACATCAGCATGCCTCAAGTGGCGAACATAGGGCCCGATTCACAGAACTAACTTAAGACAAAATCCTAAACTTACTACTTTTGCTATTCACAGAAGACAGGATTTTGTCTTAAGTTTGTCTTAAGACAGACTTAAGACAAAATCCTAACTTAAGTCTGTCTTAAGTCTGTCTTAAGACAAACTTAAGACAAAATACTAACTTCTGTGAATACCAAAAGTAGTAAGTTTGGGATTTTTTTCTTAAGTTAGTTCTGTGAATCAGGCCTATACACTTTGCAAATATGGATGTTATGTGCATTTACTGTCCTACTACCGCACTTTGCACGAAATATCGGGTTTTGCACTGTGCAATGCTTGAATCAATTTTCGATGCAAAATTATTTTGCAGACGACGTTTGATTGACGCTGTGTTGGCTTCGCTTGGCTTTGCACCATGTGAGCATTAATGCACAGCAAAACTGTGATTGTGAAAAATATGTATGTATGCCATAATTGGGTAAAAAAAGCGCAGACATATTACACAATTTCACAAAGGTAAGAGTGACGTACGTTGCGCAATTCTGTGGGCAGAAGAATGCATCCACGATAAAACTACACTGGTGTCTTGCCGGCTGTCAAAGGGTTCGAACACACCATTCTACATTTAACACCTTAAGTGCTGCGCCCATTCCAACGGCCGACGGCACCACTACCTCGGGAGTGCTGCCATTGGACGTTCCAACTGCACCTGCGCAATGGAACGTCCAGCACTGGAGCTGGACGTTCCATTGCTGCTAAGGTGTTAATACAGTAAATGCATGAGTGTTACTGTTATTGCCGTCGCTGACCTAGTCAATAAGTCCTAACAGTAGACCCCCAAAAGCAAATAAAATAGAACATTTATCCCTTCGATGCTTTCTTTTTACAAGTGCTTTTTTTATTTTTATTTACGGTTTAATTAAAAACTGGTATATTATAGAAGATTACAGGACGCGGGACGTACTCAAAATCTGGACTTCATTGTAGCACAGCCAAGGCCCGCGCGCCGCAGACGGGGACTGTAGTAAAACAGCCAAGTGCCTTATTATGCAGTCAGGGACTGTAACAATACAGACAAAGGACCATATTACGCAGGCAGGGTCTTGTGTTAATTTCTACAATATTCTCTTTAATAACGATGTCTAATTAAAACATCTGTGTAAAACGTCTGTAACATTAACTTTCCTGAGAGAATGTAATACAATCATACTGGAATTGCGAGCATTAAACAGGTTTTTTAATTAGGGTTTTTTTCCAGCAGAAACATTACACAAATTAAATTCAGACCCTTCGTTTATTGTGAAGTAGAAACCGGTCAGGAGAAAAAAAATGCAGTCACTTCGAAAGGAAGTGTAGAAAATGAAATGTTTGTGTCAAGATAAGGAGGGGAGACAGCAGTCCTGTTTATAAAATTGTGAGAAAGCGGAGACTACGGAAGAGCGAGACACTGAGAAGGAGACATGCTATATATCCTTACCTTGGTACAACCATTAATAGCATTTATTTATTTAAATTCGAGATACGTGCAGCTTTCCGTTCTGTTATCCAAATAACAGTCACCTATGAAGTCGCACTTTCCCTCAAAATAGACCGTTTTCGTCTGCACTACCCAATGTCATTCTATTGAGTCGGGCGAGTACCTTGCATATGATTAGAAAGGTATTCATTCCAATGCGTTTAATGGAAATGTAGAAGTGCAGGTACTCACTCTTTGGTGTACCTTTTCATCCTTGGATGCTCAGTACTCTTCCCCTCAAATTAATTGCGGCAGTACTGAGAAGTGCAGGTACTCTCCCTTTCAAATTAATGAAGTGCAGTTACTCAGTACTTGCCCGATTAAAGCACTGATTTATTCACAATACCCTTTAAAGTAGTTTTTTTGAACAACTTTTGCACGTTTATCCTAAACTAGTCCCTACTTTGTTAACGCCACTTGTGTGTCTCTACAAGCATTCTCTGAGCCAGTTTAGTAAACCGAGGCCATCTTGTAATACATTGGGGCATATTACCAAGCAATAGCGATAATTATCGTTATTGCTTGGTTAGAGACAAAAATTTACCGCTGAGCTGCGGCGATTTTTACCGCAAATAAACCTTGGTATTACCAGGGTTTATCGCAAATGCGATAAAAATCGCCGCAATGCATGAATATCGCTGAAAAGTCAGCGATATTCATGCATTACCGAGCTAATGCTCTTAGCCATGTTATCCACCTCCCATTGGATAACATGGCTAAGAACTGCTCAGGGCAGGTGTTAGCTTTTGGAGATAGCGATGTTAGCGACTGTTTTCAGTCGCTAACATCTTGGCACGCCCACTTTGCATGTCATTAGTGATAAATATCACTGACATGCAAAGTGGGGCCCAAGATGATCGCTATCTCCTACTAGCTGTCGCTAACTGGTGTTAGCGACAGCTAGGTAATAGGGAGATCATTTTATCTCCGCTTTCTTGGCTTTTAAAGCCTAAAAAGCGGAGATAAACCCCCTTGATAATATGCCCCATTATACTCATTTTGACTTTGACCCATAACTGTGTATCTGGTCATTAACAATAGTTAATGCTTTCTACTGAGGGCATTCATTACTGGTAATGAATTGATCATACAGCTGTAACGCTTCTTTAACTTATTAATTTGGAGGTTGAGCGCGATGCAGATGCCTCTGTAACTATTGGCATATGACTGATGGATTCTTTCTCAGAGCGCACACACATCTGAAGCACTGGCAATGAGCAGAAAGGAAACCGTTGCAGGGAGAAAGCAGGGATAAAGATTGGTGGAAAAGAATGGAGAGATGACAGATATGTCACATTAATTTGCTGTTGTCTTTGCTGCCCTTTGAGATGGTCAGTAATGATAGCTATTGTCCATTAGACTTCTTAATTCCACATGCCTATGGTTTGACCTACAAGTCCAAGGATAGCCAATGACTAATTTTGTTCACCACATGGCTATAGAATGTGATATTATTTTTACAACATGGCCGGTTCTTGGGACACCTTTACCAAGGAGAAGGTGCCATGCTGTACGGACAGCAATTGTTTTTTCCTTTTAGCTGGCTGAGTCATATCTGGGAATAGCCGGAAAATTGGCCCGCCATTGTGGCTCAAGTTTAACTCGCCCACCTTTTATGATGAGATCACGCCACTTCAGTTTCTAGCTGAATTTGAAGATTGGTGAAATTGCAGCTCACCACTGAACGTCTTACTTCACATATTGTACATATCACCTATGGAAATCTTCAACATCAGTGGAATCAGAGCAGATTTAGACAAATGAGATAGATTATTAAGATGAATAAAGCTGAACACACGCACTCCGAGACTCTACTGGATAGTTTCCTGATGGATATTCTGATACTTGTGATTGTGGGCGTGCAGGAAGGTATCACCCTGCTGATCCAGAGTGTATCTAAACAATAAATAGTAATAATAATAATAGATTATTAAGATAACATGAATTGTGGCCTGCTAACCAGCCTGATGATTTGAGGCTATGGTCCCTGCTCCTCTAGCAGAGGACACCAGTCAAATGTATAGATCCCCACCAGATAGTTGGATATCTAGGTGTATTCTGCGTGCTGCCGGAGCAGTGGTTCCATAAACGCCATCGAAATTTACATAGTAGTAGCCATGTTTTTTGTGCCCATTGAGCTCCTACAATGGAGGTTTGTTTCTAGAAAAGAAACAACAATGGGCCTGATTTACAGGGAGCTTTCTCCCTTTGCATGGGGGCCATTATGTGTTTTCCCTAACCCATACCATCATGGCTCGCATGATGGTCCAAGGTAGGGAAGCAAAACAGAGCCCTAATAGGAGTAGGCAACTGTCAAATTGATTTACCGTTGTGCAGCAGAAGGGCCATTGAGTCAAATGCTTACGCCATTGGAGCCCAGAGGAGGCTCTGCTTAGGTAAATCCAGCACTGCCACTAAACAGCAGATGAACTGCAAGTCTATCTGGGTGGGAACACTGTGGATCTACAATGGTGCTGCCACTCCCCTAAACTCTAAATAACAGCTAAAAGTCATGATGTCCAGCGAAAATGGCGGCCGCAGCCCCTCAAAATTCTCAAGACCATCATACAAAATAAAAATATTTGTGGTTGAACTAACCTGGTAATCATTGACAGTCTTCTGATAATGTGGCATGCCACCTCTCTTCATTGAAACATCTTTGTCAAGCCTAGCTAACCTACTGTCACATTAAATACTTTTTCCAAAGACAGTAGAGTTGATTCCCAACGCACACCAATGGTTAAAACACAAACTTGTGGCACATGATGGCTCATTTGACAATTGTGAAAACACAAGGCAACTTGGGGACCCACTCCTCTCAAAGGAGGGTACATCAACCCTAGCTTGCTGAACCCATCCCCACAGAGGAAGAGTAGATCGAAGCAAGCTGCAAAGAGCACACAGAAGATGAAAGGAAAGGACGAGGTCTGAGGCAAACTATCACCCAATCCCAATGTTCAATCAGAGATATTTCTCAAAAGAGGAATAAGTCTTCATTGAACAGTCAGAAAGACAGAGCAGGTAAGTGCTTACAGTTTCCGAGATATGACCCATAATAGGCCAGAAGTCCTGATCACCCAGAAGACCACAGGCCATAATCTCTGCCAAGCTCTTGACTTTGGGTTGTCAGAAGATTTCTCAGCCGCGGCCGCTGCAGGTAAGAGTGGTGGGGCCGACTGAGGGGGGGGGGGGGGGGGGGGATTTTGAGAGACCACCACAAGGAAAAATGTAAAAAATAATTAAATAATTAATTCATTTTCCCTCGTGGTCACTCTGGCCCCAGCGCTCTTACCTGCAGTGGCCGTGGCTAAAATGTCTTCTGTTTTCTTGGAAACATGCAGTTTGAATGTCCAATGAAGATATACACTGCATCTGGAAGTGCCAGACAAATTTAGCACAACAGTTCTAGAAAGTCCGGAAGGAATTTCGAAGGCATTGGCTTGTGTTCTCCTGAGTGGTGATTTGACAACAAATCACAATACTTTTAAAATAAAAATGTTCCTTGATATTAAATAATTGTTTGGATTTTGTGCTCAAAGTTTCTAACATCCAACAGGGGCCAGGCAGCTCTCTTAGCATGTGGCTAGATTTGGGGTTGCAGTTAGACATAAATTGTCCTGGATCTCAAAGTCCTTCAGGTATGTTTTTTTGTGTACGGGTACCAGATACTGAGATGTTGAACACTTGTCAGCTATTTGTCTAGAAACTCAGTTGTCGTCTCTTAAATATTCAGTGTCACCAAGGGCCTCAAGTCACCGTAGGAGCCTTACTATTAGAGTTTGGCCCAAGTGGAACTTAAAAATAATAATATTTCAAGATCCAGCAGCTGTGATACAAACGTCTTTCATCAGATGTTGCCCACTGGACTGGAGATGCCTTTGGTCAAATTTAGAGGGCTCCATGGTGAATGGGGACCACTGCTCAATGCAAAGTCCACATTACTGGATCAGGTAATTGGACTCCTGGTTGATGGATCTTGATGCCACATGAGGTGGAGGCCTGGAGAGGGAACGGTGGGACCACAAGTGTCTCCAGACACTCCTGTGTGCATCAAAGGGAGGTATCACAGCTCCTTGTTGTGCCAGCAAGACAGACATGTGTGCTGTTGTATGGGAGAAGGGGTCTTAATTGGTACAGCAAGGTATATATATACAAGCAAAAAACACCATTCCTTTGCTGCCTTTCTGCACTTTCTTTCCCATTGCTATCAGTCTGGTCTGCTTCTCTTTTGTAGCTGGTCCTCTCTCAGGCAACTTCCATGGTTTCTGGGAATAGGCACAGACAGGTCATTGTTGGGTTAATGCCCCTGTTTCTCTGGGGATACTCCAGTCCCCAGACAGACTCTGCATGGCTAGGAACATTTTCATGGTCTAAGACAGCTCTCCATCTACCATTTTGGTCCCAGCTACATGGGAGCATACTTTGTGCTGTGTCAATGCAGCTGCGGCCCATGCAGGTAAGAGCGGTGGGGCAGTGTGGCCAAGTTGGGGGGGATTTGACAGACGACCTCGAGTGGAAATTAAAGAAATAATGAATTTTTCCTCGTAGTCGTCTGTCAAATTCCACCACCCCCAACCCGGCCCCACCGCCCTACTGCCCTTACTGCACAAGCTGTGGTTGCTTCAATGTTGATGAAGCATTTGACCTTTTCCCAAGTATTTTTCAGCGTTTTAATATTGTAAGTAGTTGCCCAAAAAGTCCTGTGACTATACAGTCCAAGGGTGATGAAAAGAAGTCCAGTTCCCACTCGGAAAGGGATTATCCTTCTGCCAATTTTTTAAGGGTAATATTAGTAGGCTTCCTTCCGCTTTAAATTGTTCGAAACTATCTTTGTCTAGCAGACTGTGCATACCAGTCCCAAACTATACATCTCGAAAGCAGCTGTTAGACATAAAGGATGTTGGCAGTGACTACAGGACAAAAACGTTCAAGCTCGCAGAATGGACCGCTAACTGTGTGTCACACTGCTGGCATTCAGGCTTTCCTCAGACAAGGATCTCCGACATCCCTTATCACATTCTGACCACACACTCACCAATTAATGACAGGGACCTATCTTTAAGGACCACTTCTTCTTGCAGATGGAAGAGAAGTAGGCCTCGCCCGAGTGGCACAGTAATAAGACTGAACACCCAATCTGACAGAATGCCAGAGGAACCAAGCAACAGGAGAGTTCCTGTCGCTTCATTGATGTTTGCAGCAACTAGCGTTGCTAATTTGATATAGAGATGATACAAACTGTATAGAATCTGGGGTCAGAGGCAATCTGAGGAAAACAAAATGTTGAATTTTCAGGAGAAAATGTAGAAACAAATATGCAGTCTACAGCGGCATCAAAACATTTGAAAGCTTCACCCTTACAAAAAACTTTGCTTGATTATTGATTGGGATCCATGGCATTTATTTTCAGTCCCTCCAGCCCCAATTTTCTGATGTTTTAACCACTTTAAAGTGGGTAACTCCACATCCGTATCAAAAAGTTTATTTTATCCTTTAGATGAGGGGTGTCCAATGTGGACTAAGGATGGCTAGGCCCATGTTCGATTTTTTAGGATCAGCATTGATTATGAGTTCCATTTACAATTGTTGCAGGCAAATGTTTATCTTGTGGATATCTTGGAACTCTAAATCTATGTTAGGTAATGGGTACCCGTTAACAGTTTTGGCTACTCCATTGAAGGTGACCTTTATTCAGATCCATTGTTTGTCATGAATAGTCACCTAGAACTTCAAAAGCACCACAGTGCCACCTGTGGACTCCAAATGTATACGTGGCAATGGATTTAAGGTTGACATTAGAAAGTTGACACATTTCAGAAGGCTCAGACCGGCGACCGGCCTATAGAGCAATCACGCAGTTCCCGGTGGGCTGGCCTGATAGATCAGTGTGTTGGCCGTTTTCTTCAGCAGTTTCTGGGCCCTGTTTTATGACCAGGTAGGCCGTTGATTACTGTTGGTTTTCCAGACATTACCACAAACATTGCCTGTAGCAAGCACACATGTAGCAAGCACACATTTAGTGTCCCATTCCTTACACATACAGCGTTTCTTAACAAGTTAAGAACTGGACTGATTTGCAAATGTGGAGCCCCGTTTTTACCTACTTGGTTTGCTAATGGGGGCCACTTCTATTTTTGTGCCTACGCCTGTTTTTGTGTCCCAGTGCAACCCTGCTATTCAGAAAGAAGATCACTCTCATGGAAACAGTGGAATGACAAGGGTGCCATGGACTCTGGGACAGGCAAGGAAAATAGGCCCACTTCCTTTTTGTTTGAGTGTGGAAAGACAACCACAAGTTGGGAGAGTATGGTCCCCATTCCCCCTTCCTCTATGTGCAACTGCACCTGCTGCTCTTATGCTAGTTACACCTGTGCTGAGAAGGGTGTAGAGCCTTGCAAAATATGCCCTTTCTATTTCCGAAAACACCCTTCTCCAATTTTTGAAAAATTTCCCCCTGGACAACCAAGTAAGACAATCTTGAAAGTTATTTCAAAAGAATTACCTGATTCATACAGTATTTCCTCGACCATACAAAAATGACTGCAGCATGTGCTTTGAAATCTCACTGTAAACAATGATATATGTGACTTGAAGATCACATTGTTACCAATGATATAGGTGACTTGAGGATCCCATTGTAAACAATGATATATGTGACTTGAAGATCACATTGAAAACAATGATATAGATGACTTTAGGATCCCCTTGTAAACAATGATATATGTGACCTGAGGATCCCATTGTAAATGATCAAATATCACTTTAAGACAATATGTAGGACCCCGATTTCATAGAAAGGAATGACATCTACTTTCTCAAAAATGCTACATTTTACCCTTGTCTTCACAGATTCTGTGGGCCGTATTTATGTGAGGAGTTGCGTTGCTCTTGCATCATGCAACTTGGTGCAAGAGCGACACAAGTACAAAATGAGATTTACAAAGCCACTTACGGCCACCTTGCGTGGCCCAGAGTGGCTTAACAAATCAGAGTAGGGTCCCCAATCCCCCTTCCTCTATGTGCAACTGCACATGCTGCTCTTATGCTAGTTACACCTGTGCTGAGAAGGGTGTAGAGGCTTGCAAAATATACACTTTCTATTTCCGAAAACACTTTTCTCCAATTTTTGAAAAATTTCCCCCTGGACAACCAAGTACAACAATCTTGAGAGTTATTTCAAAAGAATTACCTGGTTCATACAGTACTTCCTCGACCATACAAAAATGACTGCAGCATGTGCTTTGAAATCTCACTGTAAACAATGATATATGTGACTTGAAGATCACATTATTACCAATGATACAGATGACTTGAGGATCCCATTGTAAACAATGATATATGTGACTTGAGGATCCCATTGTAAACAATGATATATGTGACTTGAGGATCCCATTGTAAACAATAATGATATATATGTGACTTGATGATCACATTGGAAACAATGATATAGATGACTTTAGGATCCCATTGTAAACAATGATACATGTGACCTGAGGATCCCATTGTAAATGATCAAATATTACTTTAAGACAATATGTAGGACCCCGATTTCAAAGAAAGGAATGACATCTGCTTTCTCAAAAATGCTACATTTTACCCTTGTCTTCACAGAATCAAGGGCCGTATTTATGTGAGGAGTTGCGTTGCTCTTGCATCGTGCAACTTGGTGCAAGAGCGACACAAGTACAAAATGAGATTTACAAAGCCACTCACGGCCACCTTGCGTGGCCCTGAGTGGCTTAACAAATCAGGAGTAATACAATGTTGAGCAAATTGCTTTGTTGCGTTACTCTGCCCAGGGAAGGAGTTCCATGGGTGTTGCGTGGGACTCCCATGGATTTTGAAGCATTTCCAGATTTACCAAAGTGGGAGACCTGGAAATGTGCCAAAAAGATATGCCTTCTCAGGGGAGGCATAACGAGGAGAAATAGCTTTATTTCTCCTAGTGTTTCCCTCTTTCTATGTGTGCTGCATTCTACAGCACACAAAGAAAGAGGAATATGCCTTAGGATTGCATTTGTGCATGAAGGTGTCCCTTCCTGCACAAAAACAATCCTCCTTACAACCAACTGCAGTCGGTGCAGGTAGCCGTGTGGGAGGGGGTAGATTTTGATGGATGACGCTGAGGGAAAATTAAATAAATAATTAATTTTCCCTCTGCATCTCCCCTCGAAATCCCCCCCGCCCTACGTGGCCCCACCGATGTTACTTGCAAGTACCACGGCTGCTTACAATGTAGGCACACTTGCACCATGGTGCAGGGGGCCTGCGAGTTGGTGCTAGTCAGCACATTGTGCGCCAGGAATGGGACAAAGGCAGGAATGTGCTGTATTCTTTTAAATGCGTCTCATTCCTGCCCTTTCCCAATCATGGACTTTCTGCGCTGCGTGAATTTCTTGTAAATATGGCCCTATGTCTCTCACTTTGATTTCTGCTCAGTTATTCGAGGCTACCTATTTCCTCATTTCTCTCAAAACCCTTCTCTGTCGCAAAATATCACCTGAAAAATAACTTTCTTGAGTGATAACAATTCCACTAAGTAATACCAAAATGTAAAACTATTAGCAATGCCACTCAATTCAGACCTTCCTTTCTGTTATAAGGACTAGAACTCGACTTGCCGACTCATTGAATATGAAAATCCAGACCGTGTTTCAAGATTTCCACAATAAATATGTATGAGGAAAACTGACATATAATAAATTTGAGTTCGATGAATTTGCATTTTTGGTCAATTTTAATACTTGACTGCATTTTACTATTTGGTGGGTCGGCGAGCCCAGCCCCAACTAAGACAGCAGATTCTTACAGAGTATAGCCTCCTAAAATTCGTGGATAAAAGTTCTCCACTAAAAAGATTGCAAAACACAGGAATATCACAAAATACATATATGCGCCAGTAGAGAGTGTAATATCACAATTTGCAGTCAGGAACGGGCCTATGGCGCTCGAGCACACAGGGAAACCACAATCCATTTTCTGGGCACGCACATTTTTCGAGGATGGTAATCTTTTGTTATTTAGAAAGCATTTTATGCCTGTTAACCACCTCTTTATGTGAAGCCAATCCTGCTCAAGTTCCTAGCCTCTCCTAATAAGATGAGTCTGACTGCAGCCTGGTTTGCAGCCAAGGAGCCCGTGCTGCTAGTCAAGCCTTCAATATAATAGATCGCTCCTCTCAGAAAGAATGCTCTTAGCTGACTCTATGACTCTCCACCCTCCACTGCCCCCATGTTAGCTCTCGCGGATTAAGAAGATGCGCACTCAAATCTGAGAGGGCCATTAATGAAAGCCGCACTGTCGTGTCACTGTGAGGGGCCTGTGCAGATGAAAAAGTGAGGAGTAATCTTCATGTGAAGAGGAAGCGCGCCTCAGCCCGCAAAGAAAAGGCGCTTCTCGTGTCGTTACCACATCCTTACATCTTCCTGCTCAGCGTTCAACAATATTAGCCAGGCCTTGCACAATGCCAGAGAGGCGCGAGCCAACCAGAGGCAATTCCGTCTGCGCGCGTGGGCTGCAATTTACCAAGTGTCTCCGTGTAGAAGTGACCGTGCCAGGAAAGTGGGAGAATCTACGTCTTCCCCGCCACCTCCAGTGGTGGGAGTACGCGGATTAACTCAATGGGTCGCTCCATCTCTTATACTTTGTTGCCTACAAGAATAAACCACGTGTACTTTTGTGTCACATCTTGGACTATTGTTTGCCCTTTGGCCTTCATAAAAGATAATTTTGCCTTGAAAGTCCTGGAAACCTTTGATGAAGTGCAGGGCTTTAAGTGGGCCGGCTCTGGCCGGGGCTGAGTACTGGCAGTCGCTAAAAACAGGTGCTGAAACTGGTCTCCATTGGGCTCTTCATTTTCGTCCTCACTCTCAGAATGGAAAAAATATCTTAACTCTCGAGCAGTTCACTGTTCTGGATGTAACTTATTTTTTTACAGTTCTATAGTGCAAAACTGGAAGCGCTTTACATGAGCACCAACAAGGACAAAATCATTTATATTTTTGGTAAGCACTGAGTGATTAAGTGATTTGCTCAGAAACACAGGATGTTGAGCCAAAGCTGAGACTCAAACCTGCTTCCTCAGCTCCAAAGTTGGCAGCTCTAGCCATTACGCCACAACCTCTCACTCAAGAACTAAAGCATTTTCATTATTATACACAACAAAGCCATAGTTGAATGCAGGGCTTTAAGTGGACCAGGTCTTGCCGGTGCTCAGCACGGGCAGTTTTTAAAAGGGTACCTCGAAATGGGGCCCCTATTGGGCTCTGTTTTGTGCCCTGCACAGGCAGTCCGTTTATTTCCGGACTACAGTGACAGCAGGCACATCATGTGCGCGTGCTCACTTCTCACTAGTGGAGAAGTTACGGCAAGGCATCATGCCAGGTGAGCATTGTAGGGGACGGAATATCCTGTAAAGAGAGAAACGCAGGAGCAGCATACAGTCATGGTGTCACTAGGGCCTTAAGTGGAAGCTTTTTTAATATTATATAGAACAAGCCATAGTTGCTTCTTATTTATCTTAGGCAACTAACAACCATTGACAAAGCCAATAGTCCTGACTTGTTGTAGGTGTAATGTTACTTATTGTATCATATATCTGGATGCAATGAAAGAAACAGCAAAATACAAGTCGGGCAGTATGCTATGCTAAACACAGATTTTTAGCTTACATGAGTTTAAGCCACGCCCTTAATTACTTGGGCCACATCCATTTTTTCATCCCACTTAAAGCCCTGATGAAGTGTATACAAAAAATGTTGCTTCCGAGTTCATAGCTTTGACCTTCGTCAGGATTGTGTTTTTAATTGAAAAACTGACATTGGGTAAAAGTGCAATGCAAAATATTTGTACTCCAGCGCAGTTATTTATGCATTTAAATGGAATAAATACCATACATACGTGGGGGCGCTAGGTGGCGCACAAGCGGAATGGTCTCCGTGTGGTGATGCTCCCGCTGACCGGCTGCATAATCCTGCATTCATCCTACTCTTCACCTGCATGTAGAGCAACAACTTGCAGGGAGTGACTCCTGCTGTCTTCGGGATCCCAGCAGTGCAATTATTGGAGCTGTGGGAGGAGCTGGTGTGTACTGGCGAGCAGGTGCAGCGGCGGGCTAGCTATCCGCTCGCTGCTCCTGGAGCTGCTGGTCGGCGTGCCCAGTCACGAGAGGCCCCGGCTGGCCACGAGAAGACTAGGCCGGAGTGTCGGACAGCGACAAGATCTGCACAGGAGGTTGGCGCTGGGACGGACGGCTGTCGCTAAGCATCGCCCGGAGACTCACTGTTGGATGTCTCTGAGCTGTGTTTAATAAGTGGGTGCCCCCGGAGATCTGAGAGCGGCGACTCAGCCGTCTACAGCGAGTGAGGTGCGGCCATTCTGGTAAGGCTCACTGCGACCCATGCTCATGCTAGTGCCCAGTCTCCGTGCTGATTGAGATACCTCCTGCTGCTGCCTGCGATATCTGACTGTGCAGCGAGGGCTAATTCTGGGAGACGGTTGTGGCCCTTAGGAGATTGCTTGGAGGCTGCTGGGATAGATTAGGTGGTAGCGGTGGAGGAGCTGCAGAGGTGCCACCATTTTTCCTTAACTGCGGTGAAGTCTGTGGATGTGGGACACTGCGCTACTCTCAGGGTGCATCGGCGGCGGTGCGGAGTGCGGAGGGGACTCGGCGGCTGGCGGTGCAACAGGCGCTGGTCCTGACACAAGGAATACTCTGTCAGGGATTAGGGGACTGGAGGTGAGCGGCGTTGAAGATGTACTGCCCAAGTGGAGAGTAACTCAGAGGCCTCGGGCTCTGGGCAACCCCCTGGGTGTGTGGGGTTACGCGCTATAGAACGTGTTGGAGGATACAGGTGGCTGAGGACTGTCAGCGTTGTAGGTTGCATGTAGTCCCTTTAAATACGGGCACTGGGATAGATGAAGCTACCAGGCGCGAATTCTACTTGGCAATGGTTGTTCACTACTGGGGCGCGAATTGAGTACTAGAGCGAGAACGAGAGGTGCCATGGGGGGCTGATCCTGGGTCCCTGGGTCGCTACAACGAAGTGGAGCCATGAGTGACTGTGGACGGAGGGGCGTGCGGCGCTGTGACCCTGGCCATCTTTGTCACAGGAATTGTAGGACAACAGTGAGTGGCTACCCGGTCCTGCTTGTCCGTAGTGGGCTTGGTGTTGCGACAGTGTCATGTGCATCGCGGCAGATAGAGCAAGGCTCCGGATCTATCACGTGTGCGGCTGGGCCCGGACTTAAGATGGGGCGAATGGATGCTCTCCAGCCAAAGCTTACGTTTGAGGCTAAAAAAGCTAATAAACAGCAGACTGCAGTAGAGGGTGCTGGAGTGGAAGTCTCTCAGCAGGATTTCCTCCAAACATCGAGTGACGACCTTAAATCGCTTCTCACAGAAGTAAAGCAAGGGTTTGCTACCATGGCGGACATAATCGATACGGTCTCTGCCCGAATGGATGCCATTTTGTGCACAATAGAGGGGCATGAGACGCGTATTAAGCAGGCGGCACAGCAAGTCTCCGATGTAGAGGACACCACTGCCCAGCTCAAAAAGTCGACGACCCAAATGGACAGGCTGCTCAAGATAATAGCGGCAAAGAATGAGGACATAGACGCCCGCAGTCGTAGAAACAACATTCGTGTCCTTGGAATACCAGAGAGTACAAGTACAGGGCGAATGGAGGAGTATATTGAGAAATTGCTCAAGGCTGTGGTGGGTGCCGATCTGTTGTCTTCTCAATTTGTGGTGGAAAGGGCGCATCAGTCGCTGGTGGCGAGACCTCCTTGGTAGCCCGCCCAGTCCTATCATTGCTCACCTATTAAATTATTGGGACAGAGACGTTGCTTTAAGAATTGCTAGAGAGAAAAAACAGTTAATGTATGATGGTATCTCTTTCACAATGTACCCGGATTTTACAATTCATGTACAAGAGGAATGTCGTAAATTTTTGGGAGTAAAACAAAAGCTCAGACAAGCTCAGATAGACTATTTATTTATTTAATTATTGAGCTTATAGAGCGTGACAGCTACCCAAAAGGGTTTCCGGGCGCTTACGAGACAGTGAGCTAGAAAACTTTTACCATGCAAAAAGGGGGGGCAATTATTGATTGAACAACCAGGTCTTAATGGCTCTGCAAAAGTAGACGTAGCTAGTTTCCATTTGAATACTCAGAGGGGGAGAATTCCACAGTTTGGGGCCCAATAAAGAAAAAGACCTGCCACCCATTCTGGAAAGTCGGATCTTAGGCAACCTAAAAAAGCCATGAGATGAGGAACGTAAACAAAGTTAAGAGACTATGCTTTATTATACCCTGCTCGCCTTCTTGTTACTCATCAGGGGACGCAACACTTTTTCACTAATCCACAGCAAGTAGAGGATTATTTAAAACACCTCAAGAAGCAGAAACGACTGCAACGAGAACTGGAGGATACTCCTGGATCGCAGTCTCCGGAGGAGGAATGAGACCCTTGGAGCTTGGCTCTGTTGCACTGTATAGAGATATTTTATGCCTTGCTATAATAGCTAGTAGCCTTAACGATGATAGAATGGTGGATCGAGATAATTTACACCTCCGATGGGAAGACATTGGGTTGAAAAGACTGCAGAAGGTGTGAGAGTTAATTGAACTACCGGTCAGCCTTGAGTTGGACCTTGAAAGTCGTGTTTCATCGACGTGGCTTCTGGGCTAACAAGAGGTGTCAGTGGGCTACCTAGGTGCATTTCCCACTAGGGAGTACCCCACTTTGGTTCCTATCTTCATGACACTTCTCAGTATTCTTCCCTTAAGTTTTGGGGATGATGATCTGGGCCCAGTTGGTCTACCAGAGAAGAAGTTGTGGAAATGGGAGGGGGTGGGTTGTGTACTACTGGCATGATTGGGATGCTTCAGTCGGAGGGGGATGGATGGGGGGAGTTTGTTGTTGCGATGGTGCTAATATGCTAGTCACTGGAGATATCTATGCTTTGTTATATGTACGAACCAGGAGGTGTTTGCATGTGCTGCAGGTCGACCAGGGGATAATTTCCTTGTTTGATGGCTCAGGTGGGGGAAGACACTCTTAGAGTAATCTCATGGAATGTACAGAGCCTTGGGGACCTGAGAAAGAGGAGACATGTCCTGGCCTATCTTGATAGGCAACAGATTCACATAGCACTCCTACAGGAAACCCACATTGCGCCACGAATGGTGAACTCATTTACTAGCCGTTTGGGCGGGCTGTCGGGCGTTTGCCTCCTATTCCTCCTATGCCCGGGGTACAGCAATACTTTGCAGTAAACCTATACACTTTGAAAGGATGGGGGAGGTGGAGGATTCACAGGGCAGATATGTCATCCTTTGGGGGTGACTGGGTAGAGATACCGTAAGAATCGCTAACTGTTATGGCCCTAATTCAGACTACCCAGAATTTTTTACGGACTTATGGGGTAAGATTCTAGCAATTGGATCCACTCATGTTATTTGGGGGGTGATTTCAATGTGGCACTAAACCCCCCACTGGATAGGTCCAATGCGGGGTCGCAGCACTATACTAGGGCACGGAAGGTTCTGCAGGGCATAATACTGGAAGGAGGGTTGATTGATGGTTGGAGATATTTGCATGCCACATATCGTGAGGGTACACATTTTACGTCCTATAAGGGAACCTGGGCGCACACAGACTGTTGTCTGGTTACAAGGGGGCTTGGGCTGACGATTAGGAATGTGACAAACTTGGCCTGAACATTCTCGGATCATTGTCCGGTTAAGGTCTCGCTGTCTCTTCCGGGGTATGATAGATCCCTACAGAGTTGGCGGCTCCAGCCCACTACACTACTGGGTTCAGTTTTTAGGGCAGAATTGGGTGAGGAGATCAAAGACTTTTTTGTCCGGAACAAAGGCTCGGTAGACAGCGTAGAGATGATATGGGAGGCGTTTAAAGTGATGATGCGAGGGCACTGCATGTCTAAGAGTTTTGGGGTGTTGAGGGATATTCGGACTACACTAAGTAAACTGGAGCAAGATCTGAAGGGGCTGGGGAGAAGGATGGGGCGGGGGGAAGTGGGGCAGGTCCAAAATGATTTTCGTACACTCTTAACTGAATACGAAGATGCTGCGCACAGAGTGGTAAAGTTCAGGGGGAAGTATTGGACAGCACACAAATATGGGGAGGGTGATAGGCCAGGGAAGGTACTAGCTGCACTAGCAAGAGGCCCTCGTTTCAACACCCACGTGCTGGAAATACAGGAACCGGGAGGGGTGACACATAGGGATTCGATATAAATACTGGAGACATTTGTCAAACATTAGACAACACTGTACACCTCTCAGAGAAGGGACGCCACGGACCTGGAGGACTTTACGAAGGATGTTGCACTAGGTTGGCTTGGGGATAAACAGCAGAAGTTCCTTAGCATTCCCTTTGAATTAGACGAAATTAAGGCAGCTATTATGCAGCTTCAGAATGGGAAGGCACCGGGTTCAGGCAGCCTCCCGGATGAATTTTACAAGGCCTATATTGAAATCATGGAGCCAGTATTGAAGGAAGTTTATGAAGAATTCCTAGACATAGGAATACTCCCTACTTCAATGAGAGAGGCGATAGTTACATCATTATTGAAACCGGTAAAACCACCAGAGTCTTGCGACTCCTATGGGCCACTGTCACTGATGAACTGTGATACTAAAATAATGGTGAAAGTGTTGGCTAATAGATTGTCCCTCCTACCTGATAAGCTGGTACTACCTGATCAATCGGGATTCATGCCTGGTAGGGCAACCTCTCATAACCTTAGGACTTTGTTTGCATTGCTCCAGAATGTAGCACCAGATTTCCCAATTGCCGCAGTTTTTTTAGATGCAACTAAAGCATTTGATTCGATGGAGTGGGATTATCTATTTGGAGTGCTGCGAAGAATGGGTTTCCTCGAGGCATTCATTTCCTGGATTACGCTATTATTTCATCGCCCCAAGGCTCGAGTGCTGGTTAATGGTCATTTATCACATCCCCTCACTGTCTCTAGGGGCACTCGTCAGGGGTGTCAGTTATCGCTGCTCCTTTTTGCCTTAGCGGTGGAGCCCCTGGCTTGTAGTCTGTGGCAGCGGCATCAGGACAAGGCATTTCGATGCTGCTTACGACAAATTCTAGTCTCACTATGCGGATGACATTACCCTTTATGTTAGAGATCTGCAATAGAGAATATGAACCCCATTTTACATGAGTTTATGAAATTTGGTCGGCTATCGGGTATTAGCATTAACTGGGGGAAGTCACAGGTTTTCCCTCTCACCCTGGCGGTTAAGCAATTCCCATTAAACTTTCCAATAGAGTGGTGTGGCTCGAAGCTACAGTATCTTGGAATACAGGTAACCCAAGATAAAGATGAAACTATACGTGCTAATTACGGTACGGCCATCACATGGCTTAATGCCAATGTCACTCGTTGGATATCATTGCCTCTGTCGCTCGCCTGGAGAGCCTCTATTATTAAAATGATTGTATTACCTCAGTTTCTTTATTTATTTTTAATGTCCCTTATTATCCGGGTGTTTTTTCTTTAAAACATTGCGCACTGAATTGCTTAGACTCTTATGGGGGGAGGCAAGCAAGACTTAGTTGGTCGACACTAACAAGGCCATATGAGCAAGGGGGGTCTGATGTTCCGGATTTTGAAATCTATTTTTTAAGTGCGCGGGCGCACTATGCTTAGTACTGGATCTACCCTCCTCGTTACATGCCACAGGTAGCAGTAGAAGACTGGCTTGCTGCTCTAATACCATTAACTGGTGTGATATATGGGCCTGCCAGCACACAGGCAACACCACCTATGACTGTCACTGGCACGGTGGATGTCTGGCATTGGATTACTACTCTGCTTGACATGCCTCTCCTTTATTCCCCCAGCTCCCATTGTCCTATCATCCCAAGTTATCGCTATTGCACGAGAAAGGCTTTCAGAACCTATGTACGCGTGCATATATAACCACCTGGGGAGATCTTTTATATGATGGGGTGTTTCGCTCTTTGGACCATCTCTTGTTGGGGATACAATCTACACCCCTAGATACATTCCTGTACATTCGGCTTAGACAGGGGCTGCAGTCTATTCTCCCTGATTTCCCACAATAATCGGGATGCCTTCTCCCCTACATGACATGTTAGGCTCCCCAGATGGGATACATCTTGTGTCAAGATTATACAACAGCATTCGTACACATAGGCCAGGAATAGAGAGTAAGTCCCGACTACACTGGGGTGAAGAGTTAGAACAGGAGATTACTGATGAGCAATGCCGATATTGTTGTGTGCAGACGGCACAAATTTCATCTAGCTGCAGGTTGCAAGTTATACATTATAAGTATCTGCATAGATTGTATTACACACCGGCAAAGAAATTATGGTTCAAAATGGCAGATAATGATAGGTGCCTACGGTGTAAGCAAACAGGGGCAGGATTTCTTCACTTAGTGTGGGAGTGCCCGTCTATACAGGCATACTGGGAGCAAGTCCTAGCAGCTTTGGGCACAATGATTGGTCAAGTCTTGGAACAGGATCCATTATTAGCATTACTGGAATATACAGCACAGGTAGCTATAAAGTATAGAAAATGTGTTGCTCTCTCCCTATTACTTGCTAAATGCAGGGTGGCCTGCAGATGGGCCAGAGGCCGCGCCCCGAAATTTAAGGAGTGGATAGCAGACCTGACTTATTGTCAAGAACAAAACACCACGTATGCTGAATTACTGCCGCTAGCCTCCAAGCCCAAAGATATCTGGGGGCCATTGCAAGATTATATCCGACTACAGGATGCTGAGGACACAGATGATGAACTCTGTGATGATTAGTGAGATTCATCTCTATGAGTGAGTAGACTATGGGCCCTAGTCTCTAGTCAAATGTGTGCTACATGTTAGTTACTGCTTAGTGTCGTATTCCTTACTGGGAACGTTATGGAGACATGACTGTGCATCTCCATCATATGTTTTCTGGTTGACATATTAAGCACGGGAAATTGTTGGTGGAACAGATTTGTGGTGACTGGGTATCATATCATTGTGACACTGTTTAATATAAGGTATTGTGAAATTAACTGGAAACCCTGAAAATAAAGCTCTAAAAAAAATACCATACATATGTGAAATAGAAGACATTACAATGCACCACAGCTGGTATTCATGTTATAGATAATATCTCAAAAGCCACAAATTATTAAATCAAGATAATGAACTTTTACTTTGCTATTATTTAAATGCAGGCTAAGGTTCTGATTACAAGTATAGCTGTGTGGTGCCGGGTCTGCCCCGCAATGCACCACTATAGCCGTGGTCAGGCTACCCACCAGATTAGGAGTTTCCTCCTGTCTGGCAAACTTTTTTTTTGGCGTTCCAATAAAAAATGGGCACTGCAATGGGGATGCCAAAAACAGTTGCTGCACGGCATGGCCATGCAGGAACTGGTGTGCATGCACACATGGGGGGCACAAGCTGCACCCCTCTGTGTGCATCCACATGATGTGAGGCGACAGGAGGCCCAGAAGGACCCCCTTTGTTTCCTTTCCACCTCAGTTCTCATGGAGGAGGAACCGCTATGAAAACAGTGGTGGAGAAAAAACTTGGAATATGATTAGCGGAAGCACAATGATCCCACCAAGCATATTACTTCCATTACACTGCCGCACCACTGCAAGGGAACAGTGATTCCCTGGCAGCTGCGTGGTGCAATGGCGGTCCGACCGCCCTGATTATAACATTACAGTCGGGAAACCGCCACAACCGCGCCCCCACGAATCTGGCAGTCCGTGGATCATCAGACTCGTAATAAACCTCTAAATTACTCTTCAATTTTCATAAAATGTTGCGACTTTAAAATAAGATATATTTTTTGTTCTGGTTTACAAGACATTTTCGTACCTGCAATGGTCCTCTTACTGTCCAAGGCTACATTGTGTTTCAGAGCTCTTTCTATGAAAATGTATTGTGTTGACAGCCACAGCTGTGAAAGGAAAACATTGGAATTTTTTTATTGCTCGGAGCTTCCACCTGGCATTAAAAGCCCAGAGCACTCCATTGTCTTCAACATTCCAATGCTCTAATTGCTATTAAGGTGTATTTGAGAAATTCCTCCAGATGTTAAAGTCAATAACATCTCACTTTTGAGTACTGTTTGTGGGCTATTGTTTAGAATGAAGGAATTGTATCCTTCTAACTTACTGGACACCATGCATGAGATCACCTAGCTGCCTATTGATGCTCCTAGGCTCAAGATCAATGTCTTATTTAGGCTTTGCCAAAACAAAGTACTGTCATCAGGTTGGCAGAGGACTGTATCTCCACCGTTCTGATGGTACGTCTGTCATGATGAAAGGTACTAAGAGTTTGGTGGGCATCTTCTGTCAGTTTCGACAAATGATCACTGTCCTTTTAAAGGATTTTTGTTTTTCAGAAACAAACTCCTAAATCAAGAGTCTCCTTCTGAAAATAGAAACATAAACTAATGGCCATCTAGTTGTGGGTCGAAAAGCTGTTGACAAATTATACAGATAAACTTGTTGAATTCCTGGATGCTATTGAGATAACTAATCATTTTGATAAGTTGCCTGTTGCATAAACAACAACTCCCTTCTTTCTGATATACTTCTGTGTTTGTAAATTGTTTTTGTTGTGTTTATTAGCACATGGGACATATTATATGTGGTTATACATGCCCTATACTGACCAGTGACGTCAATTGGGGTCCTAGGTTAACTATAATTTGCATGTAAAACAACATGAAAAATCACTCAAATTCCTTAGTGTCTTTCATGATTATTATAATTAGTTCATTATTTTGAGGGTTATAATTATATGTATGTGACTTGTCTGTAATATTGTCATTTTGTTTGGTGGGTGTCTTTACACAGACCCCATTCTTATCCTTCTCTCACATCCTACATATTCTTTATATATGTACAATATTGTTTGGTTTCCTAAGAGAACCACTGTAGAACTTTAGAATTATATACCCAGGTTTCCACGGGTTGGAGGGTTGGTCTTGTAGCTACAATCCCCTTTACAAAAGTTAAAGGCAGATATGTTGTTTTTAGGTATACTTTAGCTGTGTTCTGCATTTCACCCTTAGATATAGGTAAGCATTACGTTTGATATTTTTCCCCTGCCTATTATCACTTTCAATACGTAGGTTTCTATGTATCTTTTTTAAATGTAAGGAGTACTGCAGTACTGCATCAGGAGTACAGAGGAAATGAAAAAACTGTTAACAAAATAATTAATTGTTAAAAAATCCAAATACACTGTACTACAGTATATTCATGGCCACTGAAATTATGCGGCAGGGTTGACTAAATTATGGGGCAAAAAAAAGGTAAATTATGCAGCATTATGCATACATTTTGATAGTATTACTTCATTATTTTGTCATTTTCTAAATTCAAATCTTTTTTATTGAATTTCTGGAACACAAGATAAACAGTGGCATGGAGAGCACATGTTCCGTGCTCTCCATGCCACTGGAATCACGCTGTCCTGGCTGATGAAGGCTGATAGCCAGAAACCGGTCCTAGGATGCTTGATTCCGGTCCAGGGAAGACATGGCTTGGCAGTTCGGGCTGGACTGTTCCCATGAGGCACAGGGTCAAAACTGATTTGCATATGGCCATGTCTGAACTGGGGTGGTGTGGTGAGCAAAATAACAATGGATTAAACCCAGATCTGTGACTGGGGGTGAATGTTTTGCCATTGTGCAACATTCCGTCCATCAATTGTTGTTTTTACACAAGATAAACAGTACATATGAACAGAAGTACAGTGGTAAAATAAATAAATATCAGACAGAACGCATCCGCGCTCTTGGAGAAGGGATACAGAGAGGGAGAGAAGAGGAGGCTGTGTAAGGTTTGACATAATTGCCATGTGGACACTTGTATTTTACAGACAACAACGCATAATATAGGTTATGCAAATCTTGAAAAACATATTTTGTTTGGTCATAATAAGAATGCATCACAATAGTCTTGAACAGATTTTGAAGAGGTTATAGTAACCACTGCATGCCTCTTGGTTAAGTTGTGGGGTTAATGAGTGAACCAACAGTGGAGTTGATGTACTAGGTCTAATCTGGCTATAAATTGTACATAAACTATACACAGTGGAATAAAAAGTCCAAAAGCCCTATATGGTAGGAGAGGGAATCTAGGTAGAATAAGTGTTAAAAGGTAAACCGGCAGTGTAACAGAATGTCTTAATTAATTGTAAAAAATTTAAAATACACTGTACTACAGTATATTCATGGCCACTGCAATTATGCGTTATGGTTGAGTACATTATGGGGCAAGAAAAGGTAAATTATGCAGCATTATGCACACATTTTGATAGTATTACTTCATTATTTTGTCATTTTTAAACTTGTTAACACTATCTGGGCATTAGTTGGACCTCATTAGTGCCAGTTTATCACCCAAATATAGCAATAAGCTACAGACAGGTGACAAGTCAACCTTTGCAAAGGACCTCCACTGCGCAGCAACACATGTCGCTGCATTTTTAGTATCTTTTGAACCGTTTGAGGTAGAAACAACATTTTGTTTTTGTTAAAACCTTCGGATTATGGAGCAGATGGATTATGTGGTATATGCGGCGAATTTATAAATATGCGAATATGACAGCGGCTGCACAATCACATAATTCCAGTGACCCTGACTATATTTTACAAGTTTATTTTACAAATATAGTGCACTACAATGTATTTTGCAGTTTTTACATATTTGAATCTTCACAAAAAAGTTAATGGAGTACCACAGTAATACCTGTAATTTACTACGCAAAAAAATGCACAGTTCTCCCTAAACTACAGGAAAAATATATAGAAATTATAAATACATTTCTTTAACTATTATCACTTTTGTAAAGTGGTATTAGGTAGGGGGGAACAACTATAAAATTGAATACATACCATTATAAAACGCCTTAACCCAGAACACAGCAAAATGTACATGGTTGTCTTTTAAGTTTGGTAAAGACAGCCATCAACTAATCAGATAGTGCAATGTTATCGGCATGTACGGTGGTATATCGTGAAGTTACCACAGTTTACCATGGCGCAATACATTGTTCAGTATTTCAACACATATCTTTAACACTAGTTAAATATTT
Organism: Lissotriton vulgaris; assembly: GCF_964263255.1. Taxonomy (NCBI): domain Eukaryota; kingdom Metazoa; phylum Chordata; class Amphibia; order Caudata; family Salamandridae; genus Lissotriton; species Lissotriton vulgaris. The sequence continues at coordinate 1,472,765,429 of NC_141695.1, forward strand.
ACACCTACTACTAAAAATTTGCTTTTACACCTCAAAGTTTATATTCATTGCACATTACATCTACATCTGTTCACCTACTTTCACACTACATCTGTTTCAAGTACCACACTCCACTCGACACCGCTATACTCCATGCTATTACACTCTATGCCACTCTACTCGACCTCACTACACTATACGTCACTCCACTCTATGGTAATCTACTGTAGGCAACTCCACCCAACGCTAATCCACTGTACACCTCTCCACTCTACAATACTACTCTCTTTAACCGACTCCACTGTACACTAATACACTTTATGTCACTCCATTCTAAGACACTGCAGTATACATCACAAGACTGTATGCCTCTCCAGTATATCCAACTTCACTCTACGCTATTCCACTGTAGGCAACTGCACTCTATGACACTACAGACTACATGTTTTCACGCTATTCCACTCCGCTGTACGCCACTCCAGTGTACACGACTGCACTGTACTTTGTTCCACTGTACATCACTCCACTGTACACTACTCCACTGTACGCCACTTCAGTATATGTGACTCCACTCTATGACACTCCACTGTACGGTATAACACTGTACACCACTCCCGTCTATGCCACTCTTCTCTATGCCACACCAATGTACACCATTCCAGTGTACGCTACTGCAGCCTATGCTATTCAACTGTACAACACTCCACTCCATGCCACTTCACTCCACACTATTCCACTATATGGCACTCAACTCTATGTCACACCACTGTATACCACTACACTTAATGTTATTCTAGTCTACACCACTCTACTGTATGCTGCTGCACAGTATGCTACTCCACTCTATGCTACTACAGGCTACGCTATTCCGCTCCAAAACTCTCCATTATATGCCACTTCATCCTACGATCCTCCACTGTACGCCAGACACTCCACTCTACACTATTCCACTCTACGTAACTCCACTCTACTACACTCCACTCTATGCTATTCCACTTTGTGACAGTCCATTCTACAACACTCCAATCTATGCCACTCCACCCTACGCTACTACACTGAATCTCACTCCACTCTATATCACTTCACTGTATGCCATTTGTTCTACCCAACTATGCAGTATGCTATTCTACACTACGCAATTTCACTCCACATCACTCCGCTCTACCCCACAACACACAATACACACATATGCCCTATCTTCTAATGGATTATTGGCATGGCTACTAGAATTATACAGCAATGATGGAGAACCTAATTTTGTGGTTGGGTAGAGTAAACTGTGACACAACAAAATGCCAAGTATGCAGAGTAATGCAAGTCATTGTGAGGCAGTATTGCTTTGCTATTTCGTTACTTTTTTGACATGTATACAGCGTGGTACATGTTTAACATAAACTACAACAACTAGCAACACAGTACTCTGTTAAGCTTCTTTTTAGTAATGTTGGATCTACTGACACATTTTTTCTGCAAATTGCGCTGGAGATTGTGGATAGTGTGAACAATGCCATAAATCCCCGATTATGCAGGAAGTGCTGTAGATGCAGAAATGCATAATTTTAGTGGCCCCACAACTGGAGATTGTCTTCGCATTGTGGCTGTGAAAAGGCTGCTGCGAATACTTTAGACCAGCCAACGAGAGCACAACCTGGCGGTGAGAGTGCTGCAAAAGCGGTGTCTGTGTTCAGTGCAGGACTACAAGGAAGAGTCCAGGAATGGGAAGGCTGGGCTGTGTGAATAAACTCAGGGTGGCACATGAGAGCACAGGGATGCTATGATGATGATGATGTAAGAGCTTTCACTGCACTTCAGGTAGGCGCCGGTGAGTACAGTGCGGCTGTGAGAGTTATGCCAGAGCTGTGGTGGTAGTCCAAACAGTCCAAGAGGGAACAAGGTGGATATGAGTGACCCCAGAGAAGTGGCTGTACATAGAATGGCCGAAGTGAGCACAGTATGACTGTGAGGAGAGGGCTGTGGTTTGCGACTGTACTGGGGTAAACACGTGAGGTGAGCACAGTGAAGCTGTGAGAGGGGTGCCCGAACTTTGACTGCAGTCAGGCAAGCCCTAGAAAAGCAGTGAGGATTTGAGAGTGATGCAAGAGTTAGACTGCTAGGAAACGCAATGTATTTCCCTGCAGGTTTTTAAGTGACTAATGTCCTCTGATTGGGCTTAGAAGCACTTTGCCTACTACTAATGGAAATGGGGAGGGAGGCTGCGCGGCCCCCCTCACTGGGCCAATTTCTGGCCTGAGACCCCACACTTCTCCCTGGGTGCCCTGGCCATATCCAGGGCACCCAGTGTGCATGTTAGGGACTGCAGCAGAAGCCTCAAGGCTACACAGTCCCAGCCTCCTGCGGGAGCGGGCACTGCTCTCACACACAGGGAGCTGCTGGAAATGCATCTCTCTGCGTCATCTCTGTCCCTGTCGCATGTCAGCAGGCAGGAAAAGGGATGCAAATTCTGTTTCTAGCAAGCTGACAGCTCCCGCCAAGCAAAAGCAAACAGCTATCTCCCATGGTTGGGCACCTCAGGAGATAGCAGGAGCCGGCCCTGGGGGTGGCGGTCCCCAGAGCCATATAAGGGCTCCAGGAGGGGGGCCACGCAGCCCCCCTTTGTTCTGCACTGCCGGCCCCAGAGAGTTGATGGTCCCCGGGGCCGTGTATGGCTCTGGAGAGGGGATGCGTGGCCCCCAGGACCTGGCCTACCCGGGGCTACATTAGTAGTTTTCTTTTTAAATTCATGGCGATAGTTGCAAATATTCACAAATTCTGCCGTGAATTAAAAAATGCTTTTTGCCCTGCCAGGGTTCCTGTGGGACCCCAGGACCAAGGATAAGTTGTTAGGATATTTGTACCCTGCCCCCTTTTCTTTTGTTTGCATTTTTGTGGGACTTGGCTGAAGCTGAGTCCCAAGATGACTGGTTGAAGAGATGGCAGCCAATCAGAGCTCTGCAGATTTCTGCATGAGTTTGTCATTATTCGTGAAGACGTCTCAAACCTAGATATACAAATTTGGATTTCCTTTAATATCTCCAAAACTACGGATCGGATTTACAACAAATAACAAAAAACGTGATCTCCGGAAGAAAATCTACATTTCTGCCAAATTTGGTGTAATTCCGTTCAGCAGTTCGGGCAGCAGGTTTGTATAAATACTCTATCGGAATTAACATGGGAAACACACTTTTTTGATCCCCTTTTTCTCAGCCCCTACTTCACAGATCACCCCAAAACCTTCCATGCACACCAAAACCTAACAACACTTTTTGGGGAAAAGTTTGTGAAGATTTGTCAAACGACGTTAAAGTTATAGGTAAGTCAAAAAATGCTCTTCCTATGAAAGCATGGTCCACACTGTAATTACCTACTGGCAGTAGGTAATATATGCAGATACAGACATACATACATAAATATATCACCAAATTACATAGTGCAATATGGATTATATGGCAAGCATGGCAAGTTCACATTTACATAGAAAAATACGTTGTCACCTTTTTTTCAGGGGTATAGAAAAAATAAACGTGTATAGGATGCGATCGGGCAGCTTAAGATAATATGCTGGAAATGCCTGTAACTGGAACAAACTTGAATGAGGATGAACATATAAAACCTCACTGAGGACCAAAATGATCAGTGGGCATTCTCACTCCTTTATTTGGAGGATGAGATTCAGGCTTCCATTTTTTTGAGTCAGGAGTATGCAACTGCACATATGTACCTACTAATGTAGTGTGGCCTTGGATTCTGTGCAGAGTAACAGAGTAATTATGCCACTGGTTTGCCAAAGTGATATTAAAAATATATCATCCTTATTATGGGTTACCGTCCCTCCCTGAAGAAAACAAGAGTTTCCTGAGCCTGGCATGGATAAACAAATGCCTGGGTAGTGCTGTACACATCATTGGTATTTATTCAAAATCAACATTGCTTGGAATTCAACATATCTGCTTGAAATTGATATAAAAATATCATTCTATTTAAACGAATCTTTCTGCAATGTCTTTATTTTCTGAAAACAAACTCCCAAAACAGGAATTTGTTTTCTGAAAACAAAAAACCCATTGTTCTTGATGTACAAGGAAATTCTCACAGTGCATGGTGGCAAGGATATGTTTTTACTCCCTGGTGCTGACTAACACGGCATTTCGGGGAGGGTAAAAACAGGAACCGTCGTCCTGCCCTAAATAGGGTGAGCTGAGTGCCACCGACATGATAGCCTTTGGCTCTCAACTGGAATGGCTTATGCCGGAAAGAGCTACTTCAGGCTCACTTTAATAGAATTTGGGGATTGCAAATTTTGAATAGTGGAAGCAACACCAATTTACAGCAGTGCCCCTACTTTAGAAAACTTTAAATAATCTTCAGAGTCCAGGATTTGATCTATGTGTGTGCAAAATGACATGCAACAAATTAACAAGACTTGTTCTTCTGACGCCCACCATAAAGACCCACAGCCCTCAAATGCTTGTTCGGTTATTGCAAGATTGCTGTCTCCAAGCGGTTCCAGTACTAAATTAGCATATACCACCCCATGCCAGTGGGTTTATGTATCAGACATTACCCAAACAAGATGTCAATCAAGTAAAATCAAAGTCAGTAGCCATCAGCAAATCAAAATGTGGACAGTACCTCTGGGATACAGAAATCAATGAGTTCCATCCTGCTCATTTCGTCCAGAGCTGAGAATAGGCTGGGGTCCTCTCTGTCAGGGCCATATAATCCTCACCAAATTGCCTTGTCTTGCTTATCACTGAAGATCAATGGAAATGCTTACTTCCACAATGATGTGCTCATTTGAAGATGCGATTCAGCAGGATGCCAAAGATAGAGCATGGTGTAACAGGAAAAGAGCGACAGATTATCCTATCACATCTCTTATCTGATGGCCTGCAAAAAAATGGTACTTTTGGAGACACAAATGTCTCTTATGGAAGCAAATAAGCATTGTTTGTTTGTATGTGTTCTGTTCATCCCATGGAATGTAGCCATAAGGCAGCAAAACACTGTAGAGGTAGAATCAGAAAGATAATCAAGGCCTGAGAAGGAGGAGGACAATTAACTGTATCGCAAAATAATGTACTTTAAGAGGCGTGTCAAATGAATTGCATTGCATTTCTTGAACACTAGCAAATGTTTTAGGGGGACTAAATTCGAAACATATCTTCTCAGCATAATACACAGCTCTTGTTCAGATCAGTGACAGTATATACGGCGCCCATGTTTAAGTCAAAGGTCCATGTTTAAGCACTTTAATCTTATATCCAGGGCAATAGTTGTGCTGTGAAAGTTACTGTGCTCCCCCGAAAGGCGAGCTCAATGTTCCTGCCCTAAGAAGCGCAGTAGAGAAGGAACGCTCAAGAAGAGGTTGTCCTTGGAAATGATTGCTCCAGGGTCTCCAGATGGAGGACTCTAAGTCACTCTAAAACAACTGTTGTTTTTGGACTCTAACACCCAGATTCATCAATGTCCCGATTTGCGAGTCCTTAATAGTGATTATTAAGGAATCGCTATTAAGGACTTGCAAATCGGGATTCATGTAGAAATCGCAAAATAAATTGCGATTCCTACAGCCTCCTTATTTGCGATTAGCAATTTGCTAATCGCAAACAAGGATGCGATTTCAAGGGTGCCAGGGGTGTCCAAAGGACACCCTGTAGCACCCCTGAAATGTCAATGTAGACTGATGTTGCGCACACACATGTCCAAAGGACATGTGTGTGTGTAACATACCACTTAGAAAAAGGCACTAATGTGCATTTTTCTAAGTTTTCGCTATTTACCACGAAGTCAGACTTTGCGGTAAATAGCGGTAAAAAATAGCAAATTCGCAATTTTTTAGAGGTTCATGAATAGCATTTAAGGAATCTCTAATTGAGATTCCTTAAATGCAATCGCAATTTGAGAAATCGCAATTATTTGCGATTTTTCAAATTGCGAGTTCATGACCCATTGATGAATTCCAAATGCCATTTTTGCGGGCGCAAACGGCCGCATTTTGCGATTCGCACCGTTTGCGCTCGCAAAAATGCTTGATGAATCTAAGTCAGCTCTCAGTCTGGAAGATGTGCCTGAGTTCTTTACGGATGGACGGCAGCAGAAGAGAAATCCAGCCACGCATGTTCTACAAAATGAAGCAGGACACAACAAAGTGGCGCTTAAGGAATCATATCCTATTGCAACATGCTCACCAGACCATTTCTGAGGAGCCACTAGTCTTCTGCACCTGTACATTGATTTGGGATTGAAGACAACCATTTATTTATTCATTTATAAAGTTTTATATAGCGCGAACTTGACCCAAGAGGGTATCAAAGCGCTTTACATTTAGGATCGTTGTGTTACAAGTTACATCAGATACAAGAGCATAGCAAGGTACAGTGCACATAGACAATGTTTCAATAATTCGTAGGAGGGAGAGGAGGAAGGAGTAATAGCGGGGAGACAAGAAGGACTATGCCCAATGTCCGGCTGGGTAGGTGACGGTCAAGGGGGGAACCAGGGCCAATCTCCTCATTAGCTGTCAAGCAGCTCCACCGGTCATCAGCCATTTTGCTCAGGTCTCAGCGTTCAGGAAAAATCATTTTTTAGTTTATTTGATTTGTGACAGTTATATAGCGCTATCTAGACCCGAAGGTATCAGAGCGCTTAACCAGGGGAACGTTGCATTAGAAGGTACATTAAAAGTATTTTAAAGCACTGGCTAGACCCGTAGGTATCAGAGCGCTATAACAGAGGAACATTGCGTTACAAATTATATCAGTTACCATAACGTAATAATGTACAGTAAACAAACAAGAAGGTTGAGAGAATTTATAGGAAAGGAGGGGAAGAAGGAGCCATAGCAGGGAGACGAGGAAGAACTGTGCCCAACGTCCGGCTGGGTAGATGCCGGTTGAGGGGGAAACCAGGGCAAATTTCCTCATTAGTTGTCTAGCGACTCCATCGGGCATCAACCATGTAGCTCAGGTCTAAAAACTCGGGAAAAACAGTTTAGAATAGATGTATAGGCTACGAGGATAGAAGTAAAAGAAGAAGGTGGGGGGAGGGCATAGAAACAAGCCAGAGAGGGAGCTGAGACACAGCCGGGAGACAAGGTGAACTATGCCCAATGTCCAACTAGGTAGACGATGGTGATGTGTAATAGTGGCTGCAGGAGAAACAAAGGCAGCGGAGGCAGCCATTTTAAAGACAGGCACGTCAGGACTGGGCCTATGTAGATCTCTGTGTAGGCGTAGATGAGGTGGATAGGTCTCCACCACGATGAAGCCCTGCTCGTGAGAGACCACAGATGGCCCGGATGCCAAGCTGGTGCCAAGAAGCTTGGGGCAGAAGCAGTCGGACTCACTCTTTATCTGGAGGACAAGGACGAAATCACGGAGAGCTGCAGGAAGGCGAACAGCAACTCCCCTGTGCCCTCCACTGAGTAGTCCCCGCCAAGAGGAGGGAAAGCCAAGCTGCATTGCACATGGGGGAGCCCCCTGGGTGTACGGCTGAGCCTCCCGATGCCGCCTCACTGAGGGCACCATTTTGAGGTCAGGCGTCTATCCCAGGGCTCAACGAGAGCATTGCCAAATTGTGTAAGCACCATTGAACTATGTCCAAAGGAAGGGGGCACAGGACACTGGAGCCCCCCACCGCCAATACCAGTCACCAGGGGTCCCAGGGTCGTCACAAGAGCCCTCACTCACCACCTGTTATCCCTCTGTGAGTGAAAGCAACGGAGGTCACCGCCAGCGCCAGCGTCCTCACTTCAAGGAGCGCGTCTGCAGCAGGCAGGTCGGCGCCTCAAGAGGTGGACCAAAGGCAGGGGTTCTGGTCTCCTGAAGAAAAACTGAGGCCAGTGGCGGCATACTTCTTACGGCACTGGGCGAGTTCTCATAGCTCCCTGGGTGCCATCTTCTCTGAACCAAAGGCAGGGACTTCCTGGCTCAACAACTCTGCAGAACCAAGTCCGAGAAGGGCGACAAAAGGCTTCAGGTGATCTGTCCAAACTCCGGCAGCGGAATCGCTGATCAAGGTGGGACAACAGTGCGGCGGAACACCGCTCAAGATGCTGGAAAAAGGGCTCACCACGGAGCATCACCTCCGAGCGGCCATGTCGGGTGCAGGCTCCTCCATTGGTGTGCCAACTCAGTGGAAGGTGGCTTGATCCTTGTAGAGCTGTGAACATTAGCACCCAACATTTTACCATGCGTCTACTAAACCTCCAAAGTGATTAGTGCTTTACCTCTCCATAGATGACGCTTCCGCCAACTGACCAGAGATCTCACACATAGACATACAAGGTCCCACTCTGCAGGAGAAGACCAAAGCCATTGATTTACATCTGTTTCCAAGCTCAGGCACTCTGTCCCAGGCACTGGCCAGCACTCCAGCTGCAGCTATTCACTGAGCGAATGAACACAAACTGACCTACTTGTTCCATCCCTACTTTTTCCTCACAAATCTTTAAACACTGCAAATATATTTAAATAATCCAGCTACCGTAATGAGTCTGAGATTGGGAGCTTATGTATTCAACCACCAATTCTCTCTGCTCTTTTACTAATTTTGCCATCTAGGCAGCGTATGACGTCACAGCATAAAAGGCGTTCCTTTCGGGTTGTGTTCATTTCTAATTTGAAATAAACACTTCCCCTTTAAGCCTGAAGTGGGTTTTGATCATTTCACTTTTCCACACCTTCACTATCAAATACAACTACACTGCATGGGCATCGAAGAGCTGGTTTATGGGAGTGTGGAGTTCCTGCAGGCAAGCATTAATACAAGATCATGAACTAAGGAGCTATGTGTGTCAGTAAACTATCTGGGTGAGGCAAAGCACTGTGGTTGCTGCACGTATATAGTGTTACTTTTTATAGTTTGCTGCTGTTAATTGCTGTTTTGGGCAAATGGAATTTGAAATATCTATCTCTCTTTTAGCTTAGTTAAGTCCAACTTTACATGTCCTATAACTGTGAGTTATTGTTTACCTTTCATTAGATTTTCTGGCCCAATATTACTCATGGGTCCCTTGTTGTATCCCAATCCCTACCTGAGAAGTGGACACCCTGTACACCATCCTACACCCCCTTTTAAAATCCATGCATTTGAGTGGGATTATAGTAGTACCATGCATAACAGTATTTCTATTGTTCTAGGAATTTGTATTTAATTTTTTTTTAAATTTAGTTATTTTCACATTGCTGTTGTGTCTCTATTTTCTTCCGAAGTGAGGATGTTCCCTGCTGGCATTTACATATGGACACTGTATCAGTAGCGTAGCAAGCTGTTTTTGGTTCCATTGCAAGCAAGTAAAACCGGTCCCCTAATGGCTGTATGGGTAGTAAATCAGATCAATAATCAGGGTTCAGGGGATTCCTCAGGACTGTGGGCAGCAGCTGTAGGTGCAGGTAAGCGCTGTGGGGCGTGGGGGGAGATGTCGACAGACAATGGAATAGAATTGAATAATTTCTTTAATTTTCCCTATTCCGTCATCTGCCGACTCCCCGGCACACCACGCCACCCTACCACGCTTACCTACACTGGCCGCTGCTGCCTCTGGGCCAGAGTGCCACTGCAAATGTTGCATTATTGATATTTATGCCCTTGCTTCCCTACTTGACTCAGCTAAGAGGGGATAGTGCCCTTTACTTTGACACTTCTTCCTAATATATGAGGGCTATACCACTTCCATCTCCAGTCCAGGGGCATTTTGCTTCTCCATTCTCCCCTTTACTTCTAGCCTGGTTTCTCTCTTGAAGTACTATAATTTACTGGATTCTCCTTACATCTGGGACCTGCCATGGGAATTGAGAATAGTGAACCAGGGCTTAGGGCTTGTTCCAAAGGTTTCCTGGTCCTTCCACAGTGATGAAAAATTGTTCTCTCTTTTTACGTGATGTCTCTTACACAGAGCAGTCTTGTATTGGAGTGTTGGATGTCCACAAGCAGCGGTGGACTGCTTGGAACAGTTTTTAGGGATCCCACATTGTGGAAATCTCTTTGTACTTTGTTGACCATCTAGAGAGCATTAAATCTACCAAGATGACACTAAGCAAATGACTTAGACCTGTAATTTCAGTGGCTTAGGCATTAAAGCAGAAAGCTTGTTCAGAAACAAGCAAGGAGGAGTTCAACTTTAGTAGGGGTCCTCAACATGGGTCCAGTAGGATGCAATCTAAACCACGTTTCATAAAGGGCAATGAATATGTAAGTGAGTTCAATTTGGTTCCCTATACACAATCCTTGTCTAGTCGAACCACAAAGTCACAAAATTAACCTGTGCTTAACCCTATGGCAGCTTGGCCCAAAATCTGTCAGGCTTAACTAAGGGGCAATGTGTAAAGTATTTATGCAGCACACCAACAGCAATAAAATGAAAGCACAGCACAATAAAAACCCCACACCAATTTAGAAACAGAGAGTACAATGTAATTAATTATTTGTCACAAAGCAACAAAAATCCAATCAGTAGAACCAGAGATATGCCATTTCAAATGTTTTAGGTAAGTCTAGCACCTAAAAGCACAAAGTGCCGCTGGCTATTATCTGGCAGTGCGAGACAGGGTGAAAGTCACAAGGTCAAGCCGACTGCGATGGGGTGCAGGGGGGATACAGAGAACAAGTTAGTCCCACTGAAGAGAAACCTTCTCAAATTGTGGTGTGAAGAGTCCAGTTTGCAGTGAAGGAGGCTGCGAGGAGCAGGGAGAGCATTGTGGATGGTCATTGATGTAGCACGAAGAGCAGAATGGACGTCACAGACTATTGTCGCAGTAGTGCGAAGATCCTGTTGAGCATTACGGATGATCATTGTTGGATCTTTACATTGGTGACCACAGCGAGCTGTGGATGTTGTAGCACGAAGTGCAGATCTCAAATTGCCATTCTCACATTGTGGTTGCTGTAGCATGAAGAGTTCTGTCCACCAGAGTTTCAAGTTGGCGGTCATCACTGGTGGCAATATCTTGGTGTTTATGGGCCCTTTCAGGGTCGGGAAGAGCCCAAAACTCCAGGGTTCCTCCGTCTTCTTCAGAGGAGTGCACCTTGATGCCATCCAAGTGCCCAGGACGTGGGGAGGCACCTCTTAGAAATCAGATCCTCACTCTTGAAGAGGTCAGCAGGGCTCAGACAGGCACAATTACAGGACCAGGCAGGTCCAGTAGTAGCAGCTCAGTTGGGAAGTTGGAGGGAGGTCTCTGGAACTTGTTATGTCCTTGTTGCTCTGAACAGGAGTACAGTTAGCTGACCCATGGAGTTACTTCAGGTAGCCTGAGATAAAGGATGGGGGTCAAGACTTCCTTCCCAGACAGCAGGGCAGACTTCAGGCTGCAGGGCAGTCCTCTGTCAGCAGGGCAGTCATTTTTCTGTAGTATCCACATGTCCTTGAGTTTACTGAAGAGTTGGGCAGGGTCTAATATTTATACCAGATGGCAGCGTTGAAGAGGGAGAAACTTCTAGACTTCCCCCCACATCTGGTTCCGGAATTTCTTTCCTTTCCCTGGTCCCAGGATGTCTGGAGTCATAAAAAGCTAGTTTGAAGTTCGTTGTGTGTGTGCTGAGGCAGCTCTTTTGAGGTGCAAGTGTGGTAGGTGACAGCTCCGCCCCTTCCATCAGGTCAGGAGAGCCTATCCTGCAAACAACAAGTTCCCCCTGTGTGATACTGTCTGGGAGAAATACACAAATGCCAACTGCCATTTTCACCTAGTCATGTGACCCATGATACGGGCTGCAGGCATCAAATGGTAAGACAAGACAATCAGGGGTGGGTGTAACTTTTTTTTGGAATTCTGCAAAGTTACATAAAAACTCTGCGAGATTCTGCAGTTTCCAAAACGGGCAAAAATAGGCATATCACGCTGCTCTTGTTGTGATTTAGTGCCGGGAGCACATTCTGTGCTGAAAAATCTGCATGAACAGCACAACATGGTGAGCCATAGAGCGCAGATACTCAAGTTGATTTTGCAGCTGCTAGAGTAGATTTTCTAATCGAACAGTAGCTTTTTGAACGTGAAGGGCCGTAGTTTCCAGCAACTGCTCTTGTTAGAAAAATCTAGCTGGATGTCCTCCTAGTGACCGAAAGTCGCACTAGGGGATACCAAATCTCCCTTGTGCTTGCCAACTTACCATTGGGAGCTGTGCATGAGAAAGATTCCACCACCCAGTGATTGGGGGAATTTGGGTGGAATTCCACGTTACAAGAGTAACGCAGAGTCACCAAAATTCTGCCTATTCCACGGACAGAACAGACTATTTTGCCCGCCCCTAAAGAAAATGCCAACTTTGTAAAAGTGCATTTTCGGAATTGTGCCTTAAAATCCAATTTTACCATTAAAGAGGGTTTAAATTACAATTGGTTTGAGACAAAATTTGAGATTCCTACCTGCTCCCAATCAAATTTATCAGTTATTTACTGTAATATGGAAACCCAATATTATTCTACGGGAGAAGTAGGACTTGCAGCAGTAAAAATGAATTTAAGAGTTTTTCACTACCAGGACATGTAAAACTTAAAAGCACATGTCCTACATTTTCAGTACACTGCACCCTGCCCTATTGTCCATTAAGGGCCCACCCTAGGGGCGTAAAGATGAAGTTTTAGACGTGGTAAAAAGTGTATTTTGCCAGGTCAAAATGACAGTCTATAACTGCACACAGACAGTGTCTACTTCAGTGGGTGGCCCAAGACGTGCTGCAAGTGTGATGGGTATGCCCAGACGTGTGTCCCTTGCTCACTGTGTCACTGGATTCAATCTAGCCTGGCTGATGAGGAGTAATACCCCAAAACTGGTCCAGGATGCTTGTTTCCGGTACAGGGAAGACCTGGCTTGGCAGTTCGGGCTGGACTGTTCCCATAAGGAACAAGGTCAAGAATGATTTGCATATGACTGGATCTAAACTGGGGTGGCATTGTGAGCAAACGAAAGATGGATTTAACCCAGACCTCTTGACTGGGGGTGAATGTATGATTTATTCAGTATTCCCTCCATCATTTGTTTGCATAGCATTTGATCCTGCTTTTTATTCAACAATTCTTACACAAACACAGGCCCATTTACTTTACCCAACTAATCCCTTCATGCTGGGTTCAGTGTCATACAAGTTTATACCCAACCTTACTAAATACACAATTGTACCTGCATTTCTTCTTATAAAATGTATATGTTTGTGGCGACTGACCTTTGAGAGTTGAATAGTTGATAGCAATAATATGTACTCATTAATACTACTAATTATTAACAGACTCAGTGTGTAATTTATATTGTCGAAGAGAGAAAAGTTTCAGAGACAAAACATTTGCAAATGATTATGCAAATTCAGAAAACTATCTATACTAACCTAGGTAAGAATCAGGGAAATCTACTCTCTTGCCAAAGGACAGTAAGGCCCCTCAAGAAGAGTCGAGTGGCAAAGATTAACTCAGGAAACAGGTAGGCCTCTATCTGGAAACAGTAAACCGACAACAGCAACTATCTCCCGCTACCTCTAAGCGACACCTCTTTAACCCCACTCACCGGGCACCTCAATTATACCCTAAAACCCAAATCTCCAACCCACATTTCTTTCAATATGAGAATAAACTCTGTAACTCATTGGCTAAGGATGGAGGTGTGCATGTCACACCACTATCAGCATGACCATCTTATTCAATGTTCTTTTGTCTTAAACTTTCAGCTTTACGACAGATTCTTCCCAGGAAATAACTTCGAATCACAATCATAGTAAATAATTCCAGCAGCACATTTCATGTTGCAAGTCTCTACGCTTCTGCCATCTTGATAAGGAAGTAGCTCGCTTCCACTGATTTATCTCATCTCTCCCCGTAGCTTGGCTGTCACAAAAGTTATGAGTAGGACACACACCCTTAGCGTTCTCCCTTCTCTCTCGAAACCCTCTTTCTGGTCATTTTTATCTTCACCAATTATTAACCCCAGACTGGCATGCAGACGTGTTGGCCTATGCTTGCTTTTCTACAGAAAACAAACACAAACATTAATAAATTCATGAAACGTAATTTCATTAAACACCATCCCAGCATTGCACTGACTCATGCACAGACCATATTATTATTTCCTAGCAAATGTTATTAATGTGCACAAAAGCAGCAGTAGTCTTTTATTTTTCTTAAAGCCAAGAGCATTTGTGGCCTAGTTATGTTATGTTATGTTATGTTAAAATTATTTATACCGCGCTCGGTCACCGGACAGTTTCATGGCGCTCATAACAAATGCGGAGGGCAAGGGCAGGAGTTATTCGAATGCTGACTGGAAGAGGAATGTCTTCAGCGTCCTACGAAAGCAATCGTAGGTAGGACAGTGTCGGAACGAGGGCGGGAGGGAGTTCCAGAATTTGGGGGCCAGAAAAGAAAAACAGAGACCACCATGTTTTTTACGTTTGATTTTCGGGGTAAGTAAAAGGTTGTGTGAGATGGAGCGTAGGTCTCTCGTGGGTACGTATCGCTTCAAACTAGAGGAGATGAAGGCAGGCGCTTGGTTGGAGAGTGCTTTGAATATCGTACAGTCAAGTTTGAAGGTGCAACGTTTAGCCACCGGGAGCCAATGCAGGCTCCGCAACAGCGGCGAGACGTGCTGATGTTTGGGCTAATGGAATACTAGGCGAGCTGCCTGATTTTGCACCAGCTGCAGCCTTTGGAGATGGTAAGCAGGAATTCCTACGTATAGAGTGTTGGCAAAGTAAATTCTAGACATAACAAGAGCCATGATGACAAGGATAAGTGCGTCTCTGGTGAGGAATCTGTTGATTTTATGTATCCTATGCAGATGGAAGAAGCAGGATGATGTCACAGCAGTAATCTGAGGCCTCATGGATAGATCACCAGAGATGACTACGCCAAGACTCTTCACAGAACTGAGGGGGCGAGGAGGAAGCCCTAGTGATGGGGGCCAGAAGCTGTCATTCCATGGGTTGGCAGACCCGCCCACCAGCACAAGCTCAGTCTTGGTGGGATTTAATTTGAGCTGGCTGTGATACATCCATTCTGATATGTCTAGCATGGTGGTTTGGAAGCTGGTACAGGAGGATAGGGAAGTATTAATGGGGAATATTAACTGCAAATCATCCGCATAATTAAAGATTGTGGCAGAGGATTTGCGGAGGGAGACTATTAGGGGCTGCATGTACAAATTAAATAACAAAGGAGATAGGGCAGAGCCCTGAGGGACTCCGCAGGAGAGGGAAGAGTAGGAAGCAGAGAAGGAAGACAAGTGTACGGCCTGGGATCGCTTGTCCAAGAAGGATCTGACCCAGTCGAGAGCTACGCCCTGGATTCCGGCATTGTTGACACGGTCGATCATTTTTGCATGATCGACCGTGTCAAAGGCCGCCGACAGGTCCAATAGGACAAGAGCTTGAGAGATGTTATTGTTGGCGCCCTTTCTCAAGGTGTCCATAACAGCCACAATGACCGCCTCAGTAGAATGGAGTGGGCGGAAACCGGCTTGTTGGGCATCCAAAAGAGACGAGCTCTCAATAAAGGCACTCAGACAGTGAGTGACGTATGTCTCCAAAATCTTTCCTAGATAGGGGAGAAGGGAGATGGGCCTATAATTACTCAGGACCGTGGGGTCAGCATTAGGTTTTTTTAGGATCGGTATCACAACTGCCTGTTTGAAGGAGTCCGGAACCACTCCAGTAGCCAACGAGTTATTGAGTAGTGCCAGTGCAGGGTCAGGGCAGGCCAGAAAAATGTCTTTAAGGATATGGGGAGGGGGGCAGCAGTCATTGGGGGAGCCTGAACTAACTTTGTGCAATAACGAATAAAACTCAGTGATAGAAATTGGGGGAAAGACCTTCAGGTAATGGGGATTTCTGGGGGGTAAGGGAAGTGGAGAAGAAGATGAGGGCAGGGGAATATTATTTTTGATAGTGATAATTTTGTCCATAAAATAGGTATTAAGTGAATCGCACAGGGCCTGTGTGGGTTGGGGTTGAGGGGTAACACGGTCAGGGAGAGAGAGCTCATTCACTATGGTGAAGATGTCCTTTGCCTTAGAGGCAGACTCCATGATTTTATGGGAGAAATAGGTTGTCTTGGCCAGAAGAATGGATTTTTTGTAGGCTTTTATATGGTCCACAAATTCAATTTTAAGTTGTTGATCATAGTTGCGTCGCCAGCGTCGCTCGGCCTGGCGAAGAGCTAGTTTGTCAAGTTTAAGTTGATCTGTAAACCACCGATGGGCGTCGTGAGGGCGCATGGTTTTTATGGTTTTCAGAGGGGCAACAGTATTGCATGCAGACAACAGCCATTGTTCGAGAGAGGAAGCCTGGCGAGTCACCGAAGCGGATAGCGAAGGTGCTGTGGATGCCAGTATGGAATGGAGTTCCGTCAAATTGGCTCTCTTCCAGTTCCGGGCAGAGAAGTTGGTTGTGGGGGGTGGGACGACTGGGGGTGGACAAGTTAAGGGAAAAGGAAATGAAACAATGATCTGACCAGGAGCAAGGAGTCACTTTAGGAGGCGAAATTTCGAGGTTGGCCGTCCAAACTTGATCCAAAATGTGGCCTTTGCAGTGAGTAGGTGTTCTAACAAATTGGCGACAATTCATACCTGATAAGAGGTCCGAGAATTCCTCCGATAGACGGCTCTCCCGGGGGTCAGAGGGCCAGTAATTAAAATCTCCAATAATGATAACCTTAGCGTGGTTGATGATAAGTTGAGAGATAAGGTCACCAAACTGTTGAGGGAAGGAGAGCATGTGATCAGGGGGTCTATACACAAGGACACAGATGAAAGAAGACCTAGTAGAAGTGAATTTGATGACAAGGCTTTCTGTTTTGGGGATCGCAGCACAGGCTAAAGTTGTAAAAATGTACTGGGTACGAATGATAGCTGCTACCCCACCCCCAGCCTGGCCAGCTGGGCGATTAGATTGCAAGATGTAATAGCCGGCAAGGATGGCAGCAAGGATATCAGGGACTGAGTCTTCGGTCAGCCAAGTTTCTGATAAAAGTAGAATATCCACAGCTCTTTCATCTAATAGCTGAAAAATTTCAAGCTGGTGTTTCACCATAGACTGGGTATTGAGATACATCACGGTCAATGGGGAAATCCCTGATGTTAACGTAGAGCGATGAGATGGTATTGGCTCAGGGCGTGGGGAGGGATTCTCAGGGACAAGAGTGTCCAAGGAGACCGAAATACCACAATCGTGGGCAGCCCTGGCAGCACGGGGTTGTAGGGGCACCGCGTGGCGGAGCGTCGGGAGGTCAGCAGAGGAATAGGTGATAATTTGGGCATTATAATTGGCCGCTGGAAGTGACCGGCCGTGGACGGGCGCAGATTGGCTTAACTTAGGTGCAACTACGGCGCGAAGTCAGCGCTCCAGCTGCGCTCGTCCGCTGCGCTTCCGCCAGGTCACCATTATATGCTAACCAGAAGTGAGCGACTAGACCGCTAGCCTGCGATGTGGAGGGGCAGGGCGGAAGTGGTGCCAGGATCAGGAAATGGCGCTCGATAGGACGACCCTCCACACAAACGGCACACTGTCGGGGCGGAACGGGGCCAAGAGCAATAGAATAGCAGGTAAGGAAGCTCTAGTAACCTTTGCACAGTACACAGAGCAAATTAGTACATCACAATAACATTTCCGATAAAGCTATTAAAAAGGTCAGCGAGACCAGCACACACCCGCAGCCTCAGTCGCCACGTTTGTCAATGAAATGGTGCAATAGTCCGGCCTAAAATAGAGAAATAGTCTGTAGCCACTAAACCGCTAACCTGCGATGTGGAGGGACATGCATTAGTACACACATGCGCAAAAGCATTTCCCCTTATTTTAGCTTTCTTTTAATAACATTTTCACAGCACACTGTTAATGAATGTTTCTGAGGGTTTATTTCGATCAGGCTTTTATTTTTGCAAAACCCTGCTCTATCAATCCCCCTTTGATGGCGTTTTTGAGCCATCATCAAAATACCCAACAAATACAAATTACCACTTATTTAAAACACTGCACTTCTTTCTCGATTTATCATTCTTTAATCTAAATCCTTCATAATCTCATAATAATTTCCTCTCGTGTCCTCTAATTCTATCTTTCTCTCTTTGTTTTTCTAGCTCTACGTTTAATATCTGATGTCTCCTTCTTTCTACATTTGCATTGCAACATTTATATATCAAGATAATCATTAATATCACTGCAACTACTGAAGTATTAGATATTAATATTTTTCCTAATAGGCTACTGCCTAAAGTAGAAAACCAATCTCCCACTGAGGAAAAACTCTCACCAGGTTTCTCCCATGCACCATCAACCTTCAATTCAGTCAAATTTTCATGAAGTTCTGTAATATTTCTAATATACCATTCAAGATTTCTACTCATATCATATATAGGTACAGCATTGTTTTATTTTCAACATGCTACAGACTCCACCCTCTTTTGCCCATAATATATCAAGGGCAAGCCAATTTTGCAAAACCATTGATCTAATCGAAAACATTTCAGTATCAATCATCAAGAACCCACAAGCAGTATCTATTGATAAACGATCAACCACTGTGGATAATTTTCTAATTTTATGTGAATTCAAAATGACTCCAACTGAAGGTATCAGTGCTCCAAAATATCCCCCATTATTTCAGAATACCTCACTCCTCTCTTATTATGTGTTAGTCCTTGTTTTATTTCATTAACTCTATTATTCTTGTCAATATGATACACTTTAGGAAAAACTATGCCTAAATAACAACATCCATACCAACTTACAGGTAACCTATAATAGGCATTTTTACCAAACACATAATAAATTCCAGGGAAAGCAGGATCAGTTCCTCCTTTCAAACCCAGTACTCCTTTTATCAAGAAAGTATGCTCACATTCACTAGAACCAGTGAAGTAACTATTACGTTTAGTCATTTCTATATACACATAAAGTTTTCCTCTATGTTGAAAATCTTGAGTCATGGCAGCATATGTCTCACCCTTTTTGTAATCACCTTCTCTGAAAACCCATGGAGGTACATGAGTCTATGGCGCAGCAGTTTTCTTTTTGAAATCTCGTCTTCTATCTTCTACCATATTCATAAATTCTATTTCTTCATGTCGTAGTTTACAGGTTAGATTATTTTTATGTGCATTTATTGTATCTATTGGTTTGTTACCAATGAAAAAAATCTCCCATATATGCTACATAAACAGGACCATAAACAATTTTTAAATCTCTCCTAATAGGAATTTCAGAAAATATTAAACAAAATTAGAGTAATATTACTCTAATCCTTCCCTCTCATGAAACAAACTGGTCAAAACACTACAAGACCCACCATAAGTTAAAGGTAGAAGATGATATGTCACACCCTCTGAGACAGACAATGGTAATTGCATACTCACATAACAATCTCTCGCATTAATTGTGTTAACATGTTCATCAACAATTTAGTAAAAACATTTAACGAAAAATCATTAATTGATTCATGATGATGATAAATACTATCATCTTCTATCTTTTCTATATTAGTGTTTACATTTTCTTTAGTATTAGAATCCATTCTCTCACTTCCCACATCATTCGTATTATTTTTGTGAATAGCCACCATTAAAACAGGCACAATAACAATCAGTGTTAACTACACCAACATTAGCAATAAAACACTACACAAGCAAGCATTAATACATCTATGTTTAAAGCTATGATTTTGACATCCAGTATCTGTTACCTTTGCCATTTTAGATACTATAAAAATATTAAAAATCTAAGAAAAACCTCAAAATTGTAAAAAATAACATGAAAAACGTATCCAAAAACCATCTACAGTAGTGTATTCTTATACTTTATGCCTCTCGTCTTTACCCCCTCTTTTTTCTTTTTTTTAATACCTTCTTCTTCAAATCTTTTGAAGCTTCCAAAATATTTTTCATTGAAATTGTTGCACCTTAATTTTCACAGTTCTTTTAAGGTGGTTTTAGTTTGTTTTGATCACTTTGATCAGTAAAAGCTTCTTCTTTGTTTTGACTTGTATTTTCAATTTCTTCTAACACCGCATATGTCCATTCTGGAGCTGTGTATCTCTTATTCGGAAGTCTTATTCTTTTTGTTTTTCGTACCAATTTTTCTTCTGAGTCACTTTGTTCAGTTTGACTTAATATTTCAATTATGGGATCTGACTTTTTCTTCTCCAGAGTATTTTTCAGTCTTTTCACGCCTTTTGGTCACAAATCACCCTTTCTTTCTTTCTTAACTTGAACTGCTTCTTCACCTTTGTTATCAAATTCACAAGCTCTTTTATTCTGATCTTTTCTTTTCTTTTCTTTACCAGTTGCTGCTCTTCTTCTTGTCTTTCAAGTGGACTTGGGACTCTTCTTGTATGACTTGTATGAATCCAATTCAGCAAGCCACCACACTTTACTGTGGTCGTTGTTACCAATATTACTTGGTATAGCCCATGAGATCTGGGTTCTAATCATTACTTCCTTACATGTTTCTTCACCAGAACCCACTCCCCAGGACTCAAATCATGTGCTTGATCTTGTTGTGTTGTGGTTGCAATTCTTCCAACCTGATGAGACACAGAACACACCAGATCAACCAATCCTTTGTAATAATCAAGCCCTAGATCATCAGTAATATTCATTGGTTTTTGTTTGCTGGTACAATTGCTTGTCTCATTGCTCTCCCCATCAAAACTTCATGAGGACTTAATCCAGAATTTTTATCAGGAATGCTTCTAAGACTCATCAATACCAGGGGTAAAGCGTCTGGCCATTTCAGTGTTGTAGAAGCACACACCTTTGATAGTCTGGATTTAATAGTGCCATTAATTTGTTCGACCACTCCTGATGCTTCAGGTCGATAGGCACAATGCAGCTTTTGCTCAATTTGTAATGCTGCACAAATCATTCAAATTATTTCATTATTAAGATGAGTTCTTTTATCTTTTTGTAAAGAGACTGTAAATCCGAATCTGGGGATAATCTCATTTAAAAACAATTGAGCAACTGTTAAGCTGTCATACCTTCTTCTCGGATATGCTTGTACCCAACGAGAAAACAAACAAACAACCACCAACACATATTTCAGTCCATTACAGGGGGGAAGTTCAATTAAGTCTAACTGTAGCCTAGTAAATGACCCTGCTGCTTTTCTAATTCAACCCCAACTAACAACTGTCTTTCTTCCAGGATTTTGTTGCTGGCAGGTTGTACAACTTAGGCACAGGCTCTTTGCAATGACCCTACATTTTAGATTGTACCATGACTGCTTGAAGAGTCTGATCATAGCATCTCTTCCAACATGTGCAGCTCCATGGTACATCCTTGTCATTTGTGAGAGCAAACAATCTGGCATTCATGGTCTTTCATCAACATACACCGACACTTCATCTTCTTCTCAACCAGATATGATCCAAATGTATTTTTCTTCCTCATTTGCTTCTTGATTCAACTGTATATTTTCTTCCCATGTTTCCAAAGAAGAAAATATCAAGTGGGAATTTGTATCTTTTTTCTCCACCCCTCTGTTGATTGAATTTGAATTTTGTGCAAAGTAACGAGCCACTTGGTCTGTGTATCTGTTTCCATTTGTCACATCTTAATTTCCTGACTTGTGTGCTGAACATTTAACCACAGCAATCTTTTGGGGCATTTGTAATGCATTCAATAAATCCTTCACATTTTTACTGTTCCGGATTGGGGATCCTGAAGAAGTCAAAAATCCTTGTTGCATCCACAACTGACCAAAATCATGCACCACCCCAAAACCATATTGACTATCAGTAAATATGGTTACTCTCAGATTTTTGCCAATGATACATGCTCTAGTCAGAGCAATTAGTTCAGATTTTTTTGCAGAATCTATCCCCTTTAGACAGGATGCTTCAAGAACCATAGCCACTGTACATACTGCATAAGCAGCAATCAATACACCTTTTTCATCTCTCAGACAACATCCATCCACAAACATCACACAATCTGACTCTTCTAGTGATGTATCTTTTTTGTCAGGTCTTGGTTTTGTGCACAATTCTGTCACATCCAAACAATAATGATCTGTGTCATCCTTCACTTCTTCACAACTTGAACTCGGCAATAAAGTTGCCGGATTCAATGTTGTGCATCTTGTTACAGTCACATTTTCAGCACCCAAAATCACTCTTTCATATCTAGTCAGCCGACTATACGTCATATACTGAGTCTGGGTCCTTGTTAACAGAATGTGGCACATATACTTTCACTGGATAACCCATAACAATTGCTTCACTCTGCTCTAGACTCACACAAGTAGCAGCCTCTGTTTTTAAACAGCCTGGTAATGCTGCAGCCACTAAATCCAAAGAGGCAGGAAAATATGCCACTGGACAACGTGCCATTCCATGTTTTTGTGTTAAGACTGAAAGTGCACATCCATCTCTTTCACAACAGAACAATGCAAAATCTTTCGTGTAATCTGTATTCCTAATGCAGGTGCTCGGCAAAGACTATCTAGCAATTCAATAAAAGCTTTCATACACTTTTCATCCTACTCAATCGGATCAACCACGTCTTTATGAGTCAACCTCTGTAAAGGTTTTGCAATCAGTGAAAACCCACTGATCCATTATCTACCATATCAAACCATTCCCAAAAACATTCAAACTTCTTTTTGAGTCTTTGGAGGACCCATTTACAAAATCACAGTAATTCTGTCTTGCGTTACTTTTCTAACTCCTTTCTCAATTTTGTGTCCCAAATATTGAACCTCTTTTTGACAAAACTGTAATTTAGCTATTTACACTTTATGCCCACCTTCTGCCAAAGGATTCAGTAAGGCAATTGTATCTGTCACACAGGCCTCATGTTTTTGATGCCTCTAGCAGCTCATCAATGTACTGCACTAACACTGAATTTTCTGGCATGATCAATGATTCCAAACATTTTTTCAAAATCTGATAAAAAATCGAAGAACTCTCTGTATATCCTTGAGAAACTTGGCACCATGCCAAAACACGGTCTGCGAACCCGGAAAGCAAAAATATATTGGCTATCCAGATGTAATGGTTTCGAGAAAAATGCTTGACACAGATCAATCACTGTGTACCATTCTGCATCACATGGAATTTGATACAGAAACACTGCTGGGTTTGGCACTATTGGACAACAAGGCACTACAATCTTATTAATTTTGAGTAGATCTTGCACTATTCTGTATTTTCCACTTGGTTTCTTAATCCCCATAATAGGGGAATTATAAGGACTACCTAGTATCTCTTTCAAAATACCTTGCTCAATCATTTGATCAATTACAGGAATCACTCCTGCTGTGATCTCAGGTCTCATCCTGTACTGAGGTGTGTTTGGACATTCTGTACCTGGTTTAACTGTAACCTGAATAGGGTCCACACCCTTCATCAAACCAATGTCTTTTCCTGTACACTCCCATACATCATATCTTACTGTATTTTTCAACTCTGCAGGTACATTTTCTTCTGGAAGCAATGTCCCTTGCTTTGCTAACATCATTTTAAAAGCAATATCCTCATCTGGTGTTCGAAAAGCAATACCATCTGGCGTACAATAGATGTGGCAATTCATCTTGCATAACAAATCTCTGCATAAAAGGTTTACCGGACTTGTATCACATACCCCAAACCGATACATGTCTCTGAATCTTCCAATATGAACTTCTATTGGTCTTGTTATTGGAGTCTTAATATATTTACTTGAAACTCCCACAACTTGAATAGTTTCTCCGAGAGGGGTAGGTTTGGGATTTCTGCTGCTCTCTCAGTAGAACGGGTAGCCCCAGTGTCCACAAGGAATGTAACATCATTACCTTCCACTTGCCCATCAACAAAAGGACCTGATTGATCTACCTCTAGAGATGAGCCAAGCAGGCACTTTTCTTCCCCTCCTTAGGCACCATCATTGAGATGAGTCTGAATCACTCTCACGACATTGCAACAAATATTGCGGAACCACTTGTATATTTTGATTCTTACCAACTTGTTCACCTGCGTGAAATCCAGTATTCACACTGTATCTCTGTACTTGAGCATTCACATTATTTGGCATAGGAGCTCGAGGCACCTGTACTTGTGGTGCCTGTGGTGTAACTACCTGCTGCTGTTGTTGATTCACAACCACCTCATTCTGCATCTGCGGATTGAAATGTTGATTCATTCCATTATTTCTTAACAAAGATTTACACTCATTCCTCCAATGTCCAAACTTTCCGCACGCATGACAAGGACATTTCTTTTTCAATTCTTCTCTATTCATCTTACCTCTACCTCTACCTCCATTTGGTACCTGGTCTTTCTGAGAATTTTGATTTTGTCCTCTCATCTGATAACCTGCTTGAGAACCATTGTTTCCATCTTTCTGTTCTGCCACTTTCACCTGCCCCCACATCATTTTCTCTTTCTGCTTTTTATGCCTTGACTCAATATCATCACTACAATATTTAGCATATCTCAGAATCTCATCAACTGTTTAATCTGCCAACAAAACAAATGTTGCTGAATCATGTTACTGATTTCAGGTTTTAAACCAAAAACAAACCTATAAACAAAATCTCCTGTATCTTTGTCACCTACACTCTCGAAACCACTATACTTACTTAAACGCCTGTAAGAACCTCTCATAATAAGCATGTACTGATTCTTTGGGTTTCTGTGTTGTCCTGTCAATTTTGACCCAATCTATTTCCTTCAGAGAAATCTTACTTTTCAAGAAAATAATTACTTGATTATATCTTCTCATCACTTCTTCTGAAGGTGCTCCTGTTTTCACATCTCTAGGATATTCTTCTTTGAGCCAAACAACAGTAATTTTACGCTCAGTCCATAAATCAGCTGGAACTACAATCTCAAACAAACCATCTAAATCTTTCATCAACACTTTTGAAACTTTTACAAACCTCTCTACTTGCTTATGCCACTCCTTTGGCCTCGCCCCCCTCTCCTTCAACCTGGGAAAATCATTTGTAAAGGATAAAATATTCTGTCTTGATCAAGGAACATGAACATATCCACCACCTGGAACTTCTCTCATTAGGCATACCATTTCAGCCTGTCCTGTTTCTCTTAATGGAAACAAAGAAGCATTTTTACTTTCAAGCATTTCTTCCTTCTTTTTCAACCATCTACCTTTCCACCGTTCTAAATCACCCCGTTTCTTGAAAGTTTTCCTTAATTTTTTATTTGCAATCATTTGCCAGATGTATTCAAACTCTCCAAATTTTTATCAGTAAAATCCAGTGTATACGTTTTTTGCAAATCTTTAGATTTTTCTATGCCCACTCCATATTCTTGTGCAACTACTGGCAATGTTTCATGCAGATTCTTTGCTTTCTATGTAATATTCTTACACAAAAATAACTTCTCCTCATCTCAGTACTTACTCAGTCTCTCTGGATTTATTGTACAACTAATGATTTCTTCCAGATCTACTCTCAGTCTACCTACATCTATACTCAATTGAGACTTATTATTTTCCATTCCTCTTATTCAGTCATCTAACTCCTCTGGCGAAGTACTTATCTCAACTTGTTCCGATCCACCAACCGTCCAGACATTATTCACAGGAATTGTCAATGCATGTACTCTCAATATATTTGACTCTCACTATACAATGGAACTATAGGACCTATTGGTACTGGTAACGATAATGCCTCTGCATTCACACTCATCTGACTAATTCTCTGAGTTAACTCCTCTCTCGCTATATTCAACATGTCAATCTCACTCTCCTGCAACACTTGAGTACCTAATTAAACTTGTGAAGCTACCAGAACTTGTGCAACCTGTGAAACTTGTGGAGCTTGTGGAACCTGAGGAACTTGTATTTCAACTAGTGGTGCATTTATAATTGTTTCCCCTGAACTTTCCTGATATGGTGGAGGCCTTTTTAATAGTATTTCATCCATTAACACATCATCAATTTCCTTTGGGTCTATTTCTAGTTCTGAAGTCTCTAGGTTATTCTTTTTCTCTTTACATTTGCCTCCAGCCTGATCTTCAGCAACTATTACTGGATATAAAACATCTGCTATCACATTTCTCCTCGATCTTTTAATTTGATCATCCCATCTAGCCTCAGAATACCTTGATATTATATTCCTGTACTTTATTCCATCCCTCTCTCTCTCCCATTTATAAGCCTCATGTACCCATTACTCAAGCGCTTCATACTGCATAGGTCTAGGATTTGGTTTTAATGAATTCATTTGTTCCCTCAAATTCTCCAAAATCCTAACATTAAATGTACAATGCTCTGGGAAAGCTAAAACTCCATCATCTTCCTTATATTTTATCCAATTCTCCAACCATGTACATGTATGATACGCACGTTCCAATGTCATAAAAGAAGCAGGTGACCTTAGAGGAGGTGCAGGAAGTCTCTCTGTAGTGACTATCGACTTGTCTTTTTTAAAGAAATCTTTTATTCTTTTTACCATCTTCATTTCTTAATTCTTCTACGCTAAATATCTCAGCAAACAAAAACAAAATCCTTCTGTCATTCTGCTTATTCTATTTGCTAGCGCTCGTCCAATACTAGCGCTACTCACACCAACCAAAACCAACCCATCACGGCTCACTACGTATCCACTATTCTAACCAATACCAGCAAACAACAAATCACGGCTCTCTATGCGCCCGCTGCCTGACCAATATCAGCGCTGCTTTTTGTGACGTCAGTATTACTCCTGCTATTGACCCTCCCTTTTCAAAATAATACAGCAATGTATTTATACATTTTCTTGACTAGTTTCTTGTTAGAAACAACACAAAACAATGCTACTTTTTCTGCTCTACCAGTAAAAGAGATAGTTTCATTATTCAAGAAGAGATTCTTTGATTTCTAGTAAAATAACGACCAGCGCTACTCTACTCTCAATCAAGTTAAAGGAAGTCTTGGTACTCCTCTGGGGATACTAGCCAAAGTTTCGGCATAGGACTTTCCTTTGAGAAAGAGGTCTTGTTACTCTTTTAGGGATGTAAGGCCAAAGTTTCAGAAGTGGACCTTTCACTATTTCATGCAATCTTCTTTCTTACGAATAAGACCCTAAAATAACAACAACAGCCCTCCACTGTTCGATATTACAACAGCAAACAAAGTACTTCTACTGTGTGATACCTTCCCACACTATTCCTCTGCCACTTAGGCTAAAATAACATTATCATCCGGGGATCTTAGGCAACTCCGTACCCGTACTTCCAGACAACATAAAACATAGAGACTAACTTTTCATATTATGTTATGTTATATAGGTATTTATAGGAGTGCACATTCACCAACAGGTCTCTTTGCGCTAAGGATCTGAGTAGAGAAGGTTCAAGCAGGGAAGCATCTAGTTATAAGCCAAAGTGAACAGCCTTGTCTTGGGCTATTTCCTGAATCGCACGTAGTCTTCTTCAAGCCTGAGTGAGATTGGGAGTGAATTCCAGAGCTTCGGTCCCAGAAAAGAGAACCCGAGTCCCTCCAATGAATTTGCGTCTGAATCTGGGCTCCATCAAAAGTTTCAGATGCAAGGATCTCAGAGTACGTTGGGGAAGGTACGTATTGATAAGCATGGAAATTAAACTGGGACCAGCTCTCTGAATAGCTCTAAAGAGGATGCAACCAGTTTTAAATATTGCTCTTTGCTCCACTGGAAGCCAATGTAGATCCTTAAGCAGCTGACTAATATGGCATTGTCTGTCCTGGAGGTAGATGTGTCTTGCAGCCTGGTTTTGGATCATCTGTAGGTGATGTTTCTGATTTTGATGGAGATCAAGATAAAGAGCATTTTGATAATCAATTTTAGATAGAATGAGAGCAATCACAATTTGATTGTTGTCCATCCAATTCTCAACATACCTCATGGAATTCCCAACAAAGTCTTTGGATTCAGTGGAATTCTCCAGGGTAAAAATTAGCTGCATATCATCAGCATAGTTAAAAATCTTTACCCCCCATCTGTCGGAGATTAGAGATTAGAGGATATGTGTATACGTTGTAAAGGATTGGCGAAAGAGAAGAGCCCTGTGGGACACCACAACTCATTTCTTCAATGTTTATTTTGTAAGGATAGAGCCAGACAGATTGTTTGCGGCCCTCTAAGAATGATCTAAACCAGTCCAGGGCCGATCCCCTGAGACTTACTGCGGCCATGAGTTTCCAACAAAATGTTGTGGTTCACGATGTCAAAGGCCGCCAACAGGTCTCGGAGGATCAGAGCCTGGATGCAATCAATGTCTGATTGTCCCTTGAGGTCATCCATGACAGAAAGGATCACAGATTCAGTAGAATGCCCTGAACAGAACCCTGCCTGGTGAGTACCCAAAAATGTAGTGGATTCTAGGAAGGAGCTGAAACAGGTGGCTACATGCGCCTCCATCAACTTAGCCAGAAACAGGAGAAGTTATATAGGTCTGTAATTTTCCAGTTTTTCTGAAATCCATACCCTGCTTTTTATTTAATAATTACTACACAAATAAAGGCCCATTTACTTTGCCCAACTAATCCCTTCACGCTTGGTTCAGTGAGATACAAGTTTATACCCAACTTTACCAAATACACAATTGAACCTGGATTTCTCCTTATAAAATGTATATGTTTGTGGCGATGGACCTTTAAGAGTTAAATAGTTGACAGCAATATTATGTACTCTTCAATACTACTAAATAAAAACAGACTCAGTATGTAATTTATATTGTTTATCGAGAAATAATGTGAAATAAATGCTCATCAAGTACCGTCATACAATGCAAATCATAGATTATCACGGAAAAAAAAGTATTAGCAATGTACAGAATCAAACTCATGTCAAATAAACAATGCATTAAAGGAGTAGATAGGCGGAGAGAAAAGTTTCAGAGACAAAATACATTTGCAATGGTTATGCAAATTCAGAATATTATCTATACTAAGCCAAGTAAGACTCGGGGAAATCTACCCTCTGGCCAAAGGGCAGTAAGGTCCCTCAAGAAGAGTAGAGTGGCAAAGATTAAGTCAGGAATCAGGAAACAGGTAGGTCTCTATCTGGAAACAGTCAACCGACAACAGCAACGATCTCCCACTACCTCTAAGAAACACCTCTTTAACCCCACCCAGCGGGCACCTCAATTATACCCTAAAACCCAAATGTCCAACCCACATTTGTTTCAATATGAAAATAAACTCTGTCTCTCATTGGCGAAGGGTGAGGATGTACCTGTCACACCACTCTCAGCATGACCAACTTATTCAATGTTCTTTTGTCTTAAACTTTCAGCATTATGACAGATTCTTCCCAGGAAATAACTTTGAATCACAATCATAATACATAGTTCCTGCAGCACATTTCATGTTGCAAGTCTCTACGCTTCTGCCATCTTGATAAGGAAGTTGCTCGCTTCCACTGATTGATCTCATCACTCCCTGTAGCTTGGTAGTCACACAAGTTATGCGAAGGACACGCAGCCTTAGCGTTCTCCCTTCTCTCACGAAACCCCCTTTCTGGTCATTTTATTTCTCCACCAATTATTAACCCCAGACTGACATGCAGAAGAGTAGGCCCATTCTTGTTTTTCTACAGAAAACAAACACAAACATTATTGTCATGAAATGCAATTTCATTACACACCATCCCAGGATTGCACTAACCCATGCACAACCCATCTATTATTTCCTAGCAAAAGTTATTAACGTGCACAAAAGCAGCATTAGTCTTTTATTTTTCTTAAAGTCAAGAGCATTTGCGGCCTAGTAACATGCATCAGTACACGCATGAGCAAAAGCATTACCCTTATTTTAGCTTTCTTTTAATAAAATTTTCACCGCGCATTGTTAATGAATGTTTCTGAGGGTTTAATCCGATGAGGCTTTTATTTTTGCAAAACCCTACTCCATCACACTTTTCGCCCTAAGTGGGATGGGTAATCTCAGACGTGAGTCCCTTGCTCACTGTGCCACTGCATTCTGCATGCGGGCCTAAACTATATACAACTTGAAGGGAGTAAATACAAGACGGCAGGATTCATACCCCTATTCCCAGATAAAATCGGAATATTTCAAGAAACCGAGTAGAGCAACAGAAGATGAGAGAAACAAAAGACAGCGGGCTAGCATAACTAAAGACAATAAGCTTGCCCTATAACACCTGTAAATGAACGCGCAACTATACTCAGCAAACAAAAGACAGCAGGGTTTACACTTTATATTGTAGACAAACCAGAATATCCACAGAAACCGACAAGAGAAACAGCAATAATATTGGACTAGATAATAGATGAAGAGATACGGTATTGATTCAACTTCTCATATTCATTTTCCCAGGAGAAGAACATTTGAAGACCTAGAACTGTGTGAACTATATTCAAGACACTAAGCACACCGGTGAAAAAAACATGTGAACTACAATGGGTACGTGACATAATAATGCAGAATATAATAGATAGACAAATTCATTGTATGCAAACACACATAGTAAACTGAATTATTATATCCATAGGTGTAGAAATGTCCAACTACAACAGTGTACAGCCCTGAAGAAGACCTTATATGAATTATTTTTTGGTCCTAATTGGAGAAGGTTGAAATGCGTCGGCATCAATAGTGGTTTAGAGTACAAAAGAAATAGACTTTCCCGCAAGGGTTTCTCAGTGGAAAGGACTCAATTTTCCACTGTGTGAATGAAATTAATTAATCTCCGACCCTATATAGGTCTCCACTTTTTAGGTGACACTGTGGGCAAGAAGGACAAAGTCCCAGTGTGGTATTTTCACAAATATAAGTAGGACAAACAACAGAACATTTATTATCTTTGAATTTGTGAACTATTAGAAATTCTATGTGTTGAGTCTAATTATGATGAAGTGACATTGAGTCTAATTACTCTATACTGCATCAAGCAATGAGTTGCATGTACATATGGTGTACAAATTTATATGTTTTGTGTACATAGATGTTGTGTATAAATTAATGTGTTGTATATATAGAGATTGTGTATAGATAAGAATGAAGGAGACTCTCATTGTGTATATAAAAAAGTGAAATTAAAGAAAAATTATAAGTTTCAAGCCCAAGGGCAAATAAAGGGACTATTGTGGCAACAAACAAGTATTTAATCTATGGTGTCAGAGGTACCTTTGTTTATAAAATACTGCATTCAAGCTAGCCTGGCTGATGAGGGGTAATACCCTGAAACCAGTCCCAGGATGCTTGTTTCCAGTCCAGGGAAGACCTGGGTTGGCAGTTCTGGCTGCATTGTTCCCATAAGGAACAGGGTCAAGACTAAATTGCATTTGGCTGGGTCTAAACTGGGGTGGCATGGTGAGCAAAAGAATGATGGACTTAACCCAGATCTCTTGACTCGGGTTGAATGCATGGTTTATTCAGCATTCCGTCCATCATTTGTTTGCATAGCACTTTAGGCCCACTAGTAGCATTTAATTTAAAGGCCCTGGGTACATGTAATACCACTTTATTAGGTACTTAGAAGTACATTAAATGTGCCAATTGGGTGTAAGCCAATTTTAACATGTTTAAAGGAGAAGGCACAACAACTTTAGCACTGGTTAGCAGTGGTAAAGTGCACAGAGTCATAAAGCCAATAGAAACAAATTCAGCAAAATGGGGGGGAGGGGAGTGACTGCAAAATGTTTTGGGGAAAACCTGCAGAGAGGGCCAGGTCCAAAAGTTTACTTATCTAATGTGGATAGCCTGAAATTAGCCTTGGTACTGGCCCTACTTGCCCGGTGTTTTCACTCCTGAAAAAGTATTTTGAAAGTATCCTCAGTAGGGTCTAAGGAATCCTTCTCATTTGAAATCTGCATAACATCTTCTTGCACTGTTCCATTCATCTTTATACTTCCTAGAGGCTATATATGTAGGTGAGACATCAGCATCCTATTGAGGACTTTAGGGCGATTATTTTCTGTATGGACATCCTTCTCACTGATTTAAGCTTGAGTAAACTTGGTTCTTTTCCTTGCAGTTATCCAGTGTCTGAGGTTATTATTATTAAGCAGTGTACACAGCTTAGCTTGGTTATAGCTTCAAATAAAAGACTGTGACAAAAAAGATGTAGCAAAAGTAATCTTTGGAATACTAATAATAATCTCAATACTTCAAGTCCTTGTTGCTCATCTTATCAAGTTGCTTGCTACATATAGCTTGGTAGGTAGGTTGCTTGGGTAGACAGCACAGGGCCCTGGAAGAAGGAGGTCCCTTTTATGGTGCAGCCAATAGAAATTAGGGACCTGCCAGAGACCAGTGGTGAGAAATATTCTTGTTGTAGTAGTGAAAAGCCAATGTCTTGAGTGGAACAACTCAACTGTTTAAGTATTTATCAGGATATCCAAGACTGACTAAGCATTATTGATAATTAATGTCCGCATTAGTAAAAGTGTCACTGACACAGTAGCATCTGCTAGTAGAGGAGCAAACAGCAGCCTGCAGACATTTTTTAAGTGGCAGAGATGGAGAGATGACTGACTGATAGGGAGCTCAGGTCAGGAGCTCACAGTCC
The DNA here is from genome assembly GCF_964263255.1 of Lissotriton vulgaris. Classification (NCBI taxonomy): domain Eukaryota; kingdom Metazoa; phylum Chordata; class Amphibia; order Caudata; family Salamandridae; genus Lissotriton; species Lissotriton vulgaris. The sequence continues at coordinate 1,472,797,817 of NC_141695.1, forward strand.
CGGAATTGCAATAGGGTGTGGTCCCCGGTAGTGGACCCCCCTTTGAGCTTTTGTCCCTCAGGATTTGTGGGAAGCCATCCTGTGATCCTGCAGGGCTGAAACGAGTGAGGTGGGGTTCACAGCGAGGACCGTGCAGCTAACCATGAGGAGGGAAGGAACCTGGGCCGCTGGGTGCCTCCAGACGACTACCAGTGCTGCCTTCCAGCTGCACCCTGCTGGCTCCCAGGGGAACAGGAACCTGGGCAAGCTCTAACTGCAGAAGCCCGCTCCTGCTACCATTCTCCTGCGCCCCTATGTCCAGCTGGTGTGGGAGATCCTGCCAATGCCCTCCTCTGCTGCCTGCTGAGTACCTACAGACGGCCACTAGCACTGCTTCCCCTCTCTACCCATTCCCGACAAGGGGAGATATGAGGCCCCGTCCCACAGGAAAGGGTTGAACACGAGTCAGGACCAGCTGCGGGGGGCAGGCTGCTGCTGACTCTCCAGTCTCCGGAACGTCGCAACCTGCTGCTGCAGGGAATTGTGAGACTAGGGCGGCCATATTGTAGGTGAGGAGACAGCCGCCGCTCACATCTTCGGTACAGCCTCCCCCAGCCTGCGGCTCTCAACTGACTCTCAGTGAAGAGGTCGGACTGCTGAGCCTCCCTGATGCCTGGTGCAGTGCAGGGGAACAACCGGGAATGTTGTCCCTTCTTGGGCACGTTAACTACAGCCTGGCTTGCTCTCCCCTATGGAGCGTGATCGTGGGGACCGGGCTAGCAGCTGGGCCCTTTGGATACTGTGTGGGTGTATTTTTGAACTAACCAACCAATCGAGATCATAATGCTATGGTATATAATATCATTATGTTATGTATTCTTTGCACTCACTTCCCGCCAATACTCTTTGTGCTCACATCCCGGCTATACTGGCAGATTATACCTACACTGTTAATTTAAATTGCACATCTTTCGTACACACCATTGTAATATTTTCTTTTTGTGTTTAGACTCATATATCTATTTCGTATCTTATATCTAATCCATGTACTGTTAAGTCCTTATGTAATGTGCTTTGTTCTACTGTAAAGCGCTATGTCACCTACATGTAAAGTTGCACTATATAAAAATGCATAAATAAATAAATATTGGATTTAATCAACTACTAGGTAGTGAGAGCAGCAATATCCCACTCTTTGCCCAACATCTCACTTACTGTGGGCAAACAAGACAAAGCTTACTATTTCACTCCAGATGTTCTTTTTATAGACATACCATTTGTGCAGTCTTTTCCCTCACTGCTTCCTTGGAGGCTAAAAACAAAAGCCTAACTCAAATGTGGAAGATACATTATTACTTGCCTCTCACATATACATTGTATTGCTTCTTCGCTTTTGGAGCTGTTCACTTTGTGGGTAAGCTAGTATCCATGCTATGTCATGTTAGAATGTAAAACGTTATAAAATATATATATATATATATATATATAGGAGGGGAAATAGAATGTTGGGATTCAGAGAGCAGTCTTCACTCTGTGTGTAGAGGCTATGTGGTTGTGCTGTATCCTTTTTGTTGGCCTTTGTTTGACTTTCAGTAAAACTATCATCTTGTCTACCTGCTTCCTCGTTTTACTTCATCGAGTCGACTACATCATTGTCATTGATTGTCTAGTGTACCTCATGGAACTATGTTGGGTATGACGCAGACTGAGGTATGCATAACATGCATGTAGTAAAGGATGTGGCTGCACACCCTATGGGTTTTTGAGGTACTGAAGTAAAAACAGGACTTAAGGTATACAGCAAGTTCAGTAAAATGCTGCACCAAGCTCCTGGAAAATCCTCATCGTAAAAAGGTTTTGTGGTATAATGTAGTTAATGTTTTTGCCTTTCCTTGACTTTCCTACTACCCACACTAGCGTGTAAAGCGATTTAGAGTGTTGGTTTGAGGGGAGTAGGTAATTTGACATTACCCAATGGCAATTCAAATACAGGGCTTCGACAGAGGGAGTGTCTGTCATCAGGGAAGAGGAATTTATCTGTTGGATGAGTGTAGTGCCTTGTAATGAATGTGTTTGTATGTGCTGTGACTCATCTGAGATGAAGTAGAATACTAAGGGCCCGATTGTGAGTTTCGGTGGTGCGAGGGTGGGCGGTATGCCACCGCCCTCCCCCCGCACCGCCGAGACCCACGACCGCCCACCTGCCAGATTACGACTTTAACGTGGTCTGTTGGGTGGGCGGCATGGCAGTCCCTTAGCAGTGCCTCATTCAAAGGCATCAGAAAAAGGCACATCAATGGGAACACCTTACAAGGTTCCTGCACGGCATGGACTCCAAAGTCCATGCCATGCAGGAACTAATGTGCATGCACATAGAAGGGTACATGTTGTATCCCCCTGTGTGCATCCACAAGCGTAGGAGGCAAAGGGGGCCCTGTAATACTCGCCTCTGTGTCTTTAATAAATTCTAGCCTTTCTGACACCAAGGCCAGGAAAATCTACATTTTATTACAAGCATGGAGGATCATATTATGCTTGTTCAAAGCAGTGCTATAACAGAGTCAGATACATGTATAATAGGTTTACAATAAAAGGTTCTAAAATTATTAATGTTTGACTAATCTGCACATTTGAGAATCTGGTGGAAACTAGCACATGCACAAATGGCCCTAGGGGGCATTGCCCATCTGGCTGAATGGGCAGCAAAGGAATAAACATTAATACCAGCTAAGGTCATGATCCATTTTAGGCAGTGGGCTAAAGTGGGAGAAGAAACTGTCTTCTGGAAAGAAATAAGCAGTTGGTTAGCAGAGGGAGATCGCAGATGTCAGTTCATGAAACATACATTTTTAGACAATTTTCTACACATCATTTTTGTTGAGAAGAGAGAAAAGGACATTGAATTGTAGATAAATTCATTTTGGTATGTCTGTGAACCTGAAAAGAAACACCAAGGGGAGAGAAGTGGAAGGAGGACACATGTAATGCTTTAACATCAGAAACATGTTTCAATAATATTAAACCTACAAGCATTGTTAGTTTTGCAGATAACTGTTTGATGGAAAGATACACATTATCCTGCCATGAAATGAAGATTTTTAAAGCCAAAATAACCTCTCACAATGTATTGTATTTGGGAACCGGAGGATTAACATATTGTATGTCCTTTAATAGATGACATACCAAAGGATGTTCACCAATGGGTCTTCTATCCACTCTGAGATATATGCCAGAAATGGCTATTCTGTAAGTATTAATCGTACGATGAATCATACGATAGGCCTTTCCTAGAGGCGCTAGCGAGGCTAAGAAATGAATTAGTGTTACATCTGCTGAGACAGGATCTGAATCCCTATCAATACAACAGCTGCACGAGGCCAACTAGGCTGACTTGTAGAGTTTAGAAGTGCCAGGGGCCCATTAATGTTGAATGAGGTGGACAAGCCTCCTCTGAAATTCCTGGAGTTCTCTAAGAAGACCTGAAATCCTCCCAGCAATCAGAAATAGCGAGCCCTCTAGAATCAAGTTGGGTCAAAGTACCTGAGGGTTGAGCAGCAAATCGGGGAAGTGAGGAAGCCAAATAGAGAAGTCCAAGGCCAGCTCCAACAGAGTTGGATACCAAGGCTGAGCTTGTCAAAAGTGTGTAATTAGGACTAAAGATGAAAACTGTCTGTGAGCCTGAGCCAGGACTCGTGCAATCGATAGAAAGGGAGGGAAAGTGTGGAGAAGAGTCTGCGGCCAAAATTGAGGAAACGCATCCCTGGCCAGAGCTTTAGGTACTTGTCCCCATCTGAAAAAGGAAGGATGGCAGGAATTGAGTTGATAAGCAAAAAGGTTGATTGAGATGTTGCCAAAGATGGAAGCAAGATGATTGAATACTGAAGGGTGCAGCTGCCAATCGCTTGAATCTTGAAGATGTTTGGAAGATCAATCTGAGACAACATTCAAACTTCCTGAAAGTTAATCTGCTTTGACTGAAAGGTTTAATTGAAGACAATATTCCCAAAGATGTTTGGCAAGATCCCCCAGAACCTTGACCCTTCCCCCCCCCGAGATGATTTATATATCTGACCGCTGCTGGGTTGTCCATCTGTAACAGAATGGAGCATTTTGCTTTCCCCTTTTAAAAGGATAGGATGGCAAAGGAACCTACACGCATCTCTAAAGTGTTGATATGCAAGAACAACCACTGACGAGACTATGTACCTCCAGTTGAGTATTAACCGCATCTTGAGCCCTAACCTGTCCAGCTTGCATCAGATTCTAAGACAAGATCTGGGGCAGCAGAGAATATTTTTTCTTCCGTTCCAGGCATCTAAGTGAGTCAACCACCAAAGAAGTTCTCCTTTGGACTGTGGATCTAAAGAAACAGGGTCTGAATAAGCGAGACGTTTTTGGATTTTTAATCTTTGTAGGGCCCGATAGTGAAATTAGCCCAGAAAAACTACTTGAATCGAAGAAGCTAGAAGTCTCACAAGACGGGCTAAAACTCTAAGAGAAAAATGAGTAGGAGTTAGGGAATGATGGATCTCCTTTTTTAGGAGAGCAAACTTGTGTTGAGGAACTTGCAGGATAGACTGAGAGGCACCTATCAGGAAACCTAGAAATTCCATCTGACAAGAAGGACGAGAGCTGACTTTTGAACATTGATAAGAAAACCTAGTCAAAGAAGCAAGTTTAGGCAACAACTTTAATGAGAAAGAAGAAGATTCTTGTCCTGGGCCATAATGAGAAAGGGTGTGCAGTCTAAATCTCGAGTTTTTATTATCGACTGGGCAGAATATCGACTACAGAATATCGACATGGCAGTAATATCGAGGTAAGTAATATCGATGTTAATGTTATCGATTTTTAAGTGTTTAAAAAATATCGAAGTATAAAATATCGAGTAGTTTATATCGAGTGTAGAAAATATCGAGTTTTTGTATAAGTAAAAAATATCGAATGTCAAAATATAGAGTGTTAGAATATCGAAAGAGAAAATATCGAGTGTTAGAATATCAATTTGTGAAATGTATAATGTTTATAATGTTGTAGTTTACATTTTTTTTTGTAAAATATTGTTTATGTTTGTTATTTTATGTAATAAAATATATAAGTAATTTAAATAAAAATAAATAAATATGTAATTAAAAAATAATAAAAAATGTTAGGAGCGGGTTGTGGGTTTTTAGGGGAATAGGGTGGGAAGTGTTTTAAAATATATAAAAATAAATTATAAAAAATGTTTTATAATTGTAAAACTTTGTAAAAATTTATGTTATAGTAGCTGGTTGTAAGTTTTTAGGGGAATTGGGTGGGAAGTGTTTTAAAATATTTACAAATTTAATTTCAAAATTAAATTGAAATTATTTATTTAAATTTAGATATTTATTTGAAATTAATTTTGAAAATTATTTATTTAAATTTAGATATTTATTTGAAATTGATTTGAAATTATTTATTTAAATTTAGATATTCATTTGAAATTAATTTTTGAAATTAATTTTAAATTATGTATTTACATTTAGAAATGTATTTGAAATTAATTTTGAAACTCATTTTAAAAATATTTATTTATATTTCGAAAATTATTTCACATTTTTTATTGTATGAAATATTTGTGTTTTAGGATTGTGTACTGTAATTTTTGGGGAATAAATTTTGAATTTTTGTAGAAAATTTTAAAATTAAATTGCAATAATTATGTTAAGTTATATATTTAAAATTACAAATTTATTAGGATTGGGTAATGTAATTTTTGGGTAATAATGTTGGAATATTTGTGGAAAAAAATTAATTTAAAATTTGAAATTTATCAAAAAATAATGTTTTTAATTTATAAATTTCATACAAATTTTTAATTTTATTACATAATTTTGTTTTAGGACTGGGTTGTGGTTGATTTGAGAATTAGGCTAGGAATTTTCAAAAAATATTCAGAAATTAAATTTAGAAATTAATTTAAAATATTAAATGTAAATTTGTATTAATTTTTTTAATGTAATATTGTATAAAATATTTAATTTTTTAGGAGTGTGTTGTTGAATTTTTGTAAGTTATATGGCTTTAGTGTCCAGTATCTTCATTGAGTTTATACTTGGTGGAGTGGGAATAGTAATTTGTAAGGAGAGAATGTCCAGCATCTTCTCTGACTTCATACTTTGTGGAGTGAGAATACTAGTTTATATGGGTTTAATGTCCAGCATCTTCCCTGAGTTTATACTTGGTGGAGTGGGAATAGTAATTTATATGTATTGAATGTCCAGCATCTTCCCTGAGTTTATACTTGGTGGAGTGGGAATCGTAATTTATATGGGTTTACTGTCCAGCACCTTCCCTGAGTTTATACTTGGTGGAGTGGAAATAGTAATTTGTATGGGTTGAATGTCCAGCACCTTCCCTGAGTTTATACTTGGTGGAGTGGGCATAGTAAATCATAAGTATTGAATGTCCAGCACCTTCCCTGAGTTTATACTTGGTGGGGTGGGAATAGTAATTTATATGGGTTGAATGTCCAGCACCTTCCATGAGTTTATACTTGGGGGAGTGGGAATAGTAAATCATAAGTATTGAATGTCCAGCCCCTTCCCTGAGTTTATACTTGGTGGGGTGGGAATAGTAATTTATATGGGTTGAATGTCCAGCACCTTCCCTGATTTTATACTTGGTGGAGTGGGAATAGTAATTTATATGGGTTAACTGTCCAGCACCTTCTCTGAGTTTATACTTGGTGGAGTGGGAATAGTAATTTATATGGGTTGAATGTCCAGCACCTTCCCTGAGTTTATACTTGGTGGAGTGGGAATAGTAATTTATATGGGTTGAATGTCCAGCACCTTTCCTGACTTTATACTTGGTGGAGTGGGAATAGTAATTTATATGGGTTTACTGTCCAGCACCTTCCATGAGTTTATACTTGGTGGAGTGGGCATAGTAAATCATAAGTATTGAATGTCCAGCACCTTCCCTGAGTTTATACTTGGTGGAGTAGGAATAGTAATTTATATGGGTTGAATGTCCAGCACCTTCCCTTGCTTTATACTTGGTGGAGTGGGGATAGTAATTTTTATGGGTTTACTGTCCAGCACCTTCCCTGAGTTTATACTTGGTGGAGTGGGAATAGTAATTTATATGGGTCTACTGTCCAGCACCTTCCCTGAGTTTATGCTTGGTGTAGTGGGAATAGTAATTTATATCGGTTGAATGTCCAGCACCTTCCCTGACTTTAAACTTGGTGGAGTGGGAATAGTCATTTATAAGGGTTTATAGTCCAGCACCTTCCCTGAGTTTATACTTGGTGGAGTGAATTGAGTCAGCTGACCATCTCTGAAAACACTTTCCTCAGAAACCTCATGTGTCTCCAAGCTTCCACTCCTATAATTCCCCTCCAATTGGACATAGGTTGTCGCTCTATAGAAGATCACGCGAGGCTCCGCCCCCTCCTCCTATGGGCTCGCATTTGGAGGGTGAAGGAACTTAGTAGCTATGCGGAGGGCTTGCAAGAAATCCTGGATTCCCCAAGTTGGGCGAAAGTGAAATGGCTTAGAGACATTAAAGCTCTATTGTTGAACTTAGGGCTGGGAGAGGCTTGGCCCCAGCGGACTGCCCCTCCCAAGCTAGAACTCAAAAAACTTTATTGGTCTTGGATTACAGCCAAAAGGAACACCAACACCAACTTGTGCAGCTCATCCAGGTCTTTTTTGTTGATTAAAGATGTCCCACTGCGGGAGATCTACTTGGATATTATCACAACTGCTTGGGACAGAGCCCTCTTTTTCAAATTTAGAACTGGCATGCTCCCGGTAAGGGAGTTCACTTCCCGGTGGAAACCACCATACCAAACTGTTTCCTCTTGTCCCTTTTGTCCCACCAGGCCTGAATCCATTTCTCATCTGCTCTTCGAATGCCCTGCCTACAAGACACCTCGTGGACGCTGGATTAAACCCGTGTGCCTGGTTTTGGGCACCAGGCAGTGCTGTGTTGCCCTAAGAATTCTACAGACGGACACTCGTTCGATATATGTATGTGCCATAGCCAAGTTTTTAGGCTGGGCTTGGCGCATAAGGTCAAACTGGCTTCGCCAAATTGTTTAATTAAGGTCTGTATACTCAGACCGTCTTAGTTAATTTATTACCCCACCGTACTGCAGTTAGGATTGTGCTATTGATGCATACTGTGGGTTTCTTAACTCTTTATATGTGCGGGATGGTTCTTTTTTAACAATGTGTTTTTAACAATGTTTTTATGCTGTATGCTTTTTAAGATATTTCGTATATTGAAATAAAGCCTCTTTGACTGACTTGGTGGAGTGGGAATAGTCATTTATATGGGTTTACTGTCCAGCAGCTTCCCAGAGTTTATACTTGGTGGAGTGGGAATAGTAATTTATATGGGTTGAATGTCCAGCACCTTCCCTGAGTTTATACTTGGTGGAGTGGGCATAGTAAATCATAAGTATTGAATGTCCAGCACCTTCCCTGAGTTTATACTTGGTGGGTGGGAATAGTAATTTATATGGGTTGAATGTCCAGCACCTTCCATGAGTTTGTACTTGGTGGAGTAGGAATAGTAATTTATATGGGTTTACTGTCCAGCACCTTCCCTGAGTTTATACTTGGTGGAGTGGGAAAAGTAATTTATATGGGTTTACTGTCCAGCACCTTCCCTGAGTTTATACTTGGTGGAGTGGGGATAGTAATTTATAAGGGTTTACTGTCCAGCACCTTCCCTGACTTTATACTTGGTGGAGTGGGAGTAGTAGTTTATAAGGGTTTACTATCCAGCACCTTCTCTGAGTTTTTACTTGGTGGAGTGGGAATAGTAATTTATATGGGTTGAATGTCCAGCACCTTCCCTGAGTTTATACTTGGTAGAGTGGGAGTAGTAATTTATAAGGGTTAAATGTCCAGCACCTTCACTGAGTTCATAGTTGGTGGAGTGGGAATAGCAAAAACTTTGTAGAGATATACATTTTGGTTAGTAGAATATTACAATTATTATTTGTATGTAAATATATTAACTATAGTAGTAATTTTATTTATTGATATATTAGTAATACATTGATAAATAAATCACAGTTTTTATGATTTAAAAAATAATTAATAAATAATTTTAAAAAATTACATTATATTTTATTTAGAATATTAAAAAAGGAGACAGACACATGGTTAAATGAAAACATTTACAAACAGTTTATTAAGATGTAAAAAGAAATGGGAAGTAGAGGACAAGTTTTTATTTGCAGAATAATTTTGTAATTTAATAGCAAGTAAATATTTGTATATTAAAAATATTCATAAATTACAGTGAGATAATTTTAATGTTAATTCACATATATAATTACAAACATAATTCCATAGTGTACAATTTATTTCATAACAATTGTTTAAATCACATACAAAATAGAAATATTTTAATAGTAAACATGTTGAAAATAATTGTTATAATTGTTGTACATACATTTTTTTAGTATTTCGTAGTACAAATCATTGATAGATACATTTTTTACAGATTTCAAAATAGTAACATTTTTGTTGGTTACAAAATGATAATATTTATTTTATAAATTAATAAAATTACTATTGAAAATATTAATAATATTATTTTTACAAAAGTAAATAATGAGAAATAATTTTTAAACTGTAGATACATTTTATAATCACATTAACATATTTATAAGCATAAGGTCTAACAGAAAGTGAATGATAAAAGTAATGTCAACATTTTAATTAATTACAAATTGTACATATGAATAATATTTTCTTTTTATTCTTCATTAAATAATATTGTAAATATTTTTTTAAATAACTATATATTTATAATTATTTAAAAAAATATTAGGAGAAATAATATATAATGTAAGCCTATATTTTTAATTTTTAAGTGTAAGAAAATAGAAAATAAATAGGCTTTTGAGTTATACAGGGACTATTTTTTAACCGCGTAATGTTATTTTGGTTGATTTGGTACTGAAACAGCTCGCGGTTGGATGCTGCGTCGCATTGGAGAGGGTAAGTTTGTTTTTGTTGTATTTTATAAGTTAGTAAATTTAATTTAAGTGCATGTGTGGTGTATTTAGGTTGAGTAGGATTGTAATATCGATCGTACATTGTGTTTTAGGTGTTAGCTCGAGTGTACAATATTTAGGGGTCGATTCCGATTTAGGAAAAACTGCTCCGAATAGCCGTTCGGAGCGTTTTTCCCATACGAATCGTACCCTGCAACGTCCCCCATACGTACGACGAAGTACGATTTGTACCAGGAGCCGTACTCCGTACGAGTCGTACAGGACACCGTACGACTCTAATCTCCGTACAATTCTCCCTCGGAACCCGCTGTACGCGACATCTGTACGGTTCGCGGCTGGTTTTTACGACCCAGCAAGTACGATACGTGTCGGGTACGCACTGTACGACCCTTTTTCTACGGGAGCTGAAAACAGCCGTAAAAGCAGAGTTTGTGCTGAAACAGGTATGGAACGGCCCTCCTGGTACGGTGCGTACCCCCCATGATCGCAGGGGTACGCACCGTACCCCTGCGATCATGGGGTGTACGAGCTGTACCCCTATTGTACGATCGGTGTACGATTGGTATACGAGCCGTACCCCATGTATGATCGGTGTACGAGCCGTACCCCCATTGTGCGATCGGTGTACGATCGGTGTACAAGCCATACCCCATGTACGATCGGTGTACGAGCCGTACCCCCATTGTACGATCGGTGTACGAGCCGTACCCCATGTACGATGGGGGTACGGCTCGTACACCGATCGTACAATGGGGGTGCGGCTCGTACACCGATCATACATGGGGTACGGCTCGTACACCGATCGTACAATGGGGGTACAGCTCGTACACCGATCGTACATGGGGTACATGGGGTACGGCTCGTACACCGATCGTACACTGATCGTACAATGGGGGTACGGCTCGTACACCGATCGTACATGGGGTACGGCTCGTACACTGATCGTACACCAATCGTACAATAGGGGTACAGAAATGCCCGCCCGCCACCCTTTTCCCCCCTGCCACATTACAATGGCGGGGGGGACCGCAACATATGGAAACACCGCCTGCCACTTTTCCACCCCGGTCGCATTGCGGCCGGGGCGGAATATGATTAATATGGTGGCGGTGGCTATGAGACACCGCCAGCCATATTACAATGGCACAAGTGCAATGCCTTTCCACGGCGGCAATGCCGCCACGGAAAGGCAGGCGGTGTTCAATCTGGGGGCCCCCTGTGGGCCCCCGGAGTGAAGGCCAAAGGGGGGTGGCACACGGGGGGTACCTGTGGTACCCCCCTGCATTTACATAATCAAAGCAGCAGGCACCGCGCGGTGCCTGCCGCTTTGATTATGTAAATGATGCACAGCATTTTTAGTATTGTGGCGGGCGGAGCACAGAGCTCCGCCCGCCACAATACTATTAATACAGGATGTGCACGCCACTGTGGCGGGCGCATCCTAATGGTGCGTGCGGGACCCCCGCCCTTAGGGCGGGCGGTCCCGATTTCCGACAGGATGGCGGGCGGGCAAAGCCCGCCCGCCATCCTAATGGGGCCCTTAGATTTACGTTTTTTAAATATATAAAGGTGGTAGTACTTACTTTAGATAGGTGTAGCTGGCTTTTGGTAGAAGTCAATCCGTTTTCTTTCAGCAAACTGGCAGAGTTTCTCCTTCCTTTTTTTGGTGTTTTAGATTGCGATTTTAGCAGGTGTAATTCTTCTTTTTATAGGATGTGTTAAATTGTTTCTGAAAGTTTATTGGTTATCCACTTTGATAGCTTGTTCTTATTGGTTTATTTGATTTTTTTTACTTGTTTTGGTAATTGTTTTCCTTAAATGGGTGACGCCAATTAATGATTTTTTTATGGGTAAAGCAATTTTTTTCAATGGTTAATGGCGCTTTTTAAGATTTAAAGTGAAATCATATTTATTATGTGCATTAAGCAATGTTTTATTAATTGCAATGTAGTATATGTCTTACAAATTGTATGTTGTATTATTTTTTTTTAATATATTATGTATATTTGTGATGTGTATAATATGTTTTATTTATTAGAAAGCGCATTTTGTATGTATTTTGTAAAGTCGATATTATTTAATTTTCGATATTATAGTATTCTATATAGTGATGGTCGATATTTTGACTGTGTTTTATGTTAAGGATTGCAGGTCGATGTTTTTTAGATGCGATAATATTGATGGTCGATAATGTTGTAGTCGATTTTTTTTATTGATATTGTGGTTTCGATATATTTGTTATTTCTTGTTTAAGTATTGGGGGTCGATATTTTTGTAGTCGATAATTTGTCATTGATATTTTGTCTAGTCGATATTCGGTCTGTCGAGGTTATGTCAGTGATTCTAAGAAAGTTGTTGAGGTACACAAACAGTCTGATTCCTTGTGCTCCTAGAAAGGCGACAACAGGTTTGAGAGTCTTGGTGAAACACCAAGAATCTGATAAAAGTCTGACAGGGAGAGCAGAAGAAGAAAATCCTCCATTGGAATTGAAGGTACTTTCTGTGAGAGCGATGACCGGAATTGAAAGATAAGCATCTTGAAGATGGAGACATCCAGGGCAATGTTTATAGACCTACTCCCCTGAACTCTGAGTCAAACTAGAATCGGCGCTGCCCGACTTCAAAATGCCACCTCCGGAGGACATAATACCTCGTGATATCTCCGGGCCATCTCAAACATCCAGTCCCTCGCCAGGGTATCCTTTCCTATGCTGCGTCCCTCCTCTAATGGAATCCTGCTCTCTGTGTTCTTCTTTTAGTTTCTTGACTTTGGTGACTTTTGTGCATCCCGCCATTTTTTGGGGAGATGGTCTCCTTTTACACCAACGAACCGGACCCGCCATTTTGTCTGACCTTTGTCCCGTTCCTTTTTCCCTCACGACTCCTCCTGATAACCCTTGATCGTTTTTCTCTTTTTGCTGGACTGCCTTAAATATATATATATGTAAATATGTATTATATAATTGTCCAAGCCTAATTGCTGTTAAAATGTAATCCTGTGTGAATTTACTATTTGTAGATATAGAACTCTAACCACTAGTATATGTAGTAGACCTTTGTACTTACTACCATTCCTATGTGACTTTAGAGTTTTTCTGTTTGTGTCTCTTCCTGGAGTGACTTTACAACTTGTACATGTGCGATTTTTTCCTGTTTTATCTCTTCCTTGAATGACTTTACACTTCATACATTTTCAATTTTATTTCTGTTTGTATCTCTCATGCAACTCATGTAATCCAAAGTCCTTATGTAACGCAACTGGTTCTTTTGTAAAGCGCTCTGACACTTTCGCGTAATGTTCACGCTATATAAAATCGCATTAAATAAATAAATCATCTTGGAGCACAATATCCCCGAGGTGGAGAACAGTTTTCATCTTGAAGTGATGCTATACTATGAAATTGTTGAAAACTTTTAGGTTTATACAAGACAAAATGTTTTGTTCTTTTTCTGCACCAAGAAGATGGTGCTGAGAAAATCTGTGGGATCGACCTCTGTTTGTTCAATAGCCTTTTTGGTCAGTAGAGATTGGGTTTCATTCTGAATCAAGAGGTAATTGATCCTGAGAAAAAAGAAAGGACAAGGTAGTGGCAACTGGTGAAGGGTTGATAGCGTTCTATCTGGTATCCTTGAACTGTTTGTATTATCGAGGGATTTGTGGTGAGAGAAAACCATGCATTTAGACAAAGAGCTAATCTGCCTCCTACAGGAGGAAGGCCAGAATTGGAAAGCCTTACCTGAGAATTCTTCTTCTTTGTTCCTATATCTCCCGGGCCCGTAACCACTGGAACGCCGGGGATAGAACTGTTGTTTGTAGCCAGTGTGGACTTCAACATGGGGCTGCTGGTCGAAGGAGCCTCTGTTGAGGGATTACTCCCCTCCCTAAAGCAACTCCTACCTTTGCCGGCCCTGGCAAAAACCCAAGAAGAGAAAATTTTCTTCAGGGGTAGTTGGGCATTACCCATTGTGGCAAAGGCAGACAAATACTTCCCAACTCCTTTAATAAAAGAGTCTCCAAATAAAAGTCGATTTGCAAGAGAACCTTCCTCCTTGGCTGTGAGACTACTCAGTTTAGGGTCTATTTTTAGTACCAAGCAAACTCTTCTGCCTTCCTTGAGAAATGTGGGAATTGCTCAAAATGCATATAACCAGTTGGGCCCAATTAGAAACGGTATCCAGACCTACTTATGTGCCTTCAATGTTTGTCTCCTCCACCAGGTCGAAAATCCTGGCCAGGGGACCAATCAAATCTAATATCCTGTCTTGACAGTTGGACCAAGCCCTTTCAACTCCTTTCTTTGGTTCTTTCCCATATTTGGTAAAAAAAACATTAAAATGTTTGGGTCAATGACTGAAGTAACAGTAACGTTATTAGGAAGGGAAGGGTGGGGGCCTTCTGACTTCAACTAATTTCTAGAAGATTTATCAAGAGCATGACAAAGGTAAAAAGAGACATAATCCTCAACATGCTCTGACGGGAACCACTCAGTAGTGTTAGCATGATGAATTCGGGAGGGACCAAACATGGGAACCCTAAGATGGTCCACTAATTCATTAGACACTGGGTGGGAAACAGCACCATTGTTAGGAGAAATCTTTTGCCTTGTCTCCGGAGGCCTATAATTCATAGGATCAGAAGATCCATTAAAATTGCATGTATTATCCAAGACATCGTTATCATCACCATCGTCAGTGTCTTTTAAATGGGGAACTTGAAGGGGGGAAGAGGGGAACCCCGAAAATGAAACCTCTCGGGTGAGAGGATCAGTATTTAATGAAATGCCTTTAGAAGACCCAGCACAGGTCACTGCACATTTCTTGCCCTTTTCTGAGGGACCTTCAGAGGGGGAAGAAAACATTTTAGAAAGGAAAGCCTCTAAAGTTTTTTTTTTTTTTTTTTTTTGAAAACCTTTATTGTGCATAAACAGCAGACAAATACGGGCCTACAACCACCTGGCCGGCCACAAAACTGTGAGCACTGTTGCGAGCAATACGGTACATCGGCAGCGAGGTGACATTACTAAGCAAGCATTTAGTGTTACATTGGACCATGCCATACCGCCGACATACAGGAGGATTGAGGTTAATTTTAAAGGTTATAAAAACACAAAAGCAAAAATTAAGTCCAGGAGAGCCTTAGTCCAGTCCATCACTTTACAGAAGTAATAGGCAACGTTTAGCGGGTGAGTTCCATGAAACACAGGAAAGTTGCAATCAAAATAACAGCATCGCAGAGGTAACGACAGGAGAGGTAAGCAAACACTACTCCGAGATCAAACACGAACCTACCCAAATTCAAGCCAAACCATAGCCCCAAGGACAAAAAGGACAAGAAAGATAAAAGAAGAAAGAAACAAGGCCCATAGAAACGAAAAATTACACATATATATCCCCCCACCCTACACGCATGCAGAGGCTACGGCCTACCCCCCCCCCCTTGCAGTGTGTCTGTCGCCCATTAGAGTACCCGAAATATAGAGACAAGAGACAAGGAAAAAGAAGAAAGAAAAAGAGAAGCAAAAGAAAAAGTGAAACAAAAGGAGAAAAATATGGCCCATAGAAATAAAAACGAACCAATGAGGACCCCCCACCCTACACGCATGCAGAGGCTATGGCCTACCCCCCCTAGCAGTGTGTCTGTCGCCCCAGAAAGAGACCCGAAATATAGGAATAAGTAAGAAGGGAGAAGAGAGAGAATACCATAAAGAAGAGGAAGAAAAGAATTACCAATCACATAAGACCGGGGGAGGGCCATAAGAACATATCAAAAGCAATTCGCACATATTATTCCGGCCACCCTTACCCCAGCCCCACTGCCAATACTATATCAGTTCGCAAGGTCCCCGGCAGTCCGTCAGCACCCCAGCAGTACGAGGGAAAGTTCCGAGTCGAGAGAGGACACCCGCGTTCCTGCCCCTTACAGTAAAACGCAGCAACGTAGCCCAACTAGATAAATAACAGCAGCACAGTGATACCCAAAAGCCCCGGACCGGTAGTACTCAGGCCACCCGTACCCCGTCCCCACAATCAATACAATACCAACGTGACACAGTCCCAGCAGTCCATCAGCATCCCAGCAGTACAATTAGGACAGTCCTGACTAGGTAAGGGGTGATCTCAACCCTGTCCCCGTCGATACGGAGTAGCAACACAATCCAACTGCACAACAGGCGGTCCGGAGACGGTGAGAGAGCAAAGGGACCACAACAGGACGAAGAGGCGGTCAGTAGAATGCATCCAACGCAGAGGCAGGTGGTTTGCAGTGTTAGGGGGAAAAATCACTCGCAGCCAAGTCACCACAGGGCCCAGTACACAAGCGAGTGGCAGCCGATCTCGGAGAGGGGGACGGGTCACGGCAATGTTCCACAAAGAAGCCACGGGGTACATTTCGCAGTGATGGTCCTCCGGGCATAGCGTGGCTCCAGAGGCGGTGGACCTCCGTGAGGGTGTTACCGCCGGTACCGCAACCATATGGGGGTCCGATAACCCCAGTGTATCAATAGCCACCAGGGCGGAGGCACCACAAAGGCCAGAGACAGGGTATGGCGTAGCGTCCGGCTTTAGATGGCATTCTTGGCGAGACAAAGAGGGTACAGTCAGCATCGCGTCCAACCGGGCCCCCAAGTCACAGGCCACTGTAGACATTGCAGCCTTCAAGGCGTGTAGGGCTACCAGAACATCACTGAGCTGCAGTGGCTTCGCAGGGAAAGAGGACGCAACACGATCCTGCTTCCAGGGCAATTCAATGTGGGGCTGTCCCGGCAATCGGTCTCCGTCACTCCCTGCAGGCGTCCGGGCGTCTCGCCAACGTTCAGACCGGCCAAACAAGTCCAAAGACATTAGGGCAGCCCCATCCATTCTTCCCGGTGTCGAGGTGGCGTGGGCAACGGGTGGCGTCTGCTACTGCAGCCCAGGGACGACGATCGCGGAAGATGAGAAACAATCGGGAAGATGGCGTCCGCTCCACACTCGGGGACACAATGTATCTTCAGCGCCGTTCCCGAGTCCGAGAGATACAACGTTGCGCCTCCCCGCTAGAGTGTCCATAGCCCAGGGATCAGGCGTGGTGGGAAGCGGAGGGTGTGGAACAGCTGCTCCTCCATGCCAGCCGACCCCATAGTGCAGCAATGGCCGCCGTCGTCACACAGGGAGCCGGATGCCAACAAAGAACAAAGACCCGGGCACCTCCGAGAAGCAGGAGAGGAGGGTGAGGGCGTTTTGGCGCTTCCCCTGCCGGGATCAACCCGAGGAGCACATCGGCGTGATCAGCACCGCCTCCCGATTCCGCTACCAGCAAGTAGTACACGAAACAGGATCAGGATGAGGCGGAAATCGGGAGAGCGGCGAGATGGTCAGCGGAGCTGAGGAGTCAGGCGGCCATCTTGCACGCGAGCCAGGCTCCTCCCCCGCCTCTAAAGTTTTTGACACATCCAGCATAGAGACTAATAAAGCCTGCTGATAAAGGATTTTAAATTATCATTAAAAACTTGAGTATTTTCCATCTCAGACATTATGAACACCACCCAAGGTAAACAAATTAGTTTAAGTTATTAAAACGTGTGTCAAACACAGTGTAAATCAAATACAAACAAGAAATGTCTGAATTTCTCTCTAAAATGGAGAGGAAAGGGTTAATGCAAAAGTAATTAAAGGTAAAAGAGCCTTTAAGTGGCACGTCTCTGTGGAGAAGGGCAGTTTAGGAGGGGAGGAGTTGCCCTGACGAGAAGGACTGACAGATGGGAGGAGCAAAGAAGGCAAGAGTTAATGCAAAGTGGTTCAAAAAGAAAAATGTCCCAGCAAACGTTGCCCTCTTTGCAGGGGCGGCGGTGAGGAGGCAACTAAAGACGCGATGACGCAGATAAGAATTACGGCAAGTGCTCAAGGAATCAGAACATTGCGGGCGAGCCCGCGCGTTCACAGAGTCTGAACAAATACAGTGCAATAAAATATAAACATTAACCATAAATATAACTAAGCATATACCAAGAAATGTTTAACCATATGAAGAGAAAGTGAAAATAACACTTATCTTGACTGCGAACAGAAAGAAAAGAGTAAGAGTTGCTCTCCCTTAAGATAATTATTGGGTTACTTGACATGCCATTGGTGGTTCTATTATGATGTAGTTATTTGTAGTTCTTTTCCAGGTTTTCTGGGTAATGTAGTTTTTTAGGTCTCGCGACCTATCAATGTGCATGCGCATTGAGCGGAGCGAGAATTCAAGTGCTCAAAATGCTCGTGAAACCAAGGGTTTTTCGTGCGGTTTTCTTTGAGTTCACGTGAATCACGTGACCAAACAAGCATGCGCATCAGCCTCCCTCCCTCCCTCCCTCCTAATTGCATTTTTTCACGGCCGCACAGCACATCAAAGGGCTTCTCCCAGCGTGTGTTGTGCGGCTTCTCCTCCCCAAATTATTCATGGCTGGACGGTGGCCGGCCGTACTTTCAGTTTCCCGGCCGCTCTTGTTATTCTTGCCTGCTTCACGTTCTGATTTTCTCTTGGTTCTGCCCAACGTTGCCGTATTATTTTTGGCGGCATCTTTCCTAATCACGTACTCGTCATAACCTACTAGCGCGCCTTTATACATTTCACGCGCCCCCTTACCTCCTGAGATAGTATTTGCTTCACTCTAAAGGCGCCTCAAATTGATTTCTCTTCATACCCTTTTCTGCCGTATTGTTTATTCCCGCCACCAGATGTACCATGTTTGTATGCTCTCATTTCTCTTCACCCACCATCAACCCGTTTTAAGCGCCCCCCCCCCCTCCCCTTTGGTTAAGCATGCTTCCCGCATTTCTGGCTTTATCTCTTCTCTACTCATCCGGGCTGTTGTAGTTCCGACTACTGTGCACCGACTGGGCATTTCTCTCCCCGCCAATCCTATTGCGCGTAACTTTCCCCGTGTTGCGTCTTGCTGCAATCTACTGCCTCTTACCGCCACCCCCAGTCTTGCTTTAGTGTTAGCTACACTGACTTTGCTTACTCGTGCTGCCCGTCACAATCTACACCCGGTTACGACCATGCATCTTATCCAATTGATGCCCCCTCACTTTTTTCCGGTTACGACCATGCATCTTATCCAATTGATGCCCCCACTTTTTTTTTACCCTCTGTCCATCTGCATTGTGTATTCTGCATCGAGCTACAGTTGGCATCCTGTTAAGTCTTTTACAACACCCTGTACTTTCTCTCCATCCATGTACCCCTTGCCATTATTTGGAGAAAAAAATGGTACTTGTGTGTGTAAATAGCGCCGCAATGCCTCAGTTCTGTGGGAGACGCACATTGGGGCGCTCTTTGCGTGGGGTTCAATCTGTTCTATTTTGCGGTGGGCGAGGAATCGGGGGTTTACCTTTGATTCAAAACTTTTTTTAATGGGATTTGTTACGCTCTTTCAAAACAAGCATTGGCAAAATACATATGAAGTGCTCTGGCAAGCTTTACACTAGTAAATTATTTATATATTGCAAGCGAATGCTACAAAAAGGAAATACCAAAACGAGACTACAACATGTTTGCACGAAAAATATTAAACTCTGGTAACATTAAAAAGATGTGACCATTTCACTGCTTTTTTCCCCTCAGCTTTGCCAGACGTTTGATTATTAGCAAAGGTGACAAGTATTTCGCTGTATAAGCGAACACTCAAATTATAGGTTAGGAAGGTGTCTGATGCAGACACTAATGAATTGCTTGTTCCTTATCCATAATTAACAAGATGCTTAAAGTTGAGGATGCAACTGGGTTTAGTACCACAACCCTGTTGGTTACCACATATGGCACAAGAGCATGATGGGGATATTCCTACCTGTAGCACCTTCATTTTTCCTCAACATCTGCAGCATACCGAGTAGAGAATGATTCTGCATAACTGGAAGAAACGTGTTCGAACCTGCCCTGGATTGGATTTCTCTTTTCACACAAACTACAGCCATCACAGTGGGTCACCCATCCTTGACCATTCTCTCACAAACTCGAGACATTTAGAAGAATTGAAGC
The DNA here is from genome assembly GCF_964263255.1 of Lissotriton vulgaris. Taxonomy (NCBI): domain Eukaryota; kingdom Metazoa; phylum Chordata; class Amphibia; order Caudata; family Salamandridae; genus Lissotriton; species Lissotriton vulgaris. The sequence goes on from NC_141695.1 coordinate 1,472,817,805, forward strand.
CACAATGTATTTCTCTGTTTATAACCCAAGAAGACATCCTTGCCAAACTCCTTTTACCGACCTTTCCAAGCTTTGTCTTACCATACCACAACCGTACATTGAAGGGTTTGTTACATCTTCTCACCATCTTTTCCACTATCTATGGGTAAGTGTCTGCTGAACGGAATCTGGGTACTAGGTAGTCACCAGTTCAAATGATCTTCTACGGATGCGCTATCTTTTCTTTAATGCTGGTTTTGCTCCCGTATGCACCCAAACCCTTGTATTATCGACAGCTTTCCAAGTGTACTGAAGACAGGGAAATATATATTCATAATAATATTTTTTGTTGTATTTTTATCTCATAGTAACTTCGTGAATTAGCATGGAGAGTGGTGGTAGTGATGCATGCTCCGTTTTTTGTAACATTTATCAAGGAAACAGCTTCAAGATGGCCAAACACAGAATGTTACAGTGCTGTTGCCTTTCATCAAGCCACTCGTTTTTTCTGCATTGGAGTTAAAAAGATTTGGAATGTGTTCAAAATTGTTTACTAAGTCATGCATATATCGCTAACCCAACCTGCATATTCTAGTGTGTAGCTATTGTATCTCTCTTCAATCCCTGGTGGCACAGCATCAAGGATAATGTGCTGCATGGCTAAACACTTGTCTATTTTGCCACTATTTTATCTACTTCGGACCATTGCCATTATAAATTAAAATCACTTTTATTTAAGTATTAATTATTTAAAAAAATTAAAAGCCATTGTTATTTGTAATATCAATACATCTAAGTCACGTCAATGCAAAACATGTGGCATTACAAATGCTAAAAGTGTCACATTTGCTAAAGTTAAAAGTATTAGCATTGTAAATCACAAAACATAAATATAAAATGTCATTTACAAAACCAATAGCTCCAACTTTCCTACTGCGAGACCTATTGGCAACGCCAGTGCTTGTTTGTTTTACTTGGCTACTGCTAATAAATATCAAGAAAAGATAGCATAATAAGAGCCTCGTGTCTTGTAATAAAATCTTTTTTGGGTTCCGGAGTAACGTGCTACTCGAAGAAAAACACTTTGACGCCTCTTCGGGAGTAGGAAGCGCTATATAAATGCAATTACAATTGTCCCACCCGTCACGTTCTACAGTTCCCGAATTTCTACTGAGGGCCCAGGGTCAGAGTATGAAACTGCAGAAAAATAAGTAGTACTTCAGAGCCATGATTACCTTTTGGTCATGTGGCTGCCCTCGTCAGGGATACTGAGAGAGAGAGGGGGCGAGATAGAGAAAGAGAGAGAGACTATTGCGTATCTGCTTAGTGCCCTCTGACTATCACAATATTTAGTTAAATTGATCCAAAACAAATTAGGGTGCAGAGTGTTTTTTATTTTCACTGCACCGTTATAACCATTCAATGATCAGAGAATAGATAATAGTATACACAAATTCAATGCGCCCACAGGGAAAAGGGGAAAGGTGCAGGGGAAAAAAACATTTTAGATAGTTGTACATCACTGATCAAATTCTCATATGCATAAATCCACGAGTGTAAATCATAAATGCAATTGATCCTCATACGAGAAGTCAAATAAAATAAGCATACATCAAAAAAAAATTCTTAGCAGAAGAAACTCCTAATCTGCTGTATATATCATGCTAATGTTAGGAGTTCGTGGTGTAGATAGATGTCTACGTTTCGACCCAGGAGTTGTAGGACAGTAGATCCTTACTGCGCGGGTCTTCGTCAGGACGAGAAGGGAAGGTGGAGGGGTTGGTGGGGCTGATTCCTAAGCATAATAGAAGTAGAGACTAATTACTTAAACCGGTCTCAAAGAGTCCCGAAACAGTATATAACGGAAAAGCCCGTTATCTTCAAGATTAAATTAAAATAGTTAAAAAGAAAAAGAACCTCGCAGACCAGCGTCTGCTCGAAGTATGTTGTAGATAATTGGGTTAGACCCATATAGTCAGTGGGACCTGGGTAAATAGTCGATATATATATAAAGGGGTCCCAGACCAAGCACAAAATCAATTATTGATTATCACAATATTTAGTTAAATTGATCCAAAACAAATTAGGGTGCAGAGTGTTTTTTATTTTCACTGCACCGTTATAACCATTCAATGATCAGAGAATAGATAATAGTATACACAAATTCAATGCGCCCACAGGGAAAAGGGGAAAGGTGCAGGGGAAAAAAACATTTTAGATAGTTGTACATCACTGATCAAATTCTCATATGCATAAATCCACGAGTGTAAATCATAAATGCAATTGATCCCCATACGAGAGGTCAAATAAAATAAGCATACATCAAAAAAAAATTCTTAGCAGAAGAAACTCCTAATCTGCTGTATATATCATGCTAATGTTAGCAGTTCGTGGTGTAGATAGATGTCTACGTTTCGACCCAGGAGTTGTAGGACAGTAGATCCTTACTGCACAGGTCTTCGTCAGGACGAGAAGGGAAGGTGGAGGGGTTGGTGGGGCTGATTCCTAAGCATAATAGAAGTAGAGACTAATTACTTAAACCGGTCTCAAAGAGTCCCGAAACAGTATATAACGGAAAAGCCCGTTATCTTCAAGATTAAATTAAAATAGTTAAAAAGAAAAAGAACCTCGCAGACCAGCGTCTGCTCGAAGTATGTTGTAGATAATTGGGTTAGACCCATATAGTCAGTGGGACCTGGGTAAATAGTCGATATATATATAAAGGGGTCCCAGACCAAGCACAAAATCAATTATTGATTATCACAATATTTAGTTAAATTGATCCAAAACAAATTAGGGTGCAGAGTGTTTTTTATTTTCACTGCACCGTTATAACCATTCAATGATCAGAGAATAGATAATAGTATACACAAATTCAATGCGCCCACAGGGAAAAGGGGAAAGGTGCAGGGGAAAATTTTTTTTTAGATAGTTGTACATCACTGATCAAATTCTCATATGCATAAATCCACGAGTGTAAATCATAAAAGCAATTGATCCCCATACGAGAGGTCAAATAAAATAAGCATACATCAAAAAAAAATTCTTAGCAGAAGAAACTCCTAATCTGCTGTATATATCATGCTAATGTTAGGAGTTCGTGGTGTAGATAGATGTCTACGTTTCGACCCAGGAGTTGTAGGACAGTAGATCCTTACTGCGCGGGTCTTCGTCAGGACGAGAAGGGAAGGTGGAGGGGTTGGTGGGGCTGATTCCTAAGCATAATAGAAGTTGAGACTAATTACTTAAACCGGTCTCAAAGAGTCCCGAAACAGTATATAACGGAAAAGCCCGTTATCTTCAAGATTAAATTAAAATAGTTAAAAAGAAAAAGAACCTCGCAGACCAGCGTCTGCTCGAAGTATGTTGTAGATAATTGGGTTAGACCCATATAGTCAGTGGGACCTGGGTAAATAGTCGATATATATATAAAGGGGTCCCAGACCAAGCACAAAATCAATTATTGATTATCACAATATTTAGTTAAATTGATCCACAACAAATTAGGGTGCAGAGTGTTTTTTATTTTCACTGCACCGTTATAACCATTCAATGATCAGAGAATAGATAATAGTATACACAAATTCAATGCGCCCACAGGGAAAAGGGGAAAGGTGCAGGGGAAAAAAACATTTTAGATAGTTGTACATCACTGATCAAATTCTCATATGCATAAATCCACGAGTGTAAATCATAAATGCAATTGATCCCCATACGAGAGGTCAAATAAAATAAGCATACATCAAAAAAAATTTCTTAGCAGAAGAAACTCCTAATCTGCTGTATATATCATGCTAATGATAGGAGTTCGTGGTGTAGATAGATGTCTACGTTTCGACCCAGGAGTTGTAGGACAGTAGATCCTTACTGCGCGGGTCTTCGTCAGGACGAGAAGGGAAGGTGGAGGGGTTGGTGGGGCTGATTCCTAAGCATAATAGAAGTAGAGACTAATTACTTAAACCGGTCTCAAAGAGTCCCGAAACAGTATATAACGGAAAAGCCCGTTATCTTCAAGATTAAATTAAAATAGTTAAAAAGAAAAAGAACCCCGCAGACCAGCGTCTGCTCGAAGTATGTTCTAGATAATTGGGTTAGACCCATATAGTCAGTGGGACCTGGGTAAATAGTCGATATATATATAAAGGGGTCCCAGACCAAGCACAAAATCAATTATTGATTATCACAATATTTAGTTAAATTGATCCAAAACAAATTAGGGTGCAGAGTGTTTTTTATTTTCACTGCACCGTTATAACCATTCAATGATCAGAGAATAGATAATAGTATACACAAATTCAATGCGCCCACAGGGAAAAGGGGAAAGGTGCAGGGGAAAATTTTTTTTTAGATAGTTGTACATCACTGATCAAATTCTCATATGCATAAATCCACGAGTGTAAATCATAAAAGCAATTGATCCCCATACGAGAGGTCAAATAAAATAAGCATACATCAAAAAAAAATTCTTAGCAGAAGAAACTCCTAATCTGCTGTATATATCATGCTAATGTTAGGAGTTCGTGGTGTAGATAGATGTCTACGTTTCGACCTAGGAGTTGTAGGACAGTAGATCCTTACTGCGCGGGTCTTCGTCAGGACGAGAAGGGAAGGTGGAGGGGTTGGTGGGGCTGATTCCTAAGCATAATAGAAGTTGAGACTAATTATTTAAACCGGTCTCAAAGAGTCCCGAAACAGTATATAACGGAAAAGCCCGTTATCTTCAAGATTAAATTAAAATAGTTAAAAAGAAAAAGAACCTCGCAGACCAGCGTCTGCTCGAAGTATGTTGTTGATAATTGGGTTAGACCCATATAGTCAGTGGGACCTGGGTAAATAGTCGATATATATATAAAGGGGTCCCAGACCAAGCACAAAATCAATTATTGATTATCACAATATTTAGTTAAATTGATCCACAACAAATTAGGGTGCAGAGTGTTTTTTATTTTCACTGCACCGTTATAACCATTCAATGATCAGAGAATAGATAATAGTATACACAAATTCAATGCGCCCACAGGGAAAAGGGGAAAGGTGCAGGGGAAAAAAACATTTTAGATAGTTGTACATCACTGATCAAATTCTCATATGCATAAATCCACGAGTGTAAACCATAAATGCAATTGATCCCCATACGAGAGGTCAAATAAAATAAGCATACATCAAAAAAAAAATTTCTTAGCAGAAGAAACTCCTAATCTGCTGTATATATCATGCTAATGTTAGGAGTTCGTGGTGTAGATAGATGTCTACGTTTCGACCCAGGAGTTGTAGGACAGTGGATCCTTACTGCGCGGGTCTTCGTCAGGACGAGAAGGGAAGGTGGAGGTGGAGGGGTTGGTGGGGCTGATTCCTAAGCATAATAGAAGTAGAGACTAATTACTTAAACCGTTCTCAAAGAGTCCCGAAACAGTATATAACGGAAAAGCCCGTTATCTTCAAGATTAAATTAAAATAGTTAAAAAGAAAAAGAACCTCGCAGACCAGCGTCTGCTCGAAGTATGTTGTAGATAATTGGGTAAGACCCATATAGTCAGTGGGACCTGGGAAAATAGTCGATATATATATAAAGGGGTCCCAGACCAAGCACAAAATCAATTATTGATTATCACAATATTTAGTTGAATTGATCCAAAACAAATTAGGGTGCAGAGTGTTTTTTATTTTCACTGCACCGTTATAACCATTCAATGATCAGAGAATAGATAATAGTATACACAAATTCAATGCGCCCACAGGGAAAAGGGGAAAGGTGCAGGGGAAAAAAACATTTTAGATAGTTGTACATCACTGATCAAATTCTCATATGCATAAATCCACGAGTGTAAATCATAAATGCAATTGATCCCCATACGAGAGGTCAAATAAAATAAGCATACATCAAAAAAAAATTCTTAGCAGAAGAAACTCCTAATCTGCTGTATATATCATGCTAATGATAGGAGTTCGTGGTGTAGATAGATGTCTACGTTTCGACCCAGGAGTTGTAGGACAGTAGATCCTTACTGCGCGGGTCTTCGTCAGGACGAGAAGGGAAGGTGGAGGGGTTGGTGGGGCTGATTCCTAAGCATAATAGAAGTAGAGACTAATTACTTAAACCGGTCTCAAAGAGTCCCGAAACAGTATATAACGGAAAAGCCCGTTATCTTCAAGATTAAATTAAAATAGTTAAAAAGAAAAAGAACCTCGCAGACCAGCGTCTGCTCGAAGTATGTTGTAGATAATTGGGTTAGACCCATATAGTCAGTGGGACCTGGGTAAATAGTCCATATATATATAAAGGGGTCCCAGACCAAGCACAAAATCAATTATTGATTATCACAATATTTAGTTAAATTGATCCAAAACAAATTAGGGTGCAGAGTGTTTTTTATTTTCACTGCACCGTTATAACCATTCAATGATCAGAGAATAGATAATAGTATACACAAATTCAATGCGCCCACAGGGAAAAGGGGAAAGGTGCAGGGGAAAAAAACATTTTAGATAGTTGTACATCACTGATCAAATTCTCATATGCATAAATCCATGAGTGTAAATCATAAATGCAATTGATCCCCATACGAGAGGTCAAATAAAATAAGCATACATCAAAAAAAAATTCTTAGCAGAAGAAACTCCTAATCTGCTGTATATATCATGCTAATGTTAGGAGTTCGTGGTGTAGATAGATGTCTACGTTTCGACCCAGGAGTTGTAGGACAGTAGATCCTTACTGCGCGGGTCTTCGTCAGGACGAGAAGGGAAGGTGGAGGGGTTGGTGGGGCTGATTCCTAAGCATAATAGAAGTAGAGACTAATTACTTAAACCGGTCTCAAAGAGTCCCGAAACAGTATTTAACGGAAAAGCCTGTTATCTTCAAGATTAAATTAAAATAGTTAAAAAGAAAAAGAACCTCGCAGACCAGCGTCTGCTCGAAGTATGTTGTAGATAATTGGGTTAGACCCATATAGTCAGTGGGACCTGGGTAAACAGTCGATATATATATAAAGGGGTCCCAGACCAAGCACAAAATCAATTATTGATTATCACAATATTTGGTTAAATTGATCCAAAACAAATTAGGGTGCAGAGTGTTTTTTATTTTCACTGCACCGTTATAACCATTCAATGATCAGAGAATAGATAATAGTATACACAAATTCAATGCGCCCACAGGGAAAAGGGGAAAGGTGCAGGGGAAAAAAACATTTTAGATAGTTGAACATCACTGATCAAATTCTCATATGCATAAACCCACGAGTGTAAATCATAAATGCAATTGATCCCCATACGAGAGGTCAAATAAAATAAGCATACATCAAAAAAAAATTCTTAGCAGAAGAAACTCCTAATCTGCTGTATATATCATGCTAATGTTAGGAGTTCGTGGTGTAGATAGATGTCTACGTTTCGACCCAGGAGTTGTAGGACAGTAGATCCTTACTGCGCGGGTCTTCGTCAGGACGAGAAGGGAAGGTGGAGGGGTTGGTGGGGCTGATTCCTAAGCATAATAGAAGTAGAGACTAATTACTTAAACCGTTCTCAAAGAGTCCCGAAACAGTATATAACGGAAAAGCCCGTTATCTTCAAGATTAAATTAAAATAGTTAAAAAGAAAAAGAACCTCGCAGACCAGCGTCTGCTCGAAGTATGTTGTAGATAATTGGGTAAGACCCATATAGTCAGTGGGACCTGGGAAAATAGTCGATATATATATAAAGGGGTCCCAGACCAAGCACAAAATCAATTATTGATTATCACAATATTTAGTTGAATTGATCCAAAACAAATTAGGGTGCAGAGTGTTTTTTATTTTCACTGCACCGTTATAACCATTCAATGATCAGAGAATAGATAATAGTATACACAAATTCAATGCGCCCACAGGGAAAAGGGGAAAGGTGCAGGGGAAAAAAACATTTTAGATAGTTGTACATCACTGATCAAATTCTCATATGCATAAATCCACGAGTGTAAATCATAAATGCAATTGATCCCCATACGAGAGGTCAAATAAAATAAGCATACATCAAAAAAAAATTCTTAGCAGAAGAAACTCCTAATCTGCTGTATATATCATGCTAATGATAGGAGTTCGTGGTGTAGATAGATGTCTATGTTTCGACCCAGGAGTTGTAGGACAGTAGATCCTTACTGCGCGGGTCTTCGTCAGGACGAGAAGGGAAGGTGGAGGGGTTGGTGGGGCTGATTCCTAAGCATAATAGAAGTAGAGACTAATTACTTAAACCGGTCTCAAAGAGTCCCGAAACAGTATATAACGGAAAAGCCCGTTATCTTCAAGATTAAATTAAAATAGTTAAAAAGAAAAAGAACCTCGCAGACCAGCGTCTGCTCGAAGTATGTTGTAGATAATTGGGTTAGACCCATATAGTCAGTGGGACCTGGGTAAATAGTCCATATATATATAAAGGGGTCCCAGACCAAGCACAAAATCAATTATTGATTATCACAATATTTAGTTAAATTGATCCAAAACAAATTAGGGTGCAGAGTGTTTTTTATTTTCACTGCACCGTTATAACCATTCAATGATCAGAGAATAGATAATAGTATACACAAATTCAATGCGCCCACAGGGAAAAGGGGAAAGGTGCAGGGGAAATTTTTTTTTTAGATAGTTGTACATCACTGATCAAATTCTCATATGCATAAATCCACGAGTGTAAATCATAAAAGCAATTGATCCCCATACGAGAGGTCAAATAAAATAAGCATACATCAAAAAAAAATTCTTAGCGGAAGAAACTCCTAATCTGCTGTATATATCATGCTAATGTTAGGAGTTCGTGGTGTAGATAGATGTCTACGTTTCGACCCAGGAGTTGTAGGACAGTAGATCCTTACTGCGCGGGTCTTCGTCAGGACGAGAAGGGAAGGTGGAGGGGTTGGTGGGGCTGATTCCTAAGCATAATAGAAGTAGAGACTAATTACTTAAACCGGTCTCAAAGAGTCCCGAAACAGTATATAACGGAAAAGCCCGTTATCTTCACGATTAAATTAAAATAGTTAAAAAGAAAAAGAACCTCGCAGACCAGCGTCTGCTCGAAGTATGTTGTAGATAATTGGGTTAGACCCATATAGTCAGTGGGACCTGGGTAAATAGTCGATATATATATAAAGGGGTCCCAGACCAAGCACAAAATCAATTATTGATTATCACAATATTTAGTTAAATTGATCCACAACAAATTAGGGTGCAGAGTGTTTTTTATTTTCACTGCACCGTTATAACCATTCAATGATCAGAGAATAGATAATAGTATACACAAATTCAATGCGCCCACAGGGAAAAGGGGAAAGGTGCAGGGGAAAAAAACATTTTAGATAGTTGTACATCACTGATCAAATTCTCATATGCATAAATCCACGAGTGTAAATCATAAATGCAATTGATCCCCATACGAGAGGTCAAATAAAATAAGCATACATCAAAAAAAATTCTTAGCAGAAGAAACTCCTAATCTGCTGTATATATCATGCTAATGATAGGAGTTCGTGGTGTAGATAGATGTCTACGTTTCGACCCAGGAGTTGTAGGACAGTAGATCCTTACTGCGCGGGTCTTCGTCAGGACGAGAAGGGAAGGTGGAGGGGTTGGTGGGGCTGATTCCTAAGCATAATAGAAGTAGAGACTAATTACTTAAACCGGTCTCAAAGAGTCCCGAAACAGTATTTAACGGAAAAGCCCGTCATCTTCAAGATTAAATTAAAATAGTTAAAAAGAAAAAGAACCTCGCAGACCAGCGTCTGCTCGAAGTATGTTGTAGATAATTGGGTTAGACCCATATAGTCAGTGGGACCTGGGTAAATAGTCGATATATATATAAAGGGGTCCCAGACCAAGCACAAAATCAATTATTGATTATCACAATATTTAGTTAAATTGATCCAAAACAAATTAGGGTGCAGAGTGTTTTTTATTTTCACTGCACCGTTATAACCATTCAATGATCAGAGAATAGATAATAGTATACACAAATTCAATGCGCCCACAGGGAAAAGGGGAAAGGTGCAGGGGAAAAAAACATTTTAGATAGTTGTACATCACTGATCAAATTCTCATATGCATAAATCCACGAGTGTAAATCATAAATGCAATTGATCCCCATACGAGAGGTCAAATAAAATAAGCATACATCAAAAAAAAATTTCTTAGCAGAAGAAACTCCTAATCTGCTGTATATATCATGCTAATGTTAGGAGTTCGTGGTGTAGATAGATGTCTACGTTTCGACCCAAGGAGTTGTAGGACAGTAGATCCTTACTGCGCGGGTCTTCGTCAGGACGAGAAGGGAAGGTGGAGGTGGAGGGGTTGGTGGGGCTGATTCCTAAGCATAATAGAAGTAGAGACTAATTACTTAAACCGTTCTCGAAGAGTCCCGAAACAGTATATAAAGGAAAAGCCCGTTATCTTCAAGATTAAATTAAAATAGTTAAAAAGAAAAAGAACCTCGCAGACCAGCGTCTGCTCGAAGTATGTTGTAGATAATTGGGTAAGACCCATATAGTCAGTGGGACCTGGGTAAATAGTCGATATATATATAAAGGGGTCCCAGACCAAGCACAAAATCAATTATTGATTATCACAATATTTAGTTGAATTGATCCAAAACAAATTAGGGTGCAGAGTGTTTTTTATTTTCACTGCACCGTTATAACCATTCAATGATCAGAGAATAGATAATAGTATACACAAATTCAATGCGCCCACAGGGAAAAGGGGAAAGGTGCAGGGGAAAAAAACATTTTAGATAGTTGTACATCACTGATCAAATTCTCATATGCATAAATCCACGAGTGTAAATCATAAATGCAATTGATCCCCATACGAGAGGTCAAATAAAATAAGCATACATCAAAAAAAATTTCTTAGCAGAAGAAACTCCTAATCTGCTGTATATATCATGCTAATGATAGGAGTTCGTGGTGTAGATAGATGTCTACGTTTCGACCCAGGAGTTGTAGGACAGTAGATCCTTACTGCGCGGGTCTTCGTCAGGACGAGAAGGGAAGGTGGAGGGGTTGGTGGGGCTGATTCCTAAGCATAATAGAAGTAGAGACTAATTACTTAAACCGGTCTCAAAGAATCCCGAAACAGTATATAACGGAAAAGCCCGTTATCTTCAAGATTAAATTAAAATAGTTAAAAAGAAAAAGAACCTCGCAGACCAGCGTCTGCTCGAAGTATGTTGTAGATAATTGGGTTAGACCCATATAGTCAGTGGGACCTGGGTAAATAGTCGATATATATATAAAGGGGTCCCAGACCAAGCACAAAATCAATTATTGGTTATCACAATATTTAGTTAAATTGATCCAAAACAAATTAGGGTGCAGAGTGTTTTTTATTTTCACTGCACCGTTATAACCATTCAATGATCAGAGAATAGATAATAGTATACACAAATTCAATGCGCCCACAGGGAAAAGGGGAAAGGTGCAGGGGAAAAAAACATTTTAGATAGTTGTACATCACTGATCAAATTCTCATATGCATAAATCGACGAGTGTAAATCATAAATGCAATTGATCCCCATACGAGAGGTCAAATAAAATAAGCATACATCAAAAAAAAAAATTCTTAGCAGAAGAAACTCCTAATCTGCTGTATATATCATGCTAAAGTTAGGAGTTCGTGGTGTAGATAGATGTCTACGTTTCGACCCAGGAGTTGTAGGACAGTAGATCCTTACTGCGCGGGTCTTCGTCAGGACGAGAAGGGAAGGTGGAGGGGTTGGTGGGGCTGATTCCTAAGCATAATAGAAGTAGAGACTAATTACTTAAACCGGTCTCAAAGAGTCCCGAAACAGTATATAACGGAAAAGCCCGTTATCTTCAAGATTAAATTAAAATAGTTAAAAAGAAAAAGAACCTCGCAGACCAGCGTCTGCTCGAAGTATGTTGTAGATAATTGGGTTAGACCCATATAGTCAGTGGGACCTGGGTAAATAGTCGATATATATATAAAGGGGTCCCAGACCAAGCACAAAATCAATTATTGATTATCACAATATTTAGTTAAATTGATCCAAAACAAATTAGGGTGCAGAGTGTTTTTTATTTTCACTGCACCGTTATAACCATTCAATGATCAGAGAATAGATAATAGTATACACAAATTCAGTGCGCCCACAGGGAAAAGGGGAAAGGTGCAGGGGAAAAAAACATTTTAGATAGTTGTACATCACTGATCAAATTCTCATATGCATAAATCCACGAGTGTAAATCATAAATGCAATTGATCCCCATACGAGAGGTCAAATAAAATAAGCATACATCAAAAAAAAATTCTTAGCAGAAGAAACTCCTAATCTGCTGTATATATCATGCTAATGATAGGAGTTCGTGGTGTAGATAGATGTCTACGTTTCGACCCAGGAGTTGTAGGACAGTAGATCCTTACTGCGCGGGTCTTCGTCAGGACGAGAAGGGAAGGTGGAGGGGTTGGTGGGGTTGATTCCTAAGCATAATAGAAGTAGAGACTAATTACTTAAACCGGTCTCAAAGAATCCCGAAACAGTATATAACGGAAAAGCCCGTTATCTTCAAGATTAAATTAAAATAGTTAAAAAGAAAAAGAACCTCGCAGACCAGCGTCTGCTCGAAGTATGTTGTAGATAATTGGGTTAGACCCATATAGTCAGTGGGACCTGGGTAAATAGTCGATATATATATAAAGGGGTCCCAGACCAAGCACAAAATCAATTATTGATTATCACAATATTTAGTTAAATTGATCCAAAACAAATTAGGGTGCAGAGTGTTTTTTATTTTCACTGCACCGTTATAACCATTCAATGATCAGAGAATAGATAATAGTATACACAAATTCAATGCGCCCACTGGGAAAAGGGGAAAGGTGCAGGGGAAAAAAACATTTTAGATAGTTGTACATCACTGATCAAATTCTCATATGCATAAATCGACGAGTGTAAATCATAAATGCAATTGATCCCCATACGAGAGGTCAAATAAAATAAGCATACATCAAAAAAAAAAATTCTTAGCAGAAGAAACTCCTAATCTGCTGTATATATCATGCTAAAGTTAGGAGTTCGTGGTGTAGATAGATGTCTACGTTTCGACCCAGGAGTTGTAGGACAGTAGATCCTTACTGCGCGGGTCTTCGTCAGGACGAGAAGGGAAGGTGGAGGGGTTGGTGGGGCTGATTCCTAAGCATAATAGAAGTAGAGACTAATTACTTAAACCGGTCTCAAAGAGTCCCGAAACAGTATATAACGGAAAAGCCCGTTATCTTCAAGATTAAATTAAAATAGTTAAAAAGAAAAAGAACCTCGCAGACCAGCGTCTGCTCGAAGTATGTTGTAGATAATTGGGTTAGACCCATATAGTCAGTGGGACCTGGGTAAATAGTCGATATATATATAAAGGGGTCCCAGACCAAGCACAAAATCAATTATTGATTATCACAATATTTAGTTAAATTGATCCAAAACAAATTAGGGTGCAGAGTGTTTTTTATTTTCACTGCACCGTTATAACCATTCAATGATCAGAGAATAGATAATAGTATACACAAATTCAATGCGCCCACAGGGAAAAGGGGAAAGGTGCAGGGGAAAAAAACATTTTAGATAGTTGTACATCACTGATCAAATTCTGATATGCATAAATCCACGAGTGTAAATCATAAATGCAATTGATCCCCATACGAGAGGTCAAATAAAATAAGCATACATCAAAAAAAAATTCTTAGCAGAAGAAACTCCTAATCTGCTGTATATATCATGCTAATGTTAGGAGTTCGTGGTGTAGATAGATGTCTACGTTTCGACCCAGGAGTTGTAGGACAGTAGATCCTTACTGCGCGGGTCTTCGTCAGGACGAGAAGGGAAGGTGGAGGAGTTGGTGGGGCTGATTCCTAAGCATAATAGAAGTAGAGACTAATTACTTAAACCGGTCTCAAAGAGTCCCGAAACAGTATATAACGGAAAAGCCCGTTATCTTCAAGATTAAATTAAAATAGTTAAAAAGAAAAAGAACCTCGCAGACCAGCGTCTGCTCGAAGTATGTTGTAGATAATTGGGTTAGACCCATATAGTCAGTGGGACCTGGGTAAATAGTCGATATATATATAAAGGGGTCCCAGACCAAGCACAAAATCAATTATTGATTATCACAATATTTAGTTAAATTGATCCAAAACAAATTAGGGTGCAGAGTGTTTTTTATTTTCACTGCACCGTTATAACCATTCAATGATCAGAGAATAGATAATAGTATACACAAATTCAATGCGCCCACAGGGAAAAGGGGAAAGGTGCAGGGGAAAAAAACATTTTAGATAGTTGTACATCACTGATCAAATTCTCATATGCATAAATACACGAGTGTAAATCATAAATGCAATTGATCCCCATACGAGAGGTCAAATAAAATAAGCATACATCAAAAAAAAATTCTTAGCAGAAGAAACTCCTAATCTGCTGTATATATCATGCTAATGTTAGGAGTTCGTGGTGTAGATAGATGTCTACGTTTCGACCCAGGAGTTGTAGGACAGTAGATCCTTACTGCGCGGGTCTTCGTCAGGACGAGAAGGGAAGGTGGAGGAGTTGGTGGGGCTGATTACTAAGCATAATAGAAGTAGAGACTAATTACTTAAACCGGTCTCAAAGAGTCCCGAAACAGTATATAACGGAAAAGCCCGTTATCTTCAAGATTAAATTAAAATAGTTAAAAAGAAAAAGAACCTCGCAGACCAGCGTCTGCTCGAAGTATGTTGTAGATAATTGGGTTAGACCCATATAGTCAGTGGGACCTGGGTAAATAGTCGATATATATATAAAGGGGTCCCAGACCAAGCACAAAATCAATTATTGATTATCACAATATTTAGTTAAATTGATCCAAAACAAATTAGGGTGCAGAGTGTTTTTTATTTTCACTGCACCGTTATAACCATTCAATGATCAGAGAATGGATCATAGTATACACAAATTCAATGCACCCACAGGGAAAAGGGGAAAGGTGCAGGGGAAAAAAACATTTTAGATAGTTGTACATCACTGATCAAATTCTCATATGCATAAATCCACGAGTGTAAATCATAAATGCAATTGATCCCCATACGAGAGGTCAAATAAAATAAGCATACATCAAAAAAAAATTCTTAGCAGAAGAAACTCCTAATCTGCTGTATATATCATGCTAATGTTAGGAGTTCGTGGTGTAGATAGATGTCTACGTTTCGACCCAGGAGTTGTAGGACAGTAGATCCTTACTGCGCGGGTCTTCGTCAGGACGAGAAGGGAAGGTGGAGGGGTTGGTGGGGCTGATTCATACGCATAATAGAAGTAGAGACTAATTACTTAAACCGGTCTCAAAGAGTCCCGAAACAGTATATAACGGAAAAGCCCGTTATCTTCAAGATTAAATTAAAATAGTTAAAAAGAAAAAGAACCTCGCAGACCAGCGTCTGCTCGAAGTATGTTGTAGATAATTGGGTTAGACCCATATAGTCAGTGGGACCTGGGTAAATAGTCGATATATATATAAAGGGGTCCCAGACCAAGCACAAAATCAATTATTGATTATCACAATATTTAGTTAAATTGATCCAAAACAAATTAGGGTGCAGAGTGTTTTTTATTTTCACTGCACCGTTATAACCATTCAATGATCAGAGAATAGATAATAGTATACACAAATTCAATGCGCCCACAGGGAAAAGGGGAAAGGTGCAGGGGAAAAAAACATTTTAGATAGTTGTACATAACTGATCAAATTCTCATATGCATAAATCCACGAGTGTAAATCATAAATGCAATTGATCCCCATACGAGAGGTCAAATAAAATAAGCATACATCAAAAAACATTTCTTGGCAGAAGAAACTCCTAATCTGCTGTATATATCATGCTAATGTTAGGAGTTCGTGGTGTAGATAGATGTCTACGTTTCGACCCAGGAGTTGTAGGACAGTAGATCCTTACTGCGCCGGTCTTCGTCAGGACGAGAAGGGAAGGTGGAGGGGTTGGTGGGGCTGATTCCTAAGCATAATAGAAGTAGAGACTAATTACTTAAACCGGTCTCAAAGAGTCCTGAAACAGTATATAACTGAAAAGCCCGTTATCTTCAAGATTAAATTAAAATAGTTAAAAAGAAAAAGAACCTCGCAGACCAGCGTCTGCTCGAAGTATGTTGTAGATAATTGGGTTAGACCCATATAGTCAGTGGGACCTGGGTAAATAGTCGATATATATATAAAGGGGTCCCAGACAAAGCACAAAATCAATTATTGATTATCACAATATTTAGTTAAATTGATCCAAAACAAATTAGGGTGCAGAGTGTTTTTTATTTTCACTGCACCGTTATAACCATTCAATGATCAGAGAATAGATAATAGTATACACAAATTCAATGCGCCCACAGGGAAAAGGGGAAAGGTGCAGGGGAAAAAAACATTTTAGATAGTTGTACATCACTGATCAAATTCTCATATGCATAAATCCACGAGTGTAAATCATAAATGCAATTGATCCCCATACGAGAGGTCAAATAAAATAAGCATACATCAAAAAAAAATTCCTAGCAGAAGAAACTCCTAATCTGCTGTATATATCATGCTAATGTTAGGAGATCGTGGTGTAGATAGATGTCTACGTTTCGACCCAGGAGTTGTAGGACAGTAGATCCTTACTGCGCGGGTCTTCGTCAGGACGAGAAGGGAAGGTGGAGGGGTTGGTGGGGCTGATTCCTAAGCATAATAGAAGTAGAGACTAATTACTTAAAATGTAATCTTGAAGATAACGGGCTTTTCCGTTATATACTGTTTCGGAACTCTTTGAGACCGGTTTAAGTAATTAGTCTCTACTTCTATTATGCTTAGGAATCAGCCCCACCAACCCCTCCACCTTCCCTTCTCGTCCTGACGAAGACCCGCGCAGTAAGGATCTACTGTCCTACAACTCCTGGGTCGAAACGTAGACATCTATCTACACCACGAACTCCTAACATTAGCATGATATATACAGCAGATTAGGAGTTTCCTCTGCTAAGAATTTTTTTTTGATGTATGCTTATTTTATTTGACCTCTCGTATGGGGATCAATTGCATTTATGATTTACACTCGTGGATTTATGCATATGAGAATTTGATCAGTGATGTACAACTATCTAAAATGTTTTTTTCCCCTGCACCTTTCCCCTTTTCCCTGTGGGCGCATTGAATTTGTGTATACTATTATCTATTCTCTGATCATTGAATGGTTATAACGGTGCAGTGAAAATAAAAAACACTCTGCACCCTAATTTGTTTTGGATCCATTTAACTAAATATTGTGATAATCAATAATTGATTTTGTGCTTGGTCTGGGACCCCTTTATATATATATCGACTATTTACCCAGGTCCCACTGACTATATGGGTCTAACCCAATTATCTACAACATACTTCGAGCAGACGCTGGTCTGCGAGGTTCTTTTTCTTTTTAACTATTTTAATTTAATCTTGAAGATAACGGGCTTTTCCGTTATATACTGTTTCGGGACTCTTTGAGACCGGTTTAAGTAATTAGTCTCTACTTCTATTATGCTTAGGAATCAGCCCCACCAACCCCTCCATCTTCCCTTCTCGACCTGACGAAGACCCGCGCAGTAAGGATCTACTGTCCTACAACTCCTGGGTCGAAACGTAGACATCTATCTACACCACGAACTCCTAACATTAGCATGATATATACAGCAGATTAGTAGTTTCTTCTGCTAAGAAAAAATAAAAAAATTTGATGTATGCTTATTTTATTTGACCTCTCGTATGGGGATCAATTGCATTTATGATTTACACTCGTGGATTTATGCATATGAGAATTTGATCAGTGATGTACAACTATCTAAAATGTTTTTCCCCTGCACCTTTCCCCTTTTTCCTGTGGGCGCATTGAATTTGTGTATACTATTATCTATTCTCTGATCATTGAATGGTTATAACGGTGCAGTGAAAATAAAAAACACTCTGCACCCTAATTTGTTTTGGATCAATTTAACTAAATATTGTGATAATCAATAATTGATTTTGTGCTTGGTCTGGGACCCCTTTATATATATATCGACTATTTACCCAGGTCCCACTGACTATATGGGTCTAACCCAATTATCTACAACATAGTGCCCTCTGAGGCTTGGCTGTGCCACACAGCCCGGCAAAGCTGCTCACCACGATTAAAACACATCCCAGGGCGGGGTTCTGATGCAAGCTCAGCTGTATCAGGATAAAATCTACAGAGGCCCTTAGATGTTTTTAATCGAGCCATAGAGCTCCAGACAGAGTAGGATGCAGTGGGTCCGTGTGGGGGCAGAATGCACCTATATTTGAGAGTCAGGGCGGCAGGAAGTGAGGGGCTGAGCCAGCTCATTCCTTCCCAATGGTGCACACGTGCCTCCTGCTGAGAGGGTGAGTGGGCGGATGGCTGGGAGCTGCCGCAAGAGTCTCTGCCTCTTTTCAAACAGCAGGAAGTTAACGTGTGCAAGTGCGACCTCGCTCACTGTAAAAAACTATGAGGCCTAGTCATGTAATATGCTTATAACATGCCGATTACGTACGCTTGAGTTTGTTTGTGTGCATCTTTGTGGAATTCCTTCTGAAGCACCCTAGGGCACAAAGGTCACAGTGGATGTTCTCCTTTGATCATTGTCGAAACGGTCTGATAGGACTGTGGCTGTGCGGTCACCCAGACTGATGGATGTGTGCTAGGTGTCAGCATGTGGAACCACAGATTAAGGCTTGCCGCCCACACAACCTCACCGACACAAACTTGCTCACACATGCCAGAACAGGGCCAGAGGGAAGCACTTCCCTGCTCCCTTCATTGTGGTGAACTAGCCCTTGGATTGGAGACTTTCCTGAAAAGAGATTCTAGTTTTCCCTTTTCTGAATACCACAAGTTAAGCCTGACTACAGAGATAACATATAGAAGGTACACAGGCCTCGCGCCGCATTAAGTAATGGGGAAGATTAACAAAGACTTTGCAATGTTGCAAAATCAAGCAAAGTGCCATGAATCAGCACAAAGTCTTGGAAGGTTATTTACTTTCCAGCACAAATGGTGCTCATTACCAGGCAGAAATTGTGCTTTTCGTTCTTTTGCATCAAGGAGGTATTAGACAGGTGTGAAATAGACAGATCACTCGAAACACCTCTAGTTTTTGATGCAAGCATGATTTACTAAAATAGCCAGACTGGGCTTTGTGACCTCCCTGAAGAGGGTGCTAACCTGGAGTAATGCTTACACTCCTGCAACCATTTCACACATTGCAAATGCACTTTAGAGCACATCCAATGTGTGGAATGTGTGGAATGTAGCTGAATTTGCATTTTGTTTGGCAGTTCGGGCTGGACTGTTCCCATGAGGCACAGGGTCAAACTGATTTGCATTTGGCCATGTCTGAAATGGGGTGGTGGAGTGAGCTAACGAATGGTGATGGATTAAATCCAGATCAGTTGACTGAGGGTGAGTGTTTGATTTTCTCAAACGCTCCGTCCATTATCCTCTTTGGTATCGCTTTGCATTTTGTTTAGACATAGGATTTTGTACTGGAGGTGTATGCTACCAACAGAATTCCTATACTACACATCAAACGGGAAACAACCTTTACAACGCAACTTTTGCAACGCACTACCATTACAACGAAACTTTTACAACGCCACATCCATTACAACGCATGCCATTACAACGCAACCATTACAACGCATGACACTACAACGCATGCCATTACAACGCAGTCATTACAACGCATACCATTACAACGCATACCATCACAACGCATAGTAGCCTTACACTATCCAACACTTACCCTACTGTTGATCCCCCTGGAGTTAGAATAGTAAATTTTACCCCTACACTATCCAACACTTACCCTACTGTTGCACCCCCCTGGAGTTAGAATAGTAATTTTTACCCCTACACTATCCAATACTTACCATACATGCAATGAAATGGTATGCGTTGCAATGGTATGCATTGTAAAGGTAGTATGCGTTGTAATGGAATGCGTTTTAAAGGTAGTTTTTAAAAATTAGTTGTAATGGCAGGCGTTGTAATGGAATGCATTGTAATGGATGTTGCGTTGTAAAAAATGCGTTGTAAAGGTGTGCGTTGTAAAAGTATGCTTTGTAACGTCATACATCCCATCAAACACACACACACCTCAGCACTATGGTGCAAACATTGTGCATGGCGCTAGGAAGCATGTTCTTGCACCAGCACAGGGGTGACAGCCGCAGCAAGTCATATGTAGGTCTTGCCTACCAGGCAGCACAGGCTGTCCGCTTGTGAAAAGACCTATTTGTCATCTCACAGTGGGTTTACCATCGGTTGGCTTATTGCTTCTCTCATTTTATTGCTTTTTTTATTGGTTAGCTTGTGTGGGTTTTCCTATTTGCTTGCTTTTTTCATTTGTTAGCTTGAGTGGGCTTTCCTTACTCTTCCTGTGTTTGTCCCTCTCCTGGGGCATAACTTCATTACTTGTATGCTTCCACTGCTTAATTTTCAGGCACTACTTTTTTCTTTTTGGTTACGCACTCCAAGAAAGTACGTTTGTTTTCAAGCTGTCTCCCTCGTGTACTTCTCTTGCCCTCTCCATTGCATTAAGTGTTGCTTTATCTCACCCATTTGCTTCTCTCCCACCCCCTTATGCCCCATGCTCCTTTCTCTTCCATGTGATTCTTCCCCAATACGCTCCCCGCTACTTACTGCTCTCGCTCTTGCCCATGTACTTGTCTTACCTTCCCACAGTCCACATTACATGTTGTGTACTTCTCCACCTCTCTGTGTTGCTTTTGTCCACCTGCCTTCTGTGTTGCTACCCCCGCCCCGACCTGCATCGTCCGTTTTTCTTCGCCTCACCAGCTTTTGGAAAAAGAATATTTTGTGCTACTTGAAAAAAGTTCCTGATCAAATTCAGATTAGTAAATAAAAATAAAAAAAAAACGTGAATTTTTTGGGGGGCGGGTTCGTGCCTGGTGTGTTCATCTACAAAATGATGTGGCCATATAGCATGCGTCATGTTGCCTTTTTTTTCTTCTTATCTCTTTAGAGAAGTGTGGCTCAATGGTTAGAGGCGGCAGACCCGGAAGCTGAGATCGGCCCGGGACCAGGTTTTGATTCCCAACGTGGCAGGGTCTTGGGTCAAAATGTCAGCGGGCCTGATAATTCTCACCTCGGCGCCTACTCTAACCTTGGGTCCCACTCTGCAACTCTGGGCAATAGCTTGCTTAATCTTCACAACGGCCCCTTCAACGCAGGGGATGCCTGGTCTCACCTTGGGGGTGCCCAGAAGGGACCATCTCACAGAGAAAGCCAGGACGGGTTCCCCAGCGTTATACAGAGCCGGGACGCCTGTGGCGCGGGCAGCTGTGCGCTTTACAAGTATACAACATTTACATTTACATTTAGCCATGCTGTACAGCATTCAGGATGCAGCACAGCTTCACTGAAAACAATTGCCACCCAGATTTGCTGTGCTGTTTTGCGCAAGGGGGAAAACACAGAAGAGATCCATTTCTACTAAGATTTGCTGGCTGCTACTGTCTTCCACTGCACTTGGGTTCTAATGGAGCCTCCTTGTGCCATTCACAGCCTCACACCATGTCTAGCATAGACTCTGTACTGGAAGCATACTCTTCCAGTACCTATTCCTATACCTAGACATACTCAGAAGGATCCCATGCATTGTACCGGTGCTGTGCACTTTGAAAAGTTAACACATTTCCGCGATTTACCTGTTTCAAGTAGGTGTTAGTTTTTTAAATAAAGCCCAGTCTCACTATTCTAGTAGAACATGGCTTGTGTCAAAGCCTGTTGGTGTTTGGCTGATCCACCATATTTATAACTCCCTAGCGGAAAGTGAGGCAAAGCGTATTTTTTTGTGCTGAGAAAATCACAAAAGGCATTTTGCGCTGGATAGCACATATCATGCACCACTTTGCGCCACTTTACATTGCTTTTTATTGGTGTAAGCTAAAGCAAATATTAGCACTAATGTGTAAGCCAGTTGGATGGTTCAGTGAGTTAATGCATCCTGTTCCACAGCAGAGATCTTGTTGTAATCTGCAGGTTGCAGGTGTGCTTCAGTACAAGTCTGATCACCCTTCACACTACCAAAGTGAATAATAACCAATGAAGTAAATTGGGCTAATTTGAACTGCTACTCCAATCAGCGCCTAGAAATAATAGTGTATGTACAGTGCACAGTACATTTGTAGTATGTGTAATCTTAATGAATGTTATATAGCTGTAAATGCAGACTTTAAGGTACTTGTGGAAGGAGTGGTCTGGGAATCCAGGCTCTGAGAGTACCCCTTTTTTTGGCCGTTCTTGGGCACCAGAGGCACAGAAGCAAATTTGCATGTCAGTTGGTTAAAGACCTGGGGGCATATTACCAAGGCAGACGAAATGAAATTATCACCGCTTTTGCGTCCGTTTTCGGCCACAAAGCGGTGATAATTTGATCGCCCTATTGGCAAGCTGTCGCTAACATCAGTTACCGACAGCTTTTAGGTGATAGCGAGCGGTTTGGGGCCCGCTTTGCATGTCAGCGATATTTATTGCTAATGACCTGCAAAGTAGGCATACCCAACCTGTTAGCGACTCAAAGCAGGCGCTAACATTGCTATTGCCTATTATCAACGCAGGCGTAGCGATTAAAATATTCACGCTAAGCGCGAATATCGCCAAATCCTAACACCTGCTCAGACCATTTCTTAGCCTGTATATCCAATGGGAGATGGATATTCAGGTTAAGTCCCTATTAGCGTTAATGCCTGAATATCACTGATTACCGGCGATATTCATGCATTTTGCCGCTATCGCCAGATATTTTATCGCTTTGGAGATAAACGTTGCTAACAGCACGTTATCTCTGCGATAAAACTCGGCGATTCGCTGCGATAAAAAAAATGTTGCTAAGCTTATTTAGCAATAAATATCGCTAGTTGTTGATAATATGCCCCCTGATTCTTCTCTCTTTGGGCCTGATTATGAGTTTGGCACCAAAGTGCCGGCGCAAAGCTGCCTCTGCTGTGCCAAAGTCATGTAATAACCACCGACCGTATTATGAGTTGAAAATGTACAGCTTGTAATACTGTCAGCAATCCTTTGGCCGTTCCCATGGCGGTGGCTTGAAAACAGGCACCACAATCGGAACGGCCAAAAACTTGCAGCACGGCAAGGAGGGTGACATCCATGCCATGCTGGAACTGGGAGAATACAGAGAGGGCACATCCTGTGTCCCCCTCAATGTATCCCCATGTCGCAAAGGAACCTTTCTTCTTGCACCGCCAGCTTTTTCATGACCGGGCTCCGCCATGAAAAGGCTGGCGTGCAAGAACTCAAAATATGCTGAGCGCGACTGCACCAGCCACCACCAGGGAATGACTGTTCCTTGGCGGAGCAGGCGACTCACCTCTGATATGACTCTGTAAGTCATAATCAGCAAAATGGTGGACCGCCACTGCGAGTCTGGCGGTCGCAAGACCGCCAGACCCGTACCCAAGCCCCAAGTCCCAGATGGGCATGAGTGTAGGATACTAATAAAGGGGACATGAGAACTGGGGCCAGGAAAGGAAAGAGGGAGGACTGTGGCTTGTAAAGCAATTTGAGCCTGATGTAAAAAAAGGCTCTAAATTATCACTTCTGCATAGTCATAGTCCACAGCGTTTTAAATGTTTACACACTCTCTGTACATTAATTATGTCGTAATTTGTGTGCCCAACTTGATGATATTCAAATGCACTTTTTTAAAGTTAATCTTGTTTAGTGTTTGAAATGCGGATAGTAAATAAGAGTAGGCTTAACACCTTAGCTGTGTGTAAACATTTCTCCCCAGTGCTGCGCTGTTCATTAGAACTAGTGCTGAATGGACGTTCAATGGTCGTGCGCAGCACTGGGGAGGTAGCGCTGCTGACGACCATTGGCCGTCAGCAGCACTTAAGGGGTTAACATACATATAGATTTGTGTTGTTTTGCTTTAATCCATCTATGCATTGAATTGTTTTATATAGTGACATCTGTTTCTGCACACATCCTGAGGAAATGGGACTGACTGATGAACTTCTCCACATTCTTTCCACAACTGATGTTTTACACGTTTGTTTGTATATGTAGTTTCTGATGTCTCTAGAGAATCCTTTACTATAGGTTTATGAATTTCCTATAAGGTTACTACTGTGGATGGTATTGTTGGTAATAACCAGGAGGTGAATGCTTTGTAGTGCATTGTCATGGTCCCTTCTCTGACACTCTGTCCTATGCCACTCACACTGCAGACATGCATTCAGCAGACATAGCACATCACAACATTATTGCAATTTTTACTCCATTTACCTGGTCCTCTCCAACCACACTCTACCCCATTGGTGTCCTAATCCCACCAGTCTACCGTATCCAGTGCATCAACCAGACAGCTCAGAAAAAAGACTTAGGGCCTGATTATGATGACTGGGAAACCGCCACGACAGGTTGTCGGTGGCAATCTCCCCGCCATCGGAGACATGTTTCCTGCCCGCCATATTACAATGGCGGGTGGGGTGATGGTGGTTGGTAAGTCTGACTACCACGAATCCTACGGGCTCCTTGAGCCCGCTGGTGAAGTGGAGGGGCTTGTAGTCCCCACCATGTTGGCAGTGCCTGACAGGCACCGCCGTGGGGATTACAATGTCCCTTCCCCTTGACCATTTCATGGGGGTTAACCCGCCATGAAAAGGCTGATGGAAAGGGACATTGGGGGCCCATAGCGGACCCCCTTCCGCCATGGCCCTTGACTTTGGATGTTGGGCCCTGCAACATGTGTCAGGCACCGGATGGTGCCTGCCACATAGTGCAGGGATATGTGTAGGGTGATTTATTTGTACTGTGGTGGGTGCTGCAGAGGCCAGCACCCTCCGCAATACAAAAAATGGCCAATTTGCTCTGTGGGACCGCCGCCTTGTGGGTGGGCGGTCGCAAAAATGAAACAGTCTATCTGCCATTGTAATTGGGCCCGTAGGGCCCGATTACTAGTTTGGCGGTGTGAGAGCGGGCAACCATGCCACCACCCTGCGTCCACACTGCCAAAGAGGGCTGCCACCCACCTGCCACCCACCTGCAGATTACAAGTGAAATCATGGTCTGGTGGGCGGGTGGTGGAGTGGTCCCGCCGCGGTGCCGTAAAAAGGCTCAAATGTGAGCCTTAAAGCTGCACCGCCATGGGATCGCCACACTGCGTTCCAGCACGGCATGGACTGCGAATTCATGCCGTGCTGGAAGTGTGGGTGCATGCACACAGGGGGGCACATCATGTGCCCCCCCCTGCATGCACCAACCTGCAAGGGCCCCCCTTTGTTTCCTGACAGTTTTATGGAGTAAGAACCTCCATGAGACCACTGGCAGTGAGGAAACTTGTAATATGCATGGCGGTGCTACAGTGGCACTGCCAGCATATTATGAGCCCCTGACCGCTACGCCACCACCAGGGAACTGGCAGATGCTGCAGTCCAATGGCGGTCAGACCACCAAAGTTGTAATACCACGGTCGGACTGCCAGTGCAAAAGTGGATGGACCATCACCGGCGTGCCACTGTGAGTTTTCGAAGTCCGCAGACTGCAACATTCATAATCAGGCCTTTAGTGGTATGCATTGTTCAGTTTATCTATGCATACTTCAGCTCCTCTGAGCTTCTCTCATGCCACCATTTCTCAGCAGCAAAGACTGTCACATTTAATCAGATCTTCCAACCAACAGAAACTAACCAAGGACCTGATTATGAGTTTGGCAGTCTGTGGACCAACAAACTCATGGTGGTGCTGCAGTGGTGGCCCAGCCACCGCCACACCAGCAGTCTGAACGTTGTATTACAACTTTGGAGGTCAGACCACCATTTGTCCGCTGCAACCGCCAGGGAATCGCGTTCACTGGCTGTGGCAGTCAGGGGCTCACAAAATGTTGGTGGTGCCGCTGCAGCACTGCCATGAACATTACAAGTTTTCTGACCGCCAGACCAGCCATGGCCCGTGGAGGGAGTTTCGGTGGGGCGGAGAGGCGGGGCTGGGGAGGGCAGGGTGGGGGGTGCTAAAAAACGGAGTATGGATAATTGAAGGTAAGTAAACAATGTAATTAATAAAACGAATTTCGTAGCGCACCCTGTATCACATTTTGCGATGCAGGGTGCGCTACGAAATTTGTTTTATTAATTAAATTGTTTACTTACCTTCAATTATCCATACTCCGGTTTTTAGCAGCCCCCACCCTGCCCTTACCCCGCCCCGCCTCTCCGCCCCACTGAAACTCCCTCCACGGGCCGTGGCTGCGCCAGACATCTCATGGAGGGTCTTACTCCATTAAACTGCTGGCGGTCAGTAAACACCCTTGCCCCATGCATGTTGGTCATTCGGCGCTGAGCATAGACGAAAGCAGACGTATCCTCTAGAATCACCAATCTCTGGTGATCGCTACGACAGCGCCCCTTCTTCAAATACTTCAACCGGTTGGTGAAGACAATCTCCATAAATCAGGCAAGAATTGACCAATTCAGAAGCATTACGAAGGTGCCAGATGACATCCCTGCGAATAGGACCTACGGAAGTCATTCAAAACACATCCTTTGTGTTTTCAGGCTGTCCAGACCCCCCAGTCCTGATGAAGACCCGACACAGATGCATATGAGTCTGCACTATTACATCGGGTCGAAACGTCGACGTTGTTTATGTCATCCAGTCCACGCAACGCCTCAACTAAAATAAGGAAATACTGCATCCTGTTGTGGCTATTGTTTTTAAGAGTTGACACTCATGAAAAAATGTTTTGTCTAGATGTATGAATATATGTCACATGTTTTACTTCTGTACAGCACTATGTCACCAATCACGACCAGTCACTAAGTGTTTCCCAGTCTATGTGTTTTTCTGTTTCGGACAGCAAGATATCTATTGATCTATTCGAAAAAGGTATATACTAAAAAACTTACCTTTAGAACTGAATTTAGTGCTGTGTGTTTCTTTGTGCCTTTCATTGGATGTTTGAAACATGATTCATGATACTTATTAAGTACAGTGAAACTAAGTATTCGTGATTCCCCACAGAACCACTGTTTTTGTTTAGGGTGAATTCAGGGGGGCACATATTGTGTCCCCGTTTGTGCATGCACCCCAGTTTCAGCACGCCATGAACGTCACAGTCCATGCCATGCTGGACCACACTGTGGCGGTCCAGCAGAAGTGCAGCAAAAAAGGCTCACATTTTCATTTTATTTTTCAGCTGCTGGGTGAGCCAGCATGTGCAGAGAGGGGCCAGTCTGGGCCTATGGAGAGGGGAGGAAGAGTGGTTGGTGCACTTTTAAGTGCGCATGTCAGTTTGGCGGGCCATCTTAGGCGGGCCATACTGACATGTGCACTTAGGTTTCTCCAACCCGGCTGTATTGCACAGCCGGGTTGGAAAAACAGCACAGACCCCATGTGCCTGAGTGAACGTTAATCCAGCTCACTCACTCCAATCCCCATGCTGCTCTCATGCTTGAGAGCAGTGCGGCAATTAGATGGGGAGTCCGTGATGCTGTCCCGGGGACTACTGGGAACAGGAACTGGAAGCAGAGGAGTGGAAGGGCCGGTAGTACCAGGTAAGTCTTTTACTTATTTTCTTATAAATAAACCCCCCGCCATGCACTCCCGGGTGCGTCTCCCGCTACCCTCCCGCACCACCTTCACCCACCCACTGGTCTTTATCTGTTTCGTCCTCCACTGCTTTAAAGGTTTGACAGAATCATCCCTATCCATAGAGATCGCCACTGGCTCCATCTGCCTGCATGCATTCCAGTCTGCATTATCTACACAAAGCAAATAATACCATCTCTTTGCACCTTGCTGTAGCTATCATCCAAGATTAAGACCTCCAGTTAACCCACAGCAGCAGCACCACCATGCAAAAAACAGTAAATGCAGAAAAAAGAAGAAAAGATGACAGACATTTTCCTACTATGTGCCAAGGGTCTGGAATTTCATCGTAATCACGTTATGTTAGGATTCTTGTCTTCTCCTCTTTCGAAAGGAGATTCAGACCATCTTTTCAAACAACACTTCACCACAGTATATAACCTGGTTACTGGGCCCCTTTAAGAGAACACCACTTCCTCAGTCTCCCCACACTTACCAATCAAATGTATCCTTCCACCACTCTTCTCTGCACTAGTCTTGTTCTGTGATTCCACTCCCTATTATAAACTCTCTCACTCAAACTACTATTTTGTCACCCCTGAAGCGCTACACTTTCTTCTCTTACCATCTTTAGATGCTTTTAGAGCCCAGGGAGTACAGCTCTCCTTTACTTTATGTAGCTAGGTTTGCATCATATGCAGCGCTTACATATAGACCCACGTATGTCCAATTTTCTACATCCACATTAAGTATAAAGCACATTTTGAGCTATAGGCCTTCCACATAGGCAAGGCATGTTTATTCTCTTTTGAAAGTCATGTGTACTGTTTGAAAGAATAAATTATGACTTTTTCCACATATAAGTCAGACTTACTTTCAGAAACGGTTTATCAGACCCATTGCCTCAAAGACAATCATATTATCATATATTGGAAGTGGAAGCTGATTAAAGTCCATGCAATCCAAAATGTCACACCAGAATCAACATTCCTTTTTCTGCTTTGATAAATATCATGTTATGACATATCTTCTGTATGAGCGGCATTGCTCATGGGTATTTAACTTATTGTATAGTGCATAATCATTTCACATATTCGTAATTAACATATCTCTCTTACCTCCTCCAACAGCATTTACTATCTCAAAACATGTAAACAGTGTGAGATGACATGTCAGGTAATGCGCCGCAGTAGCACTTTGTAAATGATAAGACGCATGTTATTGATATTGTAAAATAGGATGCAACAGAAATAGTTAAATCAAATTAAATATGCTATATGTAATATTTTTAATTTCAGATGAGAAGAACACCCTGATTTTAAACATGTCTATGTACTTGTCTTTGTCTATGTTGGCCCTGATGAAGGTGATTTAAATTATGAGTTCAACGAAACCTACGTAGGCCCTATACACCTGAGATCCACGGATAAGAAAGAAAAAAGAATAAAAGGAATTAGCAACTTACAAACTTTGCACCATCAAAACAAAGAAATGTGATTATATAGCAGTATAGATATTGTGAGATTCTCAGCTGTATTACCTATTTATGTTGTTGCCCATGTCTTTTTGTCACTAGTATGAGTATGTATGTATTTGTGAGAGTGATGCAGAATGAACGATTGTGAGACTGTTATCACTTTTTTATTCGATATGTGGGGTTCATACTAAGTTTTTCACTATACTTAATGAATTTCGAGCACTGACATATCTAAATTGTACTGTAAAAAATGTCAAAAAAAATGTCATATATATAAAAAATGTTTGCTACTTAAAGTCAAGAAAGTGAAAATAAATAGAAAAAAGTGATGAATAATATGTCTGTCTGAATACTTTTCTTAAATGTTGCACCCTTAGAAAAATGTAGATTAATTCACCTTTGGAAAGTAAATAGGTCAGATTAGAGGTATAGTTTTCTTGTAGTTTTTGTCTTTTCTCCCTTCTCTAGACCTAAAATTAAAACTGGGAGATCCCTTGTTAAGCTTAACTGTTCCACATATCCTGCACGAAGGCTCTCACGGCACTGTAACTATCAGGTAGATTCATCAAAGACCCGTTTTGCGAGTCTTTAATAGCGATTCATAAGGAATCGCTAATGCAGACTCGCAAAACGGGATTCATGTAGGAATCGCAAAATAAATTGCGATTCCTACACATTCCTTATTTGCGATTAGCAAATTGCTAATCGCAAATAAGGAATAACTCCCCATTCATTCCTAAGGGTCTAAAGGCCCATAGGAATGAATGGGGAGTATTCCTTATTTGCGATTAGCAAAGAGCTAATCGCAAATAAGATAGCGATTTCAAGGGTGCCAGGGGTGTCCAAAGGACACCCTGTAGCACCCCTGAAATGCAAATTTACACAGGTGTTGCGCACACACATGTCCAAAGGACATGTGTGTGTGTAACATTCAACAGAGAAAAATGCACTAAAGTGCTTTTTTCTACTTTTTCGCTATTTACCACGAAGTCAGACTTCGTGGTAAATAGCGACCAAATATTGCGAATTCGCAATTTAAAATTGGTTCATGAATTGCATTTAAGGAATCTCTAATCGAGATTCCTTAAATCCAATTCCTCGCAAATATGCGATTTCGCAAATAGCGATTTTTGCATTTGGGATGATGAATCCCAAATGCAAAAATCGCACTCGCAAAGGGCCAGATTCTCAGAATCTGGCCCTTTGCGAGCGCAATTTAGCTTCATGAATCGGGCTGATAGTAACAAGTACTGGGTCTTAGAGTAAAAAATTGTATAGATGCAATAAATACCTATGAAACATCCATTGTTACGTAGAATTTCTTGCAACTCAAGGCCCTCATTTAGAGGTTCTCTGTAAATTTAATGTAATACCGCTACTGCAATCAGTACAGATGTATCACCAAAATGTGGTTGCCTTTAAATGAGGAACATTATTTGTCCAATCCTTTCCACGTTTTTAGGTGCAAATTTAACACCAACATTTTGCGAAGTATTATATGTTGTAAAGTGCTACTACAATAGGCAAATATGACATTATGGTATTTGCAATTCTAAAATATGACTTTAAATTACAAAAAAGTATTGTGTGCTGTAAACTACTTCTAGCACAAGTAACACAACCTTTGCACAATTTCAACGTTCTCTAAACGATGCCTAAGCATGGTGTTGTTGGTACTGATCGGATTTTCATCACTTTAATGACACTATTTCTGACTTCACTCAATTTTATAATTATTGACTTTGTATCATTTCAATGATACTATTTCTCACTTCACTCAATTTGTAATTTCAATAACTTAAATTCTGCAGTATTTTGAAATCGGCATCAAGATTGACTCACAGCTGTTGCACACTTTCCAGTGGGTTTGCTGTATTTAGCCAGACTGCAAATGAAATTTTCCGGATGTTACAAACGCAGCAATTTTTTCACTCGGTTTCATGAAACACTACCACCTTGGTATATCCTAATTCGCCTTGGAACAATGCTGATCAAAGGATAGAGGGTAAATCCTTTGTGAATAGGTTTTTATCAGCCACCTGGTAGCAACATTTTTAGGTCTGGTTTGATATAGTAGCTGTTTGCATTGTTTATTGATACCAAGGGTTATATTTACAAGCCCCTATCGCCACAGGAACGTCACTTTTTCTGACGTTCATGTGGCGATAGGGGCTTCGCCTTATTCAAAAGGCGATGTTAAGCCACTTAACGTGGCTTAACGCCACCTTGGGAATAAGGCCCCCTTTCACGCTACACTTATCGGGGTGGATAATGGGTGTTGCGATGGGCGTTCCGCCACAACATCCATTGATTTTGACGCTGCCCCTATTTTTCAAGGTTGGCGCAAATATGGGGCAAAATTAAGACCAGGGAAAACCTGGGGGCATATTATCAAGATGTGCGTTAAAAAACGCACATCGCATATTTCCCTATCGCCGGATTTTATCGCCATGATAGCACGTAATTATCAACGCGCAACACGGAGGCAATATTAAACAAGCGTTGTTGTCACGCGCTAATGTGTGCCTTGATAATATGGGGGGGTGGATTCAGCTTTATGATCCACACCCCCATGTAATCTATGCCTAACACCTGATCAAAGCAGGCGTTGGGAGACCTACGATAAACGAGTTTATCGCAGGTCTCCTTCTCCCAACGCCTGTCTTGATAATAGGGTGTTACCACCTCCAACCACATTTTACATGTGGTTGGACGTGGGAACGCCCACTTTGCATGTCATTAGCGATGTTTCTCGCTGACATGCAAAGTGGGGCGGTATGAGACTGAGGCAGGCGTTAGCATGCCCTTGTTGATAGGGCGCTAGAAGTATCGCCGCTTTCTCGGCACAATTCGCCGAAAAAGCGGCGATACTTCACCTTGATAATATGGCCCCTGGTCTTTACATGGGGAAACAAGGAGAAATGCTTTATTTCTTCTTGTTTTTGCTGTTTTTATGTGTGCTGCATTGTGCAGCACATGTAGGAAGAGCAAAACGCAATGAATGATTGTTTATGTGCAGGAAGGTGTCCCTTTCTGCACATTAAAAATCATTAAAAAATATTATGAGTTGCAACTTCTAAGTGCGCTGCATTCTGCAGCACACATGGAATTTACCCAACACCATTACTAATTGTTTATCTGCAGGAAGG
Organism: Lissotriton vulgaris; assembly: GCF_964263255.1. Taxonomy (NCBI): domain Eukaryota; kingdom Metazoa; phylum Chordata; class Amphibia; order Caudata; family Salamandridae; genus Lissotriton; species Lissotriton vulgaris. Next base: position 1,472,850,058 of record NC_141695.1, read on the forward strand.
GCCACATTCCTGCGCATAAACAATCTTTCCCTGCAAAGCATGCACCCTTGCACAACGGTGCAAGAGTGCCTGCCTTGGCGCTAGGCAGCTACATTTAGCAGCAGAGGTAAGGGAAAGGCAGGGGTGCACTGTTTTCTTGTGAATATGGTACATTCCTGCTTTTGGAAACTGTTGGGGGTTCAGTGTTAGCCATCTTGGCTTAACGCCAGGCTCCAACAGTTTCCCAGTAAATATGCGCCTCAGTCTTGTAGATAGAGTGGGCTTTCGTTCCAGCTAGAAGAACATTTCTCTCTTACCTCATGCTATTGGCTGTTTTAGTGTATAAGCTCACCTCCTGTGTAGTGATTGAATTGTAATGCACAAGGAACAATATTACTTGACCAAAGTACAGTGAATAATGAGACGTTACATTATTTATTTCATATGTGCATTATATAAAAAAAAGCTAAACCATTTTGCTATGGGACTATGGCAAGCTTTTTTGTACACACTTTAGTCAGGATTCAAAATGAAAGTCAGACCTATTGGTTGTGCCAATTCTTGTCTACAAATGGTTAGCAGCCGCACAAATTAAATTGACCTACATTGAAGGGTTCCACAGAATATGCAAACATTGGTACAGGAAGTTAAAATGTGTGTATGGTTTCTTTATCGACTTCATGACTTGAATAACAATTTCCCAGCATTTTGCCCATGAGTACATGATCTGTGTCATCTACAGGACTTTAACGAAACTCCCTTTAGCTAGACACTGTCAGAACATTGTTACATCCGTGGCTGAAGTCCTCGTATACCGCAACACAGATAATTGGTTCAGTATGACTCAGAGCCAGGGGAGGAGTAAGTTGAAAATCATTGTGATTAATGGTGACAAGAACTAATAACGATGTAATTCAAAGCGAGTACATCATTTGTTCGGAAGAGCAAGTTTTGAATAGGACGTCTTCCCGTTACTTTGTCAGATGTTTTAATAGATTCATGGCAGGAGTTTGGGGCTTAGAGTAGTCAATGGTACAAGGTGTAGATGTTGCAACTGCAGCTGATGTCTCTAACCAGCAGCACCTGGGAAAAAAGTGCACAAATATTACAGGAACTCCTTATCTAGATTCAACATGTTGTATCCATTGTACATATTGTCTGAGAAGCTTCATTGTGTGCTGCCCCGGCAAACAAAAGGAATGATATTTATGAATTAAAGCTCAATTATTTATACCATATCATGATTGGTATATGAGCAGCTGTGGCCTTCCTTTGACAGCGTAAAACCTACATATGTAATAAAGTTTTAGCGAGAATAGCTCAGGAAGAAATAATTGTATAACCTTCTTTGTTCTTATTGCTGTTTGATCATATAAATACCCCAGAAATCTACAAATATTTTAACCAAAAGGGCAGCATAAGCGCCCCAGACTCCACTGCAGTCTGGCTGGTTAGTGACCAACTCGGTCATTGAAACGGCATCAGGTGTCAGTTTCCTGCCGTCTTTCACTCTACAACGTTGTCAATCATCTCTTCTCTTGTGCCTTAACCCCTTCACTGCGGCGGCTATTCCGCCGAGCGGCGGGCGCATGCTGGTGACGGAACCGCTCCGTCACCAGCGTCGGTTGCACTGTGCTCATGACGGAGTGGTTCCGTCATGGCTCCGCCCACTCAATAGAACACGACGCGCAGGCGTGAAATCAGCGCCGCGCAGGCTCGGCGGCCGGGCCATGACGGAACCGCTCCGTCATCATCACAGCGCGACCGCGGCTGATGACGGAACGGTTCCGTCATCAGCAGGGGAGGGGTTAAAGTAACTTTAACTCGTGCCACTACCATGCGCAGAGTCGTCTTCAATAATGTAGTTTCGAATATGGCATTGATGTCATCAATGGTAATATAGAAAATGTCATGAATGATTTAATATGTGAGATAATTAGCAGTGCATGGGTAGGGCATGAGTTATAGTTACTTTAGGGCATGAGGTATAGTAAGTTGAGATAGCTATAACTGGTGAATTTCAGTGTTTTATTTATTTAAAATGGTATGGATTTACTCGACATTCACACCTAACTGTATCATCCCTTTAAATTTTGTTTTTTTCAATGAATGTCTATGTTTTTTTTTACGTAAGGGAAGATGTCCATCGCACGAGAACTCCAGTTTCTGGGCCAGGTGCCTCGGGTATTGTGATGTAGGGCTTTGTGTGTCATGCAAGCGATTTTTAGTTGAATTCTTGCTTCGAAGGGTAGCCTGTTGAGCGTTTTGCAGTCGGGGGAAATGTGGCAATGTCTTTTGGAACCTGTGATGAGCCTGGCCGCTGAGTTGAGTGATGCTCTTAGCGGGCAGTTGTCGATCTAGGAAGTTCACATAGCGTTGCACTACCATATTCTAGTCTAGGAAGTACTAGTGCTTGAACTGCCAGTTTGAAGTCATTTGCTGGGAGGAAGGGTTTTAATTTTCTGAAAATGTGCTCCTTGTGCTGCAGCACTGATATGTTTTTGCATGTTTAGGTTACTGTCCAGAGTTACTTCCAGTGATTTTGCTGAATCGATTAAAAGAAGTTGGCAGTTGAGCGTTGTAAGTTGTTTAAGCCATTCTTGAATGATGTCTGTTTGGATAGGGGGGGGCGATTAATAGGAATTCGGTTTTGAGGGAGTTTAGTTTGAGGTGGTTATCAGTCAAACCAAGACTGAGTTTTTGTAGAGTTGAATTGAGAACCTTGATGTTGCCTGGAGAGTTTATCTTTAAATAAAGTTGTGTGCTGTCAGCGTACATGTGAAAGTGGATATTTGATGAGCTGAGGATCTCAGTGAGTGGTTTCATGAATAAGTTGAACAGTGTAGGTGAAAGGGAGGAGCCCTGCGGGACTCCTAACATGACTGGGACGGTCCTTGACAGGGATTGGTTGACCTTGAACCTTTGGGATCTATTTCAGAGGAAAGAGGTAAACCAATTTACAACTGACCCTGATAAGCCCATTCTGTGCTGCAGGAGGCCTAGTAGATTTTCATGTTTGACGGTGTCAAATGCCGACCATAAGTCAAGTAGGATAAGTAGACAGGCTTCGTTCTGATCCAGTATTTTTAGTGTGTCATCTACTATGTGGGTCATGGCCGACTCCATACTGTGCCCTGCCCGGAAGCCAGATTGAAATTTATTGAGCAGGTGGAAGTTGTTGATGTGTTGTCTAACTGGCTGAGAAAACATTTTTCAAGGAGTTTCACCAGAGTTGGGATGTTGGAAATTGGTTTGTAGTTATTCAGGTCTGCGGGGTCCGTTGTCGTTTTTTTCAAGATGGGGGAAGCTTGTCCTGACTTGAGAATATCTGGAATAACACCTTGGACAAAGGAAGCATTGATGATCTTTGTCCAAAGTGGCAGTAGCCCTGGTATGAAATCTTTGATGTAGTTAGCAGGGAGGGGTCAGAGAAGTGGTTGGAGGGGTTTAAGGACGTGAGCGCTTTTAGGATTGTTTCTTCGCTGTAGGTTGTAAAGGAGGCCCAGGAGTCGTTGTTTTTGAGGGCGAGCTTGGTTGTGCAGCTGCTTGGGGTTACTAGCGTGTGAGATGGGGTGTCCTTCTGAATGTCAATCTGAGCTAATGAGGCCTTAAGTAGATCTGTTTTCAGGAGTTCCGTCTTTCTCGTGAAGAAGGAAGAAAATTCTTCGCAGCTGGGTGGATAACATTGACCATCTTGTGAAGGGTGAGCTACGCCACGGGATTGAGTTTTAACTAGTTCAAATAGCCTATTGGGTAGGTTCTTGGCTTGATCTACCTGATTTCTGAAAAAGTTTGCTTTTGAGTGTCTGATCTTTCTATAGTATGAGTTTCTGGAGGATCTGAGCAGTTTAAGGTGGTCCACGGATGGCGATGACCTTCATCTCCGTTAAACTAATCTAGGGGCTTGTCTCTCCTTGTAGAGTCTACCGTCATACCAAGGTTTAGAGTCTTTTGTGGAGAGTCTCTTCAGTTGTTGTGGCGCGGTTGTATCTAAGATCGTGGTCAAGGAGTTAGAGTAGTGCTATGTCAAAGCTTGAACCTCAGTTAGGACTTCCTTGGGAAGCAGGAGGCTGACATTGGCAGATGTGGATAAATCTGTGAGGGAGCTTTTTAAGTTTTTAGGTTTCTCTTCCATACTTTAGGTCTTGTTGGTTGTGCTGAGCATAGTTTAACTGGTACCTTGATGGAGAAGGTGATGGAATGATGATCAGATCAATCACCGGAGAGGATTGTGTTAAACTGAATGGCCTCTGGGTTGGCAATAACCAAGTCGAGGGTTGAGCCTTTGACATGTGTGGGGCTATTGCAGATTTGGGTGAGGTCTAGGTCCGAAAGGAATGTTTTGAGGCTATTTACTGCCAGATCCTTAGGGTCGTTCCAATGGAGATTGAAATCACTGAGGAATATTTGGATATTTAGTTGACCCGTATGTGTGGTCACAATATCCATGAATTGCTCGATGAAGGTGAGGTTATCTCCTGGCAGGTGGTAAAAGGTATGAAGTGAACAAATTGGTTTGTTATTACTTGTGATATCTATGCAAAGATGTTCACATGAGGAAAGATCCAATGAGGGTGAGCGATTCTCTGCAAGGTTGTTCCGGTAGATGCAGGCAGTACCACCTTCTGATCCAATAGGTCTGTCTAGTCTAGTGATGTCATAATTAGGGGGGACCAGTATGTCAAGGATCGGGTTGGATGATTCATTTAGCCATGTTTTGGTAAGGATTAGAAGGTCAGGTTCGTGAGTGAGTATAAGGTCAGCAATGTCAGCCGCATGTGCTGAGTCTGATCTGCAGTTTAGTAGAATGCATTTGAGACACTGCTTGATGGTCGTTGGAGGTTCCAGTGTTAATGGAAATTGCTTAAGATTCTCAAGGATTATACCTCTGGTGTTGTGATTAGGGGCGCTGTGTGTACTGAGATGGATGGTTTCGATTAGGGAGGGTTGTTTTGACTTGTTTGGTAGAACTGCAGACTGGTTGGGTTGGGGGGACGTTGGAGAGGAGTAGGGAGTGTATATCCTTGGCGGATAAGGTATTCTTCCTGCAGATTGAATGGGTTGTGGAATTACAGTCAGGAACTGTTCTCCATCTTGGGGGTGGCTGATTAAGGGAAAGAAGTTGCGACTGGTGCTGGGGTGTGGGGCTGTTGCTGTAGACGATCCTGCTCTTAGCACCCGTATGTCGTCTGATCTTGGGTTGCAGCCTAAACAGGTTCCATAACTTGTGGAGCTCATCTTTGATATATTGTAGTGAAAGTAGGATTTCATCGAACCTAAGATCCGATGTGGGCTGCTTGATAATTGTGTTGTCTAGGAGAATGGGGGTGGAAATGTTTAGGATGTGGATTGGAGGGTAGCAGGGGTCCGAATCTGCATAGTGAGAACTAACTACCAGTCAGGTTGTCCTGAGATGGGGAAGTAGACAAAGGGGGAGAGGTATGTATCAGAGGGGTGTACGTTGAGGTTATGGACATGTGAGGGTTCCTAATGTTCGGGGGACTACTATAAGGGATGTTACTTGATTGGCTCCTAGGTGAGGGGAAGGTGATGTCGGCGTTGTGGGAGTGGTTCTCAGAGGCTAGGATATCTCCTGGCGTCGGGGTGGGAGTATGAAAGGATGGGTTTGAGGGTAAATGCCAAGGGGGGGATATCGGCGTGGACATGGGGCGGGCGTTATGGAGGTGATGTAGGAGATGTGGGAGTGGTTCTCAGAATCTAGGATATCTCCTGGCAACAGGGTAGGAATATGAAAGGATGGGTTCGAAGGTGAATGCCCAGGGGGGTTGTCGGCATGGACATGGGTGGCGTTATGGACATGGGGGGGCGTTTTGGAGGTGATGTAGGCATTGTGTGAGTGTTTCTCAGAAGCTAGTATATCTTCTGGCGTCGGGTGGGAGTATGGACTGATGGGTTTGTAGGTGAATGCCAAGGGAGGGATGTCGGCCTGGACATGGGGGGCGTTATGGAGTTAGGTGTGTCTGTGGCGGGGGAGAGGATCTAAGGACTATCTTTGATGAGCGCGAAGATGTTGTCGAGTAAGATTACGTTTTGGGCAGAAGATTGCAAGAGAATGATCCCAGTGTGATAAATGGTGATTTTATCTGAAGCCCAGTAAAGCGGGGAGGGGCTGATAGGGATCTTGAGACCGTGCGCAGTTTTTTTGGACGAGGAAACTGAGAACAGGGCGTGGACTGCTTTCCTCCATTGGGCTCTTCTCTTTGTGTAAAAAATAATGTCGTTCTTTATAGAGTGGTAGGTGTCTGATATTGGGGTCTCAGGGTATGTTTTTAGCAGCAAATGTTTAAAATGTTTGGCTGCTTTTTTTGAGAGGTTAGGAGGGTACTTTATGGTGTATGTATGTTGACCTCATCGCTCCATCCTGTTAATGACACTAAAGAGAAGGGTAGATGGATAGGGGGTGCACTACTGAATTTTTAGGTCGAGGACCGGAAGGCTGCGCTTGCGCAGTCTCCGGGAGGAGATTGTATGTTATTTAGTAAGGGGGCTTGAACCCGCCTCTCTCCTCCATTGGCTGGCTTCCTAAACGGAGGCCAGCCATTGGAGGAGAGGGGCGTCACTCAGTTCAAGCCCCGTCTCTTTCGGATTAGGGGGCGGTTTTTTTGCTGTACTTTCGACTGTGACGTCATCCGTCACTCAGAACGGCAAAACACGCCCCCGAATCCGAAAATGGCGACGCTTTTCTTCTGCCATTTCACGCCGACCGCCTTAGCAAGAAGTCCCTGAGTGCTCGCCCCTCTTATGTTTGAGATAAGCCATCTGCATCAGCAGCGTCGACATGAGTTAACCACCCTGTTTGTGCCATTTTTCATGAGCGCCCCTCTCTTGTCTGTCGCCTGTTTGTGCCGTTTTTCATGCCCATGTGGAGTGCTCCTCTCTTGTCTATCGTCTTCTCTTTCTTTGTCTCGCCCCTGGTCTCTCCCTTTGTGCGCTTCACTTCCTTTCGTTCAAAATAACTTTTCCTCCGCACCTCCGTTGTGCCCGGCGTGTTAAACGGGAATTGGGGCTGACGCCGCTTGCCGCTGCTCCTGCCGCTGCCACCGCCGCCCAGGGAGAGCTGCTGGGACCCCGAGGAGAGCCATGGCCTTCGGGACCCATCTGAGCCTGCTGCTCTGGAAGAACGGCAGACGGTGAGTGAGTGAGCGTCTGGGAGGGTCTCAAAGCATGAGTGCACTCTTGTTGAAGTTGAAAAGTTTCTCCCTCTCTACCTCCGTGCGCCTCTCCTTCCACTGTCTCTCCTCCCCCTGTTGTTTCGCCAGCCGCCTGCAGCCCACCTTCCGTCTCCTGCTCGCCTCATCCCTCCGGACGGATTGTGCCATTATTCTTGCCTCTGCCCCCCTGATTGTGCTCATTTTCTTGCCTTCTGCCCCCTGATTGCATTATCTTTGCCAGTGTTAGTTCGCTGCTGGTATTGCCTTTGCCCGTGTTTCTTTGCTGCTGTTATTGTCTTTGCCAGTGTTTGTTCGCTGCCGTTATTGTCTTTGCCAGTGCTTGTTCACTGCTGGTATTATCTTTGCCAGAGCTTGCTGGCTGTCGGTGTTGTCTTTGCCAGTGCTTGTTTGCTGCCGGTATTGTCTTAGTCAGTGCTTGCTGGCTGTCGCTGTTGTCCCCCCCAAAACCTTGCTGTGAATTCAGTAAATTATTCTAAATAAAAGACGAAAAACGAATCCCTTTTTGTCAGAGACTTTGCAGCATAAAATGCAGTTGCTCTCTCACAATGCATTCGTGATTCCTATAACTGTAAAAGCTGTGCCTCGACTGCTAGCCCTTGAGATGGGGCCGTTCTCTATAGCGCCAAAAAGCCCAAGGAGGTCTGAGTCCACCTGTGATGTCAGAGACTGAAGATATCGGTCTGGATTCCTTGGAGGCTCCCTTAGTATGACACAGCCAGCTAAGCCAGGTGCCTCAGCATCACTCCTCTTGTAGAAAGTCTGTCCCTGTACCTTGCGATACAGAGAACAGTTTGATGGCCATCTCTTTAGCGCCAAAAAGCACAGAGACTTATGTGTCCATCTGTGATGTCACATCAGGCACTAGAGTTTCCAGGCTGGATTCATCACAGGCTCTCTGAGTAACTAAATCTTGACCCTGCCCTATTATGTACATCACTTATCCCATGGTATCCTTTGTGCTGCTTAAGGCCCATCTCTTGTGCCAAGAAGCCCAGAAAGTGCTAAGTGCATTTGTGACGAGAGACTCAAGAGTTTCCATGCTGAATTATTCACAGCCTCTCTGAGTAAGGAATAGAACCTGTGAGAGCTGTTTGAGCTGTGAGAGCTGTGTGGGCTGTTGGAGCTGTATGGGCTGTGAGAGCTCTGTGGGCTGTGAGAGCTGTGTGGGCTGTGAGAGCTGTGAGAGCTGTGTGGGCTGTGAGGGCTATGTGGGCTGTATGGGCTGTGTGGCCTGTGAGGGCTGTGAGAGCTGTGTGAGCTATGCGAGCTGTGAGAGCTGTGTAAGCTGGGTAAGAAATTTGAGCTGCGAGAGCTGTGTAAGCTGTGAGAGCAGTGTGAAGAATGAGAATTGTGAGGGCTGTTGGAGCTGTGAGCTGTGTGAGCTGTTTATTTTTAAGAACAATACCCTAGAACAAATTGATTATCTTTGCTTATGTTTTTATTTATTCGGCTGTTTAATACACATTAGCCTCCGTCGCATCGGTTAACTTTATTGTTTATATTCACTTGGTAGTACCGCTCATAACTCTCTACTAATACTCTCTACTACTCACTCTCTACTACTCACTTTAGTACTGTACTACTTACTCTACAACTCTCTAATACTGCCTAATAGATTTAGTAATAAGAAAAAATGCTGTGAGGTACTGACTGTAATACTCGACAAAAAATGTCTACTACACACAACTTACTACACACTACTACTCACTCTTTACTACTCACTCTCTAATATTCTCAATACTCACTCTACTAGTTACAAGACAAATATCTAATACTCTATACTCACTGTACTACTCAATATCAACTACTCACTACTACTCACTCTACTACTAAAGTACTTATTCAACAACTCTCTAATACTCCCTACTCACTTTAGTACACAAATAAATACTCTACAGTACTCACTATAACACTCTATTACACACTCTACTGCACACCCTTTACTACACTCTCTACTACTCACAAATATTCACTCAAATAGTCACTCTATACTACTCACTATCAAATATTATCAATACTCACTCGAATACTTACTATTCAACTCCAAAACACTCTCTACTCACTGTAATACTCAATATCAACTACTCGCTACTACTCCCTCTACTAAATAGCATCTAATGTATAGTACTTACTGTAATACTGTACTACACACTCTGCTACACTCTCTACTAATCAACAGTACTCACTCATAATTAGTCACTCTATCCTACTCACTCTTTCACTTTTTTACTACTCGCTCTCTAATACTCTCTTTACTAATAACTCTCTCCTACTCACTATCAACTACTCACTCTACTACTCTACTACGTACTCTGTGTGTGGGTGCTAATGCAATAGGTCTCGCATATGCAAGCGATTAAGCTATTGGCAATGTAAATAACAATGCCACTTATTTATGATTTAAAAAAAAAAAGAAATGCCATGAGAAATGCCAATAGCTCTACCTTTAATAATGCCGAGACCATTGCATTGTAAATGCTTGTTTATTTAGTGACTGCTCGAGAGTAGCCCATTCCTATGGGCACTGAGACCAGTTAAAGATGGCCGTCTGAGTTGCAGAAATCTTGAGCTCCACGTTGTGGTCCTATCACTCTTTCAGTGAGTTGGACAGTATTGTGGGGAAGTTCTATATCTCTCACTAACTGAGCTGAATTAGGGTGATCCTTTCTTTCAGTGGAGGGCTGTGTGGTGATTTGTCCTCTCACGCTTTCTGTGGCTGAGTGAGTGCCATTTTACCTGCCATGGGGATCAGGTAGAAGACTGTGGTAACTTTTCAAAATGGGGTCCCTGTATGCCCCAAAACTTTGAAATCGGTGTGTGGCACTCCAAAGGCAGGGGATCCTTAGTGCAAAACGGAAGGGTATTAAAATAAAGAATAATGTACCCAACGTTAGCTCTGCAACCCCGTGGGGTGCTTGAGATCGAGGTGGGGTCCAATAGGAATGGGAGGGGATCGGAAATGAAGCTCTCACCTCTCGCCTGGGAGGAACGGCGGTACAGACAGCCAGGCTGACCGTCTAAAGTTGATCGTGCTCCCGCGAAATTCATCGGGGGCAGGTCCTCGCAGCCATTGAGCTCCATCAGCTGTGCTCTGCGTGAGCACGCATAGGTGCTGTGATTGAGGGAAGAATAGACCCTAATAGTGAAAGGGGATATGGGAAAGAGGGTGCCCCGCCAGTGTTTTTCGTGCCGGGGTCTATAACGAGTGAAGAGATCCCGCGGGAGATGCCCGGGTCTGCTCAGAGCTGGTGAGGCGCTCACTTGTCCTTTGCGCGTCTCAGTGGCCAAAGCCCTCCTCACGACTGATCCGGTCGCCCTGCAGCGCCGGGAGAGGGCCAGCCTCAATGCTGCCAGAGCTGCTCCGGGTCCGTGCAGCACCTCCATAGCGGCGCTACGACCTTCCCCCGCAGGTAAGTGGTGCTGATCGATTCATCCCTCTTGAAGTACTTTTCTCTTCTGTTTGTATCCGATGTCACCTTATGTTGCCTGGTTTCGTTATCCGGGCAATTGCTAGTGATGTCTAAACAGAAGTATTCACAGGAGGATAATACCGGTGATTGGGAGCGGTTCACTGAGATATTGCTATGATGTATTCAGGCAATACCTCCGCCTGGTCTATCGGATCTATCAAGTCTTGTGATGTGATTTGGGGGACTTGTATGTCTAGGATGGGTGTGGAAGTTTTGTTTAGCCATGTTTCGGTCAAAATGAGTAGGCCCGGTTCATTAGTGAGGATGAGATCCGCTATGTCGGCAGCATGTCTCGAGGCCGACCTACAGTTTAGAAGAATACAATTTAGCTGCATTTTGATGGGTGTTGTGATGCGGTCGTTTATGATCGGAAGTCGCGAGAGTTTGTTTTCCATTATACCTCTAGAGATGTGTCTTGTGACTTTATGTTCATAGGAACGGATTGATGTGGTTAAGTCTTTACCTGATATCGAGTTTTTCTTCTGCCCCGGACAGGTTTGGGCATTCGGGTAGGGCATTGTTCTCCACCTTGGGGGCTCCTGTTTCAGGGAGCTTGCGTGGATCTGCTGGGTAAGTTTTGAGTGGTTGATGTGGAGGTATGTCATGGATTTTGGCCTGGAGTGCATGACCATGAGTTGTAGTAGAATCAGGTCATGAAGAGTTTGGATGTCCTCCTTACCTTGTTCTAAAGATAGTAATATATCATTGAGTCTAGGTTCTGGTGTTGGAGGTAATTTATCTAATGAATGGGCTGTGATTAAGGGAAATGTGGTTGAGTCCTGTAGGTGGTTTGGGAGGAATCGTAATCGGGTTTGTTGTACAATAGTTCTCCTGTGTGGTTATCCCATGAGTGGGGAGGTGTGAAGGTGGGAAGTGGGGAGTAAGAATGTGGGTTATATCTGGGATGGTGGGATTGGTCGTGAGGGGGAAGGGGTGGGAGGGATGGGGTGGGAGGAGGTAAGTGTGTGGGGTGAGAATGGCACAGTGTGAATCTTGGTGGTGCAGGGGGCAGAGAGGGAGTGATGGAGATGGGTGTTAACTTGCGGATATGGGGAGGTAAGGGTGTGGGGTATGGGAGGTGTAGCGGGAGGATTGATGGGGAGAGGGGGCAGGAGGGAAGGCAGGATGGGAGGGGGAAAGGGTGTGGGGTGTGAAAGGAACAGTAGGAGTATTGATGGTGCGAAGGGACGGGTAGGACTTAGGGGGGAGTCTGTCATCTCAATGGGCCATTAATATTCTGCTGTCATGGTATGTTGTACTTCCACCCCAGGGGCAGAAGAAGGTTCTCATGATCGTCTGCAACTCCGCTGCACCTTCTCCTTATTTCTAACATCGACACCCAGAACTCAAATTCACACGCAGCATACCTTCACATCCCTTTCATTAGCACCTAGCACTAACACTCTCACAGTATAAATCCTTCTGATCATACTGCCCAGTCTTCCATGCGCCTGTCATTGCAGATGTCCTCATACAACACATCATGTCTGCACTTGTATTCACAGAAAATTGACTCCACCCCATCTACACACATCTAAATTGTTCTCATAACCAGACTCGATCACCCATTGTGTAGAATGCATGTACAAGACTGGAGGACAACTTGTTCTCATCACAGAGGCACCTGGTCCTGCACTCTAAGTGAGTCAGCGTCGCTCAAGTCATTTGAACTCCTCATCTAGCACTTCCTACTTTCACCCACTCCAAGGTGCCATATTCAAACTGATTTACAGACCTCCAGAATTCAACAAGCACTTCCCTATGGAAATAATGGCCCTAATCACTGCTGCCTCAAATTGGGAAACCCACCCCACAGCACTCAGCTAAATCAACGTCCCTGGGCACTCCAGCATAAAGAAATTGAAAATCTTCCTCATCACACTCCTATATATTCTGGACATCAAGCAACAAACCACTGAACCTACCCATTCCAAAAACAACACTATCACCGTCATCATAATGACCACTCCATCAAACCAATGTAAGTCCCAGATACACCTGAATGGGGCTGACCACTTTGTTATCCCCTTCTCTTCCTACATGCTGTGCCACCACATCAAGGCCAACTTTACCAACAAAAAAAAGGTTTGGTCTATCAAAGAGTACTTCACACACTGCTGCAAAAATTACACCTTTTGCTTAGTTCTACACATTTTGCTTTCTCACCCACGGATGACACAGGTAAACTCAGTTCAATGCACCAGTAATGAATGTGAAAGACAGGTTATTGTAGCCCAGCAGAACCACAGCCAATACATTGTTGAAGTAGAGTTATTGCTTTTGGGTTACTAGCAAACCCTACAATGGGATCAGGGACACCATGGTAACAGAAACAAATCTATTTCGTTATTCACAATATCACACACACATACTCAACGCAGAAAAATAGACACTTTTAACTAAAAGCATTTACTACAGCAGGGTGAATCTGTTTCCCAGTACATCTTGGAATTTCTGACATAAGTTTAGGAATACCTCACATAGATTATGTGTATCAAGCTGTGTGTCCCAGACGATTCCTTATAAACATATAAGGTGAAAGGACATCAATTTAGACTGCACTATGTTTGCTATATGTCTGTATTTGTGCTTATTTGACCTTCACGTGATGATAAGGAGACTCTTGTCCCAGACTGATGTCACATTAGGTGTTAAATCAAACGATTTGACACTTTCACAGTTCTTAGAAAAATAAGGCCTGTCAACATATGTGTCAATGGCAGATATGACGATGATTTTGCAATAATCTTGAAAGATAGCTACTTACAGTACCTAAAATGGAGTCCATATCTACCCAAAAATTAACTTGGACCACACAACTTGTACATCTGAATGTGATGGCATGCAGGCATATCTAACATGTAGGATGTGGCTAATTTATAGGGAAATCCATGCTCTCAATATTCTAATGCATGCTATATCTAAAAAATGGTACATGGTATATAAACTATATAATAACACATAATATTAATGCCGTTAGTCAAACATAAACATCATTACATAATTTGCGATGGGCAAAGCAAAGCCTGAATACTTTTAAGCCTTGCATTGTTTCAGATCGTCTGTGTTTATATGTATAACACAATTTATCTTGTTGGCGATTATATATGCCAGTAATACTATGGAGTAGACCAGATTTAATATATGCAGCATAAAAGAGGAAAGGAAAAATTAAAAGAGTCTTATTTGAAAGCATTCTTCCAGTTCATGGTTGCTGTGGTATCATGGATTAATACGAGTCATAAAAAGGTTTACATATAGATGTTATTCCTCATCAGAGGACTTTTTGACATCATCCAGTTCTTGCACAGCATATATATAGTTGTTGTAGAATCCTGGAAATCCATTCTCATAGTTGTGAGCCTCAACAGAAGATGGACCAGCAATTGGTTGCTCATTTGAGACACTTGGTGATGACTGTGGCTCCCATTTGGGAGGCTCAAGGAACAAAAGTTAATCAAGCCATTCATCAAGAGCAGCGTTGAAAAGTGTCAATGGTCATATTGCTCTGTCATAGGGTGCATTCTGTAGAGAGTACAGATGGATTGCTCAGCATTGTCTTTGGTGCTCATGCAGCAGTTGAATGATTGGAGCCCTAATCTAAACAAACACGCAATCAGAGGAGGTAACGCTACCTTGCTAGAAGCAGAGAGCGAGTCTGCCAGCGGGACAGCAAAGGCTGTAGAAGCAGGAGCAGGAGCCGAGTCCCCCCTGCCGCCGCCTCTCAACACCAACGCGGACGTAGAGCGGGGGGACTCCAACACCCAGGAGCCTTTGCGGGGGCGCGCAGCAGTGACGCGCAAGAAGGCGCCCGGAGGCGCTTAAAACAGCGGCGCCGCCGGAGCACCCTGGGAGCCCTAATCTAAATAAACACGCAATCAGAGGAGGTAACGCTACCTTGCTAGAAGCAGAGAGCGAGTCTGCCAGCGGGACAGCAACGGCTGTAGAAGCAGGAGCAGGAGCCGAGTCCCCCCTGCCGCCGCCTCTCAACACCAACGCGGACGTAGAGCGGGGGGACTCCAACACCCAGGAGCCTTTGCGGGGGCGCGCAGCAGTGACGCGCAAGAAGGTGCCCGGAGGCGCTTAAAACAACAACGCCCCCTCCGCGTAGCGGGACGCGAGCGGGACCAAGCTAAGCCCCGGGCAAAGGGCGGGCCCTCTGTGGCCCTCAGAGGCCTGAGGAGCCTGGCCTGGGCCACCACCCCTGCCCGATTTCCATCAGCCCAAGTGACTATTGGACACAGAAACTGTAAGTCTGCTAAATATCCAATTACAGGATACTGGGTTGTTAGTTGCCATTTATTGTTAACCCTTAAATATATGGGCCCGTCATCAAACTGTTATTATTACAAAAGGTCGTTTGAGATTAGCACTGGAAATTGTCATGAATTGTCGGGAGACCAGAAGCATGGCTGTTGCAGGAGTGAAAAAGTTAACCGGGACTCTGGATGACTTTATTGTTCACACCAATGCATTGATTGATGAGGGGATAGTATTAATGGACAGGAGGGTGTCCCAAGATCTAGCTATGGCCAAGAGATCCTCCCTAGGCCTTATTGCACCGGCATGTACGCCTAACCCCGAGTCCCGCCCAAATACCCTCGCAATGGTACATAACACTGGGGATACTGGGGATTTTGATGTCTTAAGCTCACAACAGGATTTGGAAGCCACTCCCAATCTTAATCTTCTGACAGAGAGTGGCTTAGACAGAAATGAGCTAGATAATCCACCCCGGGCAAGTGCCACAAATCAAAGGGGTTTGAAAGAAGGGGCAATCCCTAAACAAAAGGCAAATAAACCCACCACCCTTAAAGGGAAGAAAGCACAAACTGCCCACAACCGAGACAACACCATCTTAGACCCGGCAATTGTGAATAACAACTTGGCAGTCAGCGCAAATGATATAGGGGGGGGTGCACTCGACAAAAATTGGCTTGCCTCTAAGTCTCCCAGACGACACCATTATTGACAATAGTCTGGAGGAAATCCTTGAACTGAGTGGTGAAGTCACTAATCTAGCCAAACATAGCCAGGATGGGAGCGGGTCAAGCACGGTTAATAATAATAATATTTTTAACATGTTAAAAGCCCTACTCGAACCCATAGAGGCCAGATTACGTTGCTTAGAAACTATTTTGAAAAACATTCATAAGGATATAAGTGCCCCAAGCCTTACTTTGAACGCTAAGACATCCCACGTTGCCAACACAGCTAATAAGTCATCTTTGGCTGGCAAAAGCGTCACTGTGGCTAAAAACAACGTTCCAAAGAACACTAGTAACACACCAAACCTGGGAGGCACTAAAACAAAGACCTCCGATCTAAAACAACTAGAGAATTCAACCAAATCTAAGTCAACCCCCCAAGTTAAACCAAATGATCCCACTCCGCCGACCCCAAATCCTGACCCGGCTCCAAGAGCTAAGGCAGCTGCCCGTAGAAACATCCATCTTCCCCCAGATGCCTGCCCCTATGTAGTGATTCTTACTGGAGTCAATGAAATTTCATCTTCCGAAGTAGAATCCTACCAGGCCCTGAAAAATAAAGTGTGCCACTGGCTCTCCAAAAACCATCCCCTACCGCCAAATATTCCAAGTAACATTCTTATGGTGGAGAGAACCCCATGGGTGGGAGGGAATAAAAAAAACTTACAAGGGGACTGCGTTGTGGTCACTTTCGAGAACACACAGGTGGTAGAATATATATGTAGAGGATCCTCTAGATATCAAGCAAGCACTGTTACTGCTAGGCCCCTCTCTTATTTCTACCTACCCGGGAATCAATCAGATAAAAGATGGAGTTGGCTAAGGGGCCCACATGAGCAAAAAGTAAGTCAGAGGTTCAACCCCCCATGGGAGGTGCACCCCCCTGGGCTGGGACGAGGGTGGCGATGAGGAATGGAACCCGGTCAGGAGAAGAAGAGGAAGACCGTTTCAAGGGGGGTTTGTTGCAGGGCCTCAAAACAGCCACCCATATTATTACCATCAGACTGCTAACGGATATGATAATCACCTCAACTTCCCAATTGCTAACCGCTATGATTGTCTGTCAACCCTGGATTGGGTCGATTGACAGACACAGGGTTCACCAGTTGGACAGAGGCCTAACAACAACAACTCCCCCACCCCTCTGCAAAAGGAAAATAGCATCGTGGATGGGCAGATGTCAAATCCAACTCCCACTTTTGGCAAGGGTGTGGAAGGTGGGGCTCCATTGCACAAAAAAATGGATGAGGTATGGGGTGGTCGGGATATTACTATGGCAACATGGAACATTGCGGGTCTCAAAAATAAAGTGGATGACCCGATCTGGCGGGACCTTATAGGATCTATGGACTTAATAGCTATGCAGGAGACCTGGGACACCCAAAATGTATTGACAGTGGATGGGTTCACCACCTTCTCTATACCGGCTGTCGGGTCAACGAGGGGGCGGGCTAGAGGGGGACTGGTAACCCTGATCTCTGCCAAAATCCCAGGGACATACACGCAAATAACTACTGGCTGTCCTTATTGTCTTGCTGTTTTAATTACTTATAGGAGTTACCATAATGTTTTGGTTATAAACTTTTATAATTCTTTTGATAGGGACAGTCCAGTTAGTAACCTGATGATGTTAAGCTCTTTCCTGGTTGATTTTAAAGAGTCCGCAGAGTATGATTGTGCCATCTTGTTGATGGGAGACTTCAATATTCATGGTTGTCAGGATAAATGCCCCCCAAATGTGTTATTTGGTCCCCCGGATGAAGGAAACACCCACTTTGAACATTCAGAGCAGGGTATTTTTTTGGAAACATTGTTGGCCAAAAATGGGTTCATTCTGCCAAATGGGTGTGAGGAGGATATCCCCACGTTTATAGGTCATGGCAGTGGTTCCGTGATTGATTACATATTCCTCAGTAGTATTTGTGGAGTCCAAATCAGTAGCTATTCAGTTCTAGGGTCCCACTTTAGCGACCATAACCCTGTTGTTTTAAAAGCAAAGAACATATTTGTTATTAAGGATAGCTGCCCAAACCTGGAAGATAAACATGATATGCGGTTGACAGACCAAGCACGCAGAATCAAATGGTGCAAGCTAATTCCAGAAGAGTTTTTTTGTAACCTCTGTCTTAGTAGTAGGGAGGACCTAAAGTTGTGTATGGATGATCAGGCTGGGGACAGTGAAGTAATGGAGGCGTATAAAAAGGTCTGCCTCGACATTCTCTCCAACCTGACCCGCCAGGGTAAAGGCAGAACACAAGGGAAGGAAGGCTGGTTTGACAAAAACTGCTCAGCGGCTAACCATAAACTTAAGGTTGCACTTAAGTCTAACCCAGTAGACAGACGGCTCGTGGCCACCCTCAGGAAAGAATACAAGACTGCAATCGAAAGAAGGCGGCGTGAAATTAGAGAGGACGCCTGGGCCGATCTGACCTCAATAGATGTTTTAAAAAGCAGCGCCAAGTTCTGGGCGGTGGTCAACAAACCCTATTTCTCGGATTCCAGTAATAATGAATTGGACTGTGGAATCCAAGAAGACAGATGGCACTCGCACTTTAGGTCCGTTTACGAACAAGAGACCATGGAGGCAGAAGACATGATTCCCTTCCCTCAACTGCCTTATACCTTAATTGTAAATGAGGAGGAGGTGGCAGTGGCCATCGGTATGATGACCAGTAATAAAGCTCCTGGACCAGATGGCGTTCCCTCTGATCTTTTTAAAGTCGACATTTTATTTTGGTCCAAAGTTTTAGCCAATGTTTTTAACAGAGTTTCTAAGACAGGCATTCCTGAGTCATGGACACAGTCGGTTATTGTACCCATCTATAAAAAAGGGGACCGGGGGGAACCTGGCAATTACCGACCTATATCCCTCATTGATTCCGCAGTCAAGGTTTTAGGGAGAGTGGTTTTAGGTAAATTGACCAATTGGTTAGAGGAGACCGATACACTTTCCCCTCTACAGTACGGTTTTCGAAAGGGGCGCAGTACTATTGACCAAAGCCTAAACCTACAATTGCTTATCCGGAAGTACACCTTAGCTAAGCAAGGGTCTTTGTTTATTGCTTTTATGGATCTGTCCTCGGCATTTGACCGAGTAAACAGATCCAAATTGTGGGGTCAGCTCCTCAACATCGGAATAGATCCTAACATAGTGCATTTCCTAGCAGACCTCCATAGGGACCTTACAGCAACGGTCCGTTACGATAGAAAGGGGAACTGCACGGAAAAAATCAGCATTATCAATGGCGTGAGGCAGGGTTGCATTCTTGCTCCCCTACTCTTTACACTATACATCAATGACCTAGGTAGAGTTTTGGGTGCAGCTTGCAAGGACATCCCGAGGGCAGGGAAATATTTACTGCCGGCCTTACTGTATGCGGATGACGCTGCCCTCCTAGCTAGAACAGCAGTAGGACTTCAATGCCTGTTGAACTCTTTTTATGTTTTTATGAATAATCTTGATTTAAGTGTTAACTTTGGTAAATCCCATGTTATGGTAGAGGGCCACAAAGCGAAGACCCCAAAAAATGTGATGTCATTATTTTGTAATGGACATAAGCTGTCACGAGTCCCAAGATTTCCCTACCTGGGGGTCGTTTTTGATGAAGGTTCCACGTGGCATCCTCAAATGGTAGAGAAAAAAACAGCCCTGGCACGCTCGATCTCTGCGGTGTTGAGCTTCTCCCGTAAACTAGGGGTGAAGCCCATCATGGCAGTACTAAAAGTATATGCTGCCAAATGTACTGCCATCGCCATGTATGGGGCCGATTTGTGGGGCTTTAGGCCAGTTACATCGCTTCAGGTCACAGAGGACAATTTCTAAGAAACGGTTCTTTCCCTCCCAAGATCCACTGCAAGCTTCATAGTCCATCAGGAATGCGGCGTGGGTTACTTGGAGGATAAAATTTCCATGGCCCCCCTACTAAAATGGTTAGCAGTTTGGCTAAATCCAGAGCTTGAAGTGAACCATGAAATTCTAAAAGATTGTTTATTGCTAGATCATTGGGAAAAGATCCCTTGGTTGAAATATGTGCAACAAATGTGTGAAAAGCTGAGCCGGCCCGAATTGTTCGATAAACCCTCTAGTCTGGTGAAAGGTGATTTGAAATGGGCTAAAACACTTTTTTGCTGAATAGAGGAATGGACAGAGAGGGCAGGGAGCTGCTAAAGCCCTCTGTCAGGACCCATCAACTGATTGTTTCCTCTGGCCCTGAACCGGAACTTTACCTTAAAGTTGTCAACGATGCCAATCATAGGTACCTGCTAACGAAGTTCCGATTGAACAAAATTCACCTTTTAATTTCTGGCGGCCCTGGCTGGACCAGGGGCACGGACTTAGATCTATGCAAATGCGATGGCTGCTCAATTATGGACACTGCTCACTTTCTGGTTTTTTTGTGATTATTTTAAGGGCATTAGATCAAAATTTATTATACCATTGTTAAAAGGAAAAGGCTTTAGGCAAGTGAAGCCAGCTTTGTTGTACCTTCAACTCTTGACGGAAATATGGGAAATATACAAGGTGGCTAAATTTTTAACCATAGCGGTGAGACTTAGCAAAAAGATCGCTTGGTCCTAGTTGATTTTCAATAAATGTTAACCATTGTATGAATTCTCCAATTACTTGATCAATGTTTATGCTGTTGTTTTTAAACTCTTGCCACCATGTATTGCATATTTTATCGGGTACTCCCTGTTTTTTATTCATGTTGTATTTTATCATATATTAAGCAGCCTGGTGACTTGTGGACCTTTTTTATGCTTGTGTACTTTTATGGTTTTTGTGATTTAAACCGAATAAAGTATCTTTTGAACCTTTGAATGATTGTTTCCATAGCAGGATAAGCCATGTGGGGCTGCTTCAGCTGTAACTCCAACATGATTTCAGTCGGACAGTTTATGCAGTAGAACACAGGTTTTACTTGTGTAGCATCTATTTTATAAAATGATAGCATCCAGTGCTCGCTGAGTTCAGATAGTCAAGCATTTCCATATAACGTGTGAAAATCTCTCTGTATCTTTGTTCAGCTGGATACGTGTACTCCATGTTGTTGATTTCCTTGTCAGAACAGGAGAAAGATGATAACACCGCAGCCGATTAGCAGTATGATGGTTGGGAATCCTCGGCAAAGGCTGGAGAACAAAAAGTTATCCAGTGCAAATACTGCTCTAAATCCAGTCACCAGACCAGATTGACTGTTTGTAAAAAGAACACCAGCCATCAAAGCTGAGTTGAATATTGTTTGCATGATATCAGCAAATTTTGTCTGATATTTCGTGTGTAACAGCCACTGGATTTCGGAAGCAGTTCTGCCGGTCTGTAGTTTATAGGTTTTAGCTGCTGAAGATAAGGGGACTTTTTTCTAATCAAACAGTCAGTAGTTTGTTTAGATCGTCAAAATGCAAAGATATCATATCTATACTCGGTTAAGGGATGTTTCTAATTATATTTATAGGTGGTGGGTACAAGGTCACTCCACAAGACTGTACTGTTTCTGAACCTGTTATCAGGTATGGCTGGCTAGGTTCAGGTGCAGGATTATATAGCCATAAGGCTAAATGTTCAGTAGAGAACTGAATAGAGTTTTAGGTTCCATGTTGAATTCATCATTTATGATTGACACATCTATTTGAAATTGCCAATTAGTAAACAGAGTTAAATTGACCTTTTGATATAGAAGGTTTCGTTAAATCATTCCTTTTTTCCAAATTCCAGACAGGTAGTTTACTGGACCGTTTTGTTCAGAAAAATCATTTCTTTTGGTATTGTACAGACCCAAAATAAAAATTCTTTAACTTGGATTTGCCAAGATTTGGTTCCTCAAATACTCTTTTCCTCAGCATTTGTTTTCCAACACCCATAAACGTGGTTAGCCAGATTTCATCTCAACTCTGTAAAGTAAATCAGTTTGCTGATAGTGATTCGATTCTTTGGAAGCTCTTGTAGCTTCTGTGAAAAATAGAAAGTTAGAGGGTGTATTCTATCAGCACTCTGAAAATGAGGGAATTTCTTCAAGACATTAGGATGACTCTATTGAGTAGCAGTAGAACGACGAGTATAATTGACAGCCACAGAATGAAAAAAAAAGGTTTACAAAGCAATCCATGCATAGGACCACGGTGGAATCAAGCACTTGCCACGAAACAATTGATAAGCGGGAAGCAGTTTCTGACGGTGTTGAAATGTCCTCTGTAAAATATCCAGACTAGTCATTCTCAATATCATTTGTCTCTCGAGGTTCATGAAAGTACACCGGTTCAAATGATGTGGCATCAGGTGGTGTTTCATGAGTCATAGAATTGTATTTAACAGTAGTAAGTGTAGTGATGTAAACACCAGGTGCATTTTTAGAACTTAATGTTCTGCATAGAGTGCTGTGCTGAAATATTCCTGTCTGGGAACTTGAGCTAGTAATGTTACTGCTTTGATCAAGGGGTTCTGTATTCAGAGAAGGGAGTGGTTGAGAGGCACTACTCTGAATACTTCTTGGTATCTGTAAAGGTCTGCTATAGAGGACTGGCCACATAGTGCTTTTTCACGTCATCGATGGACACTTGTTTGTTTCTCATTGATCCAGCCAAAGGATGCTGAATGACTTCTGTTGCTTTTAACCCCAAGGACAGTGACGGGTGGTCTGTAGGATGGTTGACATTTTTCTTGTTGTGGATTTTTCATGAACTAGGTACCCAAATTTGGGAACCTAACTATCTGCAGCAGTGATAGCCTTCTCTTCACAGGTAGCAGCGTCAGAGTGGCTCATATTAGTCAGCTTGTCTCTGCTGACTTCTTGGATACTCCACAAAGCAGTCAAATGTGTCTTCATCCACCACCTTCCCAGTATTACTTAAGCCAGGCACATACATAAGAACACCAAAGGGAGCCTCATATATAGTGCGTCCTCCCAATACCCAATTAGGAAAGTTATTTAATGCTCTCTGAAGTCCATACAGGTTATGGACCCAACTAAGGCCTGAATTTAGTACCCTGGCAGTCAAGGCCTGATTAATCATACCATAAGCATGTTCAACAACACTGTTCGATTCAGCTTTAAATGGGTTGCTGAATTACAGACAAAATCTCAGAGCAGACAT
This sequence comes from Lissotriton vulgaris, assembly GCF_964263255.1. NCBI lineage: Eukaryota > Metazoa > Chordata > Amphibia > Caudata > Salamandridae > Lissotriton > Lissotriton vulgaris. Next base: position 1,472,872,780 of record NC_141695.1, read on the forward strand.
TGAATCCCTGCAAGCATTGGAGGCAACGTAATACAGTTATCTGTATGAAATGAATGAACTGTCCGAATCTCTACCAAACACTGCACATCTCTTTCTACTGCTGAAGCATTAAAACACTTCTGTGGCCAAACCTACAGAAATAGAGAAAATGAATCAATTTCTACCATAAAGTACTTATATCGGTTGGTTGAATGAAATGGAACGATGAAATTCAAAAAAATCCCCCGGAAGGGGATGTGAGAAATTGTGATATGAGTTGCTGAAGATCTTTTGATGTTGAAGTGTTAAGGGCCATATGTATAAAGCCGTTTTTGAATCGCAAAGGCCGATATTCGCAGAATTTCGGCCTTTGCGACTCGCAAACGGCCATTTTGCATGTTTTGGAATGTATGAAACATTCCCAAAATAAGGAATTGCAAACTTGTGCGATTCCTTATTTTTCCATAGCATTTAGGGAATCGCAAATTTGCGATTCCTTAAATGCTATGTATGTAGCAATTTTAGCTTGCGAATTTTGTTTAAGAATTCGCAAACTACCACCAACTTTCTGTTGATGGTAACTTGCGAATTCTTCCAGAAATGCACAAATTGGCATTTTTAAAGTTGGCATATGATGCACAAACATGCCCATAGGGCATGTATGTGCGCCATATGCACACACATGTCCTTTTCAGGGGTGCAGCAGGGTGTTTTTGAGACACCCCTGCACCCTTGCAATAATTCTCAAATTGCGATTAGCAAATTGCGAATTCGCAATTTGAGAATTGTCAAATGTCAAAATACACTTTATTCGATTTTTGTTAAAATCATAAAAGGCAAAGATAAAACATCCATTTAAAACATTTTTAAAAATACCCACAATACATTTATTATACACAATTTGAGAATTATTTTGCATTCATTCCTATGGGCCTCCTGGCCCATAGGAATGCATTGGAAATTATTCCTTAATTGCGAATTCGCAAAATGCGAATTCGCAAATAAGGAAGCTTAAGGAATCGCAAATAAAAAGCGATTTTGTTCATACATGCCATTTTGCACTTCCTAAATAGCGATTCCTTTAAATTCGCTATTTAGGAAATGCAAAATAGTTTGATGATACATATGGCCCTTAATCTTTTCACAAATGCCACGCTGCCTAACATAATTGTTAGTACGTTTTTTTGTTGTTTTTTTTTTGTCCTCATTTGCCTTTCCCTCCTTTCAGAATCGCCAACCACCTTGCGTGTCGCCTGCCAGAAGACTTCAAATCTTTGCCTTCTCCCGTTTCAAGACATGAATTGATATTACTGGCGGAAGGAGCATCCCAAAAGTATAGAGGGAGGAGGATAGGATGCAAGCATGATATAACTCGAACTCCATCTCCGTGTTTTTCAACCTGCAGGACCAACAGTATTTCGAAGGGGGCCCTTATCCTAGGTCCATGGAGTCAAACTAGGCATAATCATTGGACCCGGGAAAAAAAAAAACCCGGGCCTTTCTCTCCACTGAACCAACAAGTCCCAAAAGGCCAAATTTCTTTATTACCAGGTCTAGCGAGATCCACTTTAGATGTTTCGTATAACGATGTTAACCAACCAGAGTGTAAGGGGGCCATATTCTGTATCCAAACTTTACAAATTTGCCTCCTGGCCAGGAGAATCGCATAGAACAAAAAAGACCTAGCCTGGCCAGTTATGCCTGTCTTGAAGCAGAAGATTATCAAGGGCAACGTGAGAGACAGCGAAATGTTTAAGATAGAATTTAGAGACCTTATTACTTCATCCCAGAACCTGGCGATGTGGGGACAGTCCATGAACATATGAACATTGGATGCTTCACTGTAGTTGCATTTGTTACATTTCTTTCCTGGGATGAATTTTGACAATCTCAGGGGCGAAAGATAGTCCCGGTGCAACGTGAATAGATGATTTTGCCTGAGCCAGGCAGGCTTCCCAATTTTATAAAGTAGGGTAAAAGATTTTAACCATATCTCCTCACAAGGGAACCCCATCTCTTCCTTCCACAGTTCATCAGGGAGAACAAGGTCCCCATAAGCCTCCTCCAACATACTCCAATACCATAGGGCTACCTCATTGCCCCCCCCGACCGCTCTACCAGCTGCTGTTCCAGGCTGGATATCTTTCCCAAAGGAACCCCCTTCCTGGTCAACACCTTGGCCCAGCTTTCTAACTGTAGATATTTAAATCTAGAGAAGCCCGCGCCTCCCAACTCTCGTAGATCCTCCCAGGCCCTCAACCCCCCTTCAGCCACAAGCTCCCCCCATCTTACCACCCCAGCGTCTCTCACCGGAATGGACAATCTATCTTGTAAGCATAATGGTAACCCAGGGGAGTCCCATACCGGTGCATAGTTGGAATAATAGGACAGTCCTATTCTCTTCCTAATCTGAGACCAGGCTGACCCCAGAGATGCTAATATTTTTTATTTGCCTTTTTAAAAAATTTCTGGTCCCCAAATTTAAATACGAACCCGTCCATTGGCAGGTCCGCTCCAATCAGATTGGCTTTAAACATTGTCCAGAAGATGTACCCAGTGGTGTTTTTAAGAGCATTCTTGTGTGGGAAAACTGAAAAGCCCATGCATAGAACTGCAGGTCTGGCAAGGCGAGCCCCCCTTTCTCCCTTCTCCTCCTCAACTTTTTCCACGCTAGCCGGGTGGACCTATAATTCCATACAAAGGAGTTGATTTCTCGCTGACATTTGTCCAGTATTTTAACATCAAAGGCCAATGGGATGATATTAAAAATTAAAGTACATTTAGGCAGGATAGACATCTTGATTAGGTTAATTATACCCAAGATTGTTAGTGGGAGGTGAGTCCATTATCTCATTAGCTTCTTAACCTCATTGTGTATCCGCTCCAAATTGACTCGGGCAATGTCCCCTATCTCCTGTACCACCCATATAACGAGGTACCTCATTGATGTTTTCACTCCAAGATGTAGGTTGGGGATGTTCCACGCCATGATCTCAGTTTTGCTGGCGTTGATCTTGTACCCCGATATATGCCCAAACTCCTCCGCCCGCTTGATTACCTCGGGAAATGCTTTAACTGGATCTGACGTAAAAACTAAAATGTTGTCCGCATACAGTGCAACCCGCCTCTCCCACTCTCTGAATTTAAACGTTGGGATATTTTCATTCCCCGCAAAGTCTGAGCAAATGGCTTGATGTACAAATCGAAGAGAAGGGGAGAAAGCGGGCAGCCCTGCCTCGTTCCCCTCGAGATTTTAAAGGATTCTGTCAGGACTCCATTTATCATAAGCCTTGCCGATGGAGCGCTATACATCAGAGAGATGACACGACAAAAACCCTCGCCAAAGCCAAACTTTTTCAACACTGCCTCCAGATAAAGCCAATTGACCCTGTCAAAGGCCTTTGTCGCGTCTATGGTTAGAGTGGCCAGAGGTAGAGAAAAGGTCGAGGCGATGTCAATTGACCTTACCAAGTCATATGTTAGGTCAGATAGCTGCCTCCCTTTGATAAACCCCTTCTGATCTTGTTGTATAAATTCTTAGTAAGTATTTCAAACATTGACACCAGTAGCTATGGTAGAGCCTTGCTATGCTTGCATTGACGCTTCATGGGCAGATGGAAAATCCCTCATAAACGTTTTTGATTCAAATCTAAGATGGACAGATTATTAGATAATATTCTGTCTCCCACTCCTGGTAGTATGATTACATCAATGTTTTCCGAATTAAGGGTGTAGGAATATTTTGGAGCGAAGCCTGCAGCAGGTTTCCCACCTTGCTTCGTTGCATTTATGGCTGATATGATATCTGTGTTGATCTCGTCTTGAGATCTGTTGGGACTGCCACTTTAATAATCTGAATTCCATCCTTAGCAGCTAAAGTGACCACACAGTTCACTTTAGCATGAATGACTAGAAGCTGAAATGTGTCAGGGCTTGCATCTAGTTGTGTAATAACTACGTCTTCGAAGCACATGCAAGAGTATGCGGTGGTTCTTTGTGGGCAATAAACGGAGGAAGCTACCCCTATAGACTATACAGGGACGGGGTGTGTGCAAAGTTAAAAAAAACTAGACCCTGTCGCACTGTATTGCACAAAGAGACTTTCAATTGCAGTAGGAAGTCCTACCAGATATCCACACACTGTGTATTAGATAAGGCAAAGTAACATTTAGCAAAACAAGAAGTTTCAAATAATATTCTTGGTATCGCAACACATTATGAAATCACATCCAAAAAATTGATAAAAATTTTAAAGTTAACTTCCTGTACTGATCCCACTCAAGAGAGACAGGTTTTTTATCTTTTTAGATTGTAACCATTAGGGAGGCCCCAGGCTTATGACTCATGAATAACAATAAAAAATGTTTTTATCAATTTTTGAGATGTGATTTCATAATGTGTTGTGTGGATATCTGGTAGGACTTCCTACTGCAATTGAAAGTCTCTTTGTGCACTACAGTGCGACAGGGTCTAGTTTTTTTGAACTGTGGTTCTTTGTGGCACAGCAGTGAACCATGGAGGTTAATGTTAGACATGTTTCCCCACCAATTCCCGTACCGGCAAGATAAAGGGGGCATAGAAGATGGGGAAAGTGCCCTAATGGTACTTTTGTAACCAATAATACTGGCAACATATTTCCAGTGAAACAAATCTAAAAACGATGTTAACTGTAAAATCATACACGTAACAAAATATAACAAATAACCAAACTAATGTAATAAATATAAAACATTAAGTTTTAAAAACATTTTAATAAAATGATAATACCCTATACAAAATGGAAATAATTTAAAAATATAAATATACAATGCTAAATAGCAATGAAAATAACTATAAATGCAGGTTAACAAACATTGCATGAAGTATTTAACTTATAAAGAATGATCTTACTATTCACAGTCCATTCTTTAAAATGGTATGGAAAGTGCTTGACTCCAGAGGGGTTAGGTTTGCTATTCCCACTCCAATCTAAGCAACAGTAGGGAATGTGTTGGACTCAAGAGGGGTTGGATTTACTATTCCCTCTCCAATCACAACAATAAGCAAGTGTTGGACTCTGGAGGGGTTAGATTTACTATTTCCACTCCAATATACGCAAAACTGGAGAAAGTGCTTCTAAATTAAAAATTACTAACTTAATTATAAAAAATTAATTAAACATTTTAAATGACAAACTGTATTAAAAAAATTATAACAATAATACTTGCAATATTACCACCTAATATTAATATTTTAACTAATGTATCACATTTTTAAAAAGCAATCTTTTTCAAACTATATTAAAGTAAACAATACTTTATAAAACTCGAACAACAGAATTGGTGCCGCCAGGATGCGCAGGCTGTAGATACTCTAACAGCTACATGAACACACACGCGTGTTCAGCTCCCTTATTTACCGCCTTTTGGACCATTTTAATAACGCTGTGGGATTTCTATTCGCATTAACTATAATCGATTTCTAATCGGATCTTTCCAATTTTGTACTCGCGGCACCTGTTGATTGAATTAACTTGAACAGAGATTCTCAATATACATTGGCGTTACACTCATGTTGGCGATCCAGGCCTGCCGGGTTGGAATTATCACCGGCCATCCGAATACAGGGCACTGCCGGAAACATAAATTTGCAGGTCATCTAGACGCCTTATCCTTTCTTTACTGGAATCCCACTACATATACTCGTACCCAGCCGGGTTGGAGTTATCACCAGTCTTGGAACTTCGCTAAGTTCTCACAACTTTAAACAGTTGGTTCGGCTGGTTGCGTTTCACCACAATAAAAGAACATGCAGCATAACTCAAGAACCCTGTACGTATTTTGATGTCTACTTTTGTATTAACTTGTTTTACCATGTATGTGAGCCCAGGATCTAGCTAAACAATACTTTATAAAACTATTTTATTTAAAACAATATTACATACCCAAAGTTATTTTCTTGACAAAGATATTCTGCGACACAATATTTCTGTACTAATGATATTTTTGACACACTATTTGCGTATCATGATATAAAAAACATGATATACACCATTGTACCCAAACCTCTCTCTACAATAATACCGTTAATGGGGCATCCAATAAAAACAAAGCACTCTTCACTGCAGTCAAACGCTGTGTCAATTTCCTACTGGATCCTCCAGTCTTGACAATCCATCAAGAAATAAAAAGAAAGAATATAAAGAAAGCCAGAATCTACTTTAACAACACCCAACAGATATCCACCATCCTCCAATTACTACTTCAAACCACCCCAAATAGATTACTTTCTGGTTTTAAATACTGACTGAAAACACATTGTCATCCCTTTCAAAGCCACCATACACAAAGACGACATCAAACATTCATCCACCATGAAATTCCTCCATGGTAATGCTCTGAATACCCTCCTCAACATCGTTGGTACCTTTGTCACTGAAGGAATATTCACAAACTAACATAAGCATTTGCAAATCCAATAGGTTATGCCTTTTTGACCTATTTATTGGCTTTTCCAATGCTCTACAGCATCAGGAAAAACAAAACAAAATGCTTTTGCTGATGCTGTACAGCATCAAGGGAATTCTTTTTTAAATACACAAAAAAGCCACATTGAAAGAGCCGTGGACATGACATTAGCACCTGCATGCTTGATGACGCATGTATGTGAGCCTACATCACTATCCACGTGTGCCAACATCATGACGCTTTCACCATTTTCTTTGATTATTTTTATACTTATATGGTGGACGCCAAATGGATCAGTTAATGTAAAAAAATGTTTAAAGGCAAACACACTTAATGCTCTGCAGAGCTTCCCAGGATCAAATAGCAGCAGCTGGGTCCTGTAAAAAAAAGAAATTTAAGAAAATTGGTTCACCAGGGGTTCTGGGTGAAATAGATGTACAGCTGAGAGGGAGCAGAGGGGATTGGGGAAGTTAAATAACATTTCATCCCATATTATGTCAACCTATACACGGAACATCATGGTAAACTACTGTCCACCATCAACATTATGATCCATCAGTATATTGTTTATATGCATGTCTACTTGAGAATCTCAAGGCTCATGTCATTTAGGGCCATATGTATCATTCAAAATTGCGATCGCAAACGTTGAAATTCGCAAAATTTTGGCGTTTGCAATCGCAATTTAGCTAAGTGGGATGTATGAATGGAAAACAGCCTCACAAAATAAGGAAATGCAAATTTGCGATTCCCTATTTTGCGATTGCATTTAAGGAATTGCAATTTGCGATTTCTTAAATGCGATGTAAAAAGCACCCAAGTTGTTCAATTTTTCCTTAAGAAATCGGAAATTACCACCAACTTCAAGTTGGTGGTATTTTGAGATTTCTTTGAAAAATGCACTTTTTTGCATTTTTCAAAGTACCACATGGCCCTTAGGGCATGTAAGTGTGCCACATGTGCACACATGTACATTTCAGGGGTGCAACGCGGTGTCCTTTTGACACCCTGGCACCCTTGAAATTGTATTCTCAATTTGCGATTCTCTAATTGAGAATCGCAAATTGAGAGTGTCTTCCCATTTATTCCTATGGGCCTCTAGGCAATAGGAATGAATAAGCAAGTATTCCTTAATTGCGAATCGCAATTTGCAATTCGCAATTAAAGAATATGTAGGATTTGCAAAATGATTTGCAAATCCTACATGCGATTCTCTAAAAATCGCTATTTGAGAATCGCAAATGTATCCTTTGATACATATGCCCCTAAGTGACCATCTACCTTATTCAGAACTGGATGTAAAGTACCTACATAACACTCAGTTCAATCAAGACAGAATTTCAACTGGTTGCCAACATCAATAAATAACCACAGTCATCTGAAATGAAAGGGAAGACTTCAACCCTCAACTCACCCCTTCAGGAAAACTCCGGGATTCACCCTCAAAACTGATATTACAAGCAAAGTAAAACCGCTAGTCTGAATCTTGAACCTGCAGAAAGTGAAATCTTTCACCCCAGAAACCAACTTCAGTGCAGCGGCCCAAGCCTTGCCATCTGTAAGAAGGCAATCCCCTGCACCATAATCTTGATTTGAACATTGGAATGTTGAGCAGCTCCGGGCTTTTAACGGCCAGTATAAACCCGGAGCTCCTGCATGCCAATGTTTGCCTTCAGCTTCTCCCTTTTTAATGTAGAACATTCAATCTTTAGTGGGTGGAATGTTCTAATAGCCTTAAAGCCCTTTTGCCTCGAGCTATCCCAGTTGTTGGCCTCTCCCTCATTATAGGCCTTCAGTTCGGGCCTATACCTCAGGTCCAGGGTATTTAATAACTGGTAAACCACTCAGCAGTGGGCTATAAGGCTATAATAACCGGCACCGCCCTAACTGCAGCTCATCTTGTGTCCATTCCTGCATTACCATCATGACCAACTGCACCGTACACAAGACGACCTGAGATGGCACCCTTGAATACTTGCGTGAGAAAATCACATCTGTCAAACTTCCATCTTCTTTTAAGGCCGGCCAATGAATTGTATGACCCATTCATGAACTTACTTATTTTGAAGGCCCATCATTGAGTTTTATGACTCATGAATGGGTTCCCATATTTTTGAATGCCTGCTATTGAGTTTTTTGACTCACCGATGGACTCTGATATTTTTCAGTGTCCACATTGAGTTTTATCACTAAGTGATGGACTCCCACCATTGACTCGTTGATCATCAGACTATTCATGTAATGCTTATTATTACATTTCTGAGAAATAATCTACCCACGCTGAATTGTATTGCAACCGCATTTAAATAGCACTGAATTGCATTGCAACTGCAATTAAATAGCACTAACTACCCCTGACAAGTAGCACGCTACTCCAGAACTTAAGGCTAGTGGCTTTTTCAGTGATTATTGGTTATTGTGTTTAGTCTTTGACTTACTCATGCAGGGGCTGAAGCAAAAAGCGTTGGTTGTTGACGTTGACTCTGTGTCTCTCAACCAGCTGCCACTGTCTTACAGGCCAGTAGGAGATGCCAAGAGCCATAACAAAGAGACAGGTCCATTAAAAATATTTCAGATGAGTGAAAGGCTCCAGTGCAGTTGCTGGAACATGAATCTGCACCCAAGCGGTTAGGATTCACAAGGGTAAGGATTCAGCTGAATGTTGAGTTTTTGCTAGTGATGCCCAAACTGGTGAACTCTCTCCAAATCAATTTCCGCAAGAGGCACCTTTTATACTAATACTAATGCCTAGTACATCTTGCTTCTGCATATAATGTGGATACCAACCTTCCTACAAGTGATTAGTCTCTCTAATGCTGTGCCTGACTGTGTAGGGAACTACGATGTGTGCATTAAAAGAAGGCACTCATTCATGGCTGCAGGCAGCTAAGCAAGAAGTAAAGAATTAAAATGTGAAATGCAATATGACGCTTTTTTTCCAGAGGTGAGGCTCCCCCGCATGCACTATAATATAAACCTAGTCACAGGTAACAATCTGCACAATGGGATTTTTCTCAATTGTGGTATCTTTCTCCACATCGTTGTGCGGCATTGCCAACATCAGAGAGTTTCCGAGCTTCGTGCACTGATAATATAGCCTTTCACTGGTGTAGGTGACAACTCCTTTGCCCGGTGGTACAGTATCCTGCCCACCTATTAACCTATGAGAAGCACTGGTGACGCCCCTTGCACCAGCAGGGACGGTGCGCGTGGCACACTGGCGGAAACGTCACGTCGCTCTCCCCCTGCTTCCAACCCAACCCCCTCCATCACGATGCATTGCCTTCATTTGTGAAAATGTGAACAGGTAAATAACTAGCGGACAGCCCATTTGTTTTGCCCGAGCAGTGATGCATGGTTTTGTGTTGCATTGCTCATTTTACACCAACTGCTTGCCCATGAATAATGAACCAGCCAGGAGAACACATCGAGAGCAGCAACCAACGTCAACGGACCTTCAGCTTGTTTTCTTATTTGGGGCGGGAGGTTGAGGTGGGGAGGGGAGGGGTGACGAGGAAAGGAAAGGCAGCCTGGCTCTGCTGCGTACGGCTGCGGAGTGGAATAGCCAAGTCCGCGACTGCAATTAATTTAATGAAAAAACAAAATATCAACGCCAGGTGTGCTCTGTGTCCCCCCAGGTGTGTGGAAAAGGGATGTTCAAAACAAAAAACAACAACAATAAGGTCGGGCACTCAATAAATGTCATGCTGCGCAGCAGCGCGCGCGCGGAGGTCAAGTTCTCTTGGTGTCCTGTCCTCCGGCCTCCGCCGCAGCAAAGACTGGAAGGTCACGCGACGCGACCCTTTAAAGTGCACTTCAAACCCCTCCTGTCACACCGAATCTGGCGCAGTTCATACTCTTCAAGTTGAACTTTTGCATCTCGGTTTTCCAAGGTCTCTCAGACTCTCATAAAAATTTGTATTTATCCAGACGCTCTTCGTAAGGGCTCATATCTGCCTACTCCACATTAAATCGGATGCACCAGTGAATACGGTGTTTGTTTGTAGGCACTTTTTGGCCCGATACTCAGTTTTAGTGTTCTCAATTTTATTTGCATGGTCTCTTGTTCAATCAATCAATCAAGCTGAGCATTTGTAGAGCACACTACATACCCGTGAGGGTCCCATGGCGCTGAGGGGAGGGGGGTGGTGCTACTGCTCGAAGAGCCAGGTCTTGAGGATTCTTCTCATGGTGAGTAGGTCCTGGGTCTGCCGGAGGGGGTGGGGAAGGTGTTCCAGGTCTTGGCGGTAAAAGAAAGATCAGCCGCCGAAGGTCGTTCGTTTGATGCAGGGGACGGTGGCGAGGGCGAGGCCGGTGGAGCGGAGCTGACGAGTGGTGGTGTAGAAGCTGAGTCTGCTGTTCAGGTCGGCTGGTCCGGCGTTGTGGAGAGCTTTGTGTGCGTGGGTGAGGAGCTTGAAGGTGATCCTCTTGTTGTTCCGTTTTACCTTGCAGCAGTGTAACATTTACATCGTCCTTCATATCCAAAATGGCACTGAAGCTGTGTGTTACAGAGTCGCAGCAAGAAACACCCTCGGTAGTGCGTGGCTGGTAAAGTGTTGTATTTGTTGTGATCCCTTGTGTGAAGCTTTTGTTTTGGTGTTGTGCGTGAATTACCAGAGAGTCACTCCTATCTTTTTTTTGAGGTGCAGCATCCAACAGGGTGATGGAGGAAGCTGTCTGAGGGAGAGGCACGCAAAATATATTTGCAATTAACGACTAAAACAAGTACGCACCACACTAACCAGAGAGGAGGTGGATACTGTGTACGTGTACACAAAAAATGGGGTAATGAGAGAAGTCCGAATAATACATATGGCAGCAGGCCCAAGGCACAAATACATTCAAATCCCTAAAATCATGTCAACTGGCCACGATTTGAAGCTGGTGACATGAAAGGAAACGATACTGCCGACTGCTAAAAACATGGAAGAAAAATCAAGGTTAGTAATCTGCGCATGATACATTCTTTAAATGACCCAGATTACTCCTGCTAGACTGAAGGAGGGCAACATCTTGAGCAGGAGCAGGGTTTAACTGGCCCATCTAGCACCCTTGCTATACCTTTCTCTCAGATCAGTGTTTCGGCCGTTTTTTTTCTGTTTGTAGGTGTGTTTTATGGTATGCTGACCGTTTTTACTTTTGATTTCTCTGATAATACCAGAACCAGTGCTTGCAGCAAGCAGAAATGCATGCAGCCTCTGAGCCTTGCAAAACGTCTGCACAACTTGTGTTTAGAAGTGTTGAAGGACCCCGCTTTTCAATTGTGGGCAGGTTTTAGCGACCTGATTTACTAAGGAGGGCCGCTTTTTATTTGGTGCCCAGGTTTTTACTGTCCCGCCAGACCCTGAGCAGGGGCTCATATCCCAGACCCTTGTCAAAGAGGGATAAGCAACAATCCGCTGAGTCCTAGTGGGTCATGGCTCATACCATAACAACACCTTACACATGCGAGGGTGAGAAACAAAACGATTGGTAGGGTGTTGCCCAGTCAGCACCCGAATGAAGCAGTCTGCCAGGGTCACCCTTCTTTCGTCACCGCTCGAGGAGAGGCGAATACTGTTTCTTAGTTGCTAGAGATCCTTCCTCTTCTTAGTTTTACATGATGAGGCATTCTTATATTCCATTACAATTCACTCCCAGACAGCTTCTATTTTCATTCCTAGTGGAAAGTGGTTTTTCAGTGTTAACAAAATACCTTGTGGTGAAAGGAGGCTTAGCTTGTTTCCATTGTTTCAGCTAGGATTGCAGCATGAGGTGCAGCCTGCTACAACGTTTTTCCAAATGGATTCAAGGTCAACAGAGGTACACGCTTAAGGTCTCTCATCTGGTTGACCATTTTAAGGCCCCCAATTAAATCAAGAAGAGGTAACCAGGGCAGAGAGGATCAGCAGGACTTGGTGGTACTGGTAAGAGGGGGACTTTGGGTGTGGTGACTCGGCAATGCCTGTCAAAATAACCTATATTTGAAAAAAGAACTGGAAATGGGGGTGGAGGAACAAGTCATGCAGACAATAATGGGCAGGGATTGGGAAGAAAGCAAGAAGAAGCAGCTATAAAGCTGTGATCAGAAAATACACAAATAAACATGAAATTCAAAAAAAATGGATGCTCATTTTTTATCAAAACCACTTAAAAAGGTTGCAAAACCGTTAACTTAAAAAAAAAGTTAACAGTGTATATAAGGAAGTACGATTATGCATAGTTTACGTTTCTACTGCAATTCGAGACTGAAGGCGGCAGAAAGAAGTCTTACAGGGCTAGATGTAAGTAAATCTTATTTACGATTCATAAATACCGGATTTCACCAATTCGGTATTTATGAATCGGTAAATAAGATGTAGGTAAAAAATCGGTAATTTTCACCGAATCGGTAGGATTTGTTATTTACTGATTCGGTAATTTGCCATTGATTCCTATGGGCCATTAAGCCCATAGGAATCAATAGCAAATACCGATTCGGTAATTACCGAATCGGTAAAAATACTGAATTGCCAAGGGGGACAGGGTGTCACTTTGACACCCTGTTACACCCCTGTTTCTGGCTTGTGTGCCATGTGGCACACATACATGCCCTAAGGGCATGTATGTATGTCACATGGCACAGGTGTACATGCACAGATGTGCATGTACACAGGAATTCGTTATTTACCACCCAATGGTATTCAGTGGTAAATAACGAATTCTAAAGGCCCTGTAGCACTGTTTAAAGTGCTACCTACATAAGAAATTACAGATTCTGTAATTTTACCGATCAGTAATTTTACTGAATCTGTAAAATTTACTGAATCAGTAAATTTACTGATTCGGTAATTTTAACGATTTGGTAAAATTACCGATTCAGTAAATTTACAGAATCTGTATGTTTTTGCTCGGTATTTATGAATCGGTAAATAAGATGTAGGTAAAAATTCGGTAATTTTCACCGAATCGGTAGGATTTGTTATTTACTGATTCGGTAATTTGCCATTGATTCCTATTGGGCCATTGAGCCCATAGGAATCAATAGCAAATACCGATTTGGTAATTACCGAATCAGTAAAAATACCGAATTGCCAAGGGGGACAGGGTGTCACTTTGACACCCTGTTACACCCCTGTTTCTGGCTTGTGTGCCATGTGGCACACATACATGCCCTAAGGGCATGTATGTGTGTCACATGGCACAGGTGTACATGCACAGATGTGCATGTACACAGGAATTCGTTATTTACCACCCAATGGTATTAGGTGGTAAATAACGAATTCTAAAGGCGCTGTAGCACTGTTTAAAGTGCTACCTACATAAGAAATTACAGATTCTGTAATTTTGCCGATCGGTAATTTTACCGAATCTGTAAAATTTACTGAATCAGTAAATTTACTGATTCAGTAATTTTAACGATTCGGTAAAATTACCGATTCGGTAAATTTACCGAATCTGTATGTTTTTGCTCGGTATTTATGAATCGGTAAATAAGATGTAGGTAAAAATTCGGTAATTTTCACCGAATCGGTAGGATTTGTTATTTACCGATTCAGTAATTTGCCATTGATTCCTATGGGCCATTGAGCCCATAGGGATCAATAGCAAATACCGATTCGGTAATTACCGAATCAGTAAAAATACCGAATTGCCAAGGGGGACAGGGTGTCACTTTGACACCCTGTTACACCCCTGTTTCTGGCTTGTGTGCCATGTGGCACACATACATGCCCTAAGGGCATGTATATGTGTCACATGGCACAGGTGTACATGCACAGATGTGCATGTACACAGGAATTCGTTATTTACCACCCAATGGTATTAGGTGGTAAATAACGAATTCTAAAGGCCCTGTAGCACTGTGTAAAGTGCTACCTACATAAGAAATTACAGATTCTGTAATTTTACCGATCGGTAATTTAACCGAATCTGTAAAATTTACAGAATGAGTAAATTTACTGATTCGGTAATTTTAACGATTCGGTAAAATTACTGATTCGGTAAATTTACCGAATCTGTATGTTTTTGCTACCCCTACATACCAATGTCCAAATACCGGTCGGAAACGGCCGAAAATCGGTATTTCCGACCGGTATTTGGACACCTACATCTGGCACAAAAACTTTTCACATTTTTCTTGTTCATTTTAATTTAGCGGTTCCTTAAATTTTTAGTTGTCCCATTCAATTCAATGTTCTAGAAACAAGACTCAGGTGTTACGGAGTTAAGGAATTGTTTCTGTGCCCATTTTTACTCATTCAATTAAATATTGCTAGACATAAGATGTAAAGTTATAGAGTCAAATAAACAGTGCTGAGTACACTTTTATTTCTCCCATTCAGTTTAGCTGTGCTACAACCAAGACTTAGAGAAATGGGGTTAAAAAATGTGCTGCTACACAGGGGCTTGGACACAAGACCTGCTGGGAAGATCTGAGGTGATGGTGAGTGTAATACTTATAAGGGACAGACTAATAGATCTCTTGGTGATGAAGTCGGAGGGAACTAATGGGATCACAATTCCCACTCTTTTTTTAAATCTATGCTAATCCGTTCCAATATGTTGTATAAAAGACAGACTAATAAATCCATTGGTGATGAAGACGGAGGGAACTAATTGGATCACAATTCCCACTCTTTTTAAAATCTACGCTAATCCGTTCCAATATGTTGTATAAAAGAATATGTGTTTCTGAAATACAGGAGACTCTGGTAATTTTACCTCCTTAACTTCTCAACGGGAAAAGGGGTGCAAGCATAGAGCATCATTCCTTTGTAGTAACACTGCTTCTGCAGCAAGCTTTTTCATACAAGGGGTAGACCTTCAGGGTTTTTGATTCTGGAGCCAAACATTTAGGAGGCTCTCACTGTATTGAACAATTTGGCTTTTTTGCCTTTGAAAAGTAATCTTTCACATTATTCTGGATAACTATTAATTTCCTTCAATAATTTCTGAGAATCATTTTAAAAACAGCGACTTCTTGTTTCACTTGCAATATTAATAGAAGTTGGAGAAGGTCCCACGTCATGTGTGAGACCTTAATTCAAGTCTGGATAGTCTTGCTATCAGCGTGTGTTCCTGTACACATAATTTTGTTTTCATGTTATAGCTCTCAGTGCATGAGTAGTCAGGCTCAGGGCACTTTCTACCAACACAGTCCACACTGAGTCCACCTCGGCTGTGATCGCCCTGCCCTCCCCAACAGCTTTGTGTCCTACATCACATTTCCATACGTTCTTAGCACTAAAAGTATTGTGTGGTGTGACTGGATTCGCAGGATGGCTAAAACTTTATTTACTTAGGCTGCAGCAGGGATCTTCTTGGTGCACTCTTGGGTACATGTCAGAGATCCAGCTCAAAAGGGTCCAGAGGCCCAAACAGAACACTGGTTAAGGGGAGATTAATACTTGAGACTCACGTCCAAATGGATCTGGAGCCTACCACAATAGGGACTTCTGGGTTTATGAAGCAGTGTCCTTTGAGATCTTTGCTCCATTTAACTGTTGACACATAGGAGCCGTACCATCAGTATCACACACAATTAGGATATTGACCGCCAGTGCGGTCTACTTTAGTTCATGGACATGCACGCCTGTGACATCAAAGCACGCTCATTGTAGTGCCACGATCAGACCCCATAATTTAGGAAGGGACTGCGTACATGGTCTAGTCTTTGTGACCAGCCAGGTCGATGTGACGCGTGATATCAGGACCCCGATACACGTCTACAGCTGGCACACTGAGGAATAGGACTGGTATAACTTAAAAACGAGTCTGGGATGTCTCATTGTTGTATGAAAGCCACCCCATGTCCTTAGACGACGTGAGTACTGAATTGATGAGATAGGAAATATCAATGGCAAGGGAATTTCCCTTTCACATTTAGCAAATCTATTTTCATTTAATAATGCTTCCTTTGAATTCCTCCACATAAGTGTGTGACTACAAGGCACACTGAGTGTTCCAACTTTAGGAGACTTTAAATATCCCTAATTAGAGTAAGGGTGAGCAGTGCGAATGAGACACCACAGTATACCACAGAGTGCTGTTTTGCTGTGTTGTGCTGGGCTCACCCTATTACCGCGCATGGTTTTAGTATGTCTTTCACTTGATGTCCCCTACATTTTAGCACCAGCTGATCTCTCAATAATTATATTTAAAATTTAGATGACGCCTCGGAGAAAAGATACTCTACCTTTGTGTTGTTTATTTCTGTGTTTGATTTTTGTTTTCAGGAACCCAGAACAAGACCACATTTACTAAGCTAAGAACTGTGAGTCTATTCTGTACAATTGTATGAATGAGTGCATATTTGTATGAGAGTTAGGTGCACCAAGGGGATCAAAATACTGAAGAAAGCCTTGGACCCCCAAAGGGCCGGATCAAAATACTGAAGAAAGCCTTGGATACCCCCAGGGGCCAATAAAAGGAAAAAAACATATTGATCATTGGGGAAGGCGCATTATAATAATGCCAAGTGTCCCACTGCAAGTGTTTTTAAAATCCATGGGAGAACACCATAATAAAGCGGGGGCCCTGACATCCTTCATAAGAGTTATTTACCCATACTAATCCAATCCCATCCCTCACCTTATTTATGGTGAGAATCCCCACCTTCACCATAGTGCACAACAAGCATTCTGTTTACCCTCCTAAGACACTGTTGGGCGGTTGTGACAACTCAATGATGAAGCATGCCACCTAGGTCGGTGGGAGTTGCTTTGTCAATAATTGTTATAAGACCCAAACCCATAACACTTTTGTGATCTTTGCACTATATTTTTTATCATCTCTTGGCCGGCCTCTAAATTATCCTATGTAATCAGAAAGGCTCATTAATTGCGCACCCATTAAACACTGAGCCACCTGCAATTGACATATAGGGTGTGTGCAATTTTCACCTGTAAAACCTCACAATTTCTGACTCTCTCTAGCTAGGATATTAAGTGGGACTAAACCAAGGCTAAACCTGCAGATCAGGCCCTCTGTACAAGTTCTACAAAAGTTAGTCTCTCCTAGATTGTCTCATCTTCCTCTATCAAGTGTATAGGTCACCACACTCAGAGGGCTATAACCCCAAAGATAGTCTAAGCGAAGTCAATGGGAGCAGGGAATTGAAAAACATTTGAGAGCGTGAAAATGAAAAAAAAAAACTGGCAAGGCAGATTAATATCTACAGACTCCTGACCGAGAAATGCTGGGCCTAGGCATTGTATCACACAATTTCAGAAGAGGGTGGTCCTATAGACTCATGGATCTGTGTGTGTCTTCTCCCTTGCTGAGTGGTGTCTGCCTCTTTCCTTCTTTTCTTCTGATTTAGCTGATGGCTACTAAGGTTTTGTTCTGTCCTGCATCTGTCTTGTATTTCCAGACTGGTGACGGAGAGATTGATGTCTGGCATTCATCTCGACAGTGCCTACTTATTTGAAGACAAGTTGCATTCTAACTCCTGAGATGTGGATTGTGGTACAATGAAATTATGACCCCACTTTTTCATGTCACAAATGCATACCATAAAACTGTACTTAGCACATGCTTTCCGTGTGACCTAATGACATTATTATGAAATGTTGCACTTGACATCCTCATTGTTTTCCTTTCTGCATAAAAAGACTATTTTCTATTTCTGCTTGCATGACTTTTCCCTTGCAGGTGCTTTCACACACATTTATAGTTTGAGAATAGATACAACACTGTATTAGTGATAGAAAGAGAACCTGAGAAGAAGACTGTTGCAAAGGAACATTGAGAGCCAGAGTGCTAACTGAAGAGTCCCATTCAGCAATGTTACAACATGGCTTGGTTGAGCAAGGACGATGTAATTCCAGTGTTCAGTGTGGGACATTTCCTAAATATTACAGTTTACAATGTGAGAATGGAAAGTGACAATGGAACCCCTGATGATACGAATGGAGGGGTGGCACCTGGGTGATTTTAGGGTGAATTCTGGAGTCTACGCAGTCTGAGAGTATAGCCACTTTTCCTTGGACTAAAAGAGGTTTAGACCTCTAAGCTTATTCCCTTTGATTCTTGCTGAGTGCGACTTAGGCTAATACTCAAAATTCCCATACTGTTTATAGGCATGCCGTTTGCATTTCCCCTCCACAAAGTATGGGTTTTGTTGTTGTATGGATATATTCTTGCTTTTTGTCTTTCTTATATTTTTGTTACCATTGCAGAATTTATTGTTTCATCTCATATATATATTTTGTAAAGTTCTTTGTTATATAACACAAAAAGTACAATAAATAAATAAACAAATCCCTATGTAAGTATATATATCTATATTCCTCCTCCACTGTTTGCTGGCTGCCACCATGCTCTTAATTGTAGGACGCGTCGTCAGTCGGGCTCGGCACTAACCATAAGGTATAAACCAATACCCTCTTCCAACAAGGATGACAATGCTGTGTGTGGGCTTAAAGAATTTTATTGTTGAGCTCGAAGCTCGAAGAGGAGGATATTGGTTTATATATATATATGGATCGCCGTGAACCTGTTGTCAATGATAGCCCATAACATATGGAGAGAACGCAGTTACTTTAGCTACCGCCTACAGGTACGCTGCCAGCGGGGGAGAGGACGGCTGGAAGTGAGGGCGGAGACATCGTCTATTGTCCAGCACTGCAAAGGTCTCAGCCTGAATCACATGACTCAGCCTCTCACTTGGAGCAAAGGAATAATACAGCTGACAAGAACACTCACTAGCGCCAAGGACTAACTGCATGCTGAGACTTGCAGTCTCGGAACACTGAACAGCTTGAGTGCTCTTGATGTTATGCGAATCAGGTGTGTCTCACACTACTTAAGGAGGATGGGCTGATACAGAGCGAAATGAGACTTCAGAACACCCGAAGCATTTCAAAAAGGCAGTCGCCGAAATGCGTCATGCCGGGTTTTTTAAATAAACGGAGTACTCAGAGCCCCGCTGTGTCCCCTTGTCTACTTTCACAAAAGGAGATTTGCTTTGGAATATTGGCGTGCTGCCACTGACACTCAAAGGGGACCCTTCCTCAAGCATCCAAGGCGTCAATGGCTACTCACCTGGATCGCCGCCCTTCCCCAGGAAGCTGTGAACCTGTTGTCAATGACAGCCCATAACATATGGAGAGAACGCAGTTACTTTAACTACCGCCTCCAGGTACGCTGCCAGCGGGGAAGAGGACGGCTGGAAGTGAGGGCGGAGACACCGTCTATTGTCCAGCACTGTGTGCGAAGGTTTCTGCCTGAATCACATGACTCATCCTCTCACTTGGAGCAAAGGAATAATACGGCTGACAAGAACACTCACTAGCGCCACGGACTAACTGAACGCCGATACTTGCAGTCTCGGAACACTGAACAGCTTGGGCGCTCTTGATGTTATGCGAATCAGGTGTGTCCCACACTCCTTAAGGAGGATGGGCTGATACAGAGCGAATTGAGACTTCAGAACACCAGAGGCATTTGAAAAAGGCAGTCGCCGAGACACGTCATGCTGGGTTTTTTAAATAAACGGAGTACTCAGAGCCCCGCTGTGTCCCCTTGTCTGCTTTCATGAATGGAGATTTGCTTTGGGATATATATATATACTAGCAGCCCGTCCCGACGTTGTCCGGGAGCAATTAGGCTTCAGGGCCCCCGCCCGCCGAGACATTGTCCGTGGGTCCCCCGGAGCTTTCCTCCATATATTGCAGTATTATACCCCTATGTTTACTTTGTACGCTTTTGTAACCTGCACACGTCACTTTTTCCTCCTATACCTCTATGTTTACTTTCTACGCTTTTGTAACTTGCACACGTAACTTTTTCCTCCTGTAATGCACCGTTCGGCTCACTTTTGTAATGCTCCGTTTGCTTCCTCTTGCTACCTGCACACGTCACTTTTTCCTCCTATACCTCTATGTTTACTTTCTACGCTTTTGTAACCTGCACACGTAACTTTTTCCTCCTGTAATGCACCGTTTGGCTCACTTTTTTAATGCTCCGTTTGCTTCCTCTTGCTCACGATGTACGCTTTTGTAACCTGCACACGTAACTTTTTCCTCCTGTAATGCACCGTTTGGCTCACTTTTGTAATGCTCCGTTTGCTTCCTCTTGCTCACGATTGTCAATTTTGCTTCATTTTTCTGCCGCTCACTGCTCTTAATTAAATAAAAGAATAACCTACCTCATCCGCCGCTCACCGCTCCTCCCCGCCTGTCCACCGCTCCTCACCGCCTGTCTGCCGCGCCTCACCGCCTGTCCGCCGCTCCTCACCGCCTGTCCGCAGCTCCTCACCGCCTGTACACCGCTCCTCCCCGCACCATGTCCGCCGGTCTTCCCCCCTGCGCTCCTGGACGCCGCTCCTCCCCGGGCTCCTCACGTCAGCACGCACGTCGCGGCCGACGCTTCTTCCAAGGGACTAATTTTTGTTCGGTAAATTTTTTAAATAACGTATATTTATTAAGTTTATATAGCCTATGTCCATCTGCACACCCTGACGATTACAACAATGTATCGGGTGTGTGGATTGGCGCTGTGGTTCCCGAGTTTACCCGCCTCAAAGGTTCAAAGTTCTTCCTTTATAATAGTAGTATAGATATAGATATATATCTATATATGTATATCTATAGCTATATATACATAAATAAGTCTCTAAATTCTTATGTTCCTCTGTAGTGTTGCTTTCCAAATGCTCTAAAGAATCTTGGATTAGGACACACCAATATGTGCAAAAATAATTTACAAAATATGAATAAAAGAGGAAGCACAAATATGCTGTGTGACTTGAACGTAGAGCTGGCTTTAGTTAGAGGTGCACACCTGTGATTTCACTGATATTACATTGAGAAACAGCATTAGCGCTGTGGTATAAGTAGTTTTTAGGTTTTCTTTATCACAATAACACCCTGCTTTGTACAGCTTCACTAAGAAAAAATGAAGGTAAAGTATGCGAATGCTAGAAAATATGTAACTACTGATAACTACTTTGGTTGCCTTCTATTACATTGTGTTTTGCTCACTTTGCATTACAGACCGGGACTAACTATATACAGCTTATTGCACCATATGGAAATCGATCTTAGCCCACCCCAAAAAGTGACAGTTCAACCTGAACTAGATCAATGACACAAAATAGAAAACAACAACATTGTGTCAAAAATATTGATTGCAAATTTGTTGTGGCTCATTACTTATAATAGTAAGTACATAAGTATTGAAATATAATTTCACACTAATATAATTCTTTAATATGTATGTATATATATATATGTGAACAAGGGCTTTTCCAGCCCGAAACGCGTAGTGCCCTCTGGCTTACCGGCTTCTCTGCAAATAAAAGATCCTGTGCAGCGCATTCTGTGGTCCGTCTCCTATGTTCCCTCGCCGGTCTGACGTTGGTTGACCTGGAAGTGGTGTTTGGAGTTTTTTCGGATATATTTATATATATATATATATATAGTTTAAAATAGTAAATCTTAACTATTTTAATTTATAACATTGATATAATGTTAATTAAATAAATTTAAATCATATTTAATACTATCTATAAATATATAGTTCAAAACAAAACCCTTTCAGGTATAGAGTGATGCATAAATTATGCAAAAAAGAAGGAGAGAACTCTGGGTAGTTCTCAAGTTTAGGTGGAAAGGAGCTCCTGTTAGACCACTCTCAACACCAGCGACACTCTAGAGCTGCTCACCTCAAATGTCTGTTTTTCTATCAAAGTCTTTAAGCATAGGATTAGCAAAGTGCCATCCACACCGAGATAGAAAAGCACAAAGTCTTTGCCATTTCTAAATATATAGTTATACAAACACACAGAAATAAAAATATTAAATCAATTGCAAAACATTAAATCAATTACCAAATTAATTAAATTAAAAAAACTATAAAATCTCCCAAAGACATTTACTAAACATATCATAAAATTATATATACACACCCACACACATAAAAAAATATATATAAATATATACCGATAATATAAAATTAAAAAACAAAACTAATATATATATATATATATATATATATATATATATATATATATATATATATATATATATATATATATATATATATATATATATATATTCAATGAAAAAACCATAGGTTATAGTCCATATATAGTTAGGAATTTGCATTTACAAAACCTTGAAAATTCAATGAAAAAACTATTGGTTATAGAACATATATAGTTAGGAATTTGCATTTACAAAACCTTATTTTACTCGCATAAAACCATTGAAATTCCATATATAGTTAGATGCGCTAACTATATATCGCGCACCCGCAATCCACTGCTGATGATGTCACATATTACATCATTCATGACATGGTCAGTGACATCACTGATGACATCACTGATGACATCTCAAATGACATCACTGATGACATCACTGATGACAACACCCAGTGACTGTATGTTTCTGTAAAGTTAAAATATGTCTTACATATTGAAGAATGAGTGGATGTATAAGTGTCTGGATGAAGGATTTAGTAGGTGCATGACTGACTGTATGAGTGAGTGATTAAATGTGTCTCACTGAGTGCATGGGTTAGTGATTAAACTGTATTAATTTGTGCATCATTATATCTGTTGTTCTGTAAACTGCTGCATGTGTTGATCAGTAGGTATATGAGTAACTATATGGGTTATTGATTGGTTGCCCGAGTATTTGTATGGGAGACTGAGTATGTGTGTGAGTGGCTGGGAGGTGTGTGACTCTGTGCATAGATGTGTGAACAGCTGATTCACTAGATGTATGGGTTCAAAATTGCATGTGGAAACAACTGTATGGGTGGTTGACTGTGTGCATGAGTGTATTGGTGAGTGAATGGATATCTCAGTGCTACATGTCAAAGTAAGTACATATGTAAAAGACAGTACATGTGAGAGTTGACATATATAAATAACTGTGCATAAGAGCCAGTGAATGTGTGAGTGGATGTATGGATCATTGTGAACTTGTATCAGGGATTGTATAAGAGAGAAAATATGTGTTAGTACATATTTGAATAAGTAAAGTTTGTATAACTGTATAGTTCAGGAAATGGAGGTGTGATTGATTGTTTGCATGACTGACTAGTTGTGTGAGTAACTCCATGGATGAGTGACAGTCTGTGAGTGTCTGTTTACACTGATTGTATCTAAGGTTATATTAGAGTCTGAAGAGGTTCATTGTATTATCACATGAATGATATCATGAGTGATGTCACCAGTGATGTCAAATGAGATGTCATCAGTGATGTCATCAGTGATGTCATCAGTGATGTAATTTGAGATGTCATCAGTGAAGTCATCAGTGATGTCACTGACCATGTCATGAATGATGTAATATGTGACATCATCAGCAGTGGATTGCGGGTGCGCGATATATAGTTAGCGCATCTAACTATATATGGAATTTCAATGGTTTTATGCGAGTAAAATAAGGTTTTGTAAATGCAAATTCCTAACTATATATGTTCTATAACCAATAGTTTTTTCATTGAATTTTCAAGGTTTTGTAAATGCAAATTCCTAACTATATATGGACTATAACCTATGGTTTTTTCATTGAATTTCAATGGTTTTTTGAAAGCTAATATCTGTAGCTGTAAAATCTATTCTTTTTTAAATCTTTAAATATATTTTACATGTTTTTAATACATGTTTTTAAAAAATATTTTTTTGTTCCGCTCCCAGTTCGCGAACCGGTCAGCTTTCCGTTAGCTCAATTTAAAGCCGCTCCTAGTCCGCGAACCGGTAAACGTTCTTTCAGCGTAACTGTTACGTTAGAATGACGTTTTGCGTTGTCGCGTAATACGTCATCGGACGCGCCAAGTTAGCGGACCCGGAAGCGGACTGAAAGCGGCGCAAAGCGCGAAACGTAAACACACCAGGTCATGTGACTCGGTAATAACACTTTTCATTGGTTCATTTCACTTTTGGTTTCCTAATGATGTAATACTAGGTCATGTGATCTAAAATTAACACTTTTCATTGGTTTAGAACTTTGGCTTTTCCCAAATGATGAAAACCCCTCCTTCTTTCCTCACTCTGACTTTCATCTTGGTGAGAGAAAGACCTTTGTACAATCCAGAGAAATGGCTTCTGTTGTTGCTTCTGGTAGTGTTCCCCCACCACCACCTCCACCTCCTCATGGAAAGAAAGGACCACCAACTCAACCAATCTTTCAAGAAGAGGAAGATGAGGAAGTACCTGAATATTTGCTAGAGGAGCCCAGGAGGTACAACAGGAAGGAAAATTACATTTGGCAATTTTTTAAATTTCCACCAGGGCAAAAGAAAGTGAACGCCAGGTATGTCTTTTGCCGTATCTGTGATGATCGTCTTTCTAGAGGCACGGACAAAAAATATAGTTATGGGAATTTCACTATGCACAGGCACATGAGCAGGTGGCACCCAAATAACTATAGTGCTGCTCAGCTTCGGGACGAACAACAGAATTCCCCAGCAATAGCCAGAAGATCGGTCGTGCCAGAAGTTTCGGGACCTGAAGCAAGGGAGTTGATCCCAAATATTCAAATGGACATGGGGGAAGTGAAACAAGTTTGTGTGAGCTGCAATCAAATATTATGCTAACGCGAGAGTAGCATAACTCTTATAATAAGAGCCATCAAAAATCATGTATGTCCAAAACGCCCCCAAAAATAAATTCTTCTTTTTTTTGTTGCTCCTGTTGAGCCCTCTTCGATGAATCATTTTTGTTTCCCCCCTCCCCCCAAAAAATAAAAAAAAATACAAAATGTTCAGAAAAAAACAAAAAAATATAAAAAATGTTCAGAAAACTAATAAAAAAAATTTAAAACAACAAAAACAAAAAAAAGTTCTTTTCAGAACTACCTCCCCATTATTAAAAAAAATTGGTAGAATTCTTTGAACTCTGCCAAGCTCTATTTCTATTAGTTCGCTCCCAGTTCGCACTCCGGTACGCGAACTTTGAGCGAACCAAAAAAAAATTTTTTAAAAAAAGAACAGTAAGTATAAGGAAAGGAAACAGACAGTTATGTTACAAAAAAGACAGCTATAGGGAGTAAAGAAAAGATACTGTTACCCGCAATTCACTTCTGATCATGTCATATATTACATAATTTTTGACATGGTCAGTGACATCATCAGCAGTGGATTGCGAGTAACAGTTTTTTTTGTTTACTTCCTATAGCTGTCTTTCTTGTAACATAAATGTCTTTTCCTATCCTTATACTTACTGTTCTTGTTTTAAAATTTTTTGGAGATCATTCAGAAACAGTAACATTAATAGAGACAGAATTAGTGAATAATAATGAAGAAGTATGAGAAGAGAGGGAGTGAGAAAAATACTGGAAGGAGTAGAAAAATTAAGTAATAGAGAAAGGAATGAGAGAAGTAGCAAACACAGGAAAGTAAAGATTAAAGAAATGAAGCAGTAGAACTGATAGATGTTAAATGTGATAGAGTAAATGATTGATTGAGGGTGACGATAAGGTGTGTCCTCTCTAAATGTTTGTTTAAAGTGAACCGTACTCAGAGTTGCATATCAAAATTAATGCTTGTTGAAGAATACAGAGGAGATAATAGATCTGAAGACCTACCATTGTAGTAAAACATGCCCATTTATTACATCATTCATAACATAGTCAGTGACATCATCAGCAGTGGAATGCGGGTTAAAAAAGTAGAAAACATTTACCTTATAATTCTTGTTAACTTTTAAAGAAAATTTTTCATACTTTCAATCTGTAAAAGAGAGAACAAACATTTCCAAAAATATTAAAACATGTATTTAAAAATTAGAAAAAAGAAGAAGGGAAAAGGATCAAGAAGAAACAGTTTTTAAACAACTTTGACACTTACAGAAGCCTCTGCTTCTCTACGACCCCTACACAATCCTAAAGATATTTATTTTAAACAAACAGTATCTTCATGCTGATGAAGTGAGGCCTATTTTGGAACATGGTGCTTCTTTTGCATTGCTGATGTCTCACAATAGTGATGCAATAGCAGCGCAAAAAAGATGTAAAGCCATCATAAAATTGTGTCTAACATTTTAAATGATTGTTTCAGGATGCAAATAAGATGTGTCCTTTCAAGAGGTTTGTTTGAGGTGAGGCCTATTCAGTTTTCAAAAAAAACAGTACCCAGAAGTACAGCACTGTAAGCATTAGAATTGACACTTACAGAAGACTCAGTTTTTCCATATCTACCTCACATTTCTAAATGTATATCATAAGTACAAAAAGCAGAACATTAATTATACATGTTAAATGGTTTATTTTTGCTGTTTTCAGAATGTATCAAATTTCACTTAAATCAGTGATTTGAAGGTATTCATCATGTAACAGCGGGGAAAAAAAAACACAATCAAAATGATTGTGTTTAAAAAACCCATACAACCTAAGAAATCTGAATTCAAAACTCCTTAAAATTAACTTACTTTCAATAACGTCGAAGGATCTCCTATGAACAGCATCCACTCTGTTGTGCTATAAATATTTTCAGCCCGCCACTTTCTGAAAGAAAACCTCCATCATTTCGAAAAATATGTTACATACAAGAAAAGACTTCTCACATTCTATCACATGTTTCCACTAGGCCAAATCATGTTGCAGCGATTCGCAACTCTTGTAATTCTTCCAATCAAATCCCGTCATTTTCTATTTTCGCATCTTTCAAAAAGAAAACATTTGAGATTATTTTCACAATCCTGGACTACTAATATCTTACTCTTCTTTGTCACTCATGTTCTCCTTTTCCTATGACACTGATACTGCTTACTATGAAGCAGACTTACTTGCATCAGGTTTATATAGTTGGATTTTAAAATTGACATTATAATTAAAAGTTTTGGACCAATAATCTAGACAGCATTGCAGACTTACATTCCCTCTACTTGATGAACAATTTCCAATTCCTCACAGGAAATCCCAAAATTCTTTCTTTAAAATTTTGGTTTTAAAAACACCAGGTAAGAATTTTTAAGGTCAAACGGCAATTTTTTTTTGAAAGTTACAACAGAATCATTGCAGAATGACCAGCCGTTTCGAGACTTTAAGTAAGCTGTATAATGTCCTGATGTTGTTGAAGGACCATTGTGATAGATAATTGCTACAGTTACAAAAGTCCTCCCTGATATTGACAGCTGAGAAGCCACAATTTTTTTTATTAAAGTTGACAATTTTGATCCATCAGGCTTACATCGTTGGATCATTAAAATGACATACTGGCCATATCTACGTATAAATAATGTTGACATCATATCACATTTACATTGGCTACACTCCATGTTGTGATCCGCTGCATTTACTAGCTTATTAAAGGACACTGATTTACTGTCTGGCAAAGTTAAATATATAAATCTTTCTGAGTCTACACTAGTAGTACTTGATACCATACAGTTCTCGCAGTCATGCTGCCATTGATAAGAAAGCCCAAACAGGTGATCTACATCTACACCCTCATCTTGCAATACATCAAGCATATACATTAAAAACTCCTGACAATCTTGCTGATTATTTTCAGAGAAGTCTGTTTGACCTGAACATTCATCTAACAGATAACGAACTTCAGACACACTTTCTACTTTTGTTCGATCAGTGCTACATTTCTCGAAAACAGAATTCAACAAACAGCATAAAATTTGTTCTGAATTCAACAGAATCTGTTCTTTTAAACTCTCTAGTGAAAAGAGAACATTAACCACTACATTTGCATAGCAGTTGACACCAGAACTGTTTTCAAATTGAAAACCGACAACATCTTCAACAGAATCCACTTTCTTTCTGCTAACAATTTTCGGTTCATTGACTTTTAGTCTTTTTGCAACAACCTCCCTACTATTACTGATATTTCTACGTTTCCGGCCTACCACACGTTTCTCAAGCAAAGGATATTGAGGCAAATGTGGCGCATACTCTCTTCTTAACCTATTGTATTCCTTAACACAATCTAGATCTGCACAAATGTTTGTGACATCACAGTCAATCAAGTACAATCCCGATAAAGTTCTAACTCGTGACAATGCCACATATGCCATACCCTCCTTGAACACAGAACTGCCAATATTCACCAATGCACTGTCTACACTTAAACCTTGCGATTTATGGATTGTCACCGCATATGCCAAGCAAACAGGAAACTGTTTACGGCGAACATATAAGTCTTTAACAAGCAAAAACCTAGCAGAACAACGACCAATTAGCTGTACTTCCTCAATGCCATCAAATTTAATTTTTAAAAATTCTATTCCATCTCTATTTCTGTATTTCTCAAAATCAACAACATTACCCATTGATCCATTTACCAGACCTCTTTCTACATGTAAATTCCTTCTCAAAATGATTCGGCAATTTAAACACACATTCAAAGTCTTTTCAAAACCCGCTGTTTTAGATATAGTCTTCTCTAATGAATCCAATTTTGATTTCAAATTGTCTGACAAAATAATTGTTGATCCCATATGCTCTATTTTGTCGATAGCTTCAGGTTTCACAATCTCTTGCTTTTCTAAATTCAACATTTTGTTGTTGAAGATGGCACATTCTGCAAGAGTTGGCATCAAACATATCCCGGATTTCTTCTCAGTAATTTTCTGAAAAATATTCTCAGGCACAATCTCTTGTTTGGGATATAAATTTGACAGTAATCGTGCATTTAAAGCTTCTTTCCCATGCTCGGTCACTTTTCCAATTCTAATATCTTGTAGAATATTCTTGTAATCTTCATCCTTTGCCTGACGCATATTTTCATGCAGTTCAGCATAATTGAAGTTTAACCATATATTGACGTTGCCAATGCTCCCTAGGCACTTCCTGGTATCTTCATGCGTGAGTATTTTGAACACAGGTTGACCTTTTACAGGTGTCAGCTGCAGAAGATCTCCGAAAACAATGATGTGTTTGCCACCAAATAACACATCATATTCAGTTTTAAGTACTTCTTGCATTCTCAAATGCACAAAGGCAAGCATGACATTGGAAACCATGCTTACTTCGTCAATGATAAGTAGTTTCATTTTCCTCAAGACTCTTGAAACTTCACAGCAAGCATCCCCAGATAACTTGTGGTATTGTAATTTGTTGTCATGCTCCACTGGCAGCATCAGTAGACGATGCAAAGTAATACCTTTAATGTTATGTGCTGCCAGTCCAGTAGGAGCGGTGACAACACAAGACAGCGATGACTCAGTCCTTTCCTGCAAATAACAAGAAATTGCTTTAATGAGGAAACTTTTTCCAGTTCCCGCTTCTCCACTCACGTACAGTCGGACAGGCTTCAACGATGTACATGAGCACTCTTTCTTCTCATGACTTAATCCGTGCTCAATTTCCTTGGTAACTTCATCATATATTTTCCTCTGCTCAACGTTGAGTTGTTTTTCCAAGTCTTCTAAGTTAACTGAATCCTCCTGAGCATGTGCCATGGCTCTTTCCACTTCATTCATAGCAGTGGCAGCTTCATTTTCGATAATAGGTCCTCCAAGTGGATCTTGACTCAATGAAACAGAACTCTGACTGTCCTGAGAACTGTCTCTGCCAATCTAGGCTGCAATCGTTGCTTCCTGCTCAATTTCCAAAGTTAGCATTTCTTGATATTTAGGAAAAGCAGGACATTCTATGGACTCCTTGGCTGCATTGAAAGAGTCTTCGTAACAGAGGAAATCTCCAAGCTTCCTCTTCTGCACGCCAAGGCTTGAAAAGTTGCAAAAGTGCTAAATAGAAAAACTCCTTTTTTTCTGGAGATTCACCACTCAATTTTCGATGGTTTACTAATTGGCATTTTCTTTGCTTGATATATCACAACAAAAAATACCTGGGGGTCAAAGAAAAAAGAAAGTTTGACAGTAAGAGCCACTGTACCCAATGCACACAGAACAGTGTCAGTGAGAAGTGATAGTTAGTAAATGGTCAAGTCGAGACTCAAGAGTACAAGGAGAAAAATATTGTTCCCATCAGAAGCCACACTGTACCGCCCTTGTTGTCATCATATGGGATCTCCTTACCCAGGAGACAAGACGGCCGGTAAGCATTACCGTGACCGAAATGTAATATGAGAGCAGAACAGCAGAATGTAGTAGTGGCTAATGAAAAAAGCAGTGTATGGTGTTTGGAGTGGAAAAGTGAAGGGTACTAAAATTAGGTGAATGGGTGGAAAAAAGAAATTTTATTGGTAACCCCCAAACCCTAAGGTTAAAAGGCAGGTGTGGGTGCAGGTTTTAAATAATAACCGCACTTATTAGTGGTCGACATGTTTCAGCATATCATAAGATTTTCTTGATGCATTCCTCAGGACCTATACATAATACACTACTGCTTTCAAAAAATAAATAAATTATGAAGATATCACCTGGAAATCCAGGCGTGCTCAACCGTATACTGTCAGTGCAATGGTAGTGGATCCAACATGTAAAATAAACGAACAAACAAACAAATAGAACACATAAAGTTATTCACATCGTTAATGTTTGTATTCATAGTAGCATTGCAATGTGTTCAATCATACCTGATAATTATTTCGGGTATGCACTCACCCTTGCGTGTAGGCTGAGGAGCTTCACCCCACCTGGCTGCAGCGCAGGTAAAAGGAGCACCGCTCTGTGAGAAATCACATAATGTTTACAGAGCCGCTAGTGATATGACACTAACCCAATTAATAAAATTAATGAAAGTATACTTCGAGAAGAAAGGTTATCTGAGCCTCTTATAACCAGGCTGGGCATAAATGCCGTAATCTGTCATAACTCAGAGACGATGGCAACTTAGTAGGGACACTTAATGCATAAAAGCCGATCCGTGTCAGTTATGTTTAGGAAACGTGCCGCTTCCTGTTGTGGATGGCTGGGTGGCCTCTAGCGGCGTGTAGGCACAAAATGAGGCAAGGCACACGAAATATGCTTCATGTAATTAATGGCGCTTCGTGTAGATGGTGGCGAGATAACCTCTAGCGGCTGTTAGCACAGAATGAGGAAACGCGCACGAAACACGCTTCGTGTAAGTGATAGCGGGGTGGCCTCTAGCGGCGTATGCGCACGGAGTAAGGCAACACAAAGACACGCATCATGCGTGCACTCACCTAACCGTCGGCGTCTCCAGGCAGTCTTCAGTACTGCTCGGGGGGGCGCCGACTGCCGAATGAGGTAGTGTTTTGTATGCTTTAGCCAGCCATGATGTAAGCGATCACGTGACGGCAAGACTTCTGGGAATTGTAGTTCAGTACCCAGTAAAGCTTATATTTGATAAAATGGGTTTCCTTTCCGGACTGTGCCGTGGTGTATCTTTTGCACACGTCCTTAGTCAGAAATCACAGTGGTATACTCCATTTGAGACGTGCACTGAATTGCAGATGAAACTTAATATTAACAGACGAATGTTTTATAATATTAATACGCAGTGCCATTGCGCCCTTAGAAGGAACATAATTCTGAGAACTATGATACGCTATCCAGTGAGGGGGCTTGGTCGTATGATGTGCCATGGCGTATCTCCTACACAAATCGATAGACAGAATACCGAAGGCCCCAATTGTATAGTGTATGTTCACTAGTATGTGGTGAATTACCAGTAAATATTAATTTCATATCATATTTATAGGCAGTGCAAATGCGTCATTGGAAGGGACATAATGTTTGCGACCACTCAGAGGGACATCCAGGGTATGGGCTCATTGAGGCCCTCTTTGTCACTGTTAAGGCGGTATACCCATTTCTGTTCTATCTTGAACAAGAACCGGCTTGTATCCGCACATGAGTCAGGAATGTGCGGTTGTTCGAGGACTGTCCAATAGAAGTCTTCAGGACCGTGGCCCTTCTCCAAGAAATGTGCAGTCAGTCTGGTGGCTTGCTTGCGGCACCGCACTGTGCTTTTATGTTCCTGGATACGTGTGCGGACCTTTCTGGTTGTCATACCGACATACCGTAGTTCACAAGGACATTTGATCATATATATCAAGTTACTACTATTGCAATTCGTAAACTTGTTTTGTGTCCATGGGCGATTAGTGCCAATGTCAACTTCAGTAGATTTGTTAGTCTGGGGACAGACGGTGCAATTTCCACATGGGTGGTGTCCGACCACAGCTGGTAAATCCCAAAGGGTACCCACTTGTCTCCCTTCTTTGCTGCGTGGGCGTGTATGAACCAGTTGATCCTTCAAGTTCGGTCCTCTTTTATATGCGAACATGGGCTGTGGGATGTCATCACCTCCGGTCTTAAGGATGGACCAGTGTTTCTTTATAATTTTCTGTAACTGGTTGGATCGGCTGTTAAAGGTGTTAACAAAGGCAATCCGATCCGTTTTTTCTTTTGGGGGGTTGATTGCAAGTAGGGCATCCCTATGGTTGTTTGAGGCCCTCTTTTTAGATCTACGAATGATTTTCTTAGGGTATTGTTTCTCCTTTAGTTGTTCCTCCAAGTTTTTGGAGTGTGCTTCGAAAGATTCCTTCTTAGAGCAGTTTCTTTGTACCCTGAGGAACTGGCCAAAAGGTAGATTGTCCCTTAGGGCCCGTGGATGGCAACTGTCGTATCGCAACAATGCGTTCCTGGCCATGGGTTTGCGATATAGCTCAGACTCGATGCCGGTTGGAGTCGCGTGCAGTCTCAAATCAAGGAAAGCCAATGATGTTCTACTATGCTCAATGGTGAACTTTAAGTATTGGTTCTCACTGTTCAACCAACCATGAAATGATGTTAGTTCTTCTTCAGTGCCACGCCACACCACCAAAATGTCATCAATATAGCGTTTCCACACATGTATTGATGAAAGGTATGGGTTGGTGATGGTTAGTACGCTCTGTTGTTCAAAATGGTGAACGTACAGGTTCGCCAGGCTCGGCGCGAAAACACTGCCCATACTGGTCCCGGACGTTTGCAGGTACAATGTGTCTTCAAAGCGGAAATAATTCTCCTTCATAGCCATTTCCGCTAATTGCATTATAAAGGGTATTGGTGTGATCGATTGGTGGTTACTCTGCTCCAAAAGTGCCCCCACTACTTCTAGGGTCTCAGTTTGTGGAATCGATGTGTATAAAGATTCAACATCGAACGATACTAGGATGTCAGTTTCGGTGTTGTATTGTATCGTAGGAAGGAGTCTTAGGACATCTTTGGTGTCTTGGAGGAAAGTGGGCATTGCTTTGACCATTGGGTTAAGGAAGTGGTCCACAAAAGTTGAAAGGGGTTCTAATACTGACCCAATGCCAGAAATAATAGGCCTGCCGGGTGGTGGCCTTGTTGGCTTGTGGACTTTGGGCAAGCAGTAAAAGTATGGGATTGTAGGGTGTTTTGTGACCAAATATTGTCCTTCCTGAGAGGTTATCCATCCCTCACTCGTGGCTTCTTCTACTAAGGCATTAATTCTGGTTTGTAGACCTTCAGTTGGATCCGATCTCAACGGTAAGTAGGAATTACGATCACTGAGTTGCCGCAGGCATTCATTTCTGTACGTTGTAGTGTCTAAAATCACAGTTGCTCCGCCTTTGTCGGCCGGTTTAATGGTAATGTTTTCGTTAGAAGTAAGTGAACGCAAGGCTTGCTGTTCATCTCTGGAGAGATTCATAAATGGTTTAACATCTCTTTTGTATAGATCTGCGACATCCTTTTCGACAGCCGTTTCAAAGGTCAGGACTTTGGGCGGTAATGTGGCACTAGGTGGATTGAACGAAGAAGGTTTCTTCAAACCTGTGTTGTTATCTATGGTTATGGTTTCCAAAGCAGTCGATTTTGCAAAAAAATAATGCAACCTTATTTTCCTAAATAGCTTGGATAGTTCAATTTGTGCCAAAAAAGGATCACCTTTCTGAGTGGCCACGAATCCCAAACCTTTGTTTAGGAGGAGTTCCTCATTGGTAGACAAGGTGTGTGAACTTAGGTTGATCACGATGCCGGCTGGTTGCTTGTTCCCGCAGCGTCTTGGGGGACTTTCTTCCCGCTGCGTAGATCCATCCTCGATTGTTGCGGGATGTTCGTGTCCGTGTTCCAATGCACCTGTTGTTGCACTGCTCCTTGTCTCCTCCTGCCTCGGCCTCGTCTCTGGCCAAAACCTAAAAAAGGAAACGATCCTGGGCCTTGTTGCATCTGTGGTGGGTAGAAGGGCGGACCCATTTGTGGAGGGCAGTTTGGACCCATCATCCAGGGGTTGATAGGCCACCATGGTTGGAACTGGAAGTGCCATAAGTTGAACCTCCCTTTTTGCCACTGCGATTAAATATGGGTGCTGTGTAGGTGTCGCTATCATGGGCCATGATAGCCTGGAGATGTACAAGGGACTGGCTAGTCCTGATCATAAAAACCGCGAAGAGGATTGCGGATACCATCCTGATTGAGATTCAGGTCCTCGAAGGCCATATAAAAGCCTCTTTAAAAAGTGGGCAGTTTAAAAAGGGACAGGACGATACGGATAAGACCAACAAAGATTTTAAAGAATCTATCTTATCCATAAAATTAGACAAGTTTAAAAAGGATTTGGCGAAGTTCTCAATGGAGACAATATATCCCTATAGTAGCGACACCTACACAGCACCCATATTTAATCGCAGTGGCAAAAAGGGAGGTTCAACTTATGGCACTTCCAGTTCAGATGGGACATCCAGCGATTCAGATGCATCACAGACCGGATCATCTAATCAAGCGCCGCGAGGTCGTGGCAATAAGAGAAATTGGAGAAACCAGCCACAAAACTTTGGCAATCACCAACCATGGTGGCCTATCAACCCCTGGATGATGGGTCCAAACTGCCCTCCACAAATGGGTCCGCCCTTCTACCCACCACAGATGCAACAAGGCCCAGGATCGTTTCCTTTTTTAGGTTTTGGCCAGAGACGAGGCCGAGGCAGGAGGAGACAAGGAGCAGTGCAACAACAGGTGCATTGGAACACGGACACGAACATCCCGCAACAATCGAGGATGGATCTACGCAGCGGGAAGAAAGTCCCCCAAGACGCTGCGGGAACAAGCAACCAGCCGGCATCGTGATCAACCTAAGTTCACACACCTTGTCTACCAATGAGGAACTCCTCCTAAACAAAGGTTTGGGATTCGTGGCCACTCAGAAAGGTGATCCTTTTTTGGCACAAATTGAACTATCCAAGCTATTTAGGAAAATAAGGTTGCATTATTTTTTTGCAAAATCGACTGCTTTGGAAACCATAACCATAGATAACAACACAGGTTTGAAGAAACCTTCTTCGTTCAATCCACCTAGTGCCACATTACCGCCCAAAGTCCTGACCTTTGAAACGGCTGTCGAAAAGGATGTCGCAGATCTATACAAAAGAGATGTTAAACCATTTATGAATCCCTCCAGAGATGAACAGCAAGCCTTGCGTTCACTTACTTCTAACGAAAACATTACCATTAAACCGGCCGACAAAGGCGGAGCAACTGTGATTTTAGACACTACAACGTACAGAAATGAATGCCTGCGGCAACTCAGTGATCGTAATTCCTACTTACCGTTGAGATCGGATCCAACTGAAGGTCTACAAACCAGAATTAATGCCTTAGTAGAAGAAGCCACGAGTGAGGGATGGATAACCTCTCAGGAAGGACAATATTTGGTCACAAAACACCCTACAATCCCATACTTTTACTGCTTGCCCAAAGTCCACAAGCCAACAAGGCCACCACCCGGCAGGCCTATTATTTCTGGCATTGGGTCAGTATTAGAACCCCTTTCAACTTTTGTGGACCACTTCCTTAACCCAATGGTCAAAGCAATGCCCACTTTCCTCCAAGACACCAAAGATGTCCTAAGACTCCTTCCTACGATACAATACAACACCGAAACTGACATCCTAGTATCGTTCGATGTTGAATCTTTATACACATCGATTCCACAAACTGAGACCCTAGAAGTAGTGGGGGCACTTTTGGAGCAGAGTAACCACCAATCGATCACACCAATACCCTTTATAATGCAATTAGCGGAAATGGCTATGAAGGAGAATTATTTCCGCTTTGAAGACACATTGTACCTGCAAACGTCCGGGACCAGTATGGGCAGTGTTTTCGCGCCGAGCCTGGCGAACCTGTACGTTCACCATTTTGAACAACAGAGCGTACTAACCATCACCAACCCATACCTTTCATCAATACATGTGTGGAAACGCTATATTGATGACATTTTGGTGGTGTGGCGTGGCACTGAAGAAGAACTAACATCATTTCATGGTTGGTTGAACAGTGAGAACCAATACTTAAAGTTCACCATTGAGCATAGTAGAACATCATTGGCTTTCCTTGATTTGAGACTGCACGCGACTCCAACCGGCATCGAGTCTGAGCTATATCGCAAACCCATGGCCAGGAACGCATTGTTGCGATACGACAGTTGCCATCCACGGGCCCTAAGGGACAATCTACCTTTTGGCCAGTTCCTCAGGGTACAAAGAAACTGCTCTAAGAAGGAATCTTTCGAAGCACACTCCAAAAACTTGGAGGAACAACTAAAGGAGAAACAATACCCTAAGAAAATCATTCGTAGATCTAAAAAGAGGGCCTCAAACAACCATAGGGATGCCCTACTTGCAATCAACCCCCCAAAAGAAAAAACGGATCGGATTGCCTTTGTTAACACCTTTAACAGCCGATCCAACCAGTTACAGAAAATTATAAAGAAACACTGGTCCATCCTTAAGACCGGAGGTGATGACATCCCACAGCCCATGTTCGCATATAAAAGAGGACCGAACTTGAAGGATCAACTGGTTCATACACGCCCACGCAGCAAAGAAGGGAGACAAGTGGGTACCCTTTGGGATTTACCAGCTGTGGTCGGACACCACCCATGTGGAAATTGCACCGTCTGTCCCCAGACTAACAAATCTACTGAAGTTGACATTGGCACTAATCGCCCATGGACACAAAACAAGTTTACGAATTGCAATAGTAGTAACTTGATATATATGATCAAATGTCCTTGTGAACTACGGTATGTCGGTATGACAACCAGAAAGGTCCGCACACGTATCCAGGAACATAAAAGCACAGTGCGGTGCCGCAAGCAAGCCACCAGACTGACTGCACATTTCTTGGAGAAGGGCCACGGTCCTGAAGACTTCTATTGGACAGTCCTCGAACAACCGCACATTCCTGACTCATGTGCGGATACAAGCCGGTTCTTGTTCAAGATAGAACAGAAATGGGTATACCGCCTTAACAGTGACAAAGAGGGCCTCAATGAGCCCATACCCTGGATGTCCCTCTGAGTGGTCGCAAACATTATGTCCCTTCCAATGACGCATTTGCACTGCCTATAAATATGATATGAAATTAATATTTACTGGTAATTCACCACATACTAGTGAACATACACTATACAATTGGGGCCTTCGGTATTCTGTCTATCGATTTGTGTAGGAGATACGCCATGGCACATCATACGACCAAGCCCCCTCACTGGATAGCGTATCATAGTTCTCAGAATTATGTTCCTTCTAAGGGCGCAATGGCACTGCGTATTAATATTATAAAACATTCGTCTGTTAATATTAAGTTTCATCTGCAATTCAGTGCACGTCTCAAATGGAGTATACCACTGTGATTTCTGACTAAGGACGTGTGCAAAAGATACACCACGGCACAGTCCGGAAAGGAAACCCATTTTATCAAATATAAGCTTTACTGGGTACTGAACTACAATTCCCAGAAGTCTTGCCGTCACGTGATCGCTTACATCATGGCTGGCTAAAGCATACAAAACACTACCTCATTCGGCAGTCGGCGCCCCCCCGAGCAGTACTGAAGACTGCCTGGAGACGCCGACGGTTAGGTGAGTGCACGCATGATGCGTGTCTTTGTGTTGCCTTACTCCGTGCGCATACGCCGCTAGAGGCCACCCCGCTATCACTTACACGAAGCGTGTTTCGTGCGCGTTTCCTCATTCTGTGCTAACAGCCGCTAGAGGTTATCTCGCCACCATCTACACGAAGCGCCATTAATTACATGAAGCATATTTCGTGTGCCTTGCCTCATTTTGTGCCTACACGCCGCTAGAGGCCACCCAGCCATCCACAACAGGAAGCGGCACGTTTCCTAAACATAACTGACACGGATCGGCTTTTATGCATTAAGTGTCCCTACTAAGTTGCCATCGTCTCTGAGTTATGACAGATTACGGCATTTATGCCCAGCCTGGTTATAAGAGGCTCAGATAACCTTTCTTCTCGAAGTATACTTTCATTAATTTTATTAATTGGGTTAGTGTCATATCACTAGCGGCTCTGTAAACATTATGTGATTTCTCACAGAGCGGTGCTCCTTTTAC
This sequence comes from Lissotriton vulgaris, assembly GCF_964263255.1. NCBI lineage: Eukaryota > Metazoa > Chordata > Amphibia > Caudata > Salamandridae > Lissotriton > Lissotriton vulgaris. The sequence goes on from NC_141695.1 coordinate 1,472,911,370, forward strand.
CTGCGCTGCAGCCAGGTGGGGTGAAGCTCCTCAGCCTACACGCAAGGGTGAGTGCATACCCGAAATAATTATCAGGTATGATTGAACACATTGCAATGCTACTATGAATACAAACATTAACGATGTGAATAACTTTATGTGTTCTATTTGTTTGTTTGTTCGTTTGTTTTACATGTTGGATCCACTACCATTGCACTGACAGTATACGGTTGAGCACGCCTGGATTTCCAGGTGATATCTTCATAATTTATTTATTTTTTGAAAGCAGTAGTGTATTATGTATAGGTCCTGAGGAATGCATCAAGAAAATCTTATGATATGCTGAAACATGTCGACCACTAATAAGTGCGGTTATTATTTAAAACCTGCACCCACACCTGCCTTTTAACCTTAGGGTTTGGGGGTTACCAATAAAATTTCTTTTTTCCACCCATTCACCTAATTTTAGTACCCTTCACTTTTCCACTCCAAACACCATACACTGCTTTTTTCATTAGCCACTACTACATTCTGCTGTTCTGCTCTCATATTACATTTCGGTCACGGTAATGCTTACCGGCCGTCTTGTCTCCTGGGTAAGGAGATCCCATATGATGACAACAAGGGCGGTACAGTGTGGCTTCTGATGGGAACAATATTTTTCTCCTTGTACTCTTGAGTCTCGACTTGACCATTTACTAACTATCACTTCTCACTGACACTGTTCTGTGTGCATTGGGTACAGTGGCTCTTACTGTCAAACTTTCTTTTTTCTTTGACCCCCAGGTATTTTTTGTTGTGATATATTGAGCTAAGGGGCTTATATCTGGTTGGTCGGTAAACTTGCCCTTAGACCCTCCCCACTTGTTGTTGAACGTATTTTCTTTGCTTGACCAGGCATCCCTCACTTCCAATTACAGCATACACTCCTTTCTCAATATCTTCTTTGATGTTCCTCTTGAATATATAATTTTGTAGAACCTCATATAGACAAACATTCTCAAGGTGACTGCTTCGATTTGGATAATATGTATCCAACATGTTGGTCTTCAAAATGTCAGTACTGTTTGGTTCCTTTTCTGCCAAATTCTCAATTTCCCGGACAGGTTTTAGAACTCGATTTCGCGTTGCAGCAAGACCAAGACTCGCCCAAACGATACTCCTGGATTTGGCATAGAGACTTGCTGAAGACAATCGATCAGAACATTCGTAAGCTCCGATTTCTCGATGCGACAACATCTTCAGACTGAAACTGTACAACTTCTTGCTGAGGCTCTTTTCATGGGAAATGTCCTCCCACATATCCTTCAGTTCTGTCTTTTCTTTTTTGGTGATGTAAGATGTCACATACCGAGCCACAGCCATACAGTTGTCAGCCACAAACTGTATATCCATGTTAGCATTCCACATGGACAAAATCACTGGGTTGTAGTCATTGATGTACTTGGACTCTTCGTTCCTTTTCAAATTGTATGTATTCTTGGGTGATTTCCTTGTCACATTATGTCGCAGCGAAGACATCAAACTGTTCACTTTTCCTTTAGAAATCACCGGTCGTGGAAAGTTGAAACGACATTTGGTGTAGAACTTGTCCTTGTTTCTGAATTTACGACGACAGTACTTTCCACAACGATGGCTTTGGAAACGTAGAACTTGTTCTCTTAGGCTTTTCTTCTCCGTTGCGTTTGGAACAGCACACGTAGAATACTGTTCTATGAAATTCATCACTAAGTCATCCGGATCTGTTCCAAATTTAGGTGCATCCTTGATCCACAACAACATATGTATATGAGGGGCACCTCTTGCTTGGTACTCCTTTCTCCAGAAGAAATCCAACACCTCTCCAAGAGGTGAATTCTTCTTATTTGTGATGAAAGACATCATAGCTTCAAATCTATGATTGAAGTACCTGCATACATTCACTGGATCCAAAGAACACAGTTCTCCAGGTGTCTTGAATTCAATGTTTTCAATATTTCCATTTGCCTCTCGTAGAAATTCAAGTAAGTCTTCCCAGCCATACTCGGCACAGCTCAGAGTGAGGAACCATGTTGGAGTTCCTAAGTTCCTCAGCATACATTTTAAATCACCATGACGACGGTACCAGTACTCATTAGTACCACGCTGACACGCCATGAGATTAATTAAGTGAGAATCCAAAATACTGTCTTGGACATTGATTTTATGCATAAAATCACTTGCCGAGATGTTTCGCATCTGTATACCACTTTTTAAAATGTGGTTCACTGCATATGACAGTCCTGACAGATCGCTTTCAAACAGAAGATGAAACAAATAGGGAATGCATTGACGAAACCTAGGATCTTCTGCATACAATCGTAAAGTCCGGTATTCAGACGCAGGAATTTGATGAGGTCGCTCATCATATCTTCCTCCTTGACCTGTGGGAAATAGCTGTGGGAAACACCGAGCTTCCAAACTTTCCTCCCAAACACTAATGGGACTCCCTTTGGCTTGTTTCATTTGAAACAACTCAATAGCATTCCCCATGACTTCCTTGGAATGCAAAGGATGAACACTATAATGTTCATATATTTCTTCACTATTAGACACCTCTACTTTCTCAATTTGGCCAGCACACAAAACGCTATCCTCTTCATCACTTACTTCCTCTTCTGCAACATATACATTCTTATAGTACTTATTATTTTTCTTCAAATACAAAGTTGCATTTTTCACTTTCCTAACATCCACTAAATCTTGCCATATTTTCTTATTCTTTGTCGGAACCCCATTAACCAAGCTAACCAGAGGTTCCTCTTCCACTTTCTCAACTCCAATTGTGTTAATGTTTTTGTTCAAATCTAGAGGCAAATAAACAACTCTTCCCTTTAATCCTCTCTGTAAATCTGTTGGAGGCAACTTCCCTGTCTTTGGCTCCATTCTTACAATAGCCTGAAAGGGATGGATACTTTGAATCAAAATAGATTCATAAGTATTTAAATCCTTCAATTCTGAAGGAATCTCAACCAATTCCAGATTATTATGAACTGCCCTAGCAGGCATCTGGTTTTGATTTAATTTATTACAACAATAAGTACACACACGTTGGTCCACTCCCAAATCAAAACAATTTTCTACCATCAAGTATGTGGCAAAATCCTTCCATTCACTATTATTTTCCCTTTCAGTTTTTGCATATAAATCCACTAACTTAGTCTGATTCTTATAATAAGTGCGTCGACAACATACACAAGTGAAATTAGGCCTCTCACTTGATTTCATCTGAAACGTGGCAATTTCCTTCTGAAAATTATCTGAACTAGAAACCTGTATATTATGTTCAACATAACCCTCTACTTCTGGGTCAATTTGAACATTCTCATCTCTACTACCAAAGTAACAAAACTCAATTTCTTCACAAATATTCTTCACATCTATTTCAGAACCATGCAAAAGAGCAGCACATAATTGTTTAAGCATAATTGCTGGACTCTTAGCATAATACAACATTCTCACTAATTTTCTCACTTTATTATGATGCACTGCTAGCATCCTGAAATGATGAAAAACACTCTGGCATACTCTCCTGGAAAGACAAGCCAGTGAATGACCACGCAAACCTGTCATTTGTCTCACTCTGCAAGGATCTAAATCTTGCAACAACTTTATTTTCTGCTTCAAACTTTTCTTATTAAATGTCCGTATAAAATCACAAAGCAAATTGATGGAAACCTGTCGCACACTGCAAATAGAACTACACTTCCAAATGTACACAGGACCCTTAGGACGTCTTCCTAAAACCTCATCACTTAGCGCCTCTTCTGTCTCTGTTGTCACAAGTTGTTCTTTTTCAACTGGACAACCATCCTTCACTTCATAAGCTCGACCACTGGTGTCAACTGCAAACACCAAATCATTATCCTGAAAATAACTCTCCTCATTAAAAAATGCCTCACAACTTGAACTATGCATCCATTCTCCGGAAAAAACTTCACAAAAGTTAGTACGATTTACTACTCTCTTCCATCTACTTTTTGTTTTGAAATCAGAAATTACCTTGCTTAGTTTCCAAATTCTATTGATTACCAAAATAAACAACTTTCGCTTAATTTCAAAAGCATGATCAATAATTTTCTCTACATTTTTCTTCTTCTTATAAAATGCCGCTTTCTGTTGGCCTTTTTTTTAAATATTTTTCAATAAATTAACTATTATCCTGTTACGGAACATTCGATTTCGAATGTCCCTAAACTGTTGTTTCCTTCTACTATCATGCACAGAGTTATCTCTTCCTCTACCAGTAACATTTTTGATGGGTCTCTCCTTTCCATTTAAATTGCTTTTCTTTTTGTGGACTGAAACATTTTTTGGAGAAATACTTTTTTTACTACAAATATTTCTTAAGAATGATTTCGTGCTCTTACCCGGACCTTTCTTGGTGTTTTGACAAGTATTTGGGGAAGAGGACTGCTGCAATAAAACATCATCCTGCTGTCTTTGACGTTTTCTAGCCTTTCTAATTCTATTTTTTGTAGGCATTTTCCAAACTATGAAAGAATCTGCAGTTGAATCTGTGGAAAAATATAATAAAAAATGTTATTAACCACTATTACCAAACAGTAAATGAATAACAGTCATCTAAAACTTAATGCCCTACTAATTATTTAACATAGCAAATCTTTTCCACCAGCACTGCATCACAAAAATGACACTCAATGGTACAAAACAGGCATAGAACAATCATAAATCACTCCCTAATATTTTAAATGATTAATTCAGGATGACGATAAGATGTAGCCTATCTAAAGGTTTATTTAGGCCCAGATCTTTGGACTGGGGTGAATGTGTGTCATTGATCCACATTCGGTCCATCACCTGTTTTGTTTATTTGAGGTGAGGCCAACACATGGTTGCAGATAAGATTTTCACTGAAAAAAACCAAGGTAAAAAAACATGTGAAGGCCTACCAATGAAGTAAGTCATTATTTGAAAACCATTACATTTCTGGAAATATGCACTGCTAGTGCTTCATAAGTTGTTTTGGGTCATATTTATAAGGCATTTGAGTGTCTATTATGCTATTTTACGTTCTTCATGGTGCAAATTTCTTGTAAATACGCTCCCACCTGCGGTTGGCAAATTTAGATTTTGATTATGGGAGTTACATAGGCATGTTAATAATTTCCCAAAAATGGTGTATGACCCCAAACAACCTATGAAGCTCTAGTAGTACATATTCAGAAATGTAATTGATTTCAAAATTCGTTTTTAAACACAGCATATAAATCAATTGTATACCTGCATTCAAGAGGAAATGACTGAAAATGTCCTTGAGACACATGAAAGCGTTTTCTGGAATGCCCTAGCACCATTTTTTGGACATTATTAACATGGCTTTGTAACTCCCATAATCAAAATCTAAATTTGCCAAGCGCAGGTGGGAGCGTATTTACAAGACACTTGCCCCATGAGGAATGCTTGCCATTTAAAAAGGAAAAATAACATCAAAGACACTCAAATGCCTTATAAATATGACCCCAAACAACCTATGAAGCTCTAGCAGTACATATCCAGAAATGTAATTGATTTCAAAAATGATTCTTAAAAACAACATATCTGTTTCAGCTTACATAACAGACCATGGAATGGGCTTCATATACAACAATAACTTGTGTTACTGCATGCCAGAATGGTACACCGAATATGCAATTACAATTTCTCAAAGAAACAAAATCTATTTCTATATCACTACAGACAAAGCCACAGTTTAAAAACACAGCTTTCTTCATCATTTTCTCCTTAGCAAGATTTATCGCAAATGCGATAAAAAACGGCCGCAATGCATGAATATCGCTGAAAAGTCAGCGATATTCATGCATTATCCAGCAAATGCTCTTAGCCATGTTATCCACCTCCCATTGGATAACATGGCTAAGAACTGCTCGCAAATGCGAAAAAAAACGGCCGCAATGCATGAATATCGCTGAAAAGTCAGCGATATTCATGCATTTTCCAGCAAATGCTCTTAGCCATGTTATCCACTTCCCATTAAATAACATGGCTAAGAACTGCTCAGGGCCCCATGAGGAACGCTTTCCATTTAAAAAGGTAAACATAACATCAAAGACACTAAAATGCCTTCTAAATATGACCCCAAACAACCTATGAAGCTCTAACAGTACATATCCAGAAATGTAATTGATTTCAAAATTCGTTTTTAAACACAGCATATAAATCAATTGTATACCTGCATTCATGAAGAAATGACTGAAAATGTCCTTGAGACACATGAAAGTGTTTTCTGGAATGCCCTAGCACCATTTTTGGGACACTATTAACATGGCTAGGTAACTCCCATAATCAAAATCTAAATTTGCCGAGCGCAAGTGGGAGCGTATTTACAAGACACTTGCCCCATGAGGAACGCTTTCCATTTAAAAAGGTAAACATAACATCAAAGACACTAAAATGCCTTCTAAATATGACCCCAAACAACCTATGAAGCTCTAACAGTACATATCCAGAAATGTAATTGATTTCAAAATTCGTTTTTAAACACAGCATATAAATCAATTGTATACCTGTATTCAAGAGGAAAGGACTGAAAATGTCCTAGAGACACAGGAAAGCGTTTTCTTGAATGCCCTACCACCATTGTTTGGACATTATTAACATGGCTATGTAACTCCCATAATCAAAATCTAAATTTGCAAAGCACAAGTGGGAGCGTATTTACAAGACACTTGCCCCATGAGGAACACTTTCCATTTTAAAAGGAAAACATAACATCAAAGACACTCAAATGCCTTATAAATATGGCCCAAAACAACCTATGAAGCTCTAGCAGTACATATCCAGAAATGTAATTGATTTCTAAAATCGTTTTTAAAAACAACATATCTGTTTCAGCTTACATAACAGACCATGGAATGGGCTCCATGTACCACAATAACTTGTGTTACTGCATGCCAGAATGCTACACCGAATATGCAATTACAATTTCTCAAAGAAACTAATTCTATTTGTATATCACTAGAGACAAAACCACATTTTAAAAACACAGCTTTCTTCATCATTTTCTCCTTAAATCATACTATTCTCTATCTAAATTAAATAAATCTTTTCTCACCTTAGCAAATATTTTTTGAGTTTTGAAAACAGTCTCAGAAATACACCAAATTGTCTTCAGCAGAACAAAAAGGATGCACTCCAAAGGCTGCAGCTATTGAAAGCACAGAAATACAGATATTCATTTCACATATCTCTCATATTAGCCAATCATAACTCTTCCCTCACTTTTTTCAAATCAAAACCCTTCCCCCCTCTGCCCTCTCTGCCTTTTTTCCATAGCAACCACCTCCTGGAAGACCTCTCATGTTTGCAAATTCACACAACAATGTTTCAATTGAACTCTGAACTCTCAGTGCACCTGCGTATCCAGTGCAATCTTTCATTAAATGTTTCTTCCTTGACCATTCAAATTACATCTTTCAAAGAACACATCCATGCACCCTAACTTTCTGTTTTCAGAAATGGAAATGCACCAATCACTGCTAATGATTCATTAGCATTGGAAATCCACAGTTTTTTTTCTTTAGAAACTCCTACTGTTTCAACTGCCCTTTCATTACCACACTTCATCTGACTGCAGAACAACCTTCTCCCACCATGTTTAAGGTCTGGATTGTTGGACATAGTTACATCCACTGGGCTCAAAGGTATGCTGAGAACAGAAATTTCCCTAACCTCAATTTACAAGATGTGGAAATTAAGTGGTTGGGCCAAAGAGGATTAAAATGTCACCAATTGATACCATTGGTGAAAACCTTTATGCATTTGCCAAAACCTGACCTGTTAATAGTGCACTGTGGAGGTAATGATTTGGGCACTTTGACAGGGGTAGGTCTGGAAATGCTTTTAAAGGACACCTTTGAGCAATTAATGGCACTTTTTCCTCAAACTGCCTTGGTATATTCCAATATATGCCAAAGACAGAAATGGAGGTGGTCCAACCAATTTTCTCCACAAATTGAGAAAGCGAGGAAGCATGTAAACAAATCTGTTTCAGCTTTCATGAGAGACCATGGAATGGGCTCTCTGTACAACAATAACTTGCGTTACTACATGCAAGATATCTACAGAGGAGATGGAGTTCACTTCTCAGATGAGGGCAACAGAATTTTCATTCTGAATTTAAGACTGTGCATTGGTACCTACTTATAAGTACCTAAATGTACCATAAACCCAAAAGCTCTTCTCAGAGCTACCCTTCATCTGATCACACACTTTTATTATTTTTTTTCTAACTTTTTTTCTGTAATTTTCAACAAACTACGCTCAAAGAGCGCTATCCGGTACGCGAACTGGAAGCTAACCGCGCAAAATTTCAAAAAAAAAGTTTTTTCTTCGCACATATAGTCCTCCTCAGCCACCCTCAGAAAACGTAGGGGGCCAAAATACTTGTACCATGCCCCCTTCTACCCATTCAGAACATTATTTACCCTCCATTTTATACCTTGATTCGACCGAAACACAAAATGGTGGACTCCCGTTACGCTCCTAGTTCGCGGACCGGACCGCTTTCCGGGAAGCGGTCCAAAAAAAAGGTGGGAAAGTAATTTACAGAAAAACGACTACAGACACTCTCACCAAATATAAATTAGCTCATACTACATAACAATCCCTTTCATTCTCACAAATTTGATTGAAATTTCATTTAGCCATTTAGCCTGTAGACCTCTCCAAGTACCGTGAGGTAAATTACTTCACAAAACACATCTGAACTGTTGGAATTGACAACCAATGAAAATGTTACTTTCATTTTCTACTTTTATTACCTGACATTTGATTGGTTATATACCTGTATATATATAAAGGAAGAGAAGGAAACACAGCCATTTTGACTACTACTTCTTGTTGTACATCACATTTCAATAGCTTCCAAAAACTTCAACTTCTTTGTGAAGGTAAGTTATAATTTTTAAAAATGAAATATATTGTGCACTATAACTTAATATAGTAGACTTTTTCTGCTAGATATACACTATCCCTCTGTAGTGGTAATGTATTTAGATAGACTTCTCTGTTATAGTTATGAATGGAGTTAGGCTTGTCTTGGTTAAATCACATACACTTTTTTATAGTCCTATTTCCACTCTGATACTATACACTGCCAAAAGATAAATTCACTGATAAAAACTGCCTATCTAAAATTAATCCCAACAGTGCCCTATCTCTACTAATATATATTTTTTAAATCCAAATTTCAGGCAAAATGGAAGGCGAAAACCAAGTTTCTTTTGAGATGGACCTGCAAGAGAGCAGCCAGGAATTGATTGAACAAATTGACATGGAATTTATGGATGAAAGCTTGGATAATGAACTGCTGCAATGTGTCCAAGCAGTAGATGCCCTCCTTGCAAATGAGGACATTTTACAACCTCACAGATTGCAAACAATATTTCAAGAAAATAATGACATTTCAGACACTGAAATGTTAGAAAGTTTAATAAATTATGAAAAACAATCAAAATAAAAAAAAAACTTTAAAAATAAAGAAAACAAAAAAAAACAACAAAAACAACAAACAATTAACATACAGTCTTTGAAAAGTGTATCATTCTATTATCCTTATAGTACGCTGCCCAGAACGCTTTCCGGTTCGCGTACTAGGCGCTCATCGCGCAAAAAAAAAAAAAAAAAAATTTTTTGACCCTGCTGGGCCCTTTTAAAACCTCCACATAAAACCTAGGGGGTCAGGGAGGATCTACTATGCCCCCTTATGGAAATTTCCCCCTTTGTTTTGGCCTCCTCTTGTCTCTCGATCCTACCGAGAGACAAGATGGCGGCTGCACCGGACTGTTTAGAATGTTGACAGACACCGAAGAGCCAATCAGCTTTCCGTGCGCAAAGTTCCGTTACGCGAAAAGTACGCGAACCGGATCGCTGCCCGGAGCGCTGTTACAGATATATATCTTGATTTAAACGTTAATTTCTCAAAATCCACTGAAGCACATATATTGAGACCTAGCAAAGGCACATCGGGCTAACAGTCCCTACAATTTTGCCAAGTTTCGTGGAAATCCATTCAGCCGTTCGGGCTAAAAGTGAGTCCAACCGCCCTATGGAAATTAACATGGGAAAAACGCGTTTTGGGACCCCCCTTTTTTCTCGGCCCCCCCTTGACGAACCCCCCCCAAATTTCCAGGAGCTACTCAGAAACAAAATGTGCCATTTTCCTGACAATTTCAGCCGATTCCGTCCACAAACGCCAAAGTTATTAGACATAGAATTTTCAGAAATCCCATAGGGAAAAAATCCTAACTATATATACCTACTGGCGACCGCCAGTAGGTAATATATATATATATATATATATATTATATATATTACCTACTGGCGGTCGCCAGTAGGTAGTTATAGTTAGGATTTTTTTCAATGTTAAATCTCAAAATTCTATTTGGAATAACTTTGACGCCGGATGACGAATCTGCACGAAAATTTCCTCAAAATGGCCTCTTTGAGCTCCGGTCCTTCCCTGAAAGTTTGGGGGGGGATGCGTCAAGCGGGGGCCGAGATAAAAGGGGGGTCCCAAAATGCGTTTTCCCCATGTTAATTTCCATAGGGCGGTCGACCTCACTTTTAGCCCGAACGGCTGAATGGATTTCCACCAATCTTGGCAATTGTAGGGACTGGTAGCCCGATGTGCCTTTGCTATGTCTCAAGATATGTGCTCCAGTGGATTTTGAGTAATTTAGGTTCAAAAAAATATATATATCTGTAAGCGCGCCCCGGTACGCGCTCCAGGGAACGCTCCGGGCGCGCTACGCGACTTGCGCACGGAGGGCTGATTGGCTTTCGGGTGTCTGTAAACATTCCCAACGGTCCGGAGCGGCCGCCATCTTGTGTCTCGGTATGATCGAGACACAAGAGGTGGCCAAAACAAAGGGGGAAAAGACCATTAGGGGGCAGAGTTGACCCCCCTGACCCCCTAGGTTTCATGTGGGGGCTTTAAAAGGGCCCCGCAGCACAAAAAAAAATATATATTTTTTTGATTTGCGCGAGGGGAGCGCCCGGTACGCGCACCGGGGAGCGCACTGGGGAGAAAAGAGAATGGCAGAGTTTAAAAATGTAAGTCATTTTATATAAATGGGAGGTAGTTTTGAAAAGAACTGTTTTTTTTATTCGTTTTGTTGTTTTATATTTTTTTGGGGGGGTTTTAAATTTTTTTTTCTTTTTTTGGTTTTTCTGAACATTTTTTGGGTTTTTTTGTATTTTTTAAGGGGAGAAACAAAAAACAGGCATTTCAAAAGGGCTCAACAGGAGAAAAAAAAGTGCAACAAATTAATATTTCCTTTGGCACTTGTGGTTTTCCCAGGCACGATTAATAAGTGTGATGCATTGCTCACCATAGCAAATTGTTTGACCACAAGATTTACAAACCATTTTAAAATTTGAAAAGTTGGTTTGTATGATGGAGCATGTCTCCCTAACTTCCGGTCCTGATGGGGTGGAAACAGTAGTTTGGGAGGTGCTGGCAGAAGATTGGACTGGGTTTTTGGCCAGTTCCCTGACCTCTGCCCTAGAATAGTTATTGGGATGCTTTCTAAGCATATGCCTAATCATTGTGTGGTTGTCGAAGGAGTATTTCTTGTTGGGATTCCCCCTTGACAGCTCCTGATGACAGCAGGTTGCTTTAGGTGCATTTACTTTTTTTTTGTCACTCAGGATAGAAAAAAATTGCCATATGATGTGCTCTTTTGGCTTGTAGGTTATGTTGTCCTCTCGGACGAATCTACTCTCCTCTTCGTCCTCATCCTCCTCCTGTTCTTGATCTCCACCACTGTGAAGTTGTGGAGGTCCTTGTGGTGGTGGTGGTGGTCCAGAAGATCCAGCAGCTGCAGCTAATGTAGCCATTTTCGACAGTTATAAGTTCAGGTCTTCCTCTCTCAAAATAAAAAGGTAGAATAAGAAAAAAAGGTGTGGGCTTTCATCATTTGGAAAAAAAAATATCCTGAACCAATGAAAAGTGTTAATTTTAGGTCACATGACCAGGGGTTTCATCATTATGAAACCAAAACTGTTATGAACCAATGAAAAGTGTTATTTTCAGGTCAAATGACCCGACGCGCTTACGCTATGCGCCCCGGGTCGCGTCACGTAAGCGCGTCGGAAGATTATGTTGCGCGATCGTATTCGCTCGAGTGCTTCCGGGTGCGCTTACGCCGTGCGTGTCACGCGGACGCGGCTACGCGATACGTCACGATCATGTTTTCGTTCGCAAAAATGGCGCTTACGGGACGCTCCCCGGGGCGCGCTCCGGGGCGCTTCATAATAGTACGCTTTCCGTTGCACTCCCCGGGGCGCGCACAGGGAGCGCTCCGAAGCAAAAAAAATACAAAAAAAATTGCAAAATTGAAGGGACTGGTAGCCCGATGTGCCTTTGCTATGTCTCAAGATATATGCTCAAGTGGTTTTTAAGAAAATTAACTTAAAAAATATATATTGGGCCACATTGGGCTATATATATGTTAGAGCGCAAATGTAGCCCAAATGTAGCCCAATGTAGCCCAATGTAGACCAATGTACTTCTAAAGTGAGACTTATAGTTAGGAATTAGCATTTAAAAAATCTATTAAATTCACTGTAAAAATCATAGGTTTCACACCAGTTATAGTTAGGAATTAGCATTAAAAAAACCTTTGAAATTCACTGAAAAAACCATAGGTTTCACACCAGTTATAGTTAGGAATTAGCATTTAAAAAACCTATTAAATTCACTGAAAAAAACATAGGTTTCACATCAGTTATAGTTAACTGGAACTTTTACTGACATAAAACCATTGAAATTCCCACATTATAGTTAGTTGGACTCACTATAACTTGCGCGTGCAATGCACTGCTGATGACGTCACATATTACATCACTCATGACATGGTCAGTGACATCACTCATGACATCACTGATGATACCATCCTTGTGACAGAGTGACAGACCTCCTTTCACTGTAATGTAACCCTTGAAACACATATTCAAAAATACAAACTAAAATTTTCAAAACAATGCAGATACCCATACCATTTACAACAACCAAATCTATAATTCCAGCATTTATATACACATCCACTCATTCACCAACAGTTCTATATAGTCACTCATACATATACTCACTCATCATATGTAGTGATACGCCTATACATCCTGTTACACACCGACAGTCATCCAAAAGTTACTTACACATACTAACACATGCAAATATACTATTGAACATCCATTTATTTGCATATACAACTATACACACACTACCACCTTACTTCTAAGGAAACTTACACATACTTACTCTCTTAAACAATCACTTATAGAAACACATACATATTTAAACAGGAACTCTTACAATCTCTCACTCTCACATATACTCACTTATATACATCAATACTCACATATACTGGATTAAAACATATGTAGTTACTCATAAAGACACTAGTGAGGCAGGCTTTCACTCACTAACACACACATATACACACTCATCCACCCATACAGTCCTGCACATATGCTGTCTTTAAAACACATACAAACAGCGAGTCAGTCATTGATGCATCTATGTGCTAAGTAATACCCCACCAAACCATACAGACACTCATACTGATACTAAAAAACCATCTAATAACCCATATACACACACATGTAGCTACTCACCAACCCATGCAGCCACTTATACACAAAGTGAAACACTGATACATACATTTAAGTATTTAAACATTACTCGCTAATATATGTATTCACCAAGATACACTTAGGGGCCGATTATGATCGCGGACGGACTTGCGTCCGTCCGCGATCATTGAGGAGGAGGGGACGTCCGCATGGGCTGCGGAGTCCCATTCTGTGCGATTAGGATGTGACCGCCACCCTGGCGGTCACATCCTCTATTTTTAACATTGCAGCGGGTGCAGCTTCAAGCTGCACCCGCGGCAATGTTAAAAATGCACGCATTGCATTTGCATGCAGAAAGATGCAGGCACCGCGCGGTGCCTGCCGCTTTCTGCATGCAAATGCAGGGGGGTACCATAGGTACCCCCCATGTGCACCCCCCACACCCCCTTCACCTAGGGGGCCCGCAACGGGCCCCCTAGGTGAAGATTCGTATGCTTTTCCACGGCGGAAAACCCGCCGCGGAAAAGCACTTTTAAAAGCCCATCCTGATATGGCGGACGGTGTCTGAGAGACACCGTCACCATATCAGAGCTTTTCCGCCGCGGTTGTAAGCCGACCGCGGTGGAAAAGCTGCGGACGGAAACCAGGACCCACCAGCCATCCTAATGTGGCGGTGGGTCCTTGGTCAGTCCGCTGCGGTTTTTCCGCATCCTCGGGGCCGGCGGTGGCTTCCGCCGGCCCCGAGGATGCGGAAAAACCGCAATCATAATCGGCCCCTTAATTAGCAAGTTAACCAATCAAATTTTTTTTAAAAAAACATCCTTTTAGACACTTATTTAAATATTTATTCTTCCATCGACCTTTACATATACATATATAAAACATATTTATTTTTCAGAAAGACACACATTCACTGGATGGTGTCATCAGTGATGTCATGAGTGATGTCACTGACCATGTCATGAGTGATGTAATATGTGACGTCATCAGCAGTGCATTGCACGCGCAAGTTATAGTGAGTCCAACTAACTATAACGTGGGAATTTCAATGGTTTTATGTCAGTAAAATTTCCAGGTAACTATAACTGGTGTGAAACCTATGGTTTTTTCAGTGAATATATATATATATACATATATATATATATATATATATATATATATATATATATATATATATATATATATATATATATATATATATATATATAACAATAATAAGGAAAGTATTACATTTTGGGAAAAATAGAGATACTATTCTACTTTCAGTTTACTCTACAGTAGTGAAATGTTAGGCTTTCAGAGAGATTAAATGTACTATTCCCACTCCAAACAGGTCAAAAGTAAGGAAAGTATTGGGCTTAGGAGGGTTAGAGTTATTATTCCACCTCCAGTTTGTGCAACAGTAGAAAAAGCATTGGTCTTTGAAGGGGCTAAATTTACTATCGCATTTCTGTCTGTGCAACAGCCGGGAAAGAGTTGGCTTCGAAGGGGTAATATTTGGTATTCCCAACCCAGTCTGTGCAACAGTAGGGAAATCATTGAACTTCAGAAGAATTCAATTTACTATTTCCACTCCAATCTGAGTAGCATGTAGCGAAAGAGTTGGACTTTAAAGGGATTACATTTACCAGTCCCACTCTAGTCTGTACAACAGTAGGGAAAGTATTTAACTTTAACACATAACATATTTAAATAATCCTATGAATTTAGAACAATTTTAAAAGTCCCAATGTGAGCATTAATTAAGTAACCCAAAAAATAATATATATAAAAAATGTAACAATTTACATGATTATTAAACAAAGAATAATTAGCAATCAAAAATTATGTATGTATTACTTAATTAAGTTCCCACACTATACCCCCACAAAACTAGCAGCCCACACTTAAAATATAACTAAAATAAATAAGTATAACACAATTTACATAATTGAGAATAAATTAACTAATTAGTTAACAATTAACAATTATTGGTTAATTAATTATTACTTAATTGACTTCCCATTCTATACCCCTACAAGCCCAACATCCCATTCCTATACTTTATATCTAATAAATAAAGTTATTACAAAATGTATATAATTAATGATTCATTACATAATTGGTAATAAATCAATAATTAATATCATATTACTTAATTAACTTCCCACCCTATAACCCTACAAACCTAGCAACCCCCTACAGCACTTTAAATTACTATTAGCAATACCATAAAAAGTTATAAATCACTTTTAGGTCTAGGGCTGACTCTCACTAAATGTGACATAGCCAAGGAGTAGATGATGGCCGCCCCTCCATCATTATCGATGTGGAAAAATGGTATGGATCAATGCATGGGAATGGAGATTGCAGTGTATAAAGCATGGGGCTGCCCCAAAAACACCCAAAGATATGGAAGAGGTGGAAAGGATGTAGAGGAAACAAATTAGTGCCAGTCCATCCGATGAACCAACTCCTGGAAGATTATATTAAGACATTTAGTGGCCAAAACGAGACTTTTTCACATTGACCTAGCAACTGTTACGTATTATGAAGTCAAGATGTATTCCTTTTATACTTGAACTCCTTTTGCATGTGGATGGGGGCTGAGGGAGAATGGCAGAACTGTATCTCACATATAAGATATTTTTGTTGCACCTATTTATATTTGAATTTAAAAACATTTCTATAGCGCACTTTTACCATGCGGTTTCTTATATGTTTTATGGGCCGCCTTGGCTGTGTTGGAATCTCTATATATATCCAAATAAAAAGCGTTAAAAAAACCACAACTATGTAAACAATAATACCTCATAAAATTAATTGATTAACTAAAACACATCAAGATTATTAAAAAGCAATATTTGTTACAACTATATAATTGAAAACGATACTAACAATGAAATTTTTTTTTTCACAACAAATGTTATTGATTGATCAGGTAAAGGCATATACACAGTTCTCCACAGTCAGGAGGTCACTGCCAGATATCAACACATGTCTCAATATTGTGGTAACCCAATCAATGAAAAGAACATTTACCCCTTTACCCTCCCCCACCTCCCACAGCCACCCAATAACCCCACTACCCACCCCTTATCCCTCCCTAACCCAGTACACGCGATCACATTAAGCCTCCTGCAAGTGCTGTTAGTATGCCAGGCGCTATGCGCCTCTCTAGGCCTGGCGCCCATCGTCTAGATCCGGACCATCGTCAGGTTCTGCTGGGGGCTCCAGAGTCAAACCCCTATAGTTGGCCCACCGTTTCCAGATTTTGTAATGTTTGCGGGGGCATCCTCTGGCCTCGAACACTGGGCGCTCTAGTCCCATAAAATAGTCCAGTCCAGACTTCCACGCACTCGGGGGGGGGGGGCTCGTTCATTCTTCCACGCCCGTGCCAAGTCCCGCTTGGCCACTACTAGACCCAATAGCAAAAGGTGGCGTTTGTAAACATTCCCTCCCACACCCTCCAGCACGTGGAGGAGACCCAAACGAGGTGTGCGGGGGAGATCCCATCCCAGTACCTCTGACAAACAACTCCATATACCATTCCAGAACCTAGTCAAGCCAGCACAAGACCATACAGTATGCAGCAGGGGACCTATCTCAGCTCCACATCGCAGGCAGTCCGGGGACATAATCAGGCCTGCCTTCCACAGCCACTCCCGTGTTTAGTAAGCCCTGTGCAAATATTTGAATTGGATCAGTTGGAGTCGTACCGCGATAGCGGTCCCACCTGGGGACTCCAATGCCTCCCTCCAATCATCCTCATCCAGGGGTCCTACATCCGTTTCCCAGGCGTCTTTCAATGGAAGCAGGGAGGAGGAACAGTGGGTGACTAGCGTTTGGTAGATACGGGACACCTTTTTATCCCCGAGATCTCCCATGAAAACCTTCGCTTCTATAGGTCTGAATTCCGGCAGCGACTCCAAACCAACTAGGCTAGGCGCGAGCGCGTGACGAAACTGAAGATACCTGAAAAATTGAGTCTTGGGCATGTGGAATTCATCCCGTAACTCCTTGAACGACTTGAGAGTTACACCGGACACAACGTCTCCAAGCGAAGAGATCTCTATAGAATCCCATCCGCCAAACCCCGCCAGCGAGGCCAGCGCGGGGAGTCGCCCGTTATGCCACAATGGGGTCTCCGCCGTCAACCTACCCTACCAGCCCATGCGACGCAACGCTTGTCGCCAAACCGCAAAAACCACTTGCGTGGCACACGGCAGCCGCCTCCGGAGCCTGGCCGAGTATAAGATTGTATGCAACGTATTGTCCCCCATCAGCGAACGCTCCAGAGCATACGCCGGGTCTCCTCCATCTCCATACCACCATTCATTTAGTACTAGCAAATGGGAGGCCTGGTAATATGACAGTATGTCTGATGTAGCCAGGCCACCACAATATGTGGATATGAAGCATGTACGCAGTGCCACCCTGGCGGCACCCCCGGCCCACAAGAAGCGGCCTAGAATAGAATTGACCTGCCGGAACCACTGAGGTGCGATCAGGTGCGGATGGTTCTGCAACTGATATAGGAGGCGCGGAAGGGCGACCATTTTAAAGATCGCAGACCTACCATATATGGTAAGAGGCATTCGGGACCATGTTTTAACATCCATTTGGACCTTCTCCCACACCGGTATCACGTTACGCTCCCCGAGATCGTCGCGGACTCGGACAAAAACACTCCAAGATACATTATGCCCCCGGCCGCAAAAATGACATTTTTAACAACAATATTACTTGTCTGAAAAAATCTACATTCTTGACAATATTTCTGCATCCCGATATTTTTGTAGAACAATATGTTTTTTTGTCAATATTCCTGTATCCTGATATTTACAATTCAATATTTTGTTGAAATACCATCTAAGCTATCAGGCTACATCCCCAAAATGTGTACATGAGCAGAGTTGTTTTTGATCTAATTGTGACTTATCAGTGAAGTACAGAACCCACATATGTGAAAACCCTTGCAGTTGAGAACAAATGAATTTCGGAGTCCTTGGAGACACTTTGAAAATGCCAATTTATTTTAAATGTCCATGTAAGGAAATGCCTGATTTTGGTTGTTCACCCACACATTTTTGGACTGATGCTGCTGTTTTTATGACTCTGAGAGTACACTGAGGACTGCTAAAAAAGACCTCAGTGCAAGTGTTCTAACGCTATACAAAGTTACATTGAATTTAATACACTCAGGTGGCAAGTACAGGCTTATTTTTTTAGTAGGTAACCATGCACCATCAAAGTAAACTTGCACAATATGTGATAATATATAACAATAAAAAACTATTAAAAACAGATGTAAGATAAAATCAATGCGTTTTGAATCCATTCCTATATACAAATAGTGCAAACCTATACTTGGACTCTGTGGGAACAGGCAGAAAAAAAGGACCTCAGTTTTTGACACAAAGTTAAAACAAACAAGTGACACAATCATGCAGTAAAATCAATACTACTTAAAATCCATGCCTATATACAGTTAGTGAAAAACTTGGCTAAGATGGTTAAAAACATATATAAGTTAAAATGCATTAGGGTTCAGAATACTGGCTTATTTATAAATCCCTATTATATGGTACTCAGGTACCCAGGACATATAAGACAGAGGGTATGATTTAGATATTGGTGGACGGGTTACTCTGTCACAACGATGAAGGGACATCCTGTCCGCTCAAATATAAATCCCATAGGATATAATGGGATTTATATTTCAGCGGACAAGATATCTGTTGCAGTTGTGATGGAGTAACCTGTACGCCAAGATCAAAACCAGGATGTTCACACAGGGCTGTAGCACTTGTTGTGCCACCTTCCACGTGACAGAGGCAAAATGTACCACAGCTTGCCACTGCAGACTGATAGTTTTACCACTTCCCTTAAGTCACATATATAAGTATCCCCTAAGGAAGGCCTATAGAGTCCTTTGGCAGGTAGCTATGTATCACTAAGTAAGACATATGATTTTCTATACTTCTTAGCAGCAACACTTCAAATTGTTGTTTTGCTGTGGAAAAGGTAGGAGCCCCATTGGCTAAAATTGGGTTAAACAGTTGGCACCCAAGCCTGTCTCCATGTTGAAAAGAACCACCTAATAAGGTCAATTAAGGTATTAAATTAACTGGGATATTAAATCTGACCTGATGCCCATGCCAGATTAGAAGTCACTATTAACATTAAGCAACTTTTATAAAGTTGAGACTCTGTTTTCCAGCTAGTATAGTGGCCTCGCAAAGGCATGGACACATAGATGGGTTTCTGACCCTCTGGGGAGATGTATGAACGACTCCCAGGCCCAGGAATAAAGGCAATTGCTGCAGTGCAAGGTGTCACCTCCTCTCCCATGATGGCCACTCAGGGAGGTAGCCCAAAAGGGAAGCTTAATAGGTGAAGCCAACCTTAAAGGGCCATTTGTGACAACATCCCAGAGCAGGATGCCTTTTGTCCCTGCAGACAATTAGGAGACAGAACTAAGGGAGGGAACCCTTTGTCTAAACCAGTTTTCCCATGGGCATGTAATCCACTGGTAGCCATACCTCTAGGGTGGGTTACCCTGCTACCGATGACTGAAGAAGGTGTGTGCCATCTCGTGCCACACGTCAAATGAGCTTTGTCACTAGAGAGGAAGGGACCCAGTAGCGCATTGGCTAATTACCATGTTTCCCCTTGGGGCACTTTCCCTGGATAAGTAAGGCATCCCTGGCACCCTGCCCCTCAGTTTAAATTGGAGAAGGACTGCCCTGCTACAATTAAACCATGCAAAGAAAGGCTGCACCATTGAGAGGACTGACCTGCTTCACTTTTGGGCTACCGAAACTGGGACTCTCCTTGTGGCTTCTGACTCCAGGAAAAGTTGATTTCCCAGCTTCACTAAAACCAGTGATTCCAAGGATCAGATTTCTAATCTCCTGGAACCAACTACAGGAATACAAGAGCTGAAGGAACCCAAACAAACAAAGTTTTAGCCACTGAACAAGTTTTGTTGCTACCAGTCAGCGGGCACAACAAAGGACAAATCCAAAATAGCCACAACCTGCACCAGAGTCTGGTGGACTGGAGAGTGCTGTCCAAGGTCAGTTTTGTCAACCCCCACCGAATAGTTTTGCATCCAACTGTGGTGCAGAGTGACAAGGAGTGCAGCATTGGCTGTCCAGCTACAGCCTTGTAGAAGACTTCGAGAGACCATAATCTTAAAGGGCAAAGACTCCCAACATCACCCAAAGACGGAAAAATCACCACCGAGCTACCCCTGTCAACCACACCACAACCGAAGCATCCTTTAAGCATCCTTGCGTGCATCCCTTAGCATCAGGACCACTCCATTGACTTCTGTGGCGGTTGTCCTTTAAAGTTTGGAACTTTCTTCAAAAATGCTCTGGTGGCCAGGTAAATGTCCAACGTATCCTTTCTGGCCCCCTAGACCTTATTCCAGCTGGATTTGGTCACCCAAATTGAGCTGGAATACATGCACTAACTTTCCCAAATTTTTGAAAAGTTTTCAAACTTTACGTTTGCCAGTGCTTATTTGTGCTAGCTTTTAAAAGCGAAAATAGGTTCAGAAATGTCTATCTCTGGAACCCTCCAGTGGATTTCGATGACCAAGGTCTCTAAAATTCATAAACATATGCCCTATTTTTTATAATTTGTTGTCGTGTCTTTTTATTGGTGTTTGATTTTCTTATCTTGCTGTTTGGTGCGGTTAAATGCTTCAGACTAAGTTCCTCTGCAAAGCCTTACTACTCCCCGCCACAGAAGCCCAGGGATGAGCTTAAGGTTGAGTAAACAATACTGACTGGACCCAAGACGATGTCTGTGTGTGTATTCCACTATAAGGCCCCACAGCCATATCATATCGAAAACCAAGTTCCTCATACTCAGGATTAAAAAAATACAAGCTGACAAATTAAGCCAAGTGACATTGTGTATCAAAGACCATAAACAGAGTGTTGCTCTGATGCCATTGCCTCTTCATCTCCTCAAATGTACTGCCTACTGAAAAACAATCATGTAAAGGAATGTCAGAAAAATTCCAGTACACCTGTACTCATCCTTTTCCCCCTGTAAGAGGTCATTGTTACACCTTCAAGGGTTCCAGCTGCCCACTTGCTATCCATGGGAAACTTTGTATCCGCTTTTACCTTTCCTTTCTGGAACCTTCAGTGCAGGATTTCATTACTACAGAGAAGACTAAGTGAGTACTCACATTTTCTGCAGTCAGTATTTTAGTGGGACTTGCCTCACGGTTCAGCTTGGATTGTGTGTTCCAAATATGAAGGTGTGGCTATTGACTGCTAAAAGCCTGCTAGATGCCCAGGAAACATGACAATTTAGTTTGTCACACGCAAGGCTAGAGCCAGCTCCAATGTGATCTAGTCACCGTCCTAGTCATGAACTTGTATACTTCTTGACAGCCTAAGACCTGTTTACGCAAGTGAGGTGGATTCATTGTGCTTCCCTCCTTCATCGTTTCTTCAATCCATTCTCTTTGTCTTTTATGGAAGGTAGTATTTCCGGTACTGGAATATAAATCTATGGCAGAGGGAGATGGAGTGGGCCTTCTGCTCACCCGTATTACTAGTCTCTAAAATAAAGGGCTTCTCAGTATCAAAATATCAGTTGCGGGAGACATGGATTTTAATGTTCTCAAAATCAGCATTTTATTGTGTTTGGAAGTCCAACACCTCAAAAAGCGGAGGACGGAGAGGTATCACCGGATTCTGTATAGGATTCTATTGTGGTCTGTAAGGGTCTGTGATCACATGATGTCCTGCACCCGACACAATAGTTACCTAAGCTACTACAGCAGCTGTGACGCTGTTGTAGCGTGTCTGGCGTGCATCGAGTAGAATGGGTAAATGAACTCCCTTACCTACATATCTTGCTAAAAAACTCAAAATTATGAAGAATGGGGTGAGAAATGATACACATATGCAGTAGAATTGCTTAATCTAATCTTTTCGGTCGCTTTTGAGGATACAAACCATCCTATGGAGTAGGTTGTGGTAACATCAGAACTAAATGGTGAAAATGGTGTGTCAGGTAGATCTTCGAATGTAGTGGAGCTGTCTGGAATAGAGAAAAATAGTGGAATTATTTTTACCATTGTTATGCCTGACTGTGTTCCTTCCTGAAAAGGTGGCAACTCTCATTATGCCTCTCAATTTTCTCTGCTAAAAGCCGTTCCAAACCTATCTTGGATGAAGCATTTGCCTCTGCCCCAACAAGCGAGATATGGATGATAAGCAGATATGACTCGAAGGTCCATCATTTCTTCTCCTCAAAACAGAGCCCTTCATTAAAAAGAAGAATAAAAGAAAAAGGAAAAAATCTGCACGAAATCTGTCCATTTTCCTAAATCGTTCCATACTTTAAACAAAGCCAAAAAAGTGTATTTCAGTCTTTGAAAAAAGGCACAGCTGACCAAGAACAAGAGACATGAGACATCATGTGAAATAGATGACAACCTAAATTAATAATTTAAACAGTTCAAACACATCTTTGCCTAGGGTGACATTTTCAGCAGAGATTAATATAGTAAATGTTATGCTTGAAAAAAAACATGTTAGATTGCAAGATGCTCCTCTTAATTAATTAAAAAATAACAGAAAGGTAAATCTACAATGAAATGAGTTGGTCCTATATGCCCTACATCCACATAAGACTCAGTATGGTACAACAAATGTCCTCAAATTTTCTAGAGCTGGGTTAGCCTGGTCATTGACATTGATGTTAGTCAGCTTGTACAGAATGTATATCATTAAAATGCATTTTAATGCTACTAAAGCTTCTGAAGTGATATTTTACTGTTATTGATTATGAAGTATATTGATCAGTTCTGTATTATGTTATTGAACAGGTTCCACTTATACGTAGATCTAGGCTCTAGAAGGGACTAAGTAATGCCGAACAGACACATGGCTTAGTACTGTAATGTCAGTAATATGACAGTTCTATGTAACAATTGCTGAGAATTTTGCCATGTACAAACTGTCATGAGAAAGTATGATTGGGACTTTAAAAAGTAAAATTAACAAAAAACAATTTTAACCCCTTGCGTGCGTGTAACGGCCGGGAGCCGGCACGTGTCACGGTGGGCATGTGCGGAGTGCGGTCCCCGGCCGTCCGAACCCCACCCACTCATTAAAAACCCAGCACCGCGGCGAAATTTCGCCACGGTCAAGGGGTTAACTGGTTCTCCTTAATTTTGAAGTATTGAATTTAGAACAGGTAATTTAGAGAAAAGCCTCATATTGAAAAATGTAAACTTGTTATAAACAGGTACCATGATTTAGTGACTATGCAACTCCTTCAATACTTCTGATAGAAATATACTCGGCAATGTCTGTCAATATCAAAAAAAGAAGAACATGGAACATCATAATGTTGACAGCATCACTGATTGTGAAACGGATTCTTTTGCACATTAGGTCAATTGTGCCTGCAGTCCAGAACTGAAGCAGGATTTGTCAATTTCGCACCCAAAGAAAGGAATGCGCTGTCCCAGACAAACTTCCTATGATTGATTGTACATCCTGAAATGTAACCATCGTAAATCATTGTTTTACACAATAAGATTCCAGGGAGTTTCAGCATCATTAATATCATTTTGAATCAAGAATTATGGATTCCTAAAAATTCCGAATATCAAGATTAGGTTATATTTTGTTCATCTTCCAATCAAGGTGCAATGTGATTTTCAGTCTAGCGGAAGCCATTGAGGCTCGTTGCTGTGAGCCATTCATGCACACTTTCCTTTTGGCTCACGCTGGCAATTAGAACAACTTTTGTCTTCAGATAGATCAGCTCCAGGTACAGCTTAGAGATCCGGTGAAGGATGGTGTAGAGGCAGCCTTAGAGTCACTAGCACCATTCCCTGGTCCCTGATTTAAATTTTGGGCATGGTGTGGTGTTGTTTCTATATATTGATAGATATTGATGTTTTTTTTTTCACCAGACCTAGAATTCCAAGAGGAGATGAAAGGATAAAATATGATCTGGATGAATGGTCTGGATAGAAGGAGCATTTAGTTGGTGCTATGGGTCAGACATGAGGGAACAGCTAAGGATAGCGTATCAACCAGGCATTCATGTTTATAAGAGCATACAGCTTTGTAACCGGTTTATTAGGATGTGAGAAAGATATTGAAAGTGGGCTGAGGGGTAGGGTCAGTATGGATTCTGTTGCGTAATATGATGTAATCAAATTTATGTTCACTAGTGATCAAGAGGGAAGCAGAATGAAAGACTGCATTGAGTGTGATGGGTGTAACGTGTGGAAAGCTGGAAGGTAGGACGCTGTCCCCATTAACACCTTCCGTGCTCATGACGAGCTGAGCTGGTCATGAAGTAACGGTTGCGCTGTGCTCATGACGAGCTGAGCTCGTCATGACATGCGCGGCGCTCAGACGTGGGGCTAATTCCCCCTCTGTGGTGAGCGTTTTGAAAAACTGGCGTGGGCATGACGAGCTCAGCTCGTCATGAGCACAGCGCCACCGTGAAGCGTGACGAGATGAGCTCGTCACAAGCACCGTGGCGCTGTGTGCGCCCCCCAGCGCTGCAGGGGAATTAGCCCTGCGGCGAAGGGGTTAATGTAGGAGAGGGCAAAGACTGTACTTAACCTCCCTCCCATTTGCTTAGCCTTCCCTTTTCACACTTCCACCACGTGTTTTCACCATATGACTCCTTTCCACAAATCAGTCACCAAGGTTTGAATTTAACATGTAGATGGCCTTCACTACAGGTTAACAATTACACAACAGGATTTGCAAAGTAATTAGTTGGACTAGATGCCATGTCACACTAAAAACACGCACAGAGAAATGAATGAAGAAAAGGGCGACTAAAGCTACCCCAATGCCTTAGAAAATAACTCACACGCAGCCAACCCCTTCCTACAAATGTCTTGAATGCTCCAGCGCTATAAGAGTGTACACAACTAACTGTTGCAACAGAAGTGCATGCCTGTTTAAGTGTGCTTAATTTAACTCCCGGTCAAAAAGCTAATCAAATTGCAGACTAGTGCATGGACAACTTTAGGGAATACACCCAAACCATATGTTAACAATGTGATTTCAGCCAAGATAAGATAAATCTGACCAAACGATCTGATCTTATGGCGCCTGGGAAACAGCCAGGGAATTAATGTTCGTTCTTGTTATCTAGACATGCATATTCCATTTGGCATGGTAACTATTTTGTCTGTTTATGGATCTGGGATAGCGAAGAACTGTGAATACATTAGTAGCTAGACACAGATTGATGCATAGATAGCACTACAAATGTTAAAGGACGTCTAGCAAAAAGTAATAAAATACAGTTTATGGTACCTGCACCTGTATCAACAACGACAGTTAGAGAAGTGCACTATGTTAGACAGCATCTCGTTGGGCTTTGGGACACGGTGAAAATAATTCACAGCAAGAGTCCTATTATTCCGGATCACAGTGGTCCTTTCTAGCAAGCAGCAACTTCCCTTGCAGAAATCTTGGGAATAACACCCAGTGTTTGTACAGTTTAATGAAACTAAGGGCCAAGCGCAGCTAGCACAGTTAACCTCATAAGCGCTGCGCCCGTCCAGCGGCCGACGGCACCACTACCTCGGGAGTGCTGCCATCGGCCGTTGGACGTTCCAACTGCACCTGCGCAATGGAACGTCCAGCACTGGAGCTGGACGTTCCATAGCAGCTAAGGTGTTAAGAGCAGTGAGGTGCTGGGGGTAGGCAGGAATGGATGGGGGAAGTCGACAGACAACGAGATAGGTCAAATTAAATAAATAAAACCACTTACCTTGCACTTGCTGCATTGCCAAGTAGGCAATGCGGCGAGTGCAAGGTAAGTGGTTTTTACCTATCCTGTTGTCTTTCGACTTTGTCCCCACCCCACCACGCCACCGTCCCACCGCTCTTACCTGTGCCAGCCACGCCTGCTAAGGGCCTCATTGAGAAGAGGACTGCCCCACCACAGCGTCACTTTTTAATGACACTCAGGTGGTGCAGGCCTCTCTATCATATCTAGGAGGCCACACAAAGTTACCCTGCCTGGCTTTTCATGGCCTCGTAGATATGATGTACAATGCAGTGCAAGTCGCTGCGTTGCCTCACACCGAGTCTGGGAAGCACGCCATATGCGTTGCAGTGGATGTTCCCACGCAACGTGCATGGATTTGACACATCCTCAGATTAACAACTTTGCATAACTCTGGGAATGCATCAAGACCGTGCAGATCCCCAGGGATTCCATAACGAGGAGAAATAACTTTGTTTCTCCTTGTTTTTCCTCTTTCTATGGGTGCTGCATTCTGCAACACACATAGAATGTGGAAAACGCCATCACTACTTGTTTTTATGTAGGAAGGTGTCCCTTAATTTCTGCACAAAAACAATCATTCCAACAATGCAGACGCCCTTGCACCATAGTGGAAGGGTGCTTGCTTTGACACAAGGCAGCCCTTTGTGCGCCAGCGCAGTGAAAGTGTACAGGAATGTACCATATCTCATAAATACGCCTCATTCCTGTACTATTTTGATGCAGGGCAGTGAAGCAAAGTGACTTACTGCGCCGCCCTTTTCCAAAAAGTAGGAATTGAGGCCCTAAATTGCTGGATAAGCCATAGAATATTTGAAAAAAAATATTTGAATGCATTCACCTCTGAATTAACCTGCGATCCCATGGGAGCGTGTATATCATTATATTAACCTTCCACCAGGAACGTGTGCATTAAGGTCGCTTTGTCTCCATCATTAACTGCAAAGGCCTCCTTCGCTTTCTTTTTACATATGCGTGTATATTATTATTTTTCCTCTTCCTCGTGGCTGCAGCTTGAAGCCTTTCCGCAGTCCCTCGAGGCACAATCTCTTAGTGAACGCACAGCACTTCCTCGTGACTGTTCTGTAGACACAACGCTTCCACTCGGTAATAAATCAGAGCTTGCATATGGTAAACAAAAAGACAAGGTCACTCTCTGTAAATAAAGCGGCAAGGAGGGAATGCGGATCTATGGGGATTTGAGGGGACTTTGATTCGAAAGATGGAAATTGGGGGTGAGGTGGTTAATTAAAAGAGAAAAAAAATCATACTTCACCTGTTTGTGATTTTAAAACTTTGCTTTATGGTCCCCACAATTTCACTTACACCCTGCCAACCTCCCACCTCAGTACTTGAGTGCCTGGTGCATTCTTTGGAGCAATGATACATTAATAGCCACACTGCTTAGGTACTAGGAACCCCCAGCTGATGTCCAGAGATCCTCTGGGCATCTGTTTGACATCTAAATCCCTCACTGAGAGTTGGGTTTATATTCAGATATGTGCAGTATTACTTCATATATCGGAATTGCCAATATTGAGATATGTAAAACTCACCAAAATGTATTGATCGAACAATGCCTGGTAAATACTGGCACCTGCAGATTTTGCTGTCATAGAACCAAAAATACATAGGTTATTTTCAATTTTTGGGGGAAAACTGTTACCTGAGTGGTATATATTGCAACCCATGAAGCCAAACCCAGTGGAGTCTTAGTTTATCAGGTGCAGTAAATATAATGCCAGAAATCATCCCACTCATAATGAGATCCTAAAGGTTGAAGGCCACACTCCTATCGTGGACTGAATTTGGTGAAACAACTGTCGGGAAGTGAATTTGGTAGGCCAGGGAGGCAGACAAGATGGATCATAAGGTAGACATAAGGTTGGATCAAGGGGCCGCGTTTGGTAATCAACTTCCCAGGCATTTGTTCTTCCTTTTTACGATTCTGACACACTCAATTCAATCTTCTATGTATCTCTAAGTTGTTAAATGAGTTGTCTGGTTTGTTTCACGAGTGACCTGAGGATTGACCAAGAGGTATTGAGCTCCTTATTTCTCTATGGAATGCAAAAAAGATGTCCTCGAATGAGTTATCTTTAACTCTTGATTCTTCTTCTAGCATATCAACAAACATTGACCCTAGTTGCTTTTAGAAGCACTTGAAAACCCTAACACTTTCTGACCCATCCCTCTTAAGCCAGTAGTCAGGGAGTTTTTCTGTTCCAAGCCTTTGAAAAATCTCCATCTATACTCCACAATGAACTAAAATTGCAGCCACCAGACCACATGACTGGCTTGAGGTACTATCACAGGTAATCTGTTATGATTTGGGAAAACCCCCAAAATTCACTTTGATCAAAGACCTTTAATGACCACACCCACTGCCACCAACCCAAGACCACCACTCAGATGAATCACGTTTGCATCCTCCAGATAAATTGGTTCACAACACCCTCCAATCACATCAATTAAACGGAAAATCTATACCATCACCTGTCATTGGTGCTGTAACTCATTGTAAGCCTTTTTCTGTATTCACAAGAAAAATCAACATTGCATTGCCACAATTCACTTCATAATAGTGCAATATATGAAAATAAAAGAATGAAACAATTCAACTGTTTAATGCTATTTATTTGGATTTTATTAATAATACACAGAAGAAATGATATCATAAAAAAGGCGAGAGAAAATAGAACAGAGTACAATATCAGACGCAAAAATCGTTTGGGTCTGTTATACCCTGTTATTATCTCAAAATTATCCAACAAATGTAAGTTCTGAAACAGATGGGATGGAAATTGCACCACAGGGTTATATGCCTGATTTAGGCAAAACAGTAAATGAGGCAAACAATATTTATTGATAGTATTTATTAAAATACAATGGTGTGAAATTCTTAGACTGCAAACACGCTTCTAAAAAAAAAAAGACATATAACAGCTATTACATATTGCAAACATATTATGGAGGATTGATTTCATTTAATCGGCCCATCTGTATGACGCTCAGTGCGCAATCAAGTGCTTCTTTACACTTTTGAACCACGAAATAAACTTAAAACTTCAATAAAAAAGAGACCAATGGAGCGAGGTGGAAATAACTGTCTATCTGATCAAGAATTGCTTTGAAAAAAAGATGAGATGAGAACTTTTATGTAGCACTCAGTACAACATAGGTTGTCTCTATGTGCTGGCCATTGTGGCAGTTCCTTAATAGACGGATAGATTAGAATGCATACTTTCAGATTTCGTTCAGATTTATTAAAACTAGATTCCTGGCAGGGTAGATCCCACAGGACATCCCAGAGACATTGCCAATAAGTCCTAAGATTTGGCTTCACATAGCAAGTAGTTTAGTAAACTCTGCTTGCCCCAGTAATGTGCCTTGGGAGGGGTGGGGCAAGCTGCAGCCCATGCAGGTGAGGGCGTAGGGCCAGGTGGTGATGGGGGTGTGATTTCGACAGATGAGGAGGGAAAATTAAATAGTTAATTTCCCCTTGTTTCCCACCGCGCTTACCTGCATGTGCCACGGCTGTGAGGGGTACTCTGCACAGTTGGTAGAAGGTAATCTAATTTTCGAGATAGTACGGACCGTCCGCTGCTTTCATTTGTGAATAAGTCATAAACAAAAAGTGAATCCTGGAATCAACACAGTGGCCAAAGAAACATGGCCCTGTAGGTGTGCGGTGACAGTACAGCTATCTCCCGACCTTATGTGATCAACAGATAAAGAGCTTTCAGAAGCACTAATAAGAGAAGGGCATTGGTTATGCCTAGATGTTGTATCCCTTCAGGACAGATTTTGATTGATTTGGCAGACGGTGTGTGCTTCCCCTTCAAAAGAGTGTATGTGTTACATTTTTGCCTGCGGGACAGAGTTAGCTAACCTGGGAAGCCATTGATAAAGAATAGACCTTGTCTGGTTTTTAAGAAAAGTCAGTAGGATTTATTTACTTATTGTGAAAATCATATATTAAAGCCAAGAGACCTTTGAGGGCAGATTGTTATTATACTGTGTTAAAGCTTATAGGTAGATATTGTCTTCGAAAGAAGCTCAAATGTTAATGTAGTGTACAAGAGTTTTGTGTTGATGTCTCTCTCTGGTTACCCCCTCTGGCAAACCCTTGGGCTATAGTTTGATAAGGAAGGAATGAATGTTGTTTTGTCAACTTTAATTTTGCGTATATCCATAATTTGATGGTTCTATACCTGAATATTGCATTGTGGGAAACCTGATACAAAATGCAGTAGGTCTGGGTTAGTCATGGTGACAGGCCACCGATAAAGGCTATATGCATGATAGGTTCTTTGGGATGATAGAGATCTGCTATCTTTATTAAGAGAAGTTACAACAAAGGCAGTAAGGCTGACCTACTTATTGTGAAAAGTGTTTGTTAAAGGCAATAGATCTTTAAGGGTGATTTGTCAGTGCACTGTCCTAAAGGTTGCTAAAGGCTGTACACAGGTTTTTTGTTTCATGCAATATCAGATACTGAAGTAGGTAGGGTTTTTGTGTTCATTATCCCCTCTGTAGAAACACATGGAGTTGAAGATTTGTAATGTAACCATCCTTGTAAGTTCATTTTCAGAAGAGTTGCACATTGTTTTTCAAAGTGTAATACTGTAAACATTTTCACTCTTTTGCCTGTGTGCTGATGACTGTCAGTTTATGTGCATTTCGGAGTGCCTCAGATGGTTATTGCGACAGGCCACTTCTGTGCTCCACTGCAGGAGCAGCACCACACTGAGGCTGTCTCTGTAAACCGGCGAGACTGCTGTCTTTATAGTTCTAGTGCAAAGCCCCTCCAATTACTGTTCCGATATCTGGGTTTTTATTGTACCTGATCGCCACTTTGATTTTTTTTTTATAAAATTAAACTCTGCTTGGAATTATCTTTGTGGCAATTAGACAAAAGATCATGGCTGCAAATGTGTTAGCTCGAGTCTGTAACTAAAAACAGTAAATACATGTCAGCTTACACTGCAGGCGTCCACGTTTTTATGGCAGCATTCATTTGAAAACCAATACATTGTTAGCCAATAACTCCCCTGTTTTCCTGCATGGAAAATGACAGTTCAAGCTCCTGACCCATGCATACAAGGCCCTACACAACTGCAGGCCCAACTACTTGATCCACTGCCTACTTGAACCACCACCTAAACTTCCATCAGCCCACCAGACATCTCTCTGCATCCCTTTGTGTAACTGTCACTCCTGCATCTGAGATGCAGAGTTCACTCCGTCTGCAAAGACATGGAATGAACTACCCTTTTATCTACAGATCTCCCAATCTCGTCCAGAGTTCTGAAAGTCCCTGAAGACCTGGCTATTTGGCTTGACCCTTCCAGCCCCAGGATACCCTGATTCGAGATAAATAGCGCTCTACAAATCTACTGAATGATTGATCGATATGTAGGAGGTAGTCATGATACTAACGCTTCTGCGCTTGTCTAAAACTTCACACTTCCTGCTAAAAAAGATTAAAAAAATAGAAAAGCCTGAGCACATAGTATAAAGGAAATCTAACTTTGAAAGGCATTTCTGAGCATGTCGCAATTTGTATGAAAGAAATAGAAAAGTATGAAAATACAAGTGATCAAAATAGTGAGAGAGCTATTTACTTCAGTCTACACACTACTGTTGTAATTAAAATGTAAAGCGCTCTGATATCCTTCGGGATCAAGTTTGCGCTATATAAAACTTTATAAATAAATAAATTAAGACAAAATATCCATGTTAGACTAATGTTCTGATTTGTTAACTTTGCCTCAAATTGTAAAGCGTTCTGATATCTTTCGGGATCAAGTTTGCGCTATATAAAACTTTATAAATAAATAAAAAAATAAACAAGCCAATAATGAAGATCAATAATGAAGACTATAGGCCTGATTGGTTCACTGGGTGAAGCTATGTCCTGCCATAGGTCCGATCTGTATTCTCAATGGTTAAGTTGTAGAAAAGCTTATGCACAATATAGTATGGCTGAATTGGCATAATATAGCCTTATAGCCCGCCGTAGAGGGCTATACCGGCTATTAAAGGCCCTCTCCAGCGTTAAAGGCCCCGAGCCGAAGGCGAGGGCCTTTAACAAGGGAGAGGGACTTTAATAGCGGTATAGCCCATCTACGAAGGGCTATAAGGCTATTAGAACATTCTGTCACCAGAGGACAGAATGCTCTAACAAAACAAACAAAGCCTTTTGGGAGCGTGAGGGGCATGTAATCCCCTCAGGCTCCCTGAAGCCTTTGTTCACAGCCAGAGCTGTGAACAATGAAACATTGGAATGTTGGAGCTCCAGGCTTATACCAGCCATTATAAGCCCAGAGCACTCCATTGTTTTCAATGGAGCTCCCAACATTCCAATGTTCTAATATATGGTAATGATTAATATTTTCATTTTAAATGTTGAATTAATTTACATATTTTAACATTTATTTCTATGGGGTGTTATTTTAATTCCCTGCCTCTATAGAGTTTTAATGGAGTGCGTTGAAGTACAGTTGCTTGGTCTTGTGCAGTGCCTGACTTACTCCAAGGCTGGGCTGGATGGTTCACTTTTACAACTGTTCTGACACCTTTAAAGCTGTAGTAACTTTAGATGTGCGTTTTGTGAATTACAATGGTTTTACTCTATTGTAGATGTGTCTTTTGTATTAGCAGGTCCCTCTCAAACCTCTCCTTAATTTTTCCTAAATATCTCCCATTTAGTAGCAGGTATTCCCAATTTTGCAACCACCCACTTGTCCATCAGGCATTTAATAGAAAACCATAAATCTACGTGTGCCGACTTCTCCACACAGAAAAGATAAAAAAGGTGGAGGTCTCAGGCCGTTGGTTTGTGACCTGCATTTTGTTTTATTTGAGTAGTACTACTGTAGTATTACTTCATATACTACAAAACGCATTTATTGAATCGTGTTCTAAGTCACATGGAATTTCACTGATTGCTGTATTAAGCAAACATTTTAGCGTTGGTTCCTTCCCTTGACAAATACTTGGGGTTATTGCACTTTGATAATCTTTGCTAGACTCGTAGGAGGTTCTAGCAGTGCAGACTTTTTAGAAGCCCTTGTAACGAAAATACATTTTAATATTCTACATATACATACATACATAGAGTGAAGGGCTTTGTGTCCGCCTTCCTTTGTCTGTTCGAGTCTCATTTACATTCTGCTACTCCTCATGACAGCATATGGCAAAGGATTGTGGATTAGCCTATTACTGCCATTGGCTTTTTTTCTACTGGGAGTAAAAGCATTTTGCCTGATCACATGTGCACATCTACTTGAAAATGAGTGAATGTCAGTGTCTATATGGGTGCCCAGTTCTTTAGTTTTTCATGTTTTCCTTTTAAAAGTCCCCTATGATTTCCTTCCTTGTTTAGAGCATCCTATAGCTCTCCAGATAGTTTTACCAGG
Source organism: Lissotriton vulgaris (assembly GCF_964263255.1). Taxonomy (NCBI): domain Eukaryota; kingdom Metazoa; phylum Chordata; class Amphibia; order Caudata; family Salamandridae; genus Lissotriton; species Lissotriton vulgaris. The sequence continues at coordinate 1,472,945,182 of NC_141695.1, forward strand.
CCCCGCACTTACTGCTCATTTCATCTATAGTGCACAGCATCCTGTGAGACCATCTTGAAATTGCATTATCTTTCGTATACTATTGTTGTCATTACATTGTATCACAGAATATAATTTTTTACCTCCACTAGGATGACCATAGCCTATTGTGAAGATCCTTGATTTTATTATTAATATCTCTGCCACAATGATGACCAGCCCTACATGCTTGTGGTTTTCTGGCATAATGGTGACATTCACTTAAATGAGAGCCATGGCTGTCCTGTAATATTGGGCATATTGATGACCATCTCAGACATAATGAAGGTTATTGTCAGCATAGCAGTAACCATTTCCGGCAATACTGCATCCAGGCACATTGTGTGCCTCATAGTTACTTCAGAGTGCAAGAGACTTTTGTGCAGGTTATTGTGATAGCAGGAGCCCAACTGCATATGGGTCCTTACCCTGATCCCATTTTCACATCTGTGGTCAAATCTCACGCGCTGCCCTACAATTTCCAAATTCTGTCTTGAAGGCTTCATTTTTAGGGCTTTTCTCTAACAGTCACTTTTATGCCATGCCCCTGTTTCATTTGTCTGAAGGTGTAGTTTTCGATAGGGTGAAAGTTGGCGGATCAAGTGTTTAAGTAAAGGGTGTAGTGGGTAGTCAGAATATGAAGATATCTCAGGCCTCTATTCCAGTAAACCTCAAGGATATTAAAAAGTATCTAACATGTGTTTCCTTACTCCTCTCGGAGCCCCTGGGGTGCGTTCAAGACTGGCTTAACATGACCATCTTTCTGTAGATTGAGGCATAATTTGATCATCTTGTTTTGTATCCTTTGCAGTCCTTCAGTAAGCTTTCAAAGGAGCCCCTATAGCTTATATTACATTAGTCAGCCGGCCCATTACCAACGGTCAGCTCTATGCAGGCACTCACTCTGAGTAGTATGGAGCACTGTCCCGGAGGTCATACCATCCTGGCCGATCCAGAGAGGGAATTCTAGATGTTGTTTAACCAGGAGCAAATTCACACCAGGTGAAACCACCAGTGAGTCCTGTCTAGAAACACAGCATATGCACAGCCTAGTCTCCACTGTGTCTCCTCCTACAATACAGTACCCCCTCCCCAGCAGCACCTGAGCCTTGTATGCCTCCAACCTGGGCCTGCATTGGCTCCTTTCCCTCATATGTGGTAAATAGGAGAGGAAATGTCCCCGGACTGGAAGATATCCATCCAGAAAAGGACTCGGTAAAACAGGTCTGCATGGTTATTCTTCATGCCTGGAGTGTTGGGGAGATACTGACAAAAAGTGGCAGTTCTGATATCCGTAGCTCCAATTCTAGTGTATTTCATCATATGGAATTTGCAGTCATGGCATACAGTGATATTTGCCTGGTTTCCTGGCACCTTGTTCAAATATGGAACTGTGTTATCCCTGTGCACTCGAAATAAACAAGTTGAATCCAAATGTTTTTAAGTAAGATATGGTTGGCGCCACATCTGACGCACTGAGTCAGGCCGTGTCTTAAATGCAGCAACGTATTGTGGGAAAGGGTCACCTACCCACTAAGATGCACTCTCAATTTTCATTGAAACACATAGGTTTCTTCACAATCTTCAACAGCTTCGAATGACATCAATCAAACGATTTTTCAAAATGATTTCCATCAATTTATTCATCAAAAGTTCAATAGTTCATAATAATGTTGTTATGACTCATATCTTCATTATTTTAACGGTCTTTCAAAACACCCAATGCATTTCGGGTCTATCACTAGAGACCCTTCGTCAGGGGTCCAAATTAGAAACTCCCCCTTCTAATTAGCAACAATAAACGGTAAATCGATCAAGTCAACGTGCAAAATAAACTAAAATGTGAAGTGAGTGTGTGCACAAGCCCAGTGGTCAATTATAGTGATTAGAAAACATAAAGATAGACAAAATGGAAAGAAAAGAGTTACCAAAAGCTCCCAAAGTAAACAAGATGTGTTGTGATAAGCGTCGCGAGTTATAGTGCTGAACTCTCAAATTAACTGATCTCTACCGGAGGTGCTCTCAAACAGAACTCAAAGCTTTGGCCGTGATCGGAAATCAAGCGAGAGTGTGAAAAGACGTGGTAACATGCAGATTATTAGTTAGGGGAAACTTACAGTGAGACCGGGCAATCCGCGTCTGGGCATCCGCGATAGTAATCCGGGATACGGAAGTCCAACGAGCGTTGGCGAATGGGATTTAACGTAAGTACGTGAGTCCCTAGTCAAGTGATATGAGCATCTAGGCTTCAAGGAAGTGAGTGAACAGGTGAAGTGTAAACAAAAGATGAAAGCGAAAAAAGGAACGTGGACACTAGAAAGCGATGATAAAGAAACATCGGGAACGTTAAGTACATGAAACACAAAGTATGTGAAAAGATAAAAGATATGTGAGTGAAATAAATACATCGCTTATGGATATTCTGGAGCAACACACACTTTCTCTGATATCTAAATACAAATTAAAAGACAATAGAAATGACATGGTAAATGGGAGCAAGGATATAGAATCAGCCAATGTAAAAAATATGCACACATTTATAGAAAACAGGCATATTTGATTCGGTCATTCATCCCAATCGGTTGTAGGGAATTCAGTTTTTTGATCCAGAAGTATTCTGGTCTTAGTTTGTGTTTAATCGGATCCATATCTCGGCGTTGAGGAAGCACCTCCAGTACCGTGAATCTCAATTGAGCAATTTGATGTCGAGCTTCCTGCCAATGACTGGCAATGGTAGATTTCATGATCAATAAACTGATGTTACTTTTGTGTTCAGTGATTTGAACTTTGATTTTGTGTTCAGTTTGGCCTACATAATTTTGCCGCACTGGCATTTAATAGCATATATGCAGTTGGTAGTGTCGCAGGTGCTGGTATGTTTAAGTTCGATTGAAGTTCCTTGTTGGGTGGGTGAATTTATTACCAACTATCACATTGATGCAATGTCTACAATTCAGGCATTTCATCATGCCTTAATGAGTTGTTTTATCTTTCTTAGGAGAGTTCAAGATTTCTTTAAGGTTTTTAGACCTTTGAAATGCGAAAGTGATTTTATCATTGTAGAGCCCTTTGAGGTCTGGTTCCATGTAAATCAAAGGCCAATGTCTTTTAAGAATATTTTTGATGTGGAGTGATTCAGTCGAATATTTGAGGACACAAACTGTTTTTTGTTATCAGTATGCTTCATTTGTTCTTTGAGTAATTCTTTTCTGGGTATTGCTGTGACTTTTTTGAGAGGTTCATCTAAAATGTCTTGTGGATATCCTGGTCGACGATATTTCTTGGTTTGTGCACTGAATGATTCAAGTAAGTCTTCGTCATTCTTTTTTTTTTTTTTTAATTTTTTAAAACCTTTATTGCACAATATCAGCGAAACAAATACGGGCCCACAACCATCCGGCCGGCCACGACATATGTTAAAGCAATTTAGCAAGCTATACGGCGACTCGGTAGTACCTTAATACAAAATAACAATCAGCCTGGGTTACACTGGATATCTTCGCACTACCGAGAAACAGGAGAAGTTAAGGTTAATTTTTAAAGTTTTTTAAAGTATGTTCCAAAGTATAAGAAATAATAAGGATCAGAGTCCAAACAATCCACCGATGACATGAGAGGGCAACGTCCACCAGAAGAAATCCAACAAGCAGAAAAACATAATCAGAATAGCGGCATAGGGATGATACATCAGGATAAACGATAACAAAATATGTTGCATGCCAGTCGCTGCCCCCCTCACACCGAACCACCCTACTGACCCAAGGAAGAAACAGGAAAAGAAAAAGAATTCAAGAATAGAGAGAAAAATAAGGCCCATAGAAACTGAAACGGACAAAATAAAAACCCCACCCCCCACCCTACACGCATGCAGAGGCTACGGCTTACCCCGCCCCCCCCCCTAGCAGTGTGCCTGTCGCCCAAAAAAGAGTACCCGAAATACAGACGAAGAAAGAAAAGGAAGAAAGAAAGGAATCATGTAAAACCGGAGGAGGGCCATACGTATGAGCTCCAGACAACCAGCATGTGCATTCTCAGCCGCCCATCCCCGGATCCCCGAACCAATGTAAAACAACGTTCAACTCCCCCGTCTATCCTTCATAGTCCCAGTAGTGCAAGCAACCGCAGTCCAAGAAAGGGGGAACACCCTCAACCTTGCCCCCTGCGATCTGGTGTATCGACTTAGTCCAGCTGTACAGTAGCCATCTTGGATGGGATAAGCGGACGGGATGACCACAACAGAGTAGGACGCTGTCCACCAAAGTCTGTCCATTTCAAAGCCATGTGTGCAACAACGATACAAAAGGGGGCAACGCATTGCAGCAATCCGCCTAGGTCAGCCGGCCAAAGCAGTAGCATCAGCTTCAGGATAAAGTAGTGAATGTCGCCAGTAGACCACAAAGGAGTTGCCAGACATGGCGTCCGGAGACGATTCCCCAGCCACTGCACCAGCCCACAAACACCAGACCTCTTCACCACCATTTCAATCAGCACAACGCTGGTATCGGGATCACATACCTCTAACGCCTCCGAGCACACCTGGGTAGGCAATCCACAGTAGTCGGATTCAAGGTGTGGCGCAGTGTCCTGCAGTCGAGAACAAACTCGACCAATCGGGGGCACGTAAGGGGAAATAGCGTCCAGTCGGTCCCCTAGATCCCAGGCGTTGTCATGTAGAGCAGCTCGTAAAGTACCCAGAGCGCTCAGAATGTCTCCAATCCGCAATGGTGCCTCAGGAGGGAAGGGTGCAGCAGGTCCCTGCACACGGGGCTCACGGAGTTGTTGTAGCCCTCGAGGTTGGCCACCATCACCCCCTCCAAGTAGCCGATCACCCCGCCGGTGCTCCGCATAGTACAACCGGGCCGGGGGCACAGAGGGAGCACAATCCATGTTGACACCATGCACGGTGCCAATGCAATGTCAGCATTCGGCCGTATCCCCAGTAACAGCCCGGGGTCGTCAGGTACAAGTGCTGAGAGCACGATCTTCAAAATGGCACCCACCGCTTCGCTGGGAGAGACGAGAGATCAAGCAGGGCCGTCTGCGGGTTAGGGCGAAGATACAATGTAGCAGTCGCAGCTGCGGTATCTTCCAAGCGTAGAGATGAGCGAAGCTGAATGGATCGCCGCAGCGGAAAACACAGTGTAGCAGCAGCTCTCCGCCGGCCGTCTCTGCCCCGCCTTCAATGTCCGCTGTTGTTGCGATCAGGGCCGGCCGTCCCCGAGGAACAAAGACCCGATCAGCGCCGTTCAATGCCAGGGAGGAGGCGAGGACGCCCCGTCACTTCCACCGCAGGGAGCGAGCAGATAAACACACCGTTGGAGTCGGAGTCACCTCCCGGTTCCGAGGACTCGACTCAAAAACAGGATCGCTGGCAGGATAAGTCGCGGTACGGGAGGAAAGCGAAAGGATCGGCGGAGTCGAGGGATTAAGCGGCCATCATGGTTGCAGGCTAGGCTCCTCCCCCGTCTTCGTCATTCTTGGTGATTCTTTTTAATCTGATGTACTGTGACGTGGGTAAATGTTTTTTTAAATTCTCAGGATGGAAAATTTGAAACAAAAGGCTTGAGTTTCTGTCTGTCTTTTTAATATGTACTTTCGTGCTAAGGGTATTGTTGTGTAGGGTGACTCTCACATCCATAAAGGCTATAGATTCTTTCTCTGTAGTATGGGTGAATTTGATCCGATCATTGTGTGTATTCATTACTGCTATGTTCTTTTCTAGTTGTGATTTCGTACCTTTCCATATCAAAAATATGTCGTCAATGTAACGTTTAAAAGCCATGAGGCTCTCCGTCCATATGCGGTTGTTCAAAATATGATCAATCCCAAATTTCGACATGTAAATGTTGGCTTATGAGGGGGCTTTTGATGAATAAATTGATGGAACTCATTTTGAAAAACCGTTTGATTGATGTCATTCGAAGCTGTTGAAGATTGTGAAGAAACCTATGTGTTTCAATGAAAATTGAGCGCGCATCTTAGTAGGTAGGTGACCCTTTCCCACACTACTTTGCTACCTTGTTCAAATACCCATATTAATTTACATGTGAAATCGGCCAGAGCATGCAAATGTCGAACAAAGATGATGTGAGAGATCACCTCAGTGGAACATTCTATTTCACCTTTCATGTTAAGATTCAGTTAGGCCAAGATGCAATTACTGGCTGTGGTTATGGTTTACGGAGAGGATTCATTTTTTATTTCCACCAGTTATTTCATACCATGCATTGATTCTGTTGAGGCTTTCCTAGACTACAGTGGCATAAGATGCTGAGAGGTCTAGGAATCTCAGAATGAACTGGAAGCATTCATCTAAGGTGATGAGTAGGTATCTGATATTAGTGACTGCAGCTTCTGTTCCTCGCATGGAGCTGGTTTGTAATGCCTTCTCTATGGCTACTACTGGTAGATCAAATAGTGGCTGTTGCAGGATCAGGAAAGCAAACATTGAGTACAAAAGAGATTCCTCTTCCTAGGTTTGGTGAACCTACCATCAGATAAATCTCTAAAACACCAGTTATTTTCTGCTCAAGAGAGTCTGCAGTGGCTATTGTCATGCAGCAGTTCACCTGTAAATGTTACCCAGTTAAATGGGTCTCCTCAAATACCAGACCTTTCCTCTTTGTGGTCTTACAACAATGAGGCTGAAAAGTTTGAAAAAGTTACTAGTTTTGGCTATTCACCATTTAAGAGTGTAAAGTTACTCAAAAGTTTAGACTCATGTCCCCAACCCCTGAAAAAGGAGATGGAGTTGATAGAAATATCAACAATGACTATAAGGTTGCTACTAGTAGTCACTTTACAACTGTATTTGATGTTCCAAACAGTTATTGGAGATGCCTGAAATTGGGCAGGGGTAGAGAGTATAGGAAAACTCATAGAATTGTATTTAATAATAAAAACATATTTTAAAATGTTTTTATGCTGAATGGTAATGTTAAATAATTGTATATATGTAGACAATTTTTTTTAAATGTCACTGCACCTTTAACTACATTTTAAATCATTTAAAAAATATATATATAAATGAAGTCATTGTTTGTAATTAGAACCCAACTAAAGTAAAATGTCTATATTAATATATTATGTGTTAAACGTTAGTGAAGTCCTTTATAAAATGTATTTGAATGATTACTTTTTTTAATAGATTTCAAGTTATATTTACTTTTCAATTAAAAAAACGTCTTTAAAATTTTAAAATAACATATTATATACTTATAATTTATTTGTAATTGTTTTAACATTAACATATTTATATATATATATATATATATATATATATATATATATATATATATATATATATATATATATATATATATATATATATATATATATATATATATATATATGGCTTCAAAGATGCTGCTCGAACGATCCTCGACCAAAGCAACGCTGATGCCGTCGGTAGTAGCAGCCGCTACTCTTAATTATTCACAGGTACTGAATTCCACTGGCTAGGAGGACACAGAGACGGCACACCAGGAAGTCTTTGCACAAATCCTTTATTGTGCACTCGTAAATCAAGGACGACGCGTTTCAGCGTAAGCCTTTTTCAAGTAACCACCATTTTGCATTTCTCCAAAGTTATAGTCCTACATTCATGTCATCCACCATAAACAGAAATAAAATACTTCTGTAAATAGACAAAACATAATAGTAAAAAACATTACTATATACATATATGAATCTCCTCTTTAGGGTTATACTATATTCAAAAATGCATGATGTTTTTACAGGGTAAGACACAGAGGACACAGTCTATTAGTGTGTTGTTCGTGTTACCTAGCTCGGACTAGAATGGACTACTCAACCGCATGGTATGACGGGAATTGAAGTCCCAGGTTATCTGGAAAGTCACGCGACTGAGGACTACCAAAGTCGCATGCTTGTCGGGAAATGTAGTTCAGTACACGCCTCATGAGCGGGGTTCGAGACCATTGTCCCGTTGTTCCTTTAAATTAAAGGGCGCTCCCTATTGGAACTTGGGGAATGTAATTTATTTAATATACAAAAAGCGGAGGTCAAAATTATAGTCCGCTAATTCCCTGGGATACGTGTCCAAATTACAGGGGGCTCCCTCTCCTGTACCAATGGTATCCCTTAAGTTGGTACTGTTACTCCGACTCCCCAGATACAGAGAAAAAAAGGTTTTCTATTGAGGGGTGCTCCCCTCATGGTAAGTCCAATTAGTGGCTAGGTTTATAAGTTGGGAAGGGTGGCCAAGTCTGAAATATGAGTGCTTGTTCATAGGGGATAAGTGTAAGGTGAGATATTTATACTAGTGAGTATGTGAAAACATGTAAGAAAATCTAAATTAACAATACAATACAAAACACAATAGGTGCCCAACATACATTCCTCCTACGTGGGTACTGTGTGGCTCCCCTTCTTGTCCACCTAGGCAGTAGGGCAGATAGCAACAATCTGGTGCTCCACAATTGTGGTAATTCTACCTCTTCTTGTCCCTAATGGTAGTATCAGAAATGGGGAGTCATACCAATAAAATTTGTGATAGTGATACATATACAACATTCATCATACTGCGGGTTAGCTTCTGCCCTGTACCAATAACGCTCTAGAAGCCTATGTGAGATGACAATTCTTCACCATAATTTAGTCCATTCGGGGTCTTACTCTCCATATCTATGATATTCTTGGACTCTCTAACTCTCAGTTGTGCTTCGCGGTCTCCACCCCTGGTGGTTTTGGGTATCTTATCTATACCATAAAACCTCAAGCTTCCATTGTTGCTATTATGACTCTCTTCATAATGGCGAGCCATCGGGTAATTATGGTCCTTGTTTATGATGGCACGGAGGTGTTGCAAAATCCTGACTTTAAGTGGATGTTTTGTGCTGCCTACGTACTGGAGGCCACAAGGGCATTCCAGCACGTAGACAGCAAATTCTGTGTTGCAGTTTATCTGGTGATTGATGGTTTTTATCTGGCCCATTCCTGTCTTGTACTTTTTACATGATTTGCCATTGCGGTCACATTTACAGTTGCCGCAGGTTGTGAAGCCATTGGGGATTGGTGGCCATTTAATTTTTGATGGTTCCCTGGGGTAACTGTGTACTAATCTATCTCTGAGAGATTGTGCCCTGCGATAAGTTACTTGTGGTCTATTGTCTACTAGTCCTCCAACAATCGGATCAGATGTCAGTAGTTTCCAATTGGCCCTCATTATCCTCTCTAGGGCCCATGCTCCCCTACTAAAGTTGGTAATCATGCGGGGTGCATCGGGTTGACTCTTGTTTCGAGTTTCCTTCCTTTTGTTGTCACTCGTGGATGTTCTGAATAGGACTTCCTCATGTTTTAGGCCTTGAATCTTATTCTGGGCAGCTCTTAGTGTTTCTCCATCATATCCTCTTTGGCTAAAGCGTTCTATCATCGCTTTCTGTTCCTTCTGAAAGTCAATATCGGTGCTGCAATTGCGGCGAGCCCTCAGTAATTCCCCATAGGGAATACTTCTCTTTAGGGGGATCGGGTGATGGCTCGCCGCATGCAGCACCGCATTGCCAGCCGTGGTCTTACGGAACAGGCGTGTGGTTAGGCCTCCCTCTCTGATCTCTACTGCTACATCCCAAAATTCACAGTATGTATTGCTATTAACATATGTGAACTTGAGATTGAGGTGATTGACGCCTAAGTGGCTGATGTATTGCTTTGCTAATGCTTCTGGGCCGTTCCAGATTATGAAGAGGTCGTCGATATATCTGACCCACATCAAGATGTGGTCAGTATACATCTCCGACTCCTCTGCCCAGACGACCTGTTCCTCCCACCAGCCAAGGAAAAGATTCGCTAGGCTGGGGGCAAAACAAGTCCTCATCGCGGTCCCTGATCGTTGACGGTATACCGCTTTTTCAAACAAAAAAATGTTCTCTTGTAGACAATACAACATCATAGTCCGAAGCATCGTATTGTGCCCCCAACAATCCACATGTCGACTCCTCAAGTAGTGCATACATGCCTCTACACCTTTTACTTGATTGATACACGTATATAATGAGCATACGTCCATACTGATCATATAGTATCCCTCTTCCCATTTCAGATCATGTAACCTTTTCAAAAAATCTGTGCTATCCTTGCAGTAGGAGTTAAGATTTCGCACATATTCGTTCAGATACAAATCCAAGAATATTGAGGTGTTTTCCAGTAACCCCCCATTTGAGGATACAATCGGACGCCCTGGTGGTGTAGTGGGGTCCTTATGGATCTTAGGGAGGAAATATATACAGGGGATACGTGGGTTTTCTTTTTTCAGAAATTTACACTCATCCGTATCCAATAGTCCAGTGTGGTACCATCCACCAAGCAGTATGTGATACTCCTTTACAGTTTTTCTATACTGTTCCCAATTGATCAGTTTATAGCAGGAAGAGTCATTTAACTGTCTCATAGCTTCCAACTTGTAGTCCCTGTAGTTCATGACTACAAAGTTGCCCCCCTTATTGGAGGGCTTGATCACAATTGTTGTATCCTCCTCTAACATTTTCAGAGAAGTCCTTTGGTCTTTTGTCAGGTTATCCCATTTGGAGTTTTGAAAATTCTTTCTAGTTTTTTTCAATTCATTTGTAACTGCTTGGTTATATGCCTCTATATTGTCGAATGGGACATTAGGATTACATTTAGTCTTCAATTTTAGGCCACTATGTTTGACTTGTCTACTTGTTACGCCACAAGCTTGTAGGATGATATGGTCACTTCTTTCATCTTCATCTGCTATTTCCAAATGGTACATATCTCGTAAGAGTTCCAAATCCTGTACCTGCAGATGTACACAATAAAGGATTTGTGCAAAGACTTCCTGGTGTGCCGTCTCTGTGTCCTCCTAGCCAGTGGGATTCAGTACCTGTGAATATATATATATATATATATATATATATATATATATATATATATATATATATATATATATATATATATATATATATATATGTATATATATATATATATATATATATATATATATTTGGTTTTAAATGACTAAATACAATAAAGATTCTTCTTCTTCAATATATATGTTTTTTTAAATAATTGTTTATTTTTTACCAATATTTCCTATGAGGTTTTATTGTAAGTCCCTCCCCCTCAATTATTCTCTTTGGAAGGATCTTGCAGATCCTCTGAATGGCAATGAGTGGAGCTGATCTTACTTCAGTTGTAGTAGCTATAGAAGTACAGTTTGTGAATAGGAATGGGCGTACTATTTTGTAGGTGGGTAGCTATCCTCCAATGCCCCCAACTAGTCCTCCCTAAACCCCTTCTTACTCCTCCATTAGCCTATTCCCTTTAGTCATATGTATTCCACATTTTCCAACAACTCTTTCTCTGTACTTTCCACATTTATGACTAAAATCTATACCTACGTGTGCTGCAATCTCTGCAGTCAGATCTGAGATCTCTGCACATAAAAATAGAAGGGTTGGTGACATACAGCCTGATTCATTAAAGGTAATTGCGCTTGCAAAGGGCCAGATTCAGAGAATCTGGCCATTTGCGAGTGCAATTTTTGCATTTGGGATTCATCATCCCAAATGCAAAACTCGGTAATAGCGAATTCGCAAATTTGCGAGGAATTACATTTAAGGAATCTCTATTTAAGATTCCTTAAATGCAATTCATCATCTATTTTCAAATTGCGAAATCGCAATTTCGGGCCGCTATATACCGCGAGGTCAAACCTCGTGGTAAATAGCGAAAACTCAGACAAATGCTTTTAAAAGCATTTTTCTGAGTTGCATGCTGCACACACACATGTCCTTTGGACATGTGTGTGCACAACACCTGTTTAAAGTAGCATTTAAGGGGTGCTACACGGTGTCCTCTGGACACCCCTGGCACCCTTTAAATCGCTATCTTATTTGCGATTAGCTAATTGCTAATCGCAAATAAGGAATACTCCCCATTCATTCCTAAGGGCCTTTTGGCCCATAGGAATGAATGGGGAGTATCAGCCCGATTCATCAAGCGGAATTGCGCTCGCAAAGGGCCAGATTCTGAGAATCTGGCCCTTTGCGAGTGCGATTTTTGCATTTGGGATTCATCATCCAAAAAAATGCAAAAATCGCTATTAGTGAAATCGCATATTTGCGAGGAATTGGATTTAAGGAATCTCTATTAGAGATTCCTTAAATGTAATTCATTAACCAATTGGAAATTGCGAATTCGCAATATTTGGTCGCTATTTACCACGAAGTCTGACTTCGTGGTAAATAGCGAAAAAATAGTAAAAAGCACTTTAGTGCATTTTTTTCTGTTGCATGTTACACACACACATGTCCTGTGGACATGTGTGTGCGCAACACCGGTTTAAATTTGCATTTCAGGGGTGCTACAGGGTGTCCTTTGGGCATCCCTGGCACCCTTGAAATCGCTATCTTATTTTCGATTAGCTAATTGCTAATCGCAAATAAGGAATACTCCCCATTCATTCCTATGGGCCTTTAGGCCCATAGGAATGAATGGGGAGTTATTCCTTATTTGCGATTAGCAATTTGCTAATCGCAAATAAGGAATGTGTAGGAATCGCAATTTATTTTGCGATTCCTACATGAATCCCGTTTTGCGAGTCTGTAATAGCGATTCCTTATGAATCGCTATTAAAGACTCGAAAAACGGGTCTTTGATGAATCTGCCTGTTATTCCTTATTTGCGATTCGCAATTTGCGAATCGCAAATAAGGAATCTGTAGGAATCGCAAAAAGTTTTGCTATTCCTACATGAATTCCGTTTTGCGAGTCTGGAATAGCGATTCCTTATGATTCGCTATTTCAGACTCGCAAAACCTCCCAATGATGAATCAGGCTGATAGACCTCTATACCTAGTTTAGTAAATAGCATTCTGTAGCATATTAGTAGTACTATTGGAGTACTACTAATGTGCTACTGAATACAGTTTGCAAATAGGCCCCAGAGTGTCTTTTGAGGTTCCGTGACAATTGTAAGTGGTGTTTTCGACTCGCACGAATATGGTCGAGTCTGGTATCTATGAACCGCAAATGACGAGTTTAGTGGGTGTACGCAGTTTCGCTGTACTAACCTAAACCGTTCATCTGTTACGTGGGTATTTCTATCTGTACCCACGGGTTCCATCTTAGATACGTCATCCATTTTGTCTCTTGCCCTCAAGTAGCCAGCGAACGGACGTTGTCCGCTTCGCGACCCTGGGACTCCTAAGATATTTGCGGAAGACACATGTCCTTTGTAAGTGTCTTTATGATGAGGGGGATGCTACTGTAAAGCAGATGGCGCCGCTCGAGGCTCATCTTGCCGCACGGACTTATTGTCTCAGCCGTGCATCTCATTAGGCACGTCCCTTTGATGCCTGTATCTCGTGTTTCCCGATACCTCCCCTTTTACACACTTTCCGATCTCCCCACTGTCTCCGTCTTCCTCTACACCTGTTCTTGTTCCTATTCTGATCTGTTTTATTGCCGATTGGAATGCACTAATGTTGGGAAGATGGGTTTTTACAGTTGGGAACCGCCAAATGTTTCCGCACTTATGTTCCGGTCCCTATGTGTATCAAAGTGACCAAAGCGACCCCTCTGGGGGATAATTATGGGAACCGGGCCATAAACTTTTGTGTTCAATGTAACTCTATGGGAAAACCATGTATAAAAGGAGCGATCCGCAGAACCAATTTGAAGCAGTTACTCTGAACTACACTGGTTGTACTTCCGTGATTTCTGTGTTTCCCTGCAGCAAATAAACCTTGAATCTTTGACGCCGAAGGAAGTGTCCCGTGTCTCTGTGATTCGTACGCCGGAGCAGGTTACCCACGAAGGTTTCAGGTGTTGTGCCCTGGCACCGCTGGGTTCTAAATAACCCAGTCCTTCAGTTGGCGCCCAACGTGGGGCTGCATCAGTGGTACCGGTCCAAGCCCGACGATCGTGAGGAACTTCGTGTGAAATCTCCGAGGGAAGGTGCACTCCGCTTCATCGATCCTGTTGTCGAAATAAGTGGCCCGAAGACTTTTCCCACGAGGATTCCCGCCTCCGGACGGCTGCGACGGACTGCTGCCCTGACTGTAGACCTGTTTTGGCGCCTGGCGTAGACCTTGGTAGAGCGAGACGATTGACGGGCCTTCCTGGTGACGCCATCGATCTTTGAGTTAAGTATTTGTGGGTCGCTCCCAGAGTCCTTAGTTGTTGACACTTTAGCGAGTGTTTTTGTTGTTGACGCTGTGAGAGTGTTTTTGTCGATGACACTTTGCTAGCGTATTTTGTTGTGTTGTTTGACGACTGCAGCCGCCAAAAACCGAGGGTTTTTGCTTTTTGCTGGGACTTGGTAAATCCCGTAACCCTTGAAGTTTGTGAAACTCGGCTAGTGTGCAAGATGCCTGGTCGTAGTACTTTGTTTAGTTGTTTCAGACCTTGTGGTATGGATTCCCGACTGGAGGACTCGTGTCCGATACCTCCGGTTGGAACTCCGACTTATGAACTGTACAGTAAGCATGGGCTAGGCCCGATTGCTTTTAATGATTATTGGATCCGTTATACAAAAAAGGACGGTGACCTTCGTTGGCCACCTCATGGTAGCTTTGAAACCCCGATTTTAGATAACCTAGAGGCTAAATTATTTGCGAAAAAGTCAAGGCCGGCCATGTTTGATGCCTTTCGGTTGTGGCGTAAAGAAGCCCGACAGAAAGAAATCAGACAGACTAAACGTAATCAGCGAGATAATGTTGCTACCATAGTGAAGAAAGCAGAGCAATTTCAGCGTGACAAGGAGGTTAAGGATAAGGAAGTGTTTGATAGACTACAGCGTATGACCGTGGATAAATGCTATCCTGCTTTGCCTACGGAGTCGGAAAAGAAGGAAGAGTCAGTTGAGGATCCTTTAATGTCTTATCTTATGAAGTCGCCACCTCCGTATGTACAGGGTACCGCAGCTCCCGTGGTTCCTGCTGTACCTATTCCCCCGCCTATTCTTCCTGTACCTGTTCCGCCACCTATTCCTCAGCCTGTTCCTCAACCTGCACCCGTCCTTCCGACTGTTCCTGCTCCTTTGTCTGTTGCCATCCCTACTGCTCCTCCGCTTCCACATACTCCTGCTCCCGCTACTGCTCCTGTTTTGTTAACTCCTGCTGTTGCTACTGTTTCTACCCCTTCGCTTGTTAGTCCTGTGTCTTATACTTCTCCCTCTACTCGTAGTCGTACTTCTCCTCTTGCGGTTAGCTTCTTTCATTCGCTCGGACCTGTTCTTGGGTCCGCTGGTTCCGATGGTCCTCAGAGACGTAGTCAGCTTCCTGGTAACAGAGAACGCGCTTCGCTATATAATATGGCGATGGGTTGGATGATGCATCCTCTTCGAAATCCACCACGTGTTGTACTCGACACATTTTGTCAATTCAATATACCAACTCAAAGAGTTGTGTTCGAGGAAATGTGTAAAGTCCTACGTGATCAGATATCGGCCGATGCACCTGACGAGGTGCTGACCGCCCTGTCTGATCTTCAGCTTCAGTTCTCGAACGGACTGATAGTGGATACCAACGTTCGACGTGCTGTTGAGCGGTTGCTATCTTTCCGTCCCACTCCTATACCCCAAGCCTTGTTTGTTGAGGATATTGAAAGACTACCGGATGAATCTGGTCAATTTCCTATGCGCGAAGTTCCACCGGTGTGGATGCCAGCTGATCCTAATGCTAACCCTGCGACATTGGCGCATTTCCAGAGAGTGTGGATACATCTCCCATGGAAACGCTCAGAAGTCTTACAGGTAAAACAATCTTTGCCTGACCCTCGCAAAAATCCTACAGGGTATTATAAAGAATTATCGCAGCTTGTAGATGCTACGATAATGAATCTTGCCGATATTGATATGCTGTTCGGCAATGTCGTACCGCAACCGGTATGGGCTAAAATTCGGCAGGAAAATCATCCGAATGAATTAGGCGGTGATTGGGCTGCCATTATAGCGGCGGATGGTTTGCAAACTGGTGGAGCTAAACCTGAGCAGATGATTACTGCTCTTCCTCAACGAATAATAACGTTAATGAAAACTCTTATGCCAGCTATGAGAGTGAATTGGGATAAATTGTCGGCTTGTAAACAGAAGAAGGACGAGAGTGTCTCCGACTTCTTTACGAGGTTCGAGGAGGCTTTCATTGATCATAGTGGTCAGGATATGGGCACTGAGGGTGGTCAAAGGTTGTTCGTGGACAAATTTGTCTCCAATTTATTGCCCGATTTGAGCAATAAATTAAAGAATTCAGAGAGTGCGTGGGCCGTTTCTACTTCAGCTCAAATATTGGCCACAGCACAATATTATGAGAACAGAGAGAAAGAAGAGAACGACCGCGCTGATAAAAAGACGAAAGAGCTTAAAACTAAAGTGTTGCTTCAACAAGCGTATCCTCCGCGTTCAAACCAGAATGCATCCCAACAGAATAGATCGCAGTCGCAATCGAATCGATCACAGCCGCGTAATGATTCCTCCTCCCAAAGATCATTGTTAGGGTACAACCAATGTGCTTATTGTAGACAGGAGGGACACATTAAATTCAATTGCCCTGTTCTGAATGATCGCAATAGTGGTAATTCGTCCAAAGGAGGTCATGGTGGTTCGCATCAGGTATCACGCGGTAGGGGTCGTGGTGCTCAGAATGATCGTTCAGATAATTCATCTAATTCTAACAACTGTTTTGATCAACGCGGATCATCGCAAGGACGATCTGCGCAGTACAATGTAGACGATTATTACGTCGATCAGGGAACTGACGACAGTAATTACTAGGACAGCCAAAGACAAGGAGAGGGAGTGGTATCAGTTCCGGTTGATCAGAGAGGGCCTTACGTCGCGGTTGCTACATCGGGCGTCGTTGAGCCTTTTCTGTTGGACACTGGTGCAGCGAAAAGTTCTATCATGCATTCGAAACTCCCTGGCGCACCTTTGTCTGGCTTAACAAATGTTTCCGTTGGATTCTCTGGCGCCCCCGTTAGCAATCCAGTTTCGTGCCCTTTGCCCCTTGCAATTGGGCCACGTGAGCTTCAAGCTCCGTTAATTTTGACTACTGGCTGTGGTGAAAATCTTTTGGGCCTGGATTTGCTTAAACGTTTGTATGCAACTTTGTATTGTTCTCCTGCGGGTGTAAAGCTTACGTTAGGAGAGAGGGTTGTCTCTCCTATGTACTTGTCTCTCGATAAGCTTCCACCGGAATTGAGTTCCCTTCCTACATCTTTGTGGGCGACAGGTCCCAACGATGTGGGCCTGCTTGACATCTCTCCTTATGTTGTTCAGCTGAAATCTAACGTGCGATTGCCACGTATTCCCCAGTATCGGATCTCTCTTGATGGTGAACGAGCATTGTTAGCGATCATTTATGATCTGATCGAGAAAGACGTTATTGAGGAGACTCGGGGAAACGTGTGCAACAGCCCTGTACTGCCCATTTTAAAACGTACTGATCCTTCGAAACCACCTGTTTATCGTTTTGTTATCGATTTACGGGAGGTAAATAAAATTGTGATTCCTCAGTTCCCCGTTGTGCCTGACATCACGGCACTACTGACTCTGATTCCAGCTTCTGCATCGTGGTTCTCGGTGATTGACTTGAAGAATGCGTTCTTCAGCATCCCGATTGCCGAGGAGAGTAGAGACCTTTTCGGTTTCTCTCTCGGTGGACGCAGCTTCCGGTTTAAACGCGCTCCTCAGGGCTACTGTGAAAGTCCATCGATTTACAGTCAAGCCTTGAAGGGTCAATTAGATGCGTTTAGGTTGCCGGTTGGTGCGGCCTTAATCCAATACGTCGATGACCTATTGGTGGCTGCAGATACTCAGGACGTTTGCAAAATTGCTACGGTGTCGTTGCTGCAACATCTCTGTGAGTTGAATCATAAGGTGTCCCCTTCTAAACTCCAATATTGTTGTCAAGAAGTAACCTATCTAGGTCACTTATTGTCAAAGGAGGGAAGGAGGTTGACCCCAGAGAGGATTGCAGCAATTGCGCGAATGGCTGTGCCAACAACACAAAGAGATGTGCGTGCCTTTCTAGGTATCACGTCGTACTGCAGGCAATGGATTCCTAATTTTTCATTGCTAGCGAAACCATTAGTGGCTCTTACGTGCAAGGATGTTTCAACTCCTTTACCATGGACGGAAGAATGTCAGAAAAGTTTTTCTGAATTACGTGCTTCATTGTGTTCGGCTCCTGTGTTAGGTACTCCTGACTATAGCAAGCCGTTTACGTTATATGTTCACGAAAGAGAAGGTTGTGCGTTGAGTGTCTTAACGCAACCTTTTGGTGGTAAGCAACGTCCATGTGCATATTTTTCCTCGACCTTGGACCCAGTAGCTAGAGCATTGCCGAGTTGTTTGAGAGCAACAGCGGCAGCTGCGGTCTCCATCCGACAATCAGCAGGATTGGTCATGGATAATATGCTTACGGTGATGGTTCCGCATGCGGTCGACACTCTTCTGAATCGTACGAAAACCCAGCACTTGACGAGTGCGAGATTGTCTGGGTACGAGTTGACGCTGTTGGCAAGCCACATTCAAATAAAACGTTGTAATGTCCTGAACCCGGCAACTTTGTTACCAATTAGCTCAGAGTCAGATGAAGTAGCAGAACATGATTGTTACTTGAGGACGGAAGAGGAAACAAAAGGTCGAGTGGACCTTAAAAACACCCCATTGGAAGACCCAGATGGTACACTGTATGTGGATGGGTCATGTTTTAAGTTGCCGAATGGCGATGTGACTACTGCTTATGCTGTTGTAACGTTGAATACTGTTGTTGAGACTGCAAGGTTGAATCAGAATTCTGCCCAAGCTGCAGAGTTGATCGCTCTCACTAGAGCGTGTGTGTTAGCAAAAGGGAAACGTGTGAATGTGTTTACCGACAGCCAATACGCGTTTGGTGTTGCACATAGCTTCGGACGATTGTGGCGAGAGAGAGGTTTCTTGACGTCGCATGGTACGAAGATTCAGCATGGCCAGCTTGTGAATGATCTTTTAGATGCACTTACGTTGCCTAAGCAGGTAGCAATTGTTAAATGTAGTGCGCATCGTAAGGTGACGGATGATGTTGGTCGTGGTAATGCGTTTGCGGACGAGATTGCTAAGGAGACTGCCCGGAACCTTAGCACTCGAATGTATGTGGCGAATTCGGTTAGGTGGCCTACAGAGTCGAGCATGTGTGAAGACACTATTGAAAGTGTGAAAGAAATTCAGAATGGGGCCACCGAGACTGAAAAGGCGAAGTGGAAAGAAAGTACGGGAAAGTTGGATGCGAATGGTTGTTGGATTGATTTGTCGGATCAGAAAAGATGGTTGTTGCCTGATGCGTATGTGCTGGCCGTTGTGACAATGGCACATGGGTTAGCACATATTAGCACGAAAGGTATTTGTAAGCTGCTGTCTCCTGTGTGGAAGAATGATGGTATAACGAAATGTGCTGAACGCTTGGTTAAGAATTGTATGGTGTGCATGTTGTACAATCCTGGCAAGGGAACCCCAACTCCTCCTGGCAGTTTTGCTCCCCCTTCATGTCCCTTTGAGGTGATTCAATTGGACTTCATCCATATGGAGCGATGCAATAACCTGAAATACGTTTTAGTTGTGGTTTGCGCATTCTCCCGATGGATTGAGGCCTATCCTCTCAAAGACAATACTGCTTTGTCTACTGCGAAAATCCTACTGAAGGAATACTTTCCTCGGTACGGAATGCCTAGAGTCGTGTGGTCAGATAACGGAAGTGAGTTTGT
This sequence comes from Lissotriton vulgaris, assembly GCF_964263255.1. NCBI lineage: Eukaryota > Metazoa > Chordata > Amphibia > Caudata > Salamandridae > Lissotriton > Lissotriton vulgaris. The sequence goes on from NC_141695.1 coordinate 1,472,964,921, forward strand.
GGGAAGTGTGATGAAGAGTGTGTGTAAGGGCCTTGGAATTAATCAGAAATTCCATAGTGCCAATCATCCCCAGTCAGCTGGTTTGGTTGAAGGGTATAACGGCACCCTTAAACTGAAACTAGCAAAGATTCAGGCTACGACTGGTCTTTCGTGGCCTGACGCTTTACCCTTAGCATTACTGTCAACTAGGGCGACTGTACACTCCCGAGTAGGGCTTAGCCCCTATGAAATAGTGTTCGGCCGTCCTGCGAATGTGTGGGGGGTTCCTAGGCCAGGTGTGTTTTGTGATCTTGAGTACCCAATGTTGATCGATTACCTACATGACTTGACTGCTAAACTGAGGTTAATTCACCAACAGGTTTACGACGCACTGCCGACGCAGACGGAGGGTCCAGGCCACCAGCTCCAGCCCGGAGATTTGGTGGTGACGCGCAACTTTTCGCGCAAGAACAATTTGGACCCGAGGTTCACTGGACCCTACCAGGTTCTCCTTGCCACGAGGACTGCTGTTCGTCTTGAGGGACGGAAGAACTGGGTGCACGCCACCCACACGAAGAAAGTCCCTATCCCTTTGCCGGCAGACCCGTGGGTGAGGAGAGGCATTGCATCATCTGAAACCGAAGGATTGCCGGCGTTTGTTCCTTTTAGCGACGCACAGCCTGTCGGAGAATCCTCAGCGCAGCAGAAAGACTCTGTTGAACAATTGTCATCAAAAGACTCAAGACCAGAACACTCAGCTGATCAGCAGGACGTTGTCTCTTCAACGGATCCTTTGTTTGACGAGCAGACACGTCCTGGGAAAACACGATACTTTTTGCGATCTCGTACTAAAGACTAATAAAAAGATCCTGTTCTGTTCCTTGACAACTGCATTATCCCGTTTTCCGTGATCAGTTTTGAACATTCATATTATTGTGGTTATTTTTGTATATATTCATTGAGCTTCGTTCATTATACCTTTTTGCTTCCACAGTTGAGAAACATTGTTTTTGCATATATATATATATTTGTGCAATAAAGGCCGTAGGGCCGCGCGCGTACTTCCTTCTGGTTAGTAGGTCTTGACGCTAGGTTAAAGACCGTCGGTTCCTGGGAACTCCTAGGAATTGACTACTGCTACACAGAACGAAGTGCGTCAAGAAACGTTGCGGACGGTCGTAGGGAATGGCATTTTCGAAGCTGATGGACTTGGAAGAAGCTCAAGCTCAAAAATTCAAGCTGCAGCAACTTAGTCGTACCAAATGTTTTATGTTTCAAATATTCGTATTGTTTTTGATTGTTTCTGCATTAATGGCGGGTGGGGTGTATTACACAATGTCTTACTTCTTACCTTCTGCTACACCTACTCCTACCCCTGACCCTAAACTTACCTCCACTGCTTCCCCTCATTCCTTTCATGTCTTACCCGAACACGAGCAGGCTAGACGTGCAGAATTCCGCAACAATTCCTTTATTCAGCTCCTTCACCAGCATCAGTTAGTGGTTAACACTACTAATTGTTGGGTGTGTGGGTTGATGCCACATACTACGGATAAGGGAATTCCATATCTCGTGTTACCGTATAGCTCCCAAGGGTCTGCTCGAGCATTTCAAACAATGTTTCGAAGCGCACTGGGTTTCCACCCCATTCGAGAACCACGTTCCCCCTACTCTGGTCCTAACTCGTATCAAAAACCTTTGTCGATAGCAATAGAGGACTTAGACAGCGATATCTATGATCCCTCGCTTATTCCCGAAGAAGAGGTACAAGCTTACAGGGTCCTGAGTAGAGGCGAGTATAGTGTGTTCACGAGTGAAAAGCAGCTTAAAAGCTCACCTCCGATATGGGTCGTACCCCACATTGGTAATTTTTGTCTGATGGGTCGTGGCCGAAGATCGAAAGCCCAACTTGGAGAGAGTGCTTGCACTGAAAATTACATATTGCCGATGGTCTCGTCCCCTGTGTTTTTGGCCGCCAAGGGTACATATTTTATCTGCCATGATCGTGCATACGCATGGTTGCCCGCTGACTTCATGGGCTCATGTTTCATTGCAAATCTGTTGCCTCCGACGTTCACAGTAGATGCCGATTATCATAAGACTAGAATTGTGCGAGGCGTAATTAGCGAAGAGGATACTACCGGTCAAGAGGCAGGAGACTTTTTCAAGGGTTTCCTCCCGTTTTGGGGACCTATGGTTAATAGTAGGAACCTGAGACAGTTGACTCGAGTGGTGGAATCGACAGCTAACATTACTGCCAGTGCCCTTGGTAATATCACCACAGAACTTCAGGCGGATAGACTTATGACGTTACAAAACCGTATGGTTTTAGACGTGATCTTAGCAGATCGTGGTGGGGTATGTAAGGTGATCCATTCGAGCTGCTGCATTTTCATTCCTGATAATGCTCCGACCGTTTATCAAGCCATCTCGAAGTTGCATAAGATCTCCGAATCCATACACGTGGATGTAGGGGATTGGACGCTACTTGGGTGGTTTTGGGGCCTGATGTCGACTTGGGGTTGGAAGATTCTGATGATCATCGGAGTCGTTGTGGCATTCCTGTTCACGTGTTGCCTTTGTGTGCAGTGCGGTCCTGCCTTATGTGGCCTCTGTGCTACAACGTGTATGAGACAGCCTCCTGTTACCAAGGGGACTCGGTTGGACAGAGCTATGCTACAACAACATCTAGATGGTCTGATGAATATTGAGTATGATTCTGACTAGTGCTTGCCTACATGAGGGCAAAAGGAGCGTCTGAGGTTCCGTGACAATTGTAAGTGGTGTTTTCGACTCGCACGAGTCTGGTATCTATGAACCGCAAATGACGAGTTTAGTGGGTGTACGCAGTTTCGCTGTACTAACCTAAACCGTTCATCTGTTACGTGGGTATTTCTATCTGTACCCACGGGTTCCATCTTAGATACGTCATCCATTTTGTCTCTTGCCCTCAAGTAGCCAGCGAACGGACGTTGTCCGCTTCGCGACCCTGGGACTCCTAAGATATTTGCGGAAGACACATGTCCTTTGTAAGTGTCTTTATGATGAGGGGGATGCTACTGTAAAGCAGATGGCGCCGCTCGAGGCTCATCTTGCCGCACGGACTTATTGTCTCAGCCGTGCATCTCATTAGGCACGTCCCTTTGATGCCTGTATCTCGTGTTTCCCGATACCTCCCCTTTTACACCCTTTCCGATCTCCCCACTGTCTCCGTCTTCCTCTACACCTGTTCTTGTTCCTATTCTGATCTGTTTTATTGCCGATTGGAATGCACTAATGTTGGGAAGATGGGTTTTTACAGTTGGGAACCGCCAAATGTTTCCGCACTTATGTTCCGGTCCCTATGTGTATCAAAGTGACCAAAGCGACCCCTCTGGGGGATAATTATGGGAACCGGGCCATAAACTTTTGTGTTCAATGTAACTCTATGGGAAAACCATGTATAAAAGGAGCGATCCGCAGAACCAATTTGAAGCAGTTACTCTGAACTACACTGGTTGTACTTCCGTGATTTCTGTGTTTCCCTGCAGCAAATAAACCTTGAATCTTTGACGCCGAAGGAAGTGTCCCGTGTCTCTGTGATTCGTACGCCGGAGCAGGTTACCCACGAAGGTTTCAGGTGTTGTGCCCTGGCACCGCTGGGTTCTAAATAACCCAGTCCTTCACTTTTCAATCTTGTGTTTTTGGTGAAGGGGTGCTGTCGCTTTTGTATCCTGTTCATGGACTCTGCATTTTATGCTTGAATAGTTCTAAGGGACTGGCTATGAGAAATATCTGTGATTGTTGACAATTAAAATATTTCACATGATGTGGGTGGTTTGAAAGTTCAAGACTGAAGATGTTGGTTTTTAGTTGGAATTTGTCTAAGGTTGAGAAAATATTTTGGAAGATATCCATTTTGGACCACCAGTTGAGAATCCATTGCACAGCTTTTCACATAAAGTGATGGGTTTTTCTGGGGTGTTACTGTGCTTTCGATGTTTGGGGGATCTGTGGTCCTTGGACTATTTTCAGTCCTACTTATGAATCTTTCCAGTGTCTTTGTGCTGCGATCTGGCCTTGTTTTTCCCTAAGATCCACTCCTGGTTCTGTCTCGATCAGGAAGTGGTTCAGCTAGCCATTTCCGTAGTGGTCAAGTCAGTCGCTTGACACATTTGACTTGCAGAGCATCATTTATTTCTTGTTTGGTTTTGTTTGTTAATTCTTTAGTCCTGTTTAGTGTGGTACTGAAATGGCTACCCTGATCAGATCTGTTAGGACCTCATCTCCAGGTCTTATGGGTTGGCTGGTGTTGTGCTTTCTTTTATTCTTGGTTGATTAATCAGGGGGGAAACAGCATTCTTGGCTTCTGGTTTTTGCTTTTTTCTGGTGACCACATTGGTCTCACCTTCAACTTTTATTCAACGCTATTGGCTGATACCAGACAAGGCTGATTTGGTAGACAGCTTTGTTGTGTCGGCTACCTCTAATGTCTAAACTTTACCTTTGTTTTAATACAGTTCAAATGTGCTGCAAGTGCCTCTGTTTTGGTGTGTCTTTTGCCTAGGCCTCAAACAGGTATTTTGTTATTCTATTGTATATCTTCAAAACATCAGGAATGGAACAAGGAAGAAGACATGTGAAAGTAATGTCTGGATTACTTATTGTAATCCTCATTATGCTTTCTCTCTTCATCTTATTTTCTTTCCTGACTGCCATAATTCTGCTGTGAGCAGTTCGAGCATGTCATTAGTTGGAATATGACACGATGCACTAGATGCAGGCTATATCCAGAGAAGGGAAAGGAAGAGGAGCGAAAAAAGACTTTCTGTGTATGAAGCCAAGTGGTTTAATGAGTACGTCTGCATGTGCATGCCTCGTTAACGTCAGGAAGGTAACTCATTGGTGTACATAAAAGAATGGGGCCCTCCACGGAATATGATCAAGGTCCCCTCTAGTACCCCATATATCACAGATACTCGTCGACCCTAGAAGGAATCGAGCACTGTAGGAAAGTATGATCTGCTTCTATAATTAAACCCACAATTTTTGCCTGGAGCTAAGCTGTTTTGACTAGTTTGACTGGGAGCCTGATAATCAGGACTCCAGTCTATCTGCTTTCTCCCTTAAATTGTTGTGTTCAGTACTTAGGTATATCCCAGATTGGATACTGGGGTACCCTTATCTGTCCCTAGTATATGGTACTAAGGTGCCCAGGGCATAGGTCCCCCAGAGGTTCCCTGTGGGCTGAAGTATGCACTATGCCTCCCACGGGAGACCATTAAAAATGGAACTACAAGCTTGCCATTGCAGCCTGTGTAAGCTGGTGTTAGCACCACTTACTAAAGATATAGGTTTCCTATATCTACGGTTACTGCACTTAAAACCTATAAGTCACCCGTATGCAGACCTTAGCATTTCTGAAGGCAGGGTGATTGGTTCTAAGTAAGAGGTTGCCCCTGCATCAGCAGGGCATCCCTACAGGATATGTAGTCCAATCTGCTGGGTTGTAAGTGAAGCAGCCATATACCATATAGAGGGGAACTGGGTAATTACGTGACGACCATCTTGAAATTGGCTGTAACGAATCCTATCATGTTTAGTATCAAACATTTTGGAATCATACCCCCACAGTGTAAACGATGTGGGAGGTATTATTCCAAGCACAGGAAGAGCTCGACATTAGGCTCTCAGTGTTCTCGGTGCCAAACTTCTAGACCCTGACAGCACACAATGGTTGCTGCTGAACAGAGACACATTTCTGCCCTCCTGCTGGTGAGCCAAGCTCGACCAGGGGAAGACAGAACAACAGGCATCCTGTCACAGGGAGGTGTGACCACCTCCCAGACAGGATTTAGTGTAGTGGGACTGAGTGGGTGCGCTTGCCAGCTCCACTAAATCTGCATGAGGGGCACATTTGGTGTCCCTGTGCATAGTCCAGTTCAAACCAGTCCTGGGAGCCATTAGCTCCAGCTCATGAGCAAAACTGGACTAAGGACATGGGAGTTACCTCACCCTGTTCAGACCATCCCCCCCCACCCCCTCGGGAGGGCCCCCTGAATCGTTCCAACCCTTTCCGAAGGGTACTTATAGGTTTACCTGTGGGTGGGTCCCTAGATTTATCGTGGGACAAGATTCAGATCAGATAGCACCTCTTCTTCTACCGTCAGGGGACTCTGGACTTTGCTGGGCTTTGTTTGGGCTCGACTTCGTCACCCTTCCATTCTGCTGCATCGTCTGTGCCTATGCACCATACAGGAACCTTCCAACGCCTTTGGGCTTCAAAGACACCTGAAGGAAACTCCCTTGGAGTGAAGGAATCACTCCCCTGCATTCGCAGGCACCGCAACTAAGTTTACTGTTCTGCTGATCCTGAGCTCCTCCGGACTCTGTACAGTATTATAACACGTGTGGTGGTTCTCCGCAATTCCTGAGGCCTGCCCTGCCCTCTCACCAAGTTTGAGACCAGTAACCCTTGTGGGGGTTGCAAAAATTGATCTCCAGTGCACCATGTTAACTTGCAGTGGCAAAGGCTTGTTGGCTTCCTTCCAAGAAGATCTTTGGGCTCCAAGTGGCCCCAACCTCGAGCACCTCCAGTAATCAGAATCTTTAGCCATATCGCATTGTTGTGCATCGTGGCCTTTATCTTTTGGTGAGCTGCTTGAGGTCCTCTCGCAACTCCATTGCCTTTACCCTGTGGCTCCCTTTGAGGGTCATATTTGTGTCTTTTGGCCTCCCCTGATTGCTCGGGGCCAGCCCTGAGACCCCTGCTTGTGGTGAGCCCTCTGGCCCTTGCTGGTCCCAAAATTGCTCCAACAACTCTTGCGTTGGTTGAATTTGCCAAGGCTTGTGGATGTTCCCACCGGACACCGACCCTGGCACTCTTGACATCCTTTGTGGGACAGCTCGTGTATAGCTCCTGCTCTTCCTCAGCATCGCCTGGTCTTCGCTGCTGCAGAGTCAAGGTCATCGTCATCACTCCTGCAACACCTGACATTGGAGGGCATTTGTCTTCCAAGTCTCGTGGTCACTCCAGAGTGAATGAATGAATGAATGAATGAATGAATGAATGAATGAATGAATGAATGAATGAAAAAGCTTTATTCGATTTTAAAAATACATAAAATCATAAAAGCAACAGATTCAATTTAATACATACAATAGTTCATATAATACATTAAGAATGGTTAAAAGGAACAATTAAATTTAGAGAATATTTAAGCTTTTCCGTTTTTTTATACACTTTTTAAAGAACCTGTCATTACGGCCACAGTGTATACATCATTAAGTGATAAAAGAAACAGTAGGGCCGGCCTGCATTGTCTCCATGTTCCATACCTTTTTAAAAGTGGTTTAATCCACCTCAACCTTTCTTCAACATAAAATTTACAAAAAAAGGTAGCATGCAAGGTTGATTGAACTGATATATTGTCACACGGACAACTGCATAGCTTCCTGTCCCAGTTGTTCATGTTTGGGAAAATTATTAAACGAAAAAAGATGTTAAACCTAAATCTTGTCAATAACTATAATTCAAAACCATTTAAGCACCAATTTAAATAAGGTTGAATAGAGTATGTCACTAGTGTGACTTGATGATGGGACACAGATTTCTTAACCAGTTCTACTCCTGCCCTTAGAGTTTCCAGATGGTTCCAACATAGCAACTTCAAGTCCTTCCTGGTAATATTACACTGTGATTCAGGTGTATGATAAAACTCAGGTCTCCCTAAATCATTAGCAAACTTGCAAATATAGGTCAACCAGGGGATTCTAGTTGCCCAATCTAGGCTCATACAGTCAATAACAATGTCCCTATTCAGGCTAAGGTCGGGTGAGGTCCATACTCGGTGCCACAACAATAGCGGTTTCATGCTAATGAGGTCACTAATGTACCGAATGCCCAACTCTGCATGACAGTTAAAATTAGGTGTACTTTGGGGGACAGAAAGAATAGATTTTAAAAATGCATTTTCCATCTTCTGCATGAGTGTTGAGTCGGATATTCCCCAGACTCCCGCCCCATAAATAGCTGTGCTAATACACTTTGCTTGATAGATTTTCAGAAATATGTCTGCGGGTCTTTTCCCCATTTTTTTGGAGAATATCATCAAGGCCGATGTTGCTCGTTTAAACATCAAGGACCTAGATCTAATTGCAGGCCCCCAGCTACCCGTGTCATCTAAAACAATGCCAAGGTAGGAGAAAGTTTTGGTAGGGGCGATCTTCTCTTTCCCTGCAAACAGACGACACTCTCCGTTCCTACGTCTACCACAGGTCATTACAAATGTCTTTTTTACATTAAGCTTCAGCCCCCTCTTATTCATGAAGTTCATGTATGTATTTAGGGCTGTTTGTAGCCCTCTTTGAGTTCTTGCCATGACCACAGCGTCATCGGAAGCATTGGAGAGAAACAATTTGATTATGTTTGACCTGGGGGGAATCGCGTACCTTTGCCTTCAGCTCTTTCTCTAAATCATTGGTGTATAAATTGAAAAGAAAAGGGGCGAGAACACATCCTTTCCTGACACCCCGCCGGACATGAAACGGCTTAGTACATTCGCCGTTGGTACCAAATCTAACTTTTGCCCTGGCTCCCACATATAGCTGCCTAAGGAAGGAAATTAGCACCTCGTCCACCTTCATCTCCTCGAGGATCTTCCATAGATGACTGTGATTAACGCAGTCGAAGGCTGCACTTAGGTCTGCAAATACAGCGTAGATTTTACCCTCCCTTGCCTGGGTGTATTTTCCTAGGAGTAATGAGAAATTAAGGACTTGTTCAACTGTGCCCCGACCTTCTCTAAATCCATATTGGACTGGTGACAGAATTTCTGATTCTTCTGCCCATTGCTGCAGTCTATTCAAAATTACTCTCCCAGTTATTTTCATAAAAGAGTCCAGGAGTGATATAGGGCGATAGCAGGAAGGGTTATGAGTGAAATAGACTCTGTTCCCTCTGCTTGCAGGTACCTCTCATCTAGAATCCACCTTCGGATTCCACTGAACACTTTCAACTTTTTCAGCAGCTGCACTTTCCTGAAGTCCTCCATTGGGTTTGACTGCGGTTTCCGATACCACTTCACACCTATGCACCCAGCTTCCCTGGTGTAGGTAGTGTGGGTACTAGGGTATCCTCAGGTCAGGTGGCTCTCTAACCTTCTGTCTTCCACTGGGTTTCTTCAGGGTCCACTGGGAAGGGTCCTTAATGTTTAAAATTCCAACTGTGACTTACACGTAGACTTATATGGAGCACACAGTCGTGTCCCCACACTGCACACACTCTCTGTGGGGTTCCTAGTTATTACCCATGGGTGGTTCCTTGGGTCCCCAGCACTTCTACGTCCTCTTGAAATTGTCTTGACCTAAGTCGTGGTTCTTATACCACTTTCTTAAGTATATGGTTTGGTCCCCCCCTGGGACCGCTGTGTATTTTGTGCTATATACTGTATTCCATTGCAAAGTATTGTGTGCATTGTCTTTATCTCCGGGTAGGAGATACCTAAACGTGTTTCAGAGTATTATATAATAAATACTTATTTTTATAAATACCTTGTGTGTATCTTTTTCACTTAATTTATACTATAAGATTGCATTTGGGTAAAACGAGCTGCTTTACACTCCTTCTCGACTAAGCCTAAAGTCTTCTCTCCACAGCTACCACTTAGAGAGCTTTCTGAGGTTGTCTAAGACCTCATAAATCACCATAAGGGTTCTCTGGACTGGTTCAAGGTACCCACTTACATTAGTGGACATCATATACCAGGTCAGCTTCTCACATTGGTGTGCAGCGGTTGAGATTCAATCCTGCATTGTTTTACCAGATAAATCTTTGTGTTAATTAATTGAAAACTCATCACTAATACTTGCACATATAATACAAGCTTAGAAAAGTACCTTCTATTGAACTAAGGGTTGACGTAAACCAACAGTCTAGCACACCCTTTCTCCAACCTCAGAGAGTTTATTCCCACTAGGTTAGGTAGGTGCAACACCATGCCTCACAATGTATGTCTTCTAAATGAGATGCCAGTGGCTCTCTGTCTACTAGATACAGTGAGCTTTTGTTCTAAGAACTGAAAGCCCTGTGTGCCTCTAGGAAGCTGAAGACAGGAAAAAATGCCAACACTCAACGTGCGCAAGACATACAACGTAGGGGTTTCTGTGCACGAGGACAGCGAGGACGACGAGGAGAAAGACCATGGCAAGGAGAAGGCAGCCGGAGACACCCCAGCAGCTAAGTACCCTTTTAAAATAATTATATTAGGGAGGGTGGAGCTCAGCCACAGAGTCAGAGTTTTGCCTGAACTCCGCGTTCTCAACGGAGCACGAAGTAGGCAAAGCTCTGTAAACTCAGCTGGTGGAGCGAAGTCCTCTACCCGGGGTTAGCAATGATTTGGAAACTTCAGCCTGGGCTAAAGTAGAGTTCAGGACTCATGCAGAAATGTTGGGCATCTTTGCAAGTGTGTTTGCTGTGACCAGGTCACAAGCCAAGCAGCTTTCCACTGAACAGGCGCTGGATCCTGGAACAATGGACCAGGTGCCTTCTAAGAGAAGGAGCAGGAGGAGCAGGGCTGTGACTTCCCCTCCAAACTCAGAGTAAGGATCAGTCTCTTGAGGGAGATGATCTTAGCCTCTGTGAAGGGACTGCCTCAGATGAACTTCAGCCTGATCAGGTTGAGTTCTTGTGGATAGGTGACTCTTCCAGAGCAGATTTGAGTTTGGAGCAGCAAGCCTGCCCCTCTCTTGACCTGCTCAGGCAGCAAGCTGCTGCTGATGCCCCAGGGAATATTAATGGGTTCCTTAGGATCTATTGGGATGAAGGCCTTCTTTATTCTGAGGGTAGAAGCCCCAAGCGTGGTGCCACCAAGTGGTTGGTTATATCCTAGTAATTTAGAGGTTTCCTATGTACCATTACACATGATATTCCTCTGGCAGGACACTTACGGCAAAGCAAGACTTGGGACAGGCTTGTCCCTCACTTTCACTGGCCCCATATGTCTAAGGAGTTTTGTTGCTTCTGTGCCACTTGCCAAGCCAGTGGTAAGTCAGGTGGCATCACAAAGGTCCCTTTAATTCAACTTCCAGTTGTTGGGGTTCCCTTTGAGAGGGTTGGGTTTAATTGATATTATTGGTCCCATGAACCCTCCAACAGCATCTGGGCACTATTACATTCTAGTAGTGCTGGATCATGCCACTAGATATCCAGACGCTATTCCCCTTAGGACCACTACAGCTCCTGTGGTGGCAAGGACCATCTTAGGAATTTTTTCAAGAGTGGGCTTCCCTAAGAAGGTCTTAACTGACAGAGGTACAAACTTCATGTCACGTTATTTAACTGCAATGTGGAAAGTGTGGGGTGAATTACAAATCACCATAACCTACTATCCTCAATGCAATAGGCTAGTTGCAAGATTCAACAAGACCCTAAAGGAATGATCACGGGCCTCCCTGAAAAGGTTGGGCAAAAATGGGATGTCCTACTACCCTACCTTCTCTTTGTCTACAGAGAGGTCCTTCAGAAGGGGTTCAAAGTTCTGTTTGGGCACCCAGTTAAGGGTTCCTTGTGTCTGGTGAAGGAGGGATTGGAGTTATGTCTCAAACCTCCCAAACAGGACATAGTGGACTATGTATGTGGTCTGTGCTCCCACATTCCTGAGTACGTCAAGCAGGCAAGCAAAAACCTGGAGGCCAGCCAAGAACTCCAAAAGCTTGGCATGACCAAAAGGCTGTCCTGACTGTTTACCAGCCAGGATAGAAGATGTGGGTATTGGAGCCCGTGGTGCCGGCAGGTATCCAGCACAAACGGAGAGGACCCCAGACCATACTTGAACAAAAGGGTGAGATCACCTATTTGGGAGACATTGGCACTCCCAGAAGTCCCCATAGGGTACTTCATGTGAACAGGCTAAAACATTTTGTTGACAGGGCTGACATGGGCTTGCTCATGGCAACTGATGAGGCGGTGGCGGCTGGTGACATTTGAAAGTGGTAGGCGGAAAGTGCTAATCATACTGCACCGTAGCGAGCGAGCGTAGCGAGCGAGCCCAAACCCCTTAAGGACGGTCCGGTGGGAATTCTCCCCCGAGAAAATTTTGAAAAAATAGTGGAAAAATTCAGCATTTTCATGCAAATTTGAGAAAGCAGGAAGGTTAATAAAGCAATTGTGAAAGTGCAGATATTACATTATTAAAGAGCTGTCATATAACATAGGTAGCTGCTTATTCAGTATAACCACAGAGCTTCATAACAGACTCCTGCAGTGCTAAGGAGAAAAACGGCCCGGGGTTCTGGTCTGTGACCGAATCAGGGAGGGTGTGGGCCCGGGGCTTGAGACACACTCGTGAGAAGGGGGGTGCGCACTCGCAGTGCTTCAGGAAGAAGGACCATCAGACGAGAAGAGGGTGCGAATGCATGGGTAAAATATGTGAGAGCATGTCTCCTGTCCCGAGACTATATATGAGACAGCATGAACCCATACAGTATATGAGACAGCATGAACACGCCCTACACCCCAAGACCAGGGCTGTTCTGAAGGGATCAGGGCAATGCAACTAAGGCCCAATAGATGTTAGGAACTATGCCTAGGACGTGGTAGAATGTTAACTTGCACCAACTGCCTGAACAGTTAGTGGGAAACTGAGAATTCAATGCAGGTCTCTTAATAAGGCCGATTGCTTTTCTACAGGTTTAACGGTAACCTTCCTTCCTGTCGATGCCCTGCAGTTAAAAGGCTGTGCAGTAAAAAGTAACAAAAATATTTTAACTATTAATTATTCATCCAAGGTTCAGGACAATCCCCAGTTGGCAGCACTCGCTTAGGCACAAACAAATATCTAGCCATCACTCAATACACTGCAGACTTGTAGCCTAGCGAAAAGCAACAGACATGCAGGTTGTTATGTAGGTAGTGTTTTCAAGTAGGCACACTACTCAGAAAATTCCCAACCTAAAGCACATGAACGAAATTGTTTGCAAGATTTCCTGTCCCATCTAGTATAGATGGACAAGATACAGAGATTAAAGGCGAGCTCTTGTAAACCATTCAAAAAACATTTCTAAAGACTCAGATAAGCAAAGAAACAAATCTTAATACCAACTCTGCATATTTACACGTTAACAGTCCCTTCCAGACTTAAATCTAGCCAGGATGGGCATGGGGAAAAGGAGGAGCTGGGCAGATAAATCTGCAACCTTCTAAGTGTAAATATCTGTCTTCCTGAAGTGAAACCAGTTTTAGTGCAGACCTCAACATTGCACAGTGCTACCTACAAGTGCTACAAGTTGCCTTTTTAAGATTGGAAAAATCCTTTGAACTCAATGATAACCAGCACCCTCACCCCCACAAACAACCAGAGAAATCTAGTCTCCCTAACCCTATTTCAAAACCAAGACAAATCCATCCACTTCCACTTCCACGTTCGCATGTTGAGTTGAAGATGAAAGAGCTGTAGATACTGGAAGCCGCACGTATCACCAGTAAGTGAAATGTCCTTTGAGAAAGCGAAGAAACAGGCATGTGAGAGTCTTCGTGAACGAAGAGACCCTCAAAAAGACCAATAAGGAGAGCACCATCATCTCACCACAGAATTCATCATGGCAAACTTTAATAGAGTTGTATGGTAGGTAGACAGTACGATGGGGGTAGGGGTGTATATAATTTTCTTTCTGTTTTGATTCAACTGCAATGCCCTTTATTTTCTCTGTGTATTTAGGAAAACTGTCAACGTTACAATGATGTATGTTTGTTGATGCTGCGGGTCACCGAGCTCCGCCCTTTACGTGTGTTTAAAAATAACTTAAATAGAGCCAGGTTGCACATAAATGGAGGCAATTATCAAACAGAGCTTCATAGGAAGCTGCCGTACATTATAACATGTTCTCATCCATGTACGTGGGACTGGTGGAATACGAAAGGAGAACATTCGAGGCCACTATCTGCAGGCGAGGTCTTCTAAAACACCGTGTGGAGAGATGCTCCCAGAATCTGCAATGCATGTCTGAGATGTTCTCAAATATGCCCTGCCCCTGCCCTCACTGAGAGGATCTAAACTCTGACCTTCAGTCCATCCATGGTAACCACAGCCTCCAATCCATTCTCGGACCGCCGACCGACCTGCCAGACACACCCAGGACCTAATCTATCCATTCTAGTGCTCCCCGACCCCGTGCCACCCTCAGACTCACTTCCGTCCCCAGACCTCAGTCTCAGACCGCATAGGAAACCAAAGTAGGGAGTCATGCCTGACATATATGCTTGACTCGGACTCGGGCCAGCCCCAAAACGCCTATAGCCCAGTCGATGTACGTGACGCATGATGCATTTGCAAACAGATCAGCCCACCTCTGTCCCTAAGTGCGTAGACTGTAGACACCACGGCCCCCTCGGCCACGCCATTCCTTACTGCCTTCAAGAGCTCATTACGATTTTTAGAACCATTTAATGCAGAACAGTTAACCAACCGGTTCCAGGCCCAACGCTAAACCTAAATATCCACCTCTGTACGCACTTACAGTCAGGAAGTTCACTTACAAATTCCAAAGCCGCTTTTAGGTGAAGCTGCTTGAAGCCAGAAGCAAGCAACTTAAGTGCGAAAAACGTATGTGGCGCAAAAGCAGCACACAAGGAGGGGGCATGTCTGAGGACCCTACTCCCTCAAGACAGCGGAGAGGACAGCAACAAATATGCATGTGGTGTCTAAAAAATAGAGACAAGCTGCATGACGCCATCAGCAATGGTGCCAATGGTCCTGGTGCAAGCAAGGAAAACTACCAATTTGGCTGCAAGTGGGCAGTAAAAGTGAACAACTATCAGGGCATAGGCCGCTCAAGCCCATGGGCACCCCTGTCACTACACCAAAGGCAGCTATGCCCCTGGTCCCCCTAAAAAGCCTGTGACGCAATGTATAATCAGGGCCACTGGAATTATGCGGCCGGGAAGGACCAAATTTTGCGGCAAGAAAACGCAAATGATGTGGTTTAATGTTGTGGCACATTTTACGATCGTGTTACTGCATGTTTTTGTCATCTTTGCACTTGTTAACACTTCCTGGGCATTGCTTGACCCTCATTACCACCGGTTTAACACAAAAATATAGCAATAAGCAACAGAATGGTGACCAATCAAGCTTTACAGAGGGCCTGCCACTGAGGGGCAGCACGTGTTGCTGCGTCTTTAGTAACTTTTGAACCCTTTGAGATAGAAATGAACCTTTTTTTTTACAATCTGAAGATTATGCAGAAGACGATGGATTATATGGCAGATGCGGCAAATGCATACTTAAGCGAAAAAACGACGCGGCCGCATAATTACATGATAGCAGTGGCCCTGTATAATGCTGCTCTTGATTCAGTTGCTGTTTGCCGGGTTCTTACTCTGTGTATACCGATGAATCTTTGTAGACTTTCAGGCCCAAGGAGCATTTTATATTGCAATGATGCCCACCCGGTCCGATCAAAAGGGCTTTGTATTATTAGCCCCTGCTCCAAAATGCAGCATGCTATTTTCTGAGAAGCCAGAGTTCGCTGATGTGTGGAATGATTAAAATAAAGATTCACACCCATGGAGGAATGAAATCCACTAAATGCAGAAAGAATGTGAGTCCTATAACCGGTCGCCAGGAGTACCCCACTTACCTCGCTTTTGTTACCATAGTGGCCTTCCTTCAGGTTCAGCTGCAAACCATCTTTCCTTGTGTAAGTGCGCAGCGCTGCTCCTAGCTGAGATGAAACTCGATTTGTATTCCCCTGTTGAATAACTCAGCCGATTTTTATACATAGCACACTGTGACCAGAACCACTCTGAGTTAGCTAACAGTTTTGGTGGATATGCAGTGGAGTAACACAAAATGATGGGGGAGTCCTTGCAGAATGTGACGACCCCCCCCCCCACGGAGTCTCCCGATATCTCACAGATATGGGCTTATGTTCATGGGGTCCCCTTCGAAGGTTGGGGGTCCCCTCCACCGCAGGGACTGTAGGGGACTAGGTTACCCACAGTAGATTTGTGAATTAAAAGCACAAGATGTTCAAAGCGATTTGCTCAGGATCACACATTTAGGCAAATAAGGAAATGGAGGCGGGATATCCCCTTCCTGCCGCCAGAGTCTATAACTTAAAGGCTAGGTCATTATAGGGGCAGCAGACGCTCTTCTGTACAAATGTTTCCAAGTAGATCATTATTTTAAAGCGCTCGCCCTACAAACCGAAGATTCATGAAGGTGAATTTTTCTATATTCCTGACGAACACTGGAAGTCCTCATTGTAAATACAGTTCCTGTACTAGAACTGCTCCACCAGAGATAGACTGGCGAGGAAAGGGAACATTGATGATTCCTAACTACATTTCACTAAAAGGGCAATTCCTGAAAGTGTTACTTTAAAGTGTCCCATTTGTTTTTTGCAGTTTTATATAGCAAAAAGGTCGACTCAAAGGTATTGAAGCACCTGCTTTACCTGCCGTGAGGGGAACGGCTGAGTGCTTCACCGGGTCCCGCACTCCAACGCTGGTGTCCACGCCGTGAGGGAAACGGCATTCTGCAGCAGCGGGTCCCGCAGTCCAGCGCCAGTGCCACCGTCGCCGTGAGGGCTGGGACTACAATCCCCAGGTGCCCCGGCGGCTGTGGCGCAAAAGTGACGAGATCAGAGCGCCCGGAGGCGTGTAAAGGGAGAGGAGCGCCGAGCGCACATTGGGAGACCTGCTTTACCTGCCGCGAGGGGAACGGCTGAGTGCTTCACCGGGTCGCGCACTCCAACGCTGGTGTCCACGCCGTGAGGGAAACGGCATTCTGCAGCAGCGGGTCCCGCAGTCCAGCGCCAGTGCCACCGTCGCCGTGAGGGCTGGGACTACAATCCCCAGGTGCCCCGGCGGCTGTGGCGCAAAAGTGACGAGATCAGAGCGCCCGGAGGCGTGTAAAGGGAGAGGAGCGCCGAGCGCACATTGGGAGACCTGCTTTACCTGCCGTGAGGGGAACGGCTGAGTGCTTCACCGGGTCCCGCACTCCAACGCTGGTGTCCACGCCGTGAGGGAAACGGCATTCTGCAGCAGCGGGTCCCGCAGTCCAGCGCCAGTGCCACCGTCGCCGTGAGGGCTGGGACTACAATCCCCAGGTGCCCCGGCGGCTGTGGCGCAAAAGTGACGAGATCAGAGCGCCCGGAGGCGTGTAAAGGGAGAGGAGCGCCGAGCGCACATTGGGAGACCTGCTTTACCTGCCGTGAGGGGAACGGCTGAGTGCTTCACCGGGTCCCGCACTCCAACGCTGGTGTCCACGCCGTGAGGGAAACGGCATTCTGCAGCAGCGGGTCCCGCAGTCCAGCGCCAGTGCCACCGTCGCCGTGAGGGCTGGGACTACAATCCCCAGGTGCCCCGGCGGCTGTGGCGCAAAAGTGACGAGATCAGAGCGCCCGGAGGCGTGTAAAGGGAGAAGCCCGGGACAAGGGCGGGCCCTCTGTGGCCCTCGGAGGCACTAGGAGGACGGGACGGGCCACCACTCTTGGCTCCAGCATCTGAGAAGGTACAGTCAAGCTCCATTCCTTCTATCCCTATCGCTTTGAACTATTCATACATGTCACCAGGATTCCTGGGTTCAGTTACCGAACTACAATGTCCATATGGGAAGAGCTGAATGCCCTCTGTGGCACTAACTATATCCCGGATGTTCTATCCCCCCCCATAGTGGCTCGAGACACTGTCCAAGCAATCTGCTCCCCCCAGGCATCCCCCGTTACAACCCTCCCTCCATCTAATAACTGCAGCCCCTCTGTACCCGGCCCTAATACAGCCTCATTACCACTGGATAAGGCTGAGTCTCGATCCCCCCTACAATCGACCCTTCTGGCCCAAATCGAGCGTCTGCTATATACTGCTCTCTCTCCACTGGTTGCTAAAATTAATGATCTGGGAGATAGACTGTGCAGGATTGAAAAAACAGTAGCACGGTCATACCCACCGACCAGAAACACTGTAACTCCCACACGCTCTACCCCCACTAACACCCAGAAAAGGCCTACGGACAATGCACCCAGGATATTGCAAACCCGTGACTCCCCTGTTATACCACCTATTCAAAGTGGTCGCAATAATACCCGTAATCTTGATCATGCCCCACAAAGAGCTCCTGTGATCGCACTTGAAAGAATACATCGCATCGATTTACCCCCCGTAGCAGCCCCATATGTCACGATTCTCTCTGGGGTCCCCGCACTCAGACCAGGACAACGTGAACTGCACCGGGACCTACTGAACAAAGCCATCTTTTGGCTCAAAAACAATAGACCATTACCTTCTTCGCTAGACGGTGGGATACAGAGCGTCAGAAGGGTGGGGTGGCTTGGTCATCTGCCCAAAAATGTTCCGGGGGACTTGATTCTGGTTAGGTTTAAAGACAGGAACATTGCCCCCTACTTGCGATCTATCCAGCCAAAACTTGGAGATGGCTCCATCTGTATTTGGGACCTGCATGACTTTTACCCTGGTCCTCGAGCACCGAATCACAATAACAGCGGGTGAAAAAGGGGGATTCTGTGTATTTTGGGGTTTTTATTTAGAACTGCTGATATGCTAAACTATTTTTAGTTGTGTCTTAACTAATTTTTCTTTTAACTAGGTAATGTTATGTTGAGTTATTTTTTACGTGTATGTACTTTATGGTGTTGCTTTTATGGCCAAACGCCGAATAAAGCTTATTTGATGATTTGATGAGGTATTGAAGCACTTTCAATAAGCACTAGTTACGTTAAATAAGTATAAAGTAATTTTTTGGTAGGCACGGGAAGATTAAGTCATTTGCCGAGAAACACAGAATGTTGAGCCGACGCCGAGACTCCATCCAACCTGGTTCCGCAGTACCAAAGTCGACGGCAAGTAATAATAGCCGCAGACATAAAGCTCTGATCGCGTTACAGATGAATAACTTGCCACCTCCAAAGACTGTACGGAAAAGTTAAGTTACTTACAGGTAGACTGCATCCGGGAGGCACAGAGTGAGGAGTACTTCTGCTAAGTTGAGTTGCGTGAATCACTGACTCCGGAATCTTGGTTTAAGACACACACAACGATGAACTGGTCACGCGTCTACTCTTCGTGACTCTCTCTCTCTCTACTAGTTCCACTTTCACTTTACTTGTTGTTGTGCACAGTGTCAGCAGTGGGCCACGCGTGGTGACGTCCCGACAGCGTAGGAAATGGCCAATCACCTCGACATGGCTGGATATAGCCATATGGTGATTGGCCATCCCTCAGCAGCCAGCCAACACCCACGCTGCATCCTGCTGCAGCAGCCAATCCTGGCACAGCGTTAACAGCAAAACTGCACCAGGATTGGCTACAGGCAGGATACTATTCTGCCCATTATGAGACCGGGACCCTGTTCTCTGAGTGCTATAGAGGGAAGGGGGGAGGTCTACCCCACTCTGCGCATGCGCGGGCCCGTCAAACTGTTGACTACTCCTGGATTCCACATGGCATTGCGCAGTACTACGCTATTCTGCTCTGCCTTCTGTAACTTTTTTCCGCAGCCCCGCCCCCCCATGGCCCACTTCCTATGCGATGCCCGGTTCTGTCACTTCACGGGGCCGGTAGCGCGCAGTGCGCTGCGATTTTTAATCATCAGATTTATTTTAAAAAAATGCATGTGACAGTGTTGGCAGACAATGCGGTCGTCCATGGCTAGAGGGGCAACGCCCCCAATGGACGCACCGCCACTGTGATGAGGGAAAGGAGGAATAGAGTGACCCTCTCCCAGATCGCCTCTTTCAGAACCCTGATGATGGATCAGTTGTTGGAGTGGCCTTGACAGGCAGCCTCACTGATCAGCAGCAGATTGATTGCAGGAAGATCCTCAATCAATTCAGGCATATGTTTGCTCTGATTCCTGCCAAACCACCTAGTGTACCCATGACGTGGACACAGGTGAGAGTCTACCTGTGAAAAATGCAATATACAGGCAGCCTGTCCATGTCAGAGATTGCATCAGGACAGAGGTCCAAAAGATGCTGGAATTGGGAGGGATTGAGTCCTCAGATAGTCCTTGGGCTAGCCCAGTAGTCCTAGTACCTAATCCTCGCACCAAGGGTGGAAAAAGAGAGATGAGGTTTTGTGTAGACTACAGGGGACTCAATGCAGTCACTAGGACTGATGCTCACCCAATTTCTAGGGCAGATGAGCTTATTGATCCTTTGGCTTCAGACAAGTTCATAAATGCATGTGACCTAACTGTTGGCTGTTGGCAAATCAGACTAGCTGAGGATGCCAAACCAAAAACTGCATTTTCACCCCCTGGTGGGCATTATCCATTTATTGCAATGCACTTTGGTTTGAAGAATGCACGTGCCACAGTCCAAAGGTTGGTGAACAAAGTTCTCACATGTCTGGAAGCCTATGGTGCAGCATATCTATATGATATAACTGTCTTTAGCTCCACCATGGAGGATCACTTGGTCCACCTAAAGAATGTTTTGGAGGCTCTGCAGAATGCAGGCCTCACTATCAAGGTTACTACGTGCCAGATAGGGCAGTTTACGGTTGTGTACTTGGGCCACCTGGTAGGTGGACGCCAGGTTCAACCATTACAGAGCAAAATCCAGACCATAATGGAATGGGTTGCTCTAACTACCCAGACTCAGGTCAGAGCTTTCTTGGGCCTGACTGGGCATTACAGAAGATTTGTGAAGGGATATGTGTCCATAGTGACTCCCTTGATTGATCTAACATCAAAGAAAATGTCCATGAAAGATCATTGGATAGTAAGCTGTCAGAAGGCATTTGGTGACTTCTAGCAGGCCATGTGCACTGCTCCCATAATGCAAGTTGCAGCACGCCTCAATCTGCAGCGGAAGATCCCAATGATGAAGCATGCCACCTAGGGGCAGCCCTGGTGGATGAAGGAACTCTAGAAAAGATTTTTTCTTCCTAGAAAGAGGGGTTTCCATACATGTTCAGTGGAATCCCTGTTCTCCCTATGGTTAGGTTTCTTATTCCGGTATTCCAGAAGTTGTGGAACCTCATTCAGTAAGGAGGGTGAACCTAAATTTACCCTCTGCCTCCCCCAATTTTTTGATTGTATCCCCACTTTTTGCCTGGTGCTAAGCTGGTTTTACTATTCTGACTGGGATCCTGCTCATCAGGACCCCAGTCTATCTGCTTTCTCCCTTAAATTGTTGTGTTCAGCATTTAGGTGCATCCCAGATTGGATACTGGGGTACTCTTATCAGTCCCTTGTATATTGTACTAAGGTACCCAGTGCATAGGTATCCCAGAGGTACCCCACGGGCAGAGGAGTAGCTAGAACTTGTGGCCCCCGGCGCTATCCTTCAGATTGCCCCCCCCCTGCGGGGTTGCTGGGGAAAAAGGACAGTGAGCACCTGAAAGAGATCCGAGAGATACGTAGTATTGCAGCTAATAGTTACCTCGATCAATTAAGTTACATGCACATACATGATACGGCCCCAAATAAGTGCTGCCTAGGGAGGACCGCCCCCACCTAGCTGTGCCGATGAAGGAAAAGCAGAAGGAAACCCAAAACTTACTTCAGTTCTACCTACCCTGTTAGTGACATCTCACTCATAACATCACAGCTTGTGCAGGACCCTTGTCCCCTATCTGCCCCGTCCACGACCAAAGCAATGTCTGCAGACCGGTCCACCACACTGGGTTAATTAGATTTCATCAATTGTGGTTGGTCTATGCTTATTTACATTTTCCTTAGTCTACGTCTAGTATTTTATCCTAATCTTAAACCCATATAAATCTTGGTGAAATGGGTGGTATCATGTGTAAAGTATCCTGTTGAGGAGTTGAAAACATAGCTGGCCTGCTAAATAAGGCCGGAAAACCCCTTCACTTTTGTCCTTCTACAAGACCAGGCAGGTTCAGACAGAAGCTCAGTCAGGACAACCTGACATGAAGATAGAAAACACTTAATGGTGAGGCAAGTGAGGTGAGAAAAGTGAAGGCTGGACGCTCTGGTACCTAACCTACGTACAGTTCAATTCTTAATCTAAATAGCTACTTTTAAAGTTTGTTGATGCATGGGTAACCAAAAATTAGTTTGAGGCACTTTTTTTTTTTTTACAGTTCTTTTTATATAATGTGAACTTGATATTAAGTATTGGATCAATTTAAACGACACCAGTTACATTACAGTAGGAACCATTCATATTTGCTTTGTTTTCCGGTCCACACCAACAGCAAAGGTGTGGTTCATATTGGAATCCAAAGTTCACTTAAAGGTAATATCTGATGCTTCTTGCAAGCGTAAAAGAGGACCTAGTATTGTCTTCATAAATGTGTAGTTTCAAATATCCCCTTTAAAAGAGCAAGTAAGGAAATAGACAAAAACAATGTTTGCATAGGCCATGATCTGCTGAAAGCATCTCATCGCTATCAAAGCTCCAAAGTTTTCCAGGACCTCCCAGGCTTGAGATTTTCATCTAATCCTTTGAAGTCACGTTTTTTTCCTAATGAATTATAAACAGAACTACAAAGCTTAAATGCTAAGAAAAAAACGGTTGGAACTGAGAAATTTTAGAGTGCTGACATCCACAGTTAATTATTATCTAAACATTAACTGCAAAGGTGGCATGAGTCATGAAACACATCCCCAGCTCCTGTTCACCAACCATTTAATTTAACATACCTTTTAAACTCTTGAATTTGATTACAGCAGACTCCCTTGTCCTGCCACACTGCCTTGAATGTGACTGGCCCCATGATCTCCTGAATACCGGGCTGCACATGTGGGCCGGGTGCGGTGGACTAAAACGTGCCACTCAGGCAGGCAGCAACTGTATTGGCAATGAAAATCAAAGGTGCCTGCTAGTTTTCCGTCTGTCTGCCGCTGGCCACTAAGGGCACCGCACGTGTGGTCAAGGTGGGGCAGAGGCCTTTCTGAAAAAATAACAGCTGGCGCCGGATCCACGAGGGGCTCTGCGGGCATGCACTGTGCTGGAATGAAATTAATTTGTTTGACTTTGACAACAACCGTGATATCAAACAAGGGGAAAGAAAGGTTGGACGATTTTTAAGGGGGTCCAATGTACTTGTCCTGACAACAATAAACAACAATCGGTGTACAGAGTTCCCCCAGGAGAGCTCAAGAACTTTAGCTCAACCAGTATTCTCTCTCTCTCAATTTAGACAAAGGGTGAAGTGAGGGTCTCGAGTGTATGGTGTAGACCCATATTCCAGAATGTAAGGATACCTCACACAGGCTACCGACAGGACTACAACTGTAGCCCCAGCCGATAGTCGTCCAGCGTCATCATCGGTATCCTGCTCCTTCGGCAGGCTGGCGGTGCAATGCCCGTCGGGCAGCGATGGGAGCTGCACTTTTGATGGAGATCTTTTATTCTGGGCCAGCGGGTGTGTGTGTGTGAGGGGCCTAAGGGAGTGTAATCGTGAGCATGGTAGTGAAGTTAAAAGAAGTCAGCGAAGTCCTGTTGGTAATAGTTTTAATAGTCAGGCTTTGACAACAACCGAACACTGTGACACATGTCACCCGTGGAAGGCTCCTTATCTTTGGGAGGGGATTTGAATTCAGCAATCGGGCACCGGAGCAGGGAGTTCATTTAGTCCGGCTGCAGCAGGCAGACTCAGGCCGTGAGCCACAGCGGGCCGCGGAAATTCACTGGTTTGCCGCCCTGCCCGCCTCTGCTGATATTTGTTGAGGCAGGGGCTGTCCTGACTCCTGTGAGTCCCAGGGGAGGGGGTGGGATCCGGTGACAGACAATTAACATTGGACACACCACCTCGATGACGTACAGCTGACACAGCCGTGCCCCGGGGAATCGCAAAAATGGCACTGTAGCAGTTGGGGTGAGTAAGCGCCAGCCAGCAGCCTGCCTCAACTATGCTGGGAGCGCCATACTGGCTGCAGGAATTAAATAGCGAGTATGCCACGGACGGCACACTGGCACACTTGTACAGTTTTGTAGCAGCAGCCCTAAAGCATTCTGGGAGCAGCACTTGCAAAACGGCGGCCGCGCAGCACTGGCCTGTTGCGGCAGCCTTTATAATTTATTTGAGGACACAGACTGACAGAAGTCAATGTCCCTAAATAAATTGTAAAGGCCGCCGCAATGGGCCAGTGCTGCGTGGCCGCCGCCCTCAAAATAGTGCCGCCTGGGGCAGACCGCCCCCTCCCCCCCGCACCCCCTAGCTACGCCGGTGCCCACGGGCTGACACATGCATTATGCCACTAATGGGAGACCATTTGAAATGGAACTTTAGGCCTGCTATTGCAGCCTGTGTAAGCGGGTGCTAGCACCACTTACTAAAGATATAGGCCTCCTATATATACAGGGTCACTGCACTTAAAACCTATAAGTAACCCTTGTGGCAGGCCTCAACAATCCTGAATGTAGGGTGCTTGGTTCTAAGTGAGAAGGTTCCCCTGCATGGGCAGGACACCCCTACAGCCTACAGAGTCCATTCTCCTGGGTTGACAGTGAAGCAGCCATATACCATAAAGAGGGGCACCGCATAATTATGCGATGACCATCACCACACTGGCTGAAACTAATCCTATCATATTTTTTCTCAAACATGCTGGACTCATACTCCATCACCGTAAATGATGTGGGAGGTATGATTCCAACCCCTGGAAGAACCCTTCATTGGGCTCTCAGTGTTGCTGGTACCAACCATCTAGACCCGGACATCACAAAATGGTTACTGCCGACCAGAGACACATTTCTGTCCTCCTGTTGCTGAGCCAAGCTCGAGCAGGGGAAGGCAGAACAATAGGCATCCTGTCACATGGATTTAGTGTATTGGGACCGGATGGGTGTGCTTGCCAGTGCCTCTAAGTCTGCATGAGAGGCACATTTGGTGTCCCTGTGCATAGGACAGTTCAAACCAGCTCTGGTGTGAAACTGGACTAAGGACATGGTAGTAACCTCCCCCTGTCCAGACTCTCCTCTTGTGGGGTCCCCTGAATCGTCCCATCCCTTTCCTAATGGTACTTAAGGGATTAACTGTGGGTGGGTCCCTAGATTCATCGTGGGACAAGATTCAGATCAGACACCACCTCTTCTTCTACCGTCTGGGCACTCTGGACTTCGCTGGACTTCATTTGTGCTCGACTTCATCACCCTTCCAGTCTGCTGCATCGTCTGTGCCTGTGTACCAGACATGGACCTTTCAATGCCTGTGGGCATCAAAGACTCCTAAAAGAATCTCCCTTGGAGTGAAGGAGTCACAACCCTACATTTTCAAGCACCGCAACTAAGTCGACCGGTCTGCCAATCCTGAGCTCTTCCAGACTCCGTAAGGTTCTGCAACATAAGTTGTAGTTCACCACAACTCTCCAGGCCTGTACTGCCCGCTCACCAAGTTTGAGGCCAGTATCCCTAGTCGGGGTTGCAATAATCAAACCCCTGTGCACAGTGTCCACTTGCAGTTGTTAAGGCGTGTTGGCTTCCTTCCAAGAAAATCTTTGGGCTCCAAGTAGCCCCAACCTCAAGCACCTCCAGTGAACAGAATCTTTGTCGTGGCCTGCATCTTTTGGTGAGCTGCTTGATGTCCTCTCGCGACTCCAGTGCCTCCGGTCTGTAGGTCCATTTGAGGATCACCTTTGTTTCTTTTGGGCTCTTCTTATTGCTCGGGCCTGGCCTGACTCCCCTGCTTGTGGTGAGTCCCCTGGACCTTTCCTGGTCCTGATGTTGCTCCTTCTTCAACTCCTGCGTTGGTTACATTTACCAAGGCTTGTTGATGCTCCCGCCGGACACTGACCACACAGCACTCAACATCTTTTGTGGGACAGCTCGTGCATGGCTCCTGGTCTTCCTCAGTATTGCCTGGTTCTCACAGCTGCAGAGTCAAGGTCATAGGGAAGCAGAAAGTAGTATAGTTTCTACCACCAAAGGCAAATTACTAGTAAATAAAGAGGTGAGGTAAGCATGCTCAGTGAGAAGAAAAGGACCCTCTGGCCCCAACTAAAAGTCGGTAGCCAGATGTCTTCATTGGGTCCTTGTAGAAAGGAATAGTAACAAAAATGTGTTGAAAAGATGTGAATTAAAAGGAGTGTGGACTACTCCCCAGACCGAAACATTCTTTTAATAAGAGGGTAGTTCTAACTCCATTAAAATCAGTGAAAACAGCGGACTAATGAAGGGTTATGTAAGTTTGAACCATAAAGTCCTATAAATCTAAAGAAAAAAGACCTTCTTTTTCTTTTTCTTTTTTCTTTGGGTTTATAGGACTTTATGGTTCAAACTGGGTGTGTGTTTATTCCCTGTTAGGGTCTGTTATCATAGGCGGTTATTGGAACAGGTTCATTGGGGTTTTGATATGTTGTATATTTGTTGCTTGGAACAGGTGCTGGCGGGGTTGTTGAAAGTTGGCCAATATTGGCTGTCGTTTTTTGTTAAGTGTTGGTAGTTTGTGAGCAGGAGCAGGGAAAGAGTAACCAGGTAGGTTAAGTTTAGATTAGAGGTTGGTTAGTTACAGTTGCACAAAGGGAGGTAGGGGTTTCGGTCATTGGATGTCATTGGAGGTTAGGATTTGTAATGCTATATGTGAAAGATTGTGTAATATGATTGTTATGTAATGTTATTTTGTATTTGGCAGGGTGGTGGATTTGATGTGGGGATCATAGGGGTGGGAGGAACAAGGGGTCAGGTAATTTATGTATAGTGAGGATTTCGTTTTGTAAGGCAGTTGCCAGTGTTAATAAATTGTGATATGCACCTGTTATAATAAAGTGGCCTTTTACACACACAAAAATTGGTCTCGGTTTGGCTTGCCGCCCTCCCTCCCAATGTCTGGTTGCACAGTGGTGGCATGCAAAGGATTACATGAGTACACCTGATCCTTGACTCTGTGAACCACTGTCATTCATGTTTTTGTGTCCTTCGCTTTTCTGCCCTTCTTGTCCATCCTGGAGCATGCACTGACCGCTGAGTCAGCAGTAGCCCCATGCCAACGGCATCACCACATGCCTGACTTGATGGGTGGGTGTAGCCTGTGGAGCACGTGGTTGAGAGGCAGGTACTATCACTGCATATTCCATGCACCCACCTTGAGATGCCATTCATGAGCACATTATCCCCACTATTCGTTTGTTTACACTACCTGTGTGTCCTCTCCGCCCCGGGTAGTCACTGCCTGCCTGTGCATCACAGAGAAGTCTTACTGACACCTTTCTCACAAGACCCTGTGCACATAGAGGCATCCTGTTCCACATATGCACAGCTTTGTCCCCTCTCTGCCCCCCTCCCGCCCTCCAACTCTTAGCGCCCCATGACACTGGCTTTCTATGGAGGGGTGCAATTGGCAACCAGAATACTATTTGCACTTTCTGGGATCTTGTGTAAAGGCAGGCGCCCTTTGTCCTCCAGTGCAAGCACTGCCAGTCATGCAGCATTTGGAATACAACAGAGTCTGTATCATTCTACACCTCTGCACAGTCACATGTTGCCTGTCCACACAACTCTGCCAACCACCGACCTCTTTCTGATCATACTATGTATTCCCTGGTACAGTCTGCGCAGGTGACTGAGAACCGAGGCCAGAATTGGTCTCCACCTGTGCCATATGAGATCCCATACACAGGCACAATGTCCATGCAGTATACATGCAAGGCTGTTCCCGCTACTGAACTCTTGTCTGTTTCCATCTGGGGCACCGTGCACATCATGGGCAGGTGGGAATAAGAAGCAGAACAGCCATAAGGGATCTAAAGCACAGCCAGGCACCCGTGCTTTGTCAATGCATCGTTCTTCCTCCCACCACCATTGTCTGTTTGGTCCTGTGTCCTCCCGGACAAGCACTGGCAGTCAGTGCAGCAGAGAGGGGTGGTCTGAGCCGGTATCAAATGGCATCTGTGTTCAGAGCTCTGTGCACACGCGTGTATTCTGTATGTAAAGTGCCCATCATTACTGACCCTGTCTGTTAACATTGTTTGGCCCCAGCTTCTGCATGTAGAGGTGGCACCGAGAGCCGAGAAAAGCACAGATGTATACCTGTGCCATACAAGAACTGATGTTCAGCTGAATCATTTGATAGGTATGCATAGCTCCTACCTCCACTGACCCCTGTCTTTGTACACCCTCTGAGCTGCAGCATGGCCACTGCAAGCCAGTTTAGCATGGGGTGCTGTGAGTGAGTCCCGCTGACAGCACTGAGCTGTGCTTCCGCCCTGTAGAATTGGCTTCACGCATAGGCGCCTGTGCATGTAAGCCTCCTTGCCACCACTGCTGATCCCATTCTACTGGCACCTTTGTCCTACACCAGACATGGTCACACTGCGTGGCAGTGAAGAATGTCTCCGAGCCCCGCCCATAGCATCTTCCATAAGTACTAGATGGTACCTCTGCTCTGAGAGTACTCACGTCACCGCATAAACCCTATGCTGTATACACAAACAATAATCCCCAGTGATGTCACATTCTGTTTCCACCTTCTTTGTCTCAGAGCAGTAGCAGTGAGGGATGTCTCTTAGCCTCGCCCATTGCATTATTCGATGGATATTAGGCGGTACCTCTACCTTGACAGATCTTATAAAGAGTCATGCACTCTATACTTTATATACTTACTTACTTATTTACTTACTATGCTGTATATACTCATAGCACTCTCCAGTGCTTCTCCCATTCTCTTTGAACCTTCTTTCTCCAAAGGCAGTAGCAGGCAAGGGTGTCTCAGAGATTAGCCACTAGCATGTTTCCATACATACTAAATGGGACTCATGCTTTGAGAGATGTCATTTAGAACATGCACCATATGTAGTATGCACACACAGTACTCCCCAGCGCTAACCCATTTGTTTGCCCCATCTTTCTCCCAGTACAGTAGCAGGCAGGGGTGTCTCCTAGTTTAGCCAGTAGTATTCTGCCATGCTTACCAAATGATGGAGATCTTGTGTAGAACATGTACCATAAGCAGTTTGCACACTCCCTACTACGCAGAGCTGGCCCTATCCTGTTTGTATATGTAAACAGAACAACGAGAACCCTGTATGCCCCCGCGAAACCAGTGTACTTGTATTATATTCCAACATAGTCCTGTGGGACTCATTTATGTTCTATTTTAATCTTACTTAAAAACAAGTTTGTGAAGACACTTTCTATTTGTCAGAAGAAAGGTGCAGGACACCTGCTTATTTGAATAGAAGTAAATTTGGACCAATGCATATTTCATAATTGGTAAAATAGAATATACTTTTAGGTAACGAAGGATGTAATGAAAATGAAGAATAACTGTAAAAATCTGATTTGATCGACGCAGTGCTCTGTACTGTAAACTGGAACTGCCTTGCTGGCATGGATTATCTTTGGTTTTTTTTACAGCCCTTATTGAGAATGGTGTATATATTTTTGTTCACACTTTAAGCATTATTGAGAAATTGATCAAATATTTTGCCTTGAAATGTAAGGACATTAATATAGAGCCCATTAGTGTCCCATTTCAAAGTCCGTTTTAGGAACTGCTCTGCTTAAAACCGTGGGTGTTAAGTTTAACGGAGCAGCACATTCTAATGAAATTTCACTGGTCAATGGTGATGTGAGATATATACAGTATGATTGATGAAGGGGGGTGGAATTGAATGGAAAAAGTGGAGTGATGACGGTGGGATCAGACATGAGGGAGCGTTAGTGTTCAAAATGTTGGGGGAGTGTATCACCTAAGGTTTTGGGAAAGAAGTCTTTTTACTGTCCTTTCCAATTGATTTAATTTGGTCCCCCCCCCCACACACACACACACCCATCTGATTCTTGCCAAAACTGGGAGCTTTACTCTAGTCTTTGCTGAAACACACGAAGGCAAAGACGTCGGTCCTGCATAACTTTTAGTGCCACAATAACTGGTCATGATGAAGGACTTGGGAGTGGAGGGCAAGTGACTTATCACAGTAAGCGACTTCCTCCCTTTTGGCCTTTCCACATTTTGTCTAGAGGGAAGTGGGCCTCTAACTGTAGCTTGCCAAACAAGTTGCGTTGGAATTGCTTAAATGTAGGGGCTTAATTTATATGTGTATCATTGAGTGGTGTTAATCCTGCGAGATCCATGAAATGCATTAAAGGTCCTGTTTGAGGAGGCACATTGCCTGAAGAGTTTTAACGTTTCAGCATTTAGACTTCATTTGTGGTGGCCGAAGTAACAGGTCCTAATGGGAACTGATCTTCAAAATCAGTAGTTATTAGGAGTAGAATTGGGACATGATTGCAGAAGGGTATAGGTGCCCATTGAACCTGCTCCCACAATATGCATATTGAAAATAAATTAGGATTATGCTTAAGATGTATCCTGAAGGCTTTTCTTTCATAAATTAAAGGTTGCAACATTGGGCTGTTTTTTAGACTTAAACTGTTCTGCTTTGTGCTGAATGTGGGCTTGAACTTGGACAGCATTGGGCATTGGACAGGTCTCAAAATATTGCAACACTGGCCATGACCCCGGTGTCTCTGGTGCAGGAGTGCAGGAGTGCAGCAGTTAGGCGCTCTCAACATGGCTGCTTGTCGTCCTGCTGCTTTGTGCATCTACCTTGTGTGGACTTCATGGTGGCTGACCTGCATTGTGCAGTGTTAAACCAAACAATGCTTTTATCTTTTGCTGCATGCTCGTATTGGGACTGGTTAAAGAGGGAGGTTACCGTTTAAATTAAAAAGGTTGGAGTATGGCCATTGCTATTCATTACTGAAGTGAGTTTCACCCAGTTTCCTGCTGCAGGCCCATTAACTCACTGAGCTACATTACCAGTTTATATTCAATTTTGGGATCAGGACCAAGACTTGTAGTATGCACTTTTATTGAATGCGGTGTATTCCCTTAATGGACCTCAGACATAAACTCTATGGAAGGAAGGCAGGAAGGGCATTGGTGCTATTTGGATTCAAACCGTGATGCCCTTATAAAATGTGTGTTAACCCTCTGAGCTATTGTAATTTTGCATGAGCAATGCAGCACCCAATGCAGAAAAACTCCCAAATGAATGGCTTGCTTCCCCTCCCGTTGTTTATGGCATCAGTGTGCACTGGTTTTTTCCAGGGGCGTAGCTAGAGCTTGTGGCGCCCGGGGCTACCCCTCAGGTTGCCGCCCCTGGGGGGGGGGGAGTGCTGGGGAAAAAGGGCGGTGAGCACTTGAAAGATGTCCGAGTCTCCGAGGAGATACACGTAGTATTGCTGCTAACAGTTACCTCGATTGTGCAAGTTACATTTATTTATTTATAAAGTTTTATATAGCGCGAACTTGATCCCGAAGGATATCAGAGCGCTTTACAGTTTGAGGCCTATCTTCCACATGGTGCGTCACACCTTACGTCTGCTTCATGCTGGCACAAGGTTTTGGCGCAGGGTTGTCGGAAAAGTGACTGAGTGAAATCTTGTAGATTTCACTCAGGCACTTTTCCGAGGCGTTCCTGCCCTGGAACGCCTGTTAAACCTTAGGTCGCAGCATCAACATTATCGGCGCCATCTTGCCCCCCTTTTCGAGCCCATTCATGCGCGTAAGCGGCAGCCATTTTGAGTACCATGGCCTCTCTACCCATCATTGATAACCAGCGCGTCTCTCTCTCTCTCTCTCTCCCCTGACCTCGCAAAGCATCCCCCCGCACGCTGACAGCCCCCGCTCTCACATGCCTTGGGTCATAAACCCCTCTTCCACGCAGCTCTGCCTCGGAACCCCATCCTGTTCCCAGCGCGACACTTCCCTCCATCCCTTTCATGGTCCCGGATCCCTTGATAACACCCCTCTTTCCTTTGTGCCCGTTTGTCTCACTCGTTCCCAAGCCGCCACCTGGCCCTGCGGATACTGTCATTGCGCCCTTCCTCCTGTACAGTAGGAAACACCCCCCCCCCATCAAAGGATCCTTGAGCTGATCAAAGCCCCCACCCCATAAGATCCGATCAACCTCACACATTCCCTGAATCGGCGGAATGTCCAGCTGCGCGACAATCATCACCTGTTGTGACCGGGGTGGGGACTTCAACTGTAAATGTGTGTGGGAACGGGCCTGAAGCGGGGATTCCGAGGATGTCTTTCCTTACATCAAAGTAAATGACAGAGATGTGTTTAACGTAATAAAGTAATAAACTCGTGTATAAGAGGCCAGGCCTCAGAGATGCGGTTAGAGCACCTCGAGAAGATACCCTGTTGTCTGATTTGATGTGTTCTGCTCCGTCGGAATAAAACTTCAGTTTCCTGCCTTTCGGTCTCCAGCGCCTGCCTCTTTGTTTGGTAACTTGAATGGGTATAGAGGCGGTTAACGCCGGGCAACTGCGGAAAAAGGTCTTCTGCCTGTACCCTTTTTCTACAATTGGCGTCCCAAACGTGGGGCCCATCAGCGACTCGTGGATCCAGTGGGAGAGGTCCTGACGACAGAGTGAACAACTGCAACGATCGGGAGTGCACCTGTCCGATAGACCCTCGTCTGACAGCCGATCATCCGAACTTCACTGGTTCCGAACAGACCTCTCTCGAGTTATCTACGGTCCTGACTGGGAACCACCAGGAGTGCCGCGAGGACTACGAAGAATAGAGGACGATCGGGCGCTGGATTCGGAAGACAAGAAACTGTCCATGCGGTCCGGGTAAGGTCGTGTAAACACGACGAATTGCGAAATGATTGTTTGATTGTTTGGAAAATACTAGTATTACTCTTTGTTGATTCGTTTGGAGATTCGCTGTCTGCAAACGGAGAAACAACAGGCTCTCTCTTTGCAAGCAGTAAAGGATAGGTAACGCAGACTTTTGTCCCCATTGTCATCCATCGCGCCTATCCTTCTCCCCCACTGATTAATTGATTGAACCCGAACTACCGTTCGCGGATCGTTTTCTGGAGATTCTCTGTCTACAAACAGGAAAGAACAGGTTCCCTCTTTGCAGATGGTGAAAGGGTAGGTAACGCAGACTTTTGCGGACCTACTTATTCTCCCCACTGAATTGTTTGATTGACCGAACATTGACTGTTCGATATTGGTTCATGAGGTATTCACTGCCTGCAAACAACGTAGAATAGAAATATTCTGTCTAGTCTTTGCACACAGTGATAAGATAGGTAGTGCTGACTCTTGTCCCCATTTCCGTCATGCCTGTCTTCTCCCCACTGATTGGTAGCCTGTTTAGCCCGGACCGCTTATTAGAGATGAACCATCCGGCTCCACTGGAAGGCACCCCTAATAAGGACATGTTCATGAAGCATGGACTGATCGCTGTAGCTTATAGCAAGCTGTGGCATAAATATACGAAAAAGGATCGAGAAAGTCAGTGGCCACTGATAGGATCCTTCTATGATGATAAAATGAGCGCGCTAGAAACAGCCCTTGGTAAAAACAAGACAACACCCACTATGCTTGATAGTTTCGGCATGTGGCGCAAAGAAACTGAACAGCGTAAGAAGAAAAATGAGAATAGGTTGGGAAAAGAGCTGCGAAAGGCAGCCCACCTAGCTGCTAAGAAACTAGAAGAAGAGATCAAGGAAAGAGAGGAAGCCAATCAGAAACCAGAGATAGAAATATCAAACCAGTGTCCGGTTAGAACGCCCTCCACGCTCTACCCTGAATTACCCTCGAAACAGCGAGCCAACGATGATCTGCTGCTAGGTCCTCCGATCATCTACATGCCCCCTCCATATGCCCCTTCCCAACCCCTAGCACAGCACCCACCATCCCCAGGCACAAACGAGAGTAGCGCCACAGCTTCGGCCCCCGTGGCCTCCGTGCCGGCCGAACTCCTTGTATTAGATACTACACAAACGACAACGTTAGGCGACCATGAGACCCGAAGGGCTGGTTCTACAAGAACAAACAGATTAAGCAAAGATGAGCGAGCAGGGATTGACAAGATAGCAAGGACATTGGTAGAAAGAAAGGAAGATGAAGAGTATATCACGGATATGTTTAACTCGTATACAGGAAGTCACAGACGACATTTTACCGTTCAACTGTGTTATCATGCCTTGAACGCATACGAGGACCGATATCGAGACAAAGGTCCCGAGAGCCTAACGACTCTATACCGGAAGGTCGATATCGGGGATGAGGGCGAGTGTGATGTGACGGACCTCCTTATGCGAACGCTTGAGGTTTTCCGCCACCTCACTGAACAAGGATCGGGAGCTAAACCCACGACATCCATAGCAACCGAACCACAAACTGAGCGATCTAACGCCATGATGCCGATACGAGAAGCTGCCCCTTACTGGGTTCCTCCACGAGGTGAAGGGACTAACGATGATGCAAACCACAAAGATGCAAAAGGAAGGGTAGTGTACAACTGGGTCTACCAGCCGTGGGACCGGCAAGAGATTCTGACATTCCGGAAATCTCTGCCTGACCTACGTAAAAACCCTACTGCCTTCTATACTGATTTAGGTACAGCCCTAGGTTCAACGATTATGACTCTGGCTGACATTGACTTGTTCTTCGGGTTATGTCTACCAGCTGATGTGTGGAAGCAAATCCGGAAAGTCGACCACCTTGAGCTGTTTGGACATACCTGGTCACAACTCGATGGCATTGATAAACAACGAGAACCTGGACAAAAGCCCTTGAAATCTATTTTAGACCTCCCAGACAAAATCGTACAGAAATTAAAAACCCTGATTCCAGAGAAGAAAGTGGACTGGTCGATAGTAACGGCCTGTCGCCAGAAACCCCAGGAGGATGTATCGTATTACTTCTCCCGGTTTGAAACGGTGTTCTCCGATTACAGCGGCCAGGACATGACCACTGCAACCGGACACCATCTGTTTGTCCAGAATTACGTTAAGGGTTTGACACCGGAGGTCTCCCAGAAACTACAGGCCAGCGAGAGTAGTTGGGCAGCCTCCAAACCTGCGGCTATCCTCCAGATGGCCCAATATTATGAACATCAGAAAAATGAAAACGATAGAGCGACAGAGAAAAAGAAGAAAGACTTGAAAGAGAGGGTGATGATTGCACAACTGCAAGGGGTGACTATAGGACGAGACCAATACAGGGGAAACTATCAGACGAACGTCCCTAAGACAGCACCTCCCAAGGACCGCACTTTGACTCCCCGCATTGGACGTACAGACATTAGAGAGGACCAGTGTGCTTTCTGTAAAGGGACTGGCCATTGGAAATCCCAATGCCCGGTTCTTTTGGAAATAATCAGAAACAAAGACCCCAAGGACATAGCAAGTGGACCGAGAAATAGAGAACAGCAGCGAGGGCCCCCAAATGACACAACTAACGACAGATCAGGCAGACCAAATACATTTGATCGACCCAGACAGAGCCAATGCCAGCAATTTGACTACGATGACGCCCACGACTTTGCATAGGACTGCCAAGGGCAAGGGAGGGATCCAGTCGAGCTCTATGTTGACCAGCAAGGCCCTTATGTCACTGCTAAGGTCTTGGGTACAAAGTCTCCATTTCTGGTAGACACTGGCGCAACACGTAGTGCGTTATCTAAACGACTGATTCCAAGGGCACCCTTGTCTGGCTCACTTATAACATCGACAGGTTTCGATGGAACGCCCTCCACTAACCCTTTGTCCGCTCCGATCCTCTTCGACTTAGAGAACAACACCACTGACACCACGTTTTTACTTTCCTCCAATAGCCCTGACGCCATTATGGGACTTGACTTATTGAAACACTTCCGAGCGACAATTAGATGTTCTCAAGACGGAGTTCGAGTTTTCCTTTACGACAACCCCGTTCTGCTTAGACATTGCCCTCCCCGACGCATGTTTTCCATCACTGACGCTGACACATCCCTGCTTGACACTCTGCCTCCGTATCTGTGGGCCAAAACAGATTCGGACGTAGGGCGCATGATGATTGACCCAGTACACATTACTGTCGGACCA
The DNA here is from genome assembly GCF_964263255.1 of Lissotriton vulgaris. NCBI lineage: Eukaryota > Metazoa > Chordata > Amphibia > Caudata > Salamandridae > Lissotriton > Lissotriton vulgaris. The sequence continues at coordinate 1,473,000,656 of NC_141695.1, forward strand.
GACGCAACACTCCCAAAACTTCCACAATATCGGATATCGCCCGAGGGCGAGAAGGCATTGGTAAAGATTATTCAGTCACTGATAGACGCAGGAGTGGTAGAGGAAGTTGTTAGCAACGTTTGCAACAGCCCTATCTTGCCCATCATCAAGAAACAAGGAGAGGGAGATGAGAAAGCATACCGCTTTATCATCGACCTTCGAGAGATCAACAAAGTGGTGGTACCCCAGTACCCCGTGGTCTCAGACATCACCACCATCCTGACATTGATTCCTTCTACTGCCACTACCTTCACTGTCATTGACCTCAAAAACGCATTCTTTTCCATCCCCATCCACCCAGACAGCCGATATCTCTTCGGCTTCACCCTAAAAGCCCGCTCATATAGGTTCTGTCGAGCACCCCAGGGCTATACAGAAAGCCCTAGCATCTACAGCCAGGCCCTCAAGAGACAACTGGATCAAGTCCAGTTACCCGATGGAGTGGTGTTGGTGCAATACGTCGATGATATCCTTTTGGCGGCCGACACCACTCCGCTAGCAGTCACAGCCACCATTCAACTCCTACACTTCCTTGCGGAAAACGGCCACAAGGTCTCCAAGAAGAAGTTGCAATTGTGCCAACCCCAAGTGACATACTTAGGCCATCTCCTGTCCAAAGACGGGAGGAAGCTCACTCCCGACCGGATCCAAACCATTCTCGAAACTCCTGTCCCTAAGACTCAGAAACAGGTTCGCTCCCTACTAGGCCTCACCTCCTTCTGCCGACAGTGGTTGCCAAACTTTAGCCTCATTGTGAAACCGCTGCTTTCTCTGCTAGCTAAAGATGTCCCCTTCCCACTCCCTTGGACCCCTGAGTGCCAAACCTCCTTCATGGAACTACGAGATGCTATCTGTTCAGCCCCTGTCCTAGGAACCCCCGATTACACAAAGCCCTTCTCCCTTTACACTCACGAAAGGGAGGGGTGCGCTTTATCTGTCCTGACCCAGTCCATTGGCCCAAAGCAACGACCGTGTGCTTACTTCTCTGGCACTCTTGACCCTGTAGCCAGAGCCTTGCCTGCCTGCCTTCGAGCTGTAGCTGCCGCTGCTATCTCTATCCGACAGAGTGAGGGGATCGTACTCTCGGAACCTCTCACAGTACTGGTACCCCATGCAGTTGACACCCTCCTGAACCAAACCAAGACGCAACACCTGACGAGTGCACGACTGGCTGGATACGAGCTGACTTTGCTTGCACCCCATATCACCCTAAAAAGATGCACCACACTGAACCCGGCAACTCTGTTACCCTTACCAGAGAACGATCCCAATGTGCCCCCTGTACATGACTGTGTGACTCTTACGGACGAACAGACTAGAAGTAGGATTGACCTCAGAGACACGGCTTTTCCTGACCCTGGCGGAGAGCTGTGGGTGGACGGTTCTTGCATCAAACTCCCCGATGGCACCACTTCAGCTGCCTATGCAGTCACCACGGCTCGAACTGTAGTCGAGACAGCCCGCATCACGCAACGATCTGCTCAGGCAGCGGAACTGATTGCCCTGACACGAGCCTGCATTCTAGCAGCAGGAAGCACAGCAAACATTTACACCGATAGCCAGTACGCCTTCGGGGTGGTTCACCATTTTGGGCTCCTTTGGAGGTAGAGGGGATTCTTGACCTCACACGGCACACCCATCTTGCATGGGGATCTAGTCTCCGCCTTGATCGAAGCTGTCCTTCTCCCCAAAAAGCTTGGAGTCATCAAATGCCAGGCACACAAAAAGGTGACAGACATTATTGGACAGGGAAATGCACTAGCCGACATCACTGCTCGAGCGACAGCTGAAAACAGGACGACAACACGTATGTACGTGACCAGGTCACAAGCAGAAAAATGGACTGACGCTAGGGACACTATTAGAGACATTCAAATGGCTAGCACACAACACGAACTGACTGAATGGACACGGGTGGGATTAAAAGACGACGAAGGCTGCTGGCGGACAAAGGACACAAACAAATGGTTGCTACCTGACTCCTACCTGATTCCCATACTGACTATGGCACACTCCCCCGCCCACATAGGATCCGCCCCCATGATTGAACTTGTCTCCAGAGTTTGGCACAATGATAAAATCACAGACTCCGCCAAACGCCTGGTCCAACAATGCTTGATATGCCTACAACACAACCCCGGGAAAGGAACTGTAGTACCCCGGGGAGGGTTTGGGGTTCCAAATCACCCGTTTGAAGTCTTGCAGATGGACTATATTCAACTAGACAGATGCCAAGGCCTGAAATACGTACTCGTTGTGGTGTGTGCATTTAGCAAGTGGGTAGAGGCATATCCAACCCGTGACAACACCGCCATGGCCACTGCAAAGGTACTATTAAAGGAATTCTTCCCTCGCTACGGCCTTTGTCGAATTTTATGGAGCGACAATGGCCCCCACTTCATAGCCGAAGTCATCCAGCTCATCATAAAGGGGCTGGGCATCAAGCAGAAGTTCCACGCAGTTTTTCACCCCCAATCTGCTGGACTTGTCGAACGACACAATGCCACACTAAAGCTTAGCTACCACAGGACTGAAATGGCCAGACGCTCTCCCCCTGGCATTGCTATCGATGCGTTCTACCCCCACCAAGCACCACTTGACACCTTACGTGGTCGTTTTCGGCCGACCCATGAGCGTCTGGTCTGCACCAAAACCGACTTCCATTCATGATGTCCCAGACGTCCTAATGTCTGATTATCTGTATAAATTAACTGAAACTCTGTCTGTCATTCATCAGCAGGTGCAGCAGGCCATCCCTGATGCTTCCAGGGGTCCGGGTCACACCATCCAACCTGGGGACTACGTTTTGATCCGGAATTTTCAGCGAGCAAAAAGTCTGGAACCCCGGTGGACGGGCCCCTGGCAAGTATTGCTCACCACCCGGACGGCTCTTCGTGTGGAGGGGAAACGGCACTGGCTGCACGCACACCACTGCAAGAAGGTCTCCTCGACTTTGGCCACAACAGAAAGCATCGATAACCAAGAAGAGCTCCTGAACAAGGACCGACCGTCGCTAACCTGCTATCCTGACACCGAAGCGCTTGAACTTTCAAAATTCTCTGATCCCACTGTGCCATCCAGAGAAGGGTATTTCCTGCGTCGAAAGGAGGGAGGTTTGGCCAAGTAGACCACAGATTAAGTTAAATCTCAGAACGGTGACCTAAACACCACCAAGGGTCACCTGGAGAGAAGCTAAACGAAGTCTGTGGTTCTGCCCGCTACCGAGCACCTTGAAGATGATGGAAGCGCCAGATAAGAAGATGATGGAAGCGCCAGATAAGAAGATGATGGAAGCGCCAAATAAGAAGATGATGGAAGCGCCAAATAAGAAGATGATGGAAGCAACAGGAAATACCCACTACAGAAACCCAAAAACAGACAGACTCCACAGCTCAAAGACAATTGCACTTTTCATCACAATCCTTTTCTGCTTTCTCCTCATGACCACACTCTGGATTGTGGAAGAAAATGCACCTGCTCATGAAACATTCCTGACCACTGCTCAGCCTACCACCATGAAGGAACATTATCTGATTTCGCTCTCTCCTCAACTCAGAGAGAGGCGAAAGGAGTTTTGGAATAACTCCTTTGTACAGTTGCTGCACCAGCACAATCTTGCCACCAACGCCACCAACTGTTGGATCTGTGGGTTGCTACCCCACGCCACTGGACATTCAATACCTTTCATCCCTTCGCCCTTCTCAATTCACGGCTCCTGCCTTGCTTGGCTGATCCTCCTGCAAGAAAGCTATAAGGACAATGCCACCTCCAGCAAAACCATAACGCATTTGTTCCACGAGGTCTGGCGAAACAAAACCAAGACTCACTTCTGTCCGCAGACCTCCAACGACTCTATCCACATGGACATCCCTGCTAAAGAGCGAATTGAAATGCAGGTGTTCAACAATCCAACCAGACCCACCTTCTCCTACCTACGGAAACGGACGGCTGCCACCCTGGCCGTGGCTCTATCTGTCATCAACGTCACAGGCCACATGTGCATAGAAGGGCTTGGGACACAGCTGGTAGGCCGCAGTGCTTGCCGTTTTACCAGAACTTTGGACTCCACTGATCCACCGTCCTTTGTGTCGTCCCCAAACATGTACTTCGTCTGCGGCACAAAGGCTTACACCTGGCTCCCCAAAGGCTGGGGGGGCACTTGTTTCATCTCCTTCATCCTTCCTCAAACTTATGTGGCTCCAGCGAATCATCACAGACAAAAACGAGCCAAGGACATTGAACAAGCCGACTTAACAGGAGCACAGTTCCTCGATGCTATGAAGGGACTTGTTCCGCTCTGGGGCCCGATGGCAAACAGCCGTGCCATCCGACATCTGACTCAGGCAGTTGAGACAACAATGAACATCACAGCTGGTATCCTTGCTAACAACACCGCCGAGTTTCAAGCGGTCCGCTTGGTGGCACTCCAGAACCGCCTTGTCCTAGATGTGGTTCTTGCGGACCGAGGTGGAGCATGCCGAATTATTGGGTCCAGCTGCTGTACATACATACCGGACAATTCACCCTCAGTGTACAAAGCCATCGAACATCTCCACAGACTCTCTTCAGAAGTCCACCAGGAGCAGGAAGAATGGTCGCTTGGTGGATGGTTCTGGAGTACTGTTAAGAACTGGGGCTGGAGACTGTTTACCATTATCCTGATTCCTGTAGTTGTGATATGCGATCTATGCTTGGGAATTCAATGTCTGCCACCTCTGTGTTCATTATGTACAAATTGTATTTGCCCTAAGACTGTGGACTTTGGAAATGAACGCATGGGAGCATTGTATGATGCCGAGGTCAGGGATTTAATGAAGATCGATATCGAGTAGGCAAGCTGGCTAGATATGTTGAAAAGGGAGGACTGTTAAACCTTAGGTCGCAGCATCAACATTATCGGCGCCATCTTGCCCCCCTTTTCGAGCCCATTCATGCGCGTAAGCGGCAGCCATTTTGAGTACCATGGCCTCTCTACCCATCATTGATAACCAGCGCGTCTCTCTCTCGCTCTCTCTCTCCCCTGACCTCGCAAAGCATCCCCCCGCACGCTGACAGCCCCCGCTCTCACATGCCTTGGGTCATAAAACCCTCTTCCACGCAGCTCTGCCTCGGAACCCCATCCTGTTCCCAGCGCGACACTTCCCTCCATCCCTTTCATGGTCCCGGATCCCTTGATAACACCCCTCTTTCCTTTGTGCCCGTTTGTCTCACTCGTTCCCAAGCCGCCACCTGGCCCTGCGGATACTGTCATTGCCCCCTTCCTCCTGTACAGTAGGAAACACCCCCCCCCCCATCAAAGGATCCTTGAGCTGATCAAAGCCCCCACCCCATGAGATCCGATCAACCTCACACATTCCGTGAATCGGCGGAATGTCCAACTGCGCGACAATCATCACCTGTTGTGACCGGGGTGGGGACTTCAACTGTAAATGTGTGTGGGAACGGGCCTGAAGCGGGGATTCCGAGGATGTCTTTCCTTACATCAAAGTAAATGACAGAGATGTGTTTAACGTAATAAAGTAATAAACTCGTGTATAAGAGGCCAGGCCTCAGAGATGCGGTTAGAGCACCTCGAGAAGATACCCTGTTGTCTGATTTGATGTGTTCTGCTCCGTCGGAATAAAACTTCTGTTTCCTGCCTTTCGGTCTCCAGCGCCTGCCTCTTTGTTTGGTAACTTGAATGGGTATAGAGGCGGTTAACGCCGGGCAACTGCGGAAAAAGGTATTCTGCCTGTACCCTTTTTCTACACGCCCACCCTGCGCTGGTACGCCCACATGAAACCTGACGCAGGTTTCATGTGGCGCAGGGCTTTACAACGTGACGCATCTCCCAAGATGCGTCACATTGTAAATGCCCCGCAGCATGGCGCTAGCTTTACGACGGCACTTCATCACAGAAGTGACGCAACGGCGGCGCAAAAGTGGCGCATGAGACTTGTAAATCTGCCCCCATGAATGTACAGTCTGCCTTAGCATTCATTTTTAGGTGTACCCTACCAGACACCACTGGTTGAGATATTTCACTTGTGAATTATCCATAAAAATTACAGTAGTCTTTGAGCCCAGCGATTACTTGTATTTGTTGGCTTTATGGTCATTCTTATTTCACTGCTTTTTAAGTCAGTGGATTTCCTTCATCTTCTGTTTGCCTCTCCCGTGGAGCATAGCTCTTTTACAATACATTTGATTTGATGGCCTGTTTTCTTGCGCTGATCATTTTTAGGGAAGTACTTTTTTCTATTTCTTTAAGAAATCCATGACAGTGAATGTGTTTTCCAGGTCTCCAAATCCCCATTCTCCCACCCTCTGTGTTTCTTGTAGCTCGCTTTCTGCTCTCTCCTGTATGCTTCTCTCCTATCAAATTCCCCCACGCTCAGTTTTGCTCTCTCACGCCTATGCTAATCATTCCCAATGTTATCCCTTCTCCCCCCACTCAACCCTAGTTTCATTTTAAGTTCATTCCCCTGTGACATCCTCTCGTACGCCTTCGTTGCTTGGCCACCCCTCGCAGTTCTTCAACTTTTAATTTTTCTTATTATGTCTTGAAGGGGACGGCAGCTTTGCATTTTTGCCAGCCTGCACCATTTGCTGAAATGTGGTTTAGCACAATCCAAAATGTATTGTTTTATTTATTATACCAAGTGAAGTCCTCCATCTTGGATCAGAAAAAAATTGTTGCTCCTAACAAGAATTTTGATCCCCAGCACTTATTGATTTATTTATTTATTTTTACAATGTCAGTATTGTGTAAACCATTCATGTAGTTCCCCCCCCCCTTCATCGCATTAGTATCCCTTACTGCCCTCCTCTCTTGTACTGTTATGATCATAAGCCAAACTGTCACATTATGGGTGCGGATTCGATGCCCCCCTTGGCTCAGCCCGACTACCATTTTCAATCTGATTCCGATTTTTTTTAATCGCTACTCCATTCTTATTCTTTGACCTAGAAATTGCCCTTTTACTGCCTACCTCCTGAGCATCTCAGATATCCCCAACAGGTACACTACTTTGATGATGATCAGGCCAGCAATCATCCTAGTCAGTCTTTCTTACATTAGGCCTAGTGTATGACCCTATCACATTAGCTTCTTAGCACCGGCACATCGAGGCATGCAAATGTGCTCAGACCCTCTTATACCAATCTACAAGCTGACAGCTGCCCCCGCGTGATTATTAGTCATTTGAGAGACTTTAATTCACGTCATCAGATAACAGCTTCTGCTTAAAGGTTAGGGAAACTGTCTGCTTTCACTAAACCCTCGCGGAGACCCCTTAAAACCTCGCTGCTTCACAGAGAGCCTGATTTCACTTTATTGACAAGTTAAGTTTCCCCGAAGAATGAGCATCCTCACTGAATACAAGGAGGCCAGCCGCTAGGCGGGCCGCGGCAGAGTGCAAAACGGGTCTGGGTGAGCCGGTGCATGCGTCAGCGCTTGTTGTTGGAATTTATTTTGGATTCGGAAATAAGACTCTGACTAAGAGTGTAACTTGGTGCCGTCGTGCAATCATTGTAATTGGGCCACCACCACGGACGGATTCTTTATTTCTCTCTGTCTATCTCACCTTGAATTAAGCTGCACACTGCCAGCAAGTCACACTACAGAATGGTGGTCTCCGAGTCCATCGTCCACGCACTCCGACTACGGCGAGGGGCGAGCGAGCCGAGCATAGGGGGCAGTGAGCGCGTAACGCGTCACACTGCTACGGTGCGGCAAGGGAGCTGGCCAAAAATGTCCTACAGGGCCGTCATTGGTTGCGCTCTCGCGCGCAGCGCTTGCTACCACTGATTGACGGCCCTGGACTAGTGTGAGCGAGGCGGGGGGCGAGGCGGGGGGGGGGAGCGCGCCCAACAACGGTCGGGTTCACTTCAGAATGATTATTTGTGTGTGTGTGATGTTAACCAATACAATTTGTTATAGTATTTGTTCCATATATATTCTGCAATCCCTAGAAATTGTCTACTCTGTGCTAACTCACTTGTAACGGCCGTCCGTGTTTATTATCAAAGTGAATGCCGGCCCGCCTCAGGAAATGGTGCCGCCTCGAAAAAGGTGCCGCCTGGGGCAGACCGCCCCCCCCCCCCCCCCCGCCCCCCCCCTAGCTACGCGGCTGGTTTTTTCTCTTACCACAAACTTCAGTTGTTGCTTATGGATTTGTGCTCTTTAGAGTATATATACTTTGGAGTATAAGGTAAATCCTGTGTTTATAATAAAATGCCAGCTGAGGACAATGGGCACTAATTGACATTGCAAAGTCATCTAAAGATGTAGTCGGGGCAAACATGTATTCCTGAATCAGTCTGCATGACCCACTGTATAATAATTATATTGCAATTGAATCTTCGGTGGCACAGCACCCAAGATAATATACTGCATCACTAAACACTTATAAGGTCCCCAAGGCCACTGCACTCCAAACCACAACACATAGGTAAAAGACAATATCATATACTACACAAATAGCTCTAACTCTCGCAAATGCAAGAACTATTGCATTGCAAATGCTTGATTTCTTTGAATTGTGGGACTTGTGGTCCTGTTTAATAATAGAATATATACAAGAGGACAAAAACCAGGATTTAAATAAAAAAATTTGAACTGGAGCAACACACCATCATGGACCTGGGAAACCTGGCAATGCTGTAATTAGTCCCTAGAGGTATTGGTGTCAGACTTCCGGTTAGAAAGAAATGGGTGTCTTCATTGGAATACGCCACCCCTAAAGGTAGGAAAGCAATTTCTAGGGCCTAGTCACGGTTCCCCTTTTCGGCTCCAGTGACAAAGAATGCATCTCGCTTCCCGTAAGAATATATGGAAGGGCTGCAGCCGAAGAGCCGGGCACCTGTGATTTATCTCCCGGAGTTTGGGTTGCGTGACACGGCTGGGAGCAGTCGGGGCTCCAAGCTGTCGTCTGATTACTAATTCTAAGATTTCTCCTTGGAGAGTGAAAAGGAGTGAGATAGGAATGAAGGGTACAAAAAGCAAATCAATAAACAGGTTAGTGTTTGCATCATTATTAACACTCAGGCTGTCAGCGCGCCTGTTGAAGCGATCGCTCACGGCGCCTTCAGATTTAATGGTCAATGCAACAGATTTACTGGAAATGTTTAGCTAAGGCCGAGCGAAAGAGGGACGGAAAACCCACTGAAAAATAACAGGAATTTCAGGAGTACTGGGGGGGATGGGAGATGGAGGGCGGACTGCATAAAACTGTTTGTTTATGTGTGTGAATAAATAACTCCCAGGCCTTACTCCTGAGGCGCGCGGCTGCTGCGCAGTATTTCTCGCCTCGAGGACGGCAGCTTCCCGCCTTCCCGATGCTCCTTCACCGCTCGGTCACCGCGGCTCACCTCAGCTGTACATCACACCAATCACTCGCCTGCAGTGTCAGCGTCACATAAAGCTCTCGCAGCCCGTGGTCTTGTTCTCAGCATCGTGCCGTCCACGTGGATGTATAAAACAGAAGTGATCCGCAAAGATTTGCTGCAGGCTCGTGCACGGTAACAAAGTACGTCTCCGTGTGGCATGGAATGGGATATATCGCTTCCTCTTGGATTTTATTGATAGAAATTTAGAGTCGGTGAAAAGTGCAGCTTGCAGAGGTGTAAATAATTGTCCATTTATCTACAGTTTAGAGGTGGCGCGCGCAGCTGTTGGTGCTCACTGCCATTCCCCTCAAGCATGCCACGTGCGTGTGATAAAGAGGCAACCCATGGTGTGGCGGGGCCATGTCGTTTCTATCAAGGTGTGCCCCTGTCGAAGCTTTACTACACGACGAGAATTTTAATTTCCTCGGTGAGTTGCTGCATTACGTGTTTTCAGCTGGCCTGGTGCCACCTCCCACAGACCACGCACGTAACTTTGGCTTCATCCTGGACTCCTCACTCTCGATGACCAAACAAGTCAACGCCGTCTCATCCTCCTGCTTCAACGTTCTTCGTATGCTCAAAAAAATCTTCCATTGGATCCCCGCAGAGACAAGAAAGACTGTCACCCACGCACTGGTTACGAGTCGACTAGACTACGGAAACACCCTCTACGCCGGAATTACAGCCAAATTACAGAAAAAACTCCAACGCATCCAAAACGCATCAGCGAGACTCATCTTGGACATCCCTCGCCAAGATCACATTACCGGCCACCTGAAAGACCTCCACTGGCTTCCCGTCAACAAGAGAATAACATTCCATCTCCTCACCCACGCACACAAGGCCCTCTACAAACTAGGGCCCGAATGCCTCAACACCGACTATCCTTCTACACACCCACCCGCCAACTAAGATCCTCCAATCAAGGCCTCGCCGCAGTTCCGCACATCCAAAGATCCACCATGAACTCTGATGAGCCACAAGGCAGAATTAGACTTTTACCCGGTCGAGAAGCACTAAAAGTACACCTCCTTTCATCCACATGAGGGGACTTATCCCAAAGGATCAATTTGGATATCGTGATTATTGTAATATAGATTATATAGTTGTGGGACCCCCTGAGCAGGCCTAGGGGGTCAGGGTGTCTCTACCCTGCTCCTTTTTAGGTTTTGCCTGGCGAAAGCTGCGCTTTCTGCGCAGCTTTTTCGCGCAGGCGAAAACCTGATGAGAAGTGTAGTGTAGCTTGGTTCGGCCCTCGTCGTTGATTGGCTGGCTCCGTAAACGGAGCCTTGCCATTGGACGAGGGGCCTGTCCGTCAATGCCGGACCAGACACGGGGGCGTTCCCGACATTCTTTGGCTTTTGCCGACGTCACGGGACGCCGGGAACGCCCCCGTGTCTGGTCCGGCATTGCCGGCACTTCTGCGTCTCTCCTAACCCCGTGACTGGCCGGCCGGCCAATCCTAGCGCGGCCGGCCGGAAGTGCCCGCCCCCGGCAGCCCGGGGGAAGAAGGAAGCAGCAGGACGAAAGAGGAAGACCTGCAAGGAGCGCTAAAATGTTTCTGCGCGTCCAAGGTAAAGGCTGCAGGCTCGCCTTTCATGTATTTTCGACGAGTCTTGAAATACGCCTTGTCGAGGTCCAGTGAACAGAACATAATATTGACATTTGATGTTCTTCATCTCTCTGCACCGCGGTTCACCTTCTTTTGTGTAGCTTTGTTCAGGCTGAAAATAGCATTTGTTTGATCCTCTTCTCTTCACATTGCCAGGGAGTTTTTTTTAAGTCTTTGGTAGCTTTCTGCCGGTGGAAAGAAAGAACGTATGTTCTTGACTTTGCCGTCAGCGCAGTTTAATGGCCCACCCCATCCCCCCTACCCATGTACCTACAAAGACATTCAGTGCGGGCACCTTACTCAAAAAAAATCACCAGGTTGTTAAAATTCTGTTCCTCGGTCTGCCTATTTTCATGTCCTACTGTACACAGCAATCAGGCAAGTCATGAACGGCTAATTAACCAATTTTCAAATTACAAAATGGGGGATGTTAAATTGGGCAGGATTTGTATTTTACATTCGCTTCGTGAACAATTATTCCGATAAGTGACAGAGCGCGGCGTCAAGGTGTGTGGGCCGGTAAAAAACACATGAGGACGGGGAAATTGTGTTGAAGTGAATTTCTGTGGGAAGCGTTCGCAGAAGCGAAATGCCTGTGCTCAATAAAGACGTGTTTGAGTTTTTTTTAAGTCTTTGGTAGCTTTCTGCCGGTGGAAAGAAAGAACGTATGTTCTTGACTTTGCCGTCAGCGCAGTTTAATGGCCCACCCCATCCCCCCTACCCATGTACCTACAAAGACATTCAGTGCGGGCACCTTACTCAAAAAAAATCACCAGGTTGTTAAAATTCTGTTCCTCGGTCTGCCTATTTTCATGTCCTACTGTACACAGCAATCAGGCAAGTCATGAACGGCTAATTAACCAATTTTCAAATTACAAAATGGGGGATGTTAAATTGGGCAGGATTTGTATTTTACATTCGCTTCGTGAACAATTATTCCGATAAGTGACAGAGCGCGGCGTCAAGGTGTGTGGGCCGGTAAAAAACACATGAGGACGGGGAAATTGTGTTGAAGTGAATTTCTGTGGGAAGCGTTCGCAGAAGCGAAATGCCTGTGCTCAATAAAGACGTGTTTTCCCCGTTTTTGAGCACGTTGTCGTGTGGCAAATTCTAGAACCGAAACTGTAATTATCACAATTATGTATTTTCTGTTTTTTTAGTCGCAGTCTGAAGTTTTGTTAATTTATTAAAATTACATTGTCAAATAGACTTCATACCGTAATTCCGTTTTTTTCTATGCTTTTCTTTTTTTTGCAGTCATAATCGACTCCATATACAAAGTCACGGAAGGTCGCCAGTCGGAAATATTCCACCGCCATGCTGAAGGGAACTTTGACCCCAGCTGCTGTTTTACCATTTACCATGGTAACCACATGGAATGCCTGGATCTGATAACGTCTAACCCGGAGGAGGCCCGGACTTGGATTACAGGGCTGAAGTATTTGATGGCTGGGATTAGCAACGAGGACTCGCTCGCTAAAAGGCAGAGGACACACGACCAATATCCTTTTTGAACGAATGAATATCGCATTACTTTCGGTGCATCTAATATGTTGTGTTACGACCCACAATCAGTGTCTATTTGTTCAGTGACATTTGCCCTGAATTATTATACATAATCTGTGGTCATGTTTTTGCTGAGCTCCCAAGGCCCTTGGTCTGTAAGGGAGCCATTTACCCAGCGCAGGCCTTTCTCTGTGCATTCTGGTACTCGTAGTCCTCCGTCTACGAAGGGATAACCAGGATTCCTGGATGAGTTACTCACGCACGGAATCGGGAAGCTCGAAAGCGCTGTTTTATGGAGCACAGCTCAAGAATAAAGAATATGGCGAATAATGAAAGATTGGCAATGCCAATATGTCTGCTCATAATGGCTTTGCCAATGCTTTTTTTACAGTCTTAGATAGCTGTAGTAAATGAGCGCACATCCATTTTGGCTATCTCGGTACAGGGATTTGTTAAAAGAGAAACACAATGATTGAAAAGATGGACGTCACAGATGTTCACATCCAGATTTACTATGTTAAAATAAAACAAAAGCCATTTGAAGATGTCTGCTATGCATGTGCACACCGGTGCAGCCATCTTGCAATGGCGCAAAAACACTTTAAGATGGACGTCCCCCAATAGCAAGGTAGACGGAGAAAATTAAACAAGAGGATCCAGCGAGCGCAATGATGCATAATATACATTATTGGGTTAAAGAGACGGAAGGGGAAACAGAGGGAGATGGGGAGAAAATAGTCCCTCATGTTCGACAAAGCAAAGTTTGATGTCCTCTGAGGAAGGGTACATTATCCGATCAAAACACAAGGAGGCCAGAATGCTCCAGGTTGGGTCCAACACTAGATACAAAGGAAAGCCATTGACTCAGGAGCAGAGAAGTGAGATAGACAAGAAATACATCCTGACATGAACAAGGCCTGACATGTAGCCCACTCCCCCCTTGTCACCTCGCAGTGTGGTGGAGCTCGCAGTGTGTTGGGGGCTCTCTGTAGGTGTTTGTGGGTGTCATTTGCAAAAGATAAAGCTAGTGCCATTGCAAATAACAAGGCCATTTATTTATGTTAAAAAAAAAAGATCAAGAGCTTTGCCAACAGCTCAAACTTTAACAAAGGCAAAACCATTGCATTGTAAATGCTTGTTTAATGTTTTTTTAACCTCTTTTTTTTGCTGTTGTCTTGTGACTCGTTTCTACCGAGTCACAAGATGGGTGCCAACACTTCCTGGTTTGGAGTGTTGGCAGTCAATTAGTATGAAGTACGTGGTCGGGGGGGTTCTCGGACCCTCCTCAGCCACAAATATCAAAACTTTTTCTTTTTCTAATTGCTCAATGTGAGAAGGTGGCCTGATATGCAGTGCTCACTATTCTAGTGAACACTATGTATCAGTCCAGCAACCCTTATTGATGATTGGTTGTAAGTCAACCTTATAGACCAGCTATCCTAGTAGCGTGGATACGAGCAGTCTAAGGCTAAAGACTCGAGAGGGCGTGTTAAGCCAGCTGTTTACCACACATATACCCCTTGAACACCAAGTGAAAGGACACCACACAAGTGTTATGAAAATAAACAGTTATTTATTAAGAATCACAACAGCCCTGTACTCTTTATGAGGACAGGGTACTAAGCACAAACCAAAACTCTTACAAAAATACTTAAGTTAGCACAGTATATACAAATGCCCGAGGGGCACGGAAAACCATATACTCTGAAAGTGGAATGTGAAATTACTAGCAGGTAAGTACAGTACTAATAGCTTTTGGAATCGCTAGGACTTGACTAGGGAATCATTAGATTACTTCTAGGAGGCCTAGGGGACTCGGGTGCAGTGTGTGCACTCTCACGCGAGATGCGGACAAAAGTCTATGGTAGCTAGAAATTGCAAAGTTAGTGTTCTCGGGCGAACCCGACCTGGTAGGGAGAAAACGACAGTGGATCCTGACCCTTAGATAGTGAGGCTATGCTGGGGCACCGAAATGCCGAAGTTACCTAGCCCAGGGGCTGCAGCTGCATAGGTCTGAAAAGACGTCGGGAATCCTCGTAGACGGACCAGGAGCCGGAAGAAAAGATGCTGGCCGGTGACCAGTGAAGAAAGTTCAGTTGGATCCAAGCCTGGATCTTGAAGATAGATGACACCTGAAAGCAGAGGGGACCAAGTTCGAGACTACTAGCCAGTAGTCAGTGGGCACCAGGAGGGCACCGGATGGTAGCCACCTCGACTAGGTGAGTGGGTGACGCTGTACTCGAAGATCTCACGGACCAGGAGGCGTTGTCGGCGACCAGGATGGAGGATCGAGCTGTTCCACGAAGATAGAAGCTGTCGGCGTCGCTGGACCCAGGATTGGGCAACAAAGCCTTGGCAAATTCAAGCCCACGCGGTGGACCTAAAATGGCGTCTGGAGTGGACCAGGAGGGTCCGGGGTGCCTCTCTTGAAGAAGGAAGCAAGGGCCAGTCTGGAGCAACCAGACCAGCAGCAGTGATGTCGTCGGGCGTCGTTCAGAAGGCCACAAGCCAGCCGGCTAGTAGCCAAACAACGCGGTGCACAGCAAACAGCAGAAGGGCCCCACGCAGATCGTGGAGATGCAGGGAGGCTGATCCTGGATGCTGGAGCTGCGCAGGGTTGGGGCTTCTCGGACCCCAAAGCACTCACCAGTGGAGGACACGGTGGGCTTGCAGTAAAGATGTCGTGCAGTCTTGGCGATCGTCGGTCCCTCGAGGTCTCGTCGCACTCACGGTTCTCAGCTTGGCTGTAGAGGTGAGTAGAGGTCAGAGGTGCCAGGGAAGCCGGGTCTCGTCGAGCTGGGTCGTCGGATTCGTGAAGAAGGACTTACAGCAGACCGCAGTGTTTCTTAAGATGGTGCCCGCTTGATGCAGGGTGACTACTCCTTAGCCACAAGGGAGAATCTTGATGAAGAAATCGTGAAGTCCTTTCGAAGAAAGTCGTATCTTGATTCCAAAGATGATCTAATTTGAACAGGGGGCCCGCTCCTATCTTTATACTAAAAAAGGGGGCTGACCCGGTGACTAGGTCCTGCCTATGGGTGGGACCAGGAGGGGGGTGGTTACACCCCTCTCCCCTGCCGGACTTCCCCAGGCCAGGGGCTGGTGTGCCCCTGGAACTGGTTCTGACTGGCCTATGCGTAGTGAGCACCGGGGTGCCACTCAGCAGTCACCTTCCTGAAAAGCCCTGCCTACCCAGGATACACAAAACCATGTCTGGGACGGTGCTAGCACCGCCCCTGACAGGAAACCCTTTGTCCAGGCTCCCCTCGCTGGAAGGACTCCCAGCTGCAGGGGGTCAGACTCGTGTCTGTGGTGGCAGCATCCATTTTGTGGAGCTGAGGCTTCAGTTAACTTTAACCGGGGTTCACAGTTACATACATGTTGTGTAAAAAAGGGTTCCAAAGACAACCAGTAACCAAAGACCCTTTTTATGTTGCCCGGCGGTATCGCCTCTATGACCCACCAATGTTAACCAATGAAGAAGCAGGCGCTGGGGACTGGAAGGCAGGAAACGAGGATTTTATTCTCTCCGGAGGAGAACACATCAATTCAGACAGCAAGTATCGTCACGAGGTGCTCTAACCACATCTCTGAGGCCTGGCCTCTTATACTAGGGTTTTATGACCTTTATTGCACATAACACATTCTCGCAACACTTTAGTATTTGAAAGAACATCCTCGGAATCTCCCCTTCAGGCCCGTTCCCACATACATTTACAGTTGGATTCCCCACCCCGGTCACAACAGGTGATGGTTGTCGCACAGCAGGGCATTCCGCCGATTCACGGAATGCATGGGGTTGATTGGATCTCATAGGGTGGGGGCTTTGATCGGCTCGAGGGTCTTTTGATGGGGAGGGGAAGCTTCCTACTGTACGGGGTAATAAACAGTATCCGCAAGGCCAGGTGGCGGCCTGGGAACAAGGAAGACAAACGGGGATACAGGAAAAGGGGGTTTGTATCAAAAGGATCTGAGGCCATGAAAGGAATGAGGGGAGGTGTCGCGCTGGGAACAGGATGGGATTCTGTGGTGTAGCTGCGCTGAAGTGGGGTTTATGACCCAGGGCATGAGAGAGCGGGGGTTGTCAGTGTGCGGGGGGGATGCTTGCGAGGTTAAGAGAGAGAGAGAGACGCGCTGGCTATCAGCGAGGGGCAGGGAGGCCATGGTGCTCAAAATGGCTGCCGCTTACGCGCACGAATGGGCTCGAAAAGGGGGCAAGATGGCGCAGATAATGTTCACCAAGCTTGTACTAATTTTTCACAGTCCTCCCTTTAACATTTCCAAGACATCTTGCTGGCCTATTTCCTATCTATACCTATTGCAGCGGTCATAAGTAAGGGAGAGGGGACTTAGGCAAAGGAACTCTGCATATACATCATATTATAAACATCACATTGAAAAATCTCATCATCTAGTAAACAGGTTCATTGTTAAGTTGGTTGTAGGAAAAATCATCGTAATGCAATATCAGACTAGAATCACGTAGTGAGGGCGTTGGGTACAGATCATAGGTACTTATAGTCATTCGAAATAGGAGCTGGTAAGTTATCATATAAGTAAGTCCTTTTTTTTTTTGTACTCGGCGGGAGCATAGTCAGTCCAATGATGATTGGGAGAGAAATGAGATATAATAAAAATAAAAATCAGAGTTCTCAGTGTCTATGCCGTCTTCTGTTGGCACTGTTGAGCACCTGGATTACCTATCAACAGAAATGTTCATGTGGATTGAGTCTTTGGAGGTCTGCGGGCAGGGGTACATTTTGTTTTGTTTCGCCAGACCCCATAGGAGAAATGCGCTACGGTTTTGGAGCAGGTGCACTTTCTTTTGTAACGCAGAGCATAGATTTGCAATAAAAAATGCGATTGTTCCTGAATTGTGAGATCTGTTTGTTTCTTGAATCTGTGTGGTGAGCATTTCCAGTCGCTTCCATCATCTTCAAGGCGTTCAGCAGCGGGTAGAACCGCATACTTCGTTCATCTTTTCTTTAGAGGCGACCCTTGGTGGAGTTCTAGGTCACCGTTCTAAGATTAACATAGTTCGTGGTCTACTTAGTCGGAGCTCCCTCCCTTCTGACGCAGGGAGTACTCTTCTCTGGGTAGCTCAGTAGGATTTGGAGGAACTTGGGAGTTCCGGTGGAAAGGTGCGGGTGTGAACGGTCCTTATGGTAGGTCGGAGGAGGAGGGGATGGAGCAAGGCCAGGTCGGGAACAGATCAGGGGGACGGAGAGTTTGCGACAGGCGGGTCCGTAACCATGTTCAGAGAGCGGGGACTTTTTGGCACACGTTGATCATAGAGCAGGGGCTTCAGGTCAGCCCTTTCCTTAGCTTTGTCTGAAACAGTGCCCCGTCCTGCGTCTCCTTACTGCTGTGGTCTCGCCTCGGCCTCCGTCGCTGATGTTCCACAATCCGCAGTCAGGCCGCGTGCTCCCACATCCGGTCTCTTTCTCCTCCGACAGTGATACCCTTAAATGAGTTTTGAAAAAGACAGTCTTTAGAGATATTGCAGAAGAAGGTAATTACATAAATCTATTTCTCTCCCAACACCAAGCAACTGGGGTAAGCACTCGCTACATTGGAGATTCTTGCGGTTAACGTATAAACAATTGATGATGGGTTTGCTGGATTCCTTACAACTTCCTTTCGCTGGCTAATTCTTTGGCGCTTTGATGGTTATTACGTTCATTTGTAATAGGTACGAGGTCTGGTACTCATTTATTGCATACATCTATTATAGTAGATGTCAGTTCTTCCGGTAGAGACCCATTTCCCTAGTACGAGTCTTGCAAGGCTAGGCTGGCCTTCAGGGCCTTGTATTTTACAAAAAGTGCAACGTGCTATTCACCACAGTCTGATGTGCATCCTTCTGAGGGGTGAACATAGGCTAAACAAGTCTGCATTACATAAAAACATCTTATTTACAACAAGGCTTACTGCAACAAGTTCTTTCGATTTTCGATCTAATTTTCAACTTTGCACACATCTTTCTAACTTTCTATATAAATCCTCGCAACCTGGTTACTACGAAAACTCGGGGGGTGGTTTGCGGTAATTATTGAACTTATCCTCGGGGAAGGAGGGATCTTATGGAAAACAATTAGGGACACAGTGAAATTAGAGCAGGGGGCGTTTTTCAGGCTCTCGTTCAGGGCAGCTGACACCAAACTGGGGGCATTTTGGGATGACGGAGGTGTCTCGATCATTTCTTACTGTTCGGGGTGTAGAGGCAATTTGGAATGGGGATGGTCGCATTACCACAGACATATTTTATCATAGAAGCCACTGACAAATGGTTCCCTGGCTGTGGGTCAAATTTAGGGAACCTCAGTCGTCTTACCTGTCCCTTTCCTTTTGGCCAATTTAAATTTCATCCATGTTTAGCAGGAAAGGAGAGGTAGTAACGTGGTACCGATATAATTTATTTAGGACAAATTTGTGCAAATACTTGTGGTATTTGGGGCCAATCAGGAGGTGCACCAGGTTCGTCAATTAGGTGCCAGTCGCTAGGAAGAGGGAAAGTGTGGAGGGGTGAAAGAGTGAGAGAGAGAGAGAGAGAGAAAGAGAGAGAGAGAGAGAGAGAGAGAGAGAGAGAGAGAGAGAGAGAGAGAGAGAGACAATAGGCCAAACAGTACACATGGGACATGGAGAATGACCGTGTATTGTTTGGGCTATTCAGTGCGTTACCCAACGTTAGACGTTTCAGGTCTATGTTAGGATGTAGAGAGCATGCAGTTTTTGGACAGAAGAGCATTAGATCTGGTATAAAAAGGTCGTGCATTGGGTAGGGCGTCCTTTTTGTGTCGTCTTGCAGCGGTAGTCCGTTTTCATGCATCGGGCGTGACGTGGCTCCAGATCCCTTACGGTACCCTAATCGGGACCCCAATGTAATCTGCAGAGGGGAAAAGGAGGGAAAAAAGGGGGAGGTGGGGGAACAACATTCGAACACATCAAATGTACGGGCACGAAAGTCCTTTACTTACTGCATACTCGTACTTATCTCTTCGGGATATAATCCTTAGGGTCTTTGTCTCTGCAGTCAAGGGGGGCGGGCAATGTGATAGGTGGTTCATGGGGGGGTTCGAGGATGGCATGAAGGATCGTGTGTAGGGGGACGCTAAAAAAAAGGGAATCAGAGGTGCCTAGCGTGAGGTACCCGGTTTTGTAGATGTATCCGGCCATCGGGATCCTTAAATCATTCCCAAAGCTGTGAGGTCCTAAGGCATATCAGTTCTTCATTCAACCCGGTACCTCAGTACCTTCGACCACCATATCTTTATAACATTTCATCAATCACGCCGCTTTACTTTACCCATTCTCAGACGTCGAGGTCCTTCTTCATATGTCAGTCCCTGAGCTTAGTCGCATATTTTGGAGGCAACGTATCATACCTGGGATCCGATCATCAATCCGGGGCCGGACAATCATTTCTCGGATAACCTTAAAAAAAGAGCAGAACGGTTGCGCACAGAAAAACCCTCCCGCCGATACCCACATTTACAAAAGTATGCGATGCCTATTCATAGTTTTTAAGACCTTTATTTGTATAATCATTCAGTACGTAAAATGTGAGAGCACAATCATAAGTTGGCCTGATATGTCGTCGATGGAGGCACATACAGTAGGGGGTTATTTTATAACACAAGAACATGTAAAAAGGCCTAATTTTATTATTTGCAAGTAACTAAAAATATTTCATTGCGTGACGAGGGAATCAGGGGCAATTTAGTTCATAAATGGAAACACAGTCAAGCTCATAGGAATCGTATTTCCTAGATGTAAACCGTGGGTGTGCATCATAGGCGACGTTATGTACCAGTTACAATAAATATCAAAAAATAAATCGTTCATTGAAATCAACATTTTTACGGAACCCCTCTCAAACGTTCGCCAAGTGAACCCTCCTCCCTTTCCCCTCGAGTGCACAATGGTTCGTATATATATCTTAGTACATCAAGTTTCATTAGTTAAGGAACACCACGAGGCGTCCGTTAGTTTCCATTGATACCGGCGCCATTTTGGGCGAGGCCGGTTTAGTCCGGAAGTAGCACCAGAGGAAAAAAATATCTCCGACGATTGGCGGTTGGACCAGGGTCCCTTTCGGCAGTTCAAAAGAAAACTGTGCTAACAGAGGGGCTGGTGGTGTGGACTGTCAATCAAGAGAGGGAGGGGGTAGAGTCTTTCTTACCGGGTCACGTTGATGCCCAGCCGGAACTTACTCGAGTTCGTTAGCCCATAATGTTCCTGGGTGGTTCAGACGGAAGCTGATGCAGACACGAGAGCACCGCCATCTTCTCGCTGTGCCGTGGTTATTTCATTAGTGATCAATGCAGCTGTTCCCCTCCGGAAGCCTGAAGGGGCTGAGGGCTCTTGGGACTTTGGTAGAATCTTCAAAGTCGAGGGGATGTTTGTCGATGGTGGGGGCTTGCGCCCAGGTGGGCAAGTGCCCGAGTTGCAATTTCGGACAAAGTTACTCCAGCGGCCTAGATCCGCCTTTCGAGGGCCCAGACGCCATTTTGAGACCCTGTGGCAGCCACCTTTGTCGTATCCATCGGGAGTGGAAGAAACTTCTTGTGATGGCGAAGGACAGAGCATCATGCTGCTGGAGCAGGACATTTTGGTTCGGGGCGCCAGGGTGCAGCAGTGGAGCTTTCGTCTGGGGAGGTGAGAGAGGCTTGTCCGTGCCGCCTTCCTCTCCCGGCGCATCCTACGCCGCCCCTTTGAATCAGGGGCGCACATGATGACCACCCTACACCCCTGATTCCGACTCTTGGGGGACCACTGTACATCCGGTGCTCCGCAATATGCCCGTCGGACATTGTGTGTCCTGTGCTATGGAAGTATACCAGACGGGCATTGCATGTCCTGTTCTGCGGAAATATACCAGGCCGTCGCCCGGCTGGAGGACATCGGCGCCGGACCAGGGCAGGGAAGCCTCCTACCTGTGGAGGTGGAAGAGGCTCGTCCGCGTCGCCTCTTCCTCCCTGCCCACCCTGCATCCGTTCGCTGGAGGAATTCGTGATGGCCGGACCAGGAGATACGAGGGAGGGGGTCATTTGCAGCCGCCCCCTCCCTACTCGCGGCCCGGGGGACGCCATCCCTGGAAGGGCAGTATGGGAAGACCATTTCATTGCCTGCTTGGTGGAGCCTCCAGGACCTTCTCGCCAGCAATCTCCTTTTTGGCCCATGGTTGCTGGCAGGCCCCGCCCCACACGTGCTATGTGTTTCGGATGGGCGGGACCATCAAACTGTTACATTTCGAGGACTTCCGGAGTGAGCATAACATGTTTTGTATTTTTCCTATTAGTCAAGTTTGCTTTTTAGAGAGTTCTACTAGTTATTCTGTTTACTGTTGGTTGTGTGTTTTTCTTTACCGTAATTAAATCCTAAGTTATATAATAGACGCTTGGCTTCCTTGAGTCCTTTCTCTAATGGGGGTTGTTTACACTGATCTGCAATTGTGTTTGGTTTTCAGAGTGGGGGAGCAACAGAGAGCAATCAGTCCCAAAACTCTAACATGTCGTTAAAATTGGTCTGACGAAATCTGTGCCATCGAGCATAATCAAACGGGGTGGTTCTATCTGTCCTGTCCGCACTAGTCTGATTGGTTTTTATTTCGCGCCTTTTCCCTTTCTGTCGGTCTGTCCTTTCTGTCGACCCTCCGTTCTTACCTATGCTCTGCAAAGTCGGGCATTGGGCTTTCCAGTGCCCGAGGCATTTACAGAAAGCACATTGGTTCTGTTTTAAATCTATTCGTCCTGTGCGCAGTGTCGGGGGATTACCTTCGGGTCGTTGTGTTCCGGGGTTGACTTGTCGGCACACCCCTTTACACCGTTCTCCTTTCATATCTACTCCTCGGGACTGCGCCATCGCTGGCCCTTCACCTTTCCTAAATTCGTCGTCTTCCCTTCGTCGTGTGGCTTCTTTGCGCCACATACCGAGACTATCGAGCATAATAGGTGTTGTTTCATTCCTACGAAGGGCTATTTCTACCGTTTCTATTTTGTCAAGATCAAAGGATCCTCTCAGTGGCCACTGACTTTCTCGATCCTTTTTCGTATATTTATGCCACAGCTCACTATAGGCTATAGCGATCAATCCATGCTTCATGAACATGTCCTTATTAGGGGTGCCTTCCAGCGGAGCCGTATGGTTCATCTCTAATAAGCGGTCCGGGTTAAACAGGCTACTAACCAGTGGGGAGAAGACAGGCATGACGGATCACAATGGGATAATAGTCAGCACTACCTATCTTATCACTGCGTGCAAAGACTAGACAGAATATTTCTATTCTACGTTGTTTGCACGTAGTGAATACCTCATGAACCAATTCTGAGCAATCAATGTTAGGTCAAAAATAAAAAATCAATATGGTCAATGGGGAGAATAAGTAAGCTCGCTAAGGTTCGCGTCACCTACCCTTTCACTATCTGTAAAGAGGGGACCTATTTTTCCCTGTTTGCAGACAGGGAATCTCCAGAAAACAATCTATAACAGTTAATCAATGGGGGGGGGAAGGGGCAATTGTTCAGTGGGGGAGAAAAATAGGTCCGACGGGTGCGTACCTATCCTTCGCTGTTTATAAAGGGAGAGCCTGTTGTTTCTCCGTTCGTAGACAGTGAATCTCCAATAAATTAACAAAAAGTAATACTAGTATTTTCTCAACAATTATCAATCACTTTCAATTATCTATCACTTTCGCAATTCGTCGTGTTTACACGACCTTACCCGGACCGCATGGACAGTTTCTTGTCTTCCGAATCCAGCGCCCGATCGTCCTCTTCTCTCCGTACTTCTCGTGGCACTCCTGATGGTTCCCAGTCAGGACCGCAGATCACTCGAGAGAGGTCTGTTCGGAACCAGTGAAGTTCGGATGATCGGCTGTCAGACGAGGGTCTATCGGACAGGGTACCTTCCGATCGTTGCAGTCGTTCACTCTGTCGTCAGGACCTCTCCCACTGGATCCACGAGTCGCTGATGGGCCCCACGTTTGGGACGCCAATTGTAAAAAAGGGTTCCAAAGACAACCAGTAACCAAAGACCCTTTTTATGTTGCCCGGCGGTATCGCCTCTATGACCCACCAATGTTAACCAATGAAGAAGCAGGCGCTGGAGACTGGAAGGCAGGAAACGAGGATTTTATTCTCTCCGGAGGAGAACACATCAATTCAGACAGCAAGTATCGTCACGAGGTGCTCTAACCACATCTCTGAGGCCTGGCCTCTTATACTAGGGTTTTATGACCTTTATTGCACATAACACATTCTCGCAACACTTTAGTATTTGAAAGAACATCCTCGGAATCTCCCCTTCAGGCCCGTTCCCACATACATTTACAGTTGGATTCCCCACCCCGGTCACAACAGGTGATGGTTGTCGCACAGCAGGGCATTCCGCCGATTCACGGAATGCATGGGGTTGATTGGATCTCATAGGGTGGGGGCTTTGATCGGCTCGAGGGTCTTTTGATGGGGAGGGGAAGCTTCCTACTGTACGGGGTAATAAACAGTATCCGCAAGGCCAGGTGACGGCCTGGGAACAAGGAAGACAAACGGGGATACAGGAAAAGGGGGTTTGTATCAAAAGGATCTGAGGCCATGAAAGGAATGAGGGGAGGTGTCGCGCTGGGAACAGGATGGGATTCTGTGGTGAAGCTGCGCTGAAGTGGGGTTTATGACCCAGGGCATGAGAGAGCGGGGGTTGTCAGTGTGCGGGGGGGATGCTTGCGAGGTTAAGAGAGAGAGAGAGACGCGCTGGCTATCAGCGAGGGGCAGGGAGGCCATGGTGCTCAAAATGGCTGCCGCTTACGCGCACGAATGGGCTCGAAAAGGGGGCAAGATGGCGCAGATAATGTTCACCAAGCTTGTACTAATTTTTCACAGTTGTGTCCCTCTAGAAGGGTGGAATGCTAACCCCGTCGCCAGAATTGGCGAGGGGTTAGTATTCCAATTCGTATGACACCTTACTCGACATGTTTTGATAAAGCAATACCAAAGATAGCATTTAACCGCGAGGATTATAATGCACTTAAGAGTATATGGTATGCGATATCATGGAACAGCTATTAGGACTTGGTTCCGCAAGCTGCAGACAGGCCCCAGCTCATGCCAGAGCACCATCTCACATGATTCCAAGCACTCTGCCTTCAGGATTGTCAAGGCCTGCCATAGGAGTGACTGATAGGAATCTGTATGCCCATTTTAGGGTTAGGTATAGGTATACTACACCTACAGCAAAGGGTGATTACACGACTTTGCCCCAGCTGTCATGCAGCCAGTTGTGTCAAATTTAGGAGGCCAGCCAGGGGTGGCATAATACATGCTGCAGCCCCTGGCAGCCCTGGGTACACCTATGCCCTGAGTTACAGGGTCTGATAAGGTGGCCCAGCACCAATTGGAAATGTACCTAGGGTACATGGAATCCATTTTAAAGAGAGAGCAGTAGGCCTGGGGTCCTGATTGGCAGGGTCCCAGGTCGACTATGTCCAAAACCAGCTAAAACACAGGGCAAAAAGTTGGGGGCAACCATAGTCAGGATGTACCTTCCTACACAACCCCCCCCCCCCCCAAACGAAAGGAGATAAGGCTATCCTTGTCCAGGTAAGCCTCTATTACCTAAGTGGCCATATAAGGAAGGACCAGCTCTGGCTTGGTTTCCCCCTGTGTCATGGTCCACTAGGCAACCCCTCACCCTAAGGGTATCTGAGGGTCTCCACCATAGGGAATCTCTGTCTCTGGTGTGTCTTGGGAAAGAATAAGGCTGATGCTGGGGTGGAGTACGGAAGTGAGGCTCCTCTACCTTTGGGCTCAACTTCCTCCAATCACCATCCATCATGTGTGCCTTTCTTTCTTTAGCTGAGATGCACTGAGCTCTCAGGGTCAGCCTCTGGCTACCTAAAGCTGGAGGCTGAGTCCCTCTGTTTGGCTTACTGGAGGGACAGGTCAGGTCTGGGGTTTTTAGGCCCCATGTTTGGCTGTGCCCAACAGTGTCCAGCTGTGGGAGTTCCCTAACTACTTTTAAGGGGGATCCCTCAGGAGTCTGTTCTGTTTTCACTTGGCTAGGTTTACCAGCTTCAGTGATCCTAATCTGCTGATTAAGGGGTTCTATTGGACAGGGGGCCCTTTGGGGTCCACCACTGGCCTCCCTGACCTCCACAGCCCTGGGCTGACTGAGGCAGGGTAGAGAGGTGCAGGTTACCTGCTCCAGACTGGGTCCCACCTGGGAAGGGTCCACTGCCATCAGGGGCTCTGCCAGGCTAGGCCTGACTACCTCTGGGGCAGTTCCTTCAACAGGGGTAGAGTCAGTTCCCTGAGGAGGCTGGCTCTCGCCTAGTGTCTGGGAGGGGGAAGACTCTTCTTCCTCCTCAATGCTCTCTGTTTGAGTGGAGTGATCCATTGTTTCAGGCTTCACAACCTCACTATCTGTCTGAGTAGAGGCTGAGACCATTTCAACCTTGCCAACCTTTTCAGGAGGGCACTCAGTCTGTGTCTGGGCTGTGACTGTCACAGCCCTCCTATCCTGTTCTGGAAAGTCTGTCTGAGCCTGGGCAGTGGCTACCACTGCCCTTCAAACCTTTTCAGGGAGGACTGGTGCTTGGACTGGGGCTGTAGCTATTACTGCCCCACTAACCTGTCTGGATAGGCCTATCATTCTGGAATGAGTTTCTTGTTCCACCTCAGCCCATGCTGAGAGTTCCAGGTCATTCCCCAGTAAGCAATCTACAGGTAGGTTA
Source organism: Lissotriton vulgaris (assembly GCF_964263255.1). Classification (NCBI taxonomy): domain Eukaryota; kingdom Metazoa; phylum Chordata; class Amphibia; order Caudata; family Salamandridae; genus Lissotriton; species Lissotriton vulgaris. Next base: position 1,473,026,908 of record NC_141695.1, read on the forward strand.
TCTGTCACTGCCACTCTCATGGGCCCTGTGACATTACCCCAGCTGAGCTTGACTACTGCCATGGGATGCCTTCTCTTCATTCCATGAATGTCTGTCACCTGATAAGTAAAACCAGGGGTCAGTTGAGCAGAGGGGACCAGATGGTCACTCACCATGGTGAGGCTGGCCCCTGTGTCTCTGAATGCCTCAACTTTCTGACGATTCAATAAAACTTCTTGTCTATACTTTCCCAAAATGTGGGGTCCAGTAGTGAAGTTGGCAAACCCCATGCCAGTCTCACAGACAAGAGTGTGGTCAGGGAACCTGGCTAGGCCATAGTCCTCCTGATTGCCCAAAGTAATGCCCACCACATTCTTGGGGGCACTCCCACCACCTGGGGGATTACCACTAGTGGTAACAGGAGGTTTAGGAGTATTACCTGGGGGTATATTTCCCTTATTACCATTTTTAGGGCAACTGGCATCACTTTTGTAATGACCCACCTGTTTACAGGTATGGCAATAAGGTTTCTTTTGTTCAGAAGGAGTGTTCTGGGACCCACCACCCTTGTTGGAGTTTTGGGGCCCTTGGGAAGTCTTCTCTGTGGATTTATCCCCACCCTTCTCTTGAGGCTTGGTTGATTCCTTTTTCTGGTCACCACCCTGGTTTTTAGGCCTAACCCTGGTTCTGACCCATTTGTCTGCCCTCTTACCCAATTCCTGTGGAGAGGTCAGATCAGAGTCTACCAGGTGCTGATGTAATAACTGGTTCTGACAATTATTTAAGATTTGCTCCCTCATAATTAGATTATACAATCCTTTAAAATCAGTAACCTTACTACCCAGTAGCCAGCCTTCAAAAGCCTTAGTGGCACAATCAACAAAGTCAGTCCAATCTTGAGACTGAGTTTTCTGGGTGTCTCTGAACAGCATCCTGTATTGTTCAGTGGTTAAACCAAACCCATCAACCAGTGTATTCTTCAAGATTTTGTAATTGTTAGCATCCTCCACCCTTGTGGTGAGGAGCTTATCTCTACCTTTACCATCAAAGGAGAGCCACAAGATAGCTGCCCACTGACTTTGGGGAACACCCTGCACAGTGCAGGCTCTCTCCAAAGCAGTAATCCATTTGTGGATGTCATCCCCTTCTTTAAAGGGGGGCACTATCTTATTCAGGTGCTTTGTATCAAAACTCCTTTCCCTATTGCTAGGTTTATTGCTGCCACCAGTGGGCTGTAGCCCACATAATTCTTGCTCTCTAGCAAGGGCAAGTCTCTCTTTGGCCAGGGCAAGTTCTTCCCTTTCAATCCTCAGTTTGACTGCCCTTTCTTCAGCTTCATACACTCTCCTCTTAGGGGAAGACATCCCTCTGTGAGAAGAGTTGAGAGAGCCATTGGTTCGAAGGGATCTGTTAGAGCCTCTTGATAGAGACCTAACTCGTCCATTCCCAATGTTAAGCTGACCTGAGAGTGGGCCCAGGGGTCCCCCAGTACCAATCTCATGTCTGCTTAAGTTGGACCTGGTTAGTCTTCTGACTTCTACCTGTCCCTTATCTGCCTCATCCCCTGACAACTGGTCATCATCCTCATCCTCAGCATCATCTGCTTCCTGGAGGGGATGGTCCTGGCTATCAAAGGGTCCCTGTAAGGAGGGCAAACTTCCTTCTGGATTAGAAGGGTCTGGGTTACCAGCCCTACTGGCATCATAAGCCTCTAAGAGACCAATCAGAAAGGAAGTGGTGGGGTTAGACCCCTGTTTTAGTTTCCTGAGAGTACACACTTGTCTCATCTCATGGAAGCTAAGAGCAGCATATTTTGAAGTAAGGACCTGTGGAGGGTCCACTGACACAAGGGGAGACTCAGAGTTTCCACCTTTGTCTGACATGCTGTTTCTAGTGTGGTGTAAGTGATGCACCTACCTACACTATGTGTTACCTACTGATCCCTTGCTAAGAGTTGCAGCCAAGGTGTGCTAAGCCTTGAGGAGCTACAACAGCTGGTTCAGTAGAACTCTTCTAAGCTTTAGTTATATGTACCTAACAGTACTTATGTGATCTTTCAACAAGATATTCTTAGGATACGTGTGGTAAAACAACAGCAAGCTCAAATCCCAACCGCTGCCCACCAATGTGAGAAGGTGGCCTGATATGCAGTGCTCACTATTCTAGTGAACACTATGTATCAGTCCAGCAACCCTTATTGATGATTGGTTGTAAGTCAACCTTATAGACCAGCTATCCTAGTAGCGTGGATACGAGCAGTCTAAGGCTAAAGACTCGAGAGGGCGTGTTAAGCCAGCTGTTTACCACACATATACCCCTTGAACACCAAGTGAAAGGACACCACACAAGTGTTATGAAAATAAACAGTTATTTATTAAGAATCACAACAGCCCTGTACTCTTTATGAGGACAGGGTACTAAGCACAAACCAAAACTCTTACAAAAATACTTAAGTTAGCACAGTATATACAAATGCCCGAGGGGCACGGAAAACCATATACTCTGAAAGTGGAATGTGAAATTACTAGCAGGTAAGTACAGTACTAATAGCTTTTGGAATCGCTAGGACTTGACTAGGGAATCGTTAGATTACTTCTAGGAGGCCTAGGGGACTCGGGTGCAGTGTGTGCACTCTCACGCGAGATGCGGACAAAAGTCTATGGTAGCTAGAAATTGCAAAGTTAGTGTTCTCGGGCGAACCCGACCTGGTAGGGAGAAAACGACAGTGGATCCTGACCCTTAGATAGTGAGGCTATGCTGGGGCACCGAAATGCCGAAGTTACCTAGCCCAGGGGCTGCAGCTGCATAGGTCTGAAAAGACGTCGGGAATCCTCGTAGACGGACCAGGAGCCGGAAGAAAAGATGCTGGCCGGTGACCAGTGAAGAAAGTTCAGTTGGATCCAAGCCTGGATCTTGAAGATAGATGACACCTGAAAGCAGAGGGGACCAAGTTCGAGACTACTAGCCAGTAGTCAGTGGGCACCAGGAGGGCACCGGATGGTAGCCACCTCGACTAGGTGAGTGGGTGACGCTGTACTCGAAGATCTCACGGACCAGGAGGCGTTGTCGGCGACCAGGATGGAGGATCGAGCTGTCCCACGAAGATAGAAGCTGTCGGCGTCGCTGGACCCAGGATTGGGCAACAAAGCCTTGGCAAATTCAAGCCCACGCGGTGGACCTAAAATGGCGTCTGGAGTGGACCAGGAGGGTCCGGGGTGCCTCTCTTGAAGAAGGAAGCAAGGGCCAGTCTGGAGCAACCAGGACCAGCAGCAGTGATGTCGTCGGGCGTCGTTCAGAAGGCCACAAGCCAGCCGGCTAGTAGCCAAACACCGCGGTGCACAGCAAACAGCAGAAGGGCCCCACGCAGATCGTGTAGATGCAGGGAGGCTGATCTTGGATGCTGGAGCTGCGCAGGGTTGGGGCTTCTCGGACCCCAAAGCACTCACCAGTGGAGGACACGGTGGGCTTGCAGTAAAGATGTCGTGCAGTCTTGGCGATCGTCGGTCCCTCGAGGTCTCGTCGCACTCACGGTTCTCAGCTTGGCTGTAGAGGTGAGTAGAGGTCAGAGGTGCCAGGGAAGCCGGGTCTCGTCGAGCTGGGTCGTCGGATTCGTGAAGAAGGACTTACAGCAGACCGCAGTGTTTCTTAAGATGGTGCCCGCTTGATGCAGGGTGACTACTCCTTAGCCACAAGGGAGAATCTTGATGAAGAAATCGTGAAGTCCTTTCGAAGAAAGTCGTATCTTGATTCCAAAGATGATCTAATTTGAACAGGGGGCCCGCTCCTATCTTTATACTAAAAAAGGGGGCTGACCCGGTGACTAGGTCCTGCCTATGGGTGGGACCAGGAGGGGGGTGGTTACACCCCTCTCCCCTGCCGGACTTCCCCAGGCCAGGGGCTGGTGTGCCCCTGGAACTGGTTCTGACTGGCCTATGCGTAGTGAGCACGGGGTGCCACTCAGCAGTCACCTTCCTGAAAAGCCCTGCCTACCCAGGATACACAAAACCATGTCTGGGACGGTGCTAGCACCGCCCCTGCCAGGAAACCCTTTGTCCAGGCTCCCCTCGCTGGAAGGACTCCCAGCTGCAGGGGGTCAGACTCGTGTCTGTGGTGGCAGCATCCATTTTGTGGAGCTGAGGCTTCAGTTAACTTTAACCGGGGTTCACAGTTACATACATGTCGTGTCCCTCTAGAAGGGTGGAATGCTAACCCCGTCGCCAGAATTGGCGAGGGGTTAGTATTCCAATTCGTATGACACCTTACTCGACATGTTTTGATAAAGCAATACCAAAGATAGCATTTAACCGCGAGGATTATAATGCACTTAAGAGTATATGGTATGCGATATCATGGAACAGCTATTAGGACTTGGTTCCGCAAGCTGCAGACAGACCCAGCTCATGCCAGAGCACCATCTCACATGATTCCAAGCACTCTGCCTTCAGGATTGTCAAGGCCTG